>NC_086445.1:508425116-509625116 GCF_028390025.1 Pseudophryne corroboree
GCATCTAAACAACAAGGACCAGGAGTGCCGGGCATTACACCTAGTCTATCTATACTATATATCTATATATATATATATATAACTATATATATATATATATATATATATAATTTTATTTATTTTATTTTTTTATTTATATCTGCACTTACATATACATTATGTAGTACCATTGAACTTCTGGGCAGATAGATCCTTTGCAGTAGATACCTACAAGGCACAGGTGGCTGGGTACACACTGGAGGCAATGTTGTTTCCAAAATGCCATTTTAAAGCGACATATTGTTAACATCGCTCAAGGGGGGTCATTCCGAGTTGTTCGCTCATTTGCCGATTTTCACAACGGAGCGATTAAGGCAAAAATGCGCATGCGAATGGTACGCAGCGCGCATGCGCTAAGTATTTTAACACAAAACTTAGTAGATTTATTCACGTCCGAATGAAGAATGTTCATCAGTGAAGTGATCAGAGTGTGATTGACAGGAAGTGGGTGTCTCTGGCGGAAACTGACCGTTTTCTGGGAGTGTGCGGAAAAAACGCAGGCGTGCCAGGATAAAACGCGGGACTGTCTGGAGAAATGGGGAGTGGCTGGCCGAACGAAGTCGTGTTTGTGACGTCAAACCAGGAACGAAACGGGCTGATCTGATCGCAGTGTAGGAGTAAGTCTCGAGCTACTCAGAAACTGCTAAGAATTATTTAATCGCAATTCTGCTAATCTTTCGTTCGCTATTCTGCTAAGCTAAGATACACTCCCAAGGGCGGCGGCCTAGCGTGTGCAATGCTGCTAAAATTTGCTAGCGAGCGAACAACTCGGAATGAGGGCCAATGTGTGCCCAGGTTTGCGTACTCCTGCGGTCGCATGCGACTAATGCTTGGTTTGGTGTGCTGCATGGTGGTGTTGGTGAAGGTATGTGACCAAAGAGGGGAATAGCTTCACAGCACACCTTTGTTTTTCCCAGCTCTGGGTTGAATGCCCAGGCATGCTTCGCTGTTCCCAGAGACTCTTTCTGCACTGCCAGCTCGTCCTCAGTGACAGGAGACAGGAGCTTCATGAAACTGTCATAGTGCAGCACCTGGCTCCTTGTCACTGAGGAGGAGCCAGCATTTTGGGGTAAACCCCTGGAAAAGTGACATCCGGTTGCAGTACGCACCCCCTAGTGATACCTCTTATTTTTTATTTTTTTATTTTGGAAATGTGGGTGGAAACCGGAGTACCCGCAGGAAACCCACCAAGCATGGGGAGAATATACAAACCACACAGGGCTGTGGTGAGAATCGAATCAAAGATCTCAGTGCTGTGAGGCTTAATGCTAACCATTACAACCATGGACACACACACACTCCATACTTGCCTACTCTCCAGATGGGCTGGGAGGCTCCTGAAAATCGGGGGTGGTGCTCCTGGCCCCCCGGAAGGACAGGCAAGTCTCCCAGAGCCACCTCATCCTCCCCGCAGCAACCCAAAACTCCCCTCAGCCGACCAGCAATGTGGGCGATCTGTGGAGGCAGATGATGACGCGATTTGCGCCATAACAGTGCCGTCCTCCAGCTATTTAGTGCCGTTACTCGGCATTGAATAGTGGGGGGCGAGGCCACGATGATGCAATCACATGACCACGTCCCCGTACCATCCGCCCATGTCAAGGCCACTCCCCCTGTTTCACCAACCTGGCTGCTCCTTCCAGCAGAATGTCGATAAGTATGGCACACACACACACACACAAACACACACACACACTTCTATTGCAAATCCTGAATATGCCTCTAGCCATGAGCTCTAAAATTGGGAATGATTTAAAGCAGACATGTCAAACTCGCGGCCCATGGGCCGCATACGGCCCACAATGCATGCTTTTGCGGCCCAGGTTTACTTTTTTGAAAACAATGGAATGCAGCCCGCCACCACCAGATGAGTTACTGTTGACCAGTCTGCCGTGATCAGAGCTTAGCTCCGATTGGGCAGCATTCAGGGAAATGTCCATGGGGGGAGCTGCTGCGCCTGGCCCAGCTGCCTTTGCAAAGCTCTGCCCCCTGCCACATCCCTGAAGCTGTCACACCCTGTAGATGTGTGTGCCTGACTGCCCTGTGTACCCAGCTGCCCTAATTGCAGGAGGATTCTTTTGGAATCTGTATAGAAAAACATCTCTCAGTGAAGAAGGTAAATTGGAGGGGGCTGGGCACAGAGGATTTGTGGCTGAGAGGGGACACAAGGAGCACGAGGGAATACCAGGGGCATGTGGCTGGAATGGAGGGACAGAGGGGACTGGAAGTGACACATTTTACTAGCTCACACAATATATATTAGACAGGACAGGGGGACCGCACCGTGATATATGAGGGGAAATAACACAGCTCACAGCTCACACTATGCATACCTCCCAACACTCCCGATTTTCGCGGGACAGTCCCGTTTTTTGGGGACTGTCCCGCTTGTCCCACCCGCGGGCCGCAGTGTCCCACGGTGGGGGGGGGGAGGGCAGTTGGGATGCTCTGTCTGTCGCTTGCCCTGCTTAGCAGAGCAGCGGTGAATAGACGCTGTGCGCATGCGCACAGCGTCTATTCACTGAAGTCAGAGGGAGAGGGGCATGCCAGCGGCTCACAGAGCGCTGGGCATGCCCCCTCAGTGACGAAAACGGGGGCGTGGCTCGCGATCGCGGGTCCTTCCGCAAAGCCACGCCCCCTTTCCCTTAGACCATGCTCCCTTTTTCGGGAACCCGCTTTATACAGAAGAAATGTTGGGAGGTATGCACTATATTGTATTATTATTAATATATTGGAGAGAGGGAACAGCACAGTGATATATGAGGTGGAATAACACAGCTCCCAGCTCACACTGATATGTGGTTTTATTAATATATAGAGGAGAGGGGACCGCACAGTGATATATGAGGGGGACCACACAGTGATATATGAGGGGGAATAACACAGCTCCCAGCTCACATTGATATGTGGTATTATTATTATCATTATTATTATTATTATTATTATTATTATATAGGAGAGAGGGGACCACACAGTGATATATGAGGCGGAAATAACACAGCTCCCAGGTCACACTGATATGTGGTATTAGTATTGTTATTATTATTATTATTATTATTATATAGGAGAGAGGGGGACCGCACAGTGATATATGAGGGAGGGGGAATAACACAGCTCACACTGATATGTGGTATTATTATTATTATTATATAGGAGAGAGGGGGCCACACAGTTATATATGAGGGGGAATAACACAGCTCCCAGCTTACACTGATATGTGGTGGCAGGGGTGTATCTTCCTATAGGCCGGGATGGCACTTGCCAGGGGCACCGGGCCAAGGTGGAGGGGGGGGGGGGGGGGGGTCTGCCCAGCAGTGCCACACGCGCCAGGGGGTAGAATGACATAGTAGTTCTCACTGAGTACATCCCTTAGCAGTGCTCAATCCACTGCTAGACTCTCAAACACGTATTGCACTCTGACACTCTCTGTGACCATAGTCACAATGATGGTAAATATAGCCAGGGAGCGGGGCACTTCCAGGTATGGGGAGGGGCGAGTCACCTCAAGCCACTACGATCAGCAGCAGTCAGCAGTGCAGCCTGAACATACCTGTACATTTTCTGCGGTACCGTAGCTGCACTGCATGGTCTATCCTGGCAGTCTGGATCACAGCTTACAAAGAGCTCTGTATGGAGAGGTTATCTAGACCAGTGACTGCTTGTCCAGCTGTGTTGAGACTACAAGTCCAGCACACCTTGTTAACTGGATTTGCTGGGACATGTAGTGTCACCACACCTGGGGGTCATTCCGAGTTGTTCGCTCGTTGCCGATTTTTCGCTATGCTGCGATTTGTTGCAAACTGCGCATGTGCAAGGCACGCAGGGCGCATGCGCTTAGTTATTTAACTAAAAGCTTAGCAGATTTGCTGTGGATTCTGCGGCGCTTTTCAGTCACACTGCTGTTCAGTAAATGATTGACAGGAAAGGGGCGTTTCTGGGCGGCCAACTCAGCGTTTTCCCGGCGTTTGCTAAAAAAAGCAGGCGTTGTCAGGGAAAAACGCGGGAGTGTCTGGAGAAACGGGGGAGTGGCTGGCCGAACGCAGGGCGTGTTTGTGATGTCAAACCAGCAACTAAACGGATGGGACTGGCTGATCGCAATCTGTGAGTAGGTCCGGAGCTACTCAGAAACTGCTAAGAATTATTTAGTAGCAGTTCTGCTAATCTTTCGTTCCGCAATTCAGCTTAGCTAAGATACACTTCCAGAGGGCGGCGGCCTAGCGTGTGCAATGCTGCTAAAAGCAGCTAGCGAGCAAACAACCCGGAATGAGGGCCCTAGAGAGGAGTTTTTAACTGTATGTATGTGTGCATATATTCCCTCGATGTCTCTGTCCACACCCTCCTTGTAATTCCACCTCAGTGTCCCTACCAGCACCATCCCTGTAACTGCCACCTCAGTGACCCTGCCCATACACTCCTGTAATTCCCTCTCAGTGTCCCTGCCTGCAGTGTCCCCTGCCCACACCCTACCCATAATTCCCCCTTAGTATCCCTGGCCGCACCCTCCCCGTAATTCCCTTTCAGTGTCCCCTACCCGCACCCTCCCTGTAATTCCCTCTCAGTCTCCCTGCCTGCACCCTCCTGTAATTCCCTCTTAGTGTCTCTGCCCGCACCCTAACTGTTAATTCCCCCCCAGTGTCCCTGCCCATACCCTCCCCGTAATTCCCTCTCAGTGTCGCTACCCGCACCCTCTCGGTAATTCCCTCTCAGTGTCTCTACCCGCACCCTCCCCTGTAATTCCCTCTCAGTGTCCCCTACCCGCACCCTCCCTGTAATTCCCTCTCAGTGTCCCCTTCCCGTACCCTCCCTGTAGATTCCCTCTCAGTTTCCCTACCCTCACCCTAACCATAATTCCCCCTCAGTATCCCTGCCCGTAACCTCCCTGTAATTCCTTCTCAGTGTCCCTACCCGCACCCTAACCGTAATTCCCCCTCAGTTTCCCTACCCTCACCCTAACCATAATTCCCCCTCAGTATCAGTGATATAACCAATATTGCAAGAGAAAGCTATTAATGTTCATTTATAGCGTATAAATTCTAGAGATGAGCGGGTTCGGTTTCTTTGAATCCGAACCCGCACGAACTTCACTTTTTTTTTCACGGGTCCGAGCGACTCGGATCTTCCCGCCTTGCTCGGTTAACCCGAGCGCGCCCGAACGTCATCATGACGCTGTCGGATTCTCGCGAGACTCGGATTCTATATAAGGAGCCGCGCGTCGCCGCCATTTTCACACGTGCATTGAGAATTGATAGGGAGAGGACGTGGCTGGCGTCCTCTCCATTTAGATTAGATTTAGAAGAGAGAGAGAGAGAGAGAGAGATTGCTGTGATACTGTAGATTAGAAGAGAGTGCAGAGTACAGACAGAGTTTAGTGACTGACGACCACAGTGACCAGTGACCACCAGAGACAGTGCAGTTGTTTGTTTTATTTAATATATCCGTTCTCTGCCTGAAAAAAACGATACACAGTCACACAGTGACTCAGTCTGTGTGCACTGCTCAGCCCAGTGTGCTGCACATCAATGTATTGTATATAAAGCTTATAATTGTGGGGGAGACTGGGGGAGCACTGCAGGTTGTTATAGCAGGAGCCAGGAGTACATGATAAATAATATTATATTAAAATTAAACAGTGCACACTTTTGCTGCAGGAGTGCCACTGCCACTGTGACTAGTGGTGACCAGTGCCTGACCACCAGTATATTAGTAGTATTGTATACTATCTCTTTATCAACCAGTCTATATTAGCAGCAGACACAGTACAGTGCGGTAGTTCACGGCTGTGGGCTACCTCTGTGTCGGCACTCGGCAGGCAGTCCGTCCATCCATAATTGTATTATATACCACCTAACCGTGGTTTTTTTTTTCTTTCTTTATACCGTCGTCATAGTCATACTAGTTGTTACGAGTATACTACTATCTCTTTATCAACCAGTGTACAGTGCGGTAGTTCACGGCTGTGGCTACCTCTGTGTCGGAACTCGGCAGGCAGTCCGTCCATCCATAATTGTATTATAATATATACCAACTAACCGTGGTTTTTTTTTCGTTCTTTATACCGTCGTCATACTAGTTGTTACGAGTATACTACTATCTCTTTATCAACCAGTGTACAGTGCGGTAGTTCACGGCTGTGGCTACCTCTGTGTCGGAACTCGGCAGGCAGTCCGTCCATCCATAATTGTATTATAATATATACCACCTAACCGTGGTTTTTTTTTCGTTCTTTATACCGTCGTCATACTAGTTGTTACGAGTATACTACTATCTCTTTATCAACCAGTGTACAGTGCGGTAGTTCACGGCTGTGGCTACCTCTGTGTCGGCACTCGGCAGGCAGTCCGTCCAACCATAATTGTATTATATACCACCTAACCGTGGTTTTTTTTTCATTCTTTATACCGTCGTCATACTAGTTGTTACGAGTATACTACTATCTCTTTATCAACCAGTGTACAGTGCGGTAGTTCACGGCTGTGGCTACCTCTGTGTCGGCACTCGGCAGGCAGTCCGTCCAACCATAATTGTATTATATACCACCTAACCGTGGTTTTTTTTTCATTCTTTATACCGTCGTCATACTAGTTGTTACGAGTATACTACTATCTCTTTATCAACCAGTGTACAGTGCGGTAGTTCACGGCTGTGGCTACCTCTGTGTCGGCACTCGGCAGCCCGTCCATAATTGTATATACCAGTGACCTAACCGTGGTTTTTTTTTCTTTCTTTATACATACATACTAGTTACGAGTATACTATCTCTTTATCAACCAGTCTATATATTAGCAGCAGACACAGTACAGTGCGGTAGTTCACGGCTGTGGCTACCTCTGTGTCGGCACTCGGCAGCCCGTCCATAATTGTATATACCAGTGACCTAACCGTGGTTTTTTTTTCTTTCTTTATACATACATACTAGTTACGAGTATACTATCTCTTTATCAACCAGTCTATATATTAGCAGCAGACACAGTACAGTGCGGTAGTTCACGGCTGTGGCTACCTCTGTGTCGGCACTCGGCAGCCCGTCCATAATTGTATACTAGTATCCAATCCATCCATCTGCATTGTTTACCTGAGGTGCCTTTTAGTTGTGCCTATTAAAATATGGAGAACAAAAATGTTGAGGTTCCAAAATTAGGGAAAGATCAAGATCCACTTCCACCTCGTGCTGAAGCTGCTGCCACTAGTCATGGCCGAGACGATGAAATGCCAGCAACGTCGTCTGCCAAGGCCGATGCCCAATGGCATAGTACAGAGCATGTCAAAACCAAAACACCAAATATCAGTAAAAAAAGGACTCCAAAACCTAAAATAAAATTGTCGGAGGAGAAGCGTAAACTTGCCAATATGCCATTTACCACACGGAGTGGCAAGGAACGGCTGAGGCCCTGGCCTATGTTCATGGCTAGTGGTTCAGCTTCACATGAGGATGGAAGCACTCAGCCTCTCGCTAGAAAACTGAAAAGACTCAAGCTGGCAAAAGCACCGCAAAGAACTGTGCGTTCTTTGAAATCCCAAATCCACAAGGAGAGTCCAATTGTGTCGGTTGCGATGCCTGACCTTCCCAACACTGGACGTGAAGAGCATGCGCCTTCCACCATTTGCACGCCCCCTGCAAGTGCTGGAAGGAGCACCCGCAGTCCAGTTCCTGATAGTCAGATTGAAGATGTCAGTGTTGAAGTACACCAGGATGAGGAGGATATGGGTGTTGCTGGCGCTGGGGAGGAAATTGACGAGGAGGATTCTGATGGTGAGGTGGTTTGTTTAAGTCAGGCACCCGGGGAGACACCTGTTGTCCGTGGGAGGAATATGGCCGTTGACATGCCAGGTGAAAATACCAAAAAAATCAGCTCTTCGGTGTGGAGGTATTTCACCAGAAATGCGGACAACAGGTGTCAAGCCGTGTGTTCCCTTTGTCAAGCTGTAATAAGTAGGGGTAAGGACGTTAACCACCTCGGAACATCCTCCCTTATACGTCACCTGCAGCGCATTCATAATAAGTCAGTGACAAGTTCAAAAACTTTGGGTGACAGCGGAAGCAGTCCACTGACCAGTAAATCCCTTCCTCTTGTAACCAAGCTCACGCAAACCACCCCACCAACTCCCTCAGTGTCAATTTCCTCCTTCCCCAGGAATGCCAATAGTCCTGCAGGCCATGTCACTGGCAAGTCTGACGAGTCCTCTCCTGCCTGGGATTCCTCCGATGCATCCTTGCGTGTAACGCCTACTGCTGCTGGCGCTGCTGTTGTTGCCGCTGGGAGTCGATGGTCATCCCAGAGGGGAAGTCGTAAGCCCACTTGTACTACTTCCAGTAAGCAATTGACTGTTCAACAGTCCTTTGCGAGGAAGATGAAATATCACAGCAGTCATCCTACTGCAAAGCGGATAACTGAGTCCTTGACAACTATGTTGGTGTTAGACGTGCGTCCGGTATCTGCCGTTAGTTCACAGGGAACTAGACAATTTATTGAGGCAGTGTGCCCCCGTTACCAAATACCATCTAGGTTCCACTTCTCTAGGCAGGCGATACCGAGAATGTACACGGACGTCAGAAAAAGACTCACCAGTCTCCTAAAAAATGCAGTTGTACCCAATGTCCACTTAACCACGGACATGTGGACAAGTGGAGCAGGGCAGGGTCAGGACTATATGACTGTGACAGCCCACTGGGTAGATGTATGGACTCCCGCCGCAAGAACAGCAGCGGCGGCACCAGTAGCAGCATCTCGCAAACGCCAACTCTTTCCTAGGCAGGCTACGCTTTGTATCACCGCTTTCCAGAATACGCACACAGCTGAAAACCTCTTACGGCAACTGAGGAAGATCATCGCGGAATGGCTTACCCCAATTGGACTCTCCTGTGGATTTGTGGCATCGGACAACGCCAGCAATATTGTGTGTGCATTAAATATGGGCAAATTCCAGCACGTCCCATGTTTTGCACATACCTTGAATTTGGTGGTGCAGAATTTTTTAAAAAACGACAGGGGCGTGCAAGAGATGCTGTCGGTGGCCAGAAAAATTGCGGGACACTTTCGGCGTACAGGCACCACGTACAGAAGACTGGAGCACCACCAAAAACTACTGAACCTGCCCTGCCATCATCTGAAGCAAGAAGTGGTAACGAGGTGGAATTCAACCCTCTATATGCTTCAGAGGTTGGAGGAGCAGCAAAAGGCCATTCAAGCCTATACAATTGAGCACGATATAGGAGATGGAATGCACCTGTCTCAAGTGCAGTGGAGAATGATTTCAACGTTGTGCAAGGTTCTGATGCCCTTTGAACTTGCCACACGTGAAGTCAGTTCAGACACTGCCAGCCTGAGTCAGGTCATTCCCCTCATCAGGCTTTTGCAGAAGAAGCTGGAGGCATTGAAGAAGGAGCTAAAAGGGAGCGATTCCGCTAGGCATGTGGGACTTGTGGATGCAGCCCTTAATTCGCTTAACAAGGATTCACGGGTGGTCAATCTGTTGAAATCAGAGCACTACATTTTGGCCACCGTGCTCGATCCTAGATTTAAAGCCTACCTTGGATCTCTCTATCCGGCAGACACAGGTCTGCTGGGGTTGAAAGACCTGCTGGTGACAAAATTGTCAAGTCAAGCGGAACGCGACCTGTCAACATCTCCTCCTTCACATTCTCCCGCAACTGGGGGTGCGAGGAAAAGGCTCAGAATTCCGAGCCCACCCGCTGGCGGTGATGCAGGGCAGTCTGGAGCGACTGCTGATGCTGACATCTGGTCCGGACTGAAGGACCTGACAACGATTACGGACATGTCGTCTACTGTCACTGCATATGATTCTCTCAACATTGATAGAATGGTGGAGGATTATATGAGTGACCGCATCCAAGTAGGCACGTCACACAGTCCGTACTTATACTGGCAGGAAAAAGAGGCAATTTGGAGGCCCTTGCACAAACTGGCTTTATTCTACCTAAGTTGCCCTCCCACAAGTGTGTACTCCGAAAGAGTGTTTAGTGCCGCCGCTCACCTTGTCAGCAATCGGCGTACGAGGTTACATCCAGAAAATGTGGAGAAGATGATGTTCATTAAAATGAATTATAATCAATTCCTCCGCGGAGACATTGACCAGCAGCAATTGCCTCCACAAAGTACACAGGGAGCTGAGATGGTGGATTCCAGTGGGGACGAATTGATAATCTGTGAGGAGGGGGATGTACACGGTGATATATCGGAGGGTGAAGATGAGGTGGACATCTTGCCTCTGTAGAGCCAGTTTGTGCAAGGAGAGATTAATTGCTTCTTTTTTGGGGGGGGTCCAAACCAACCCGTCATATCAGTCACAGTTGTGTGGCAGACCCTGTCACTGAAATGATGGGTTGGTTAAAGTGTGCATGTCCTGTTTTGTTTATACAACATAAGGGTGGGTGGGAGGGCCCAAGGATAATTCCATCTTGCACCTCTTTTTTCTTTTCTTTTTCTTTGCATCATGTGCTGATTGGGGAGGGTTTTTTGGAAGGGACATCCTGCGTGACACTGCAGTGCCACTCCTAAATGGGCCCGGTGTTTGTGTCGGCCACTAGGGTCGCTAATCTTACTCACACAGTCAGCTACCTCATTGCGCCTCTTTTTTTCTTTGCGTCATGTGCTGTTTGGGGAGGGTTTTTTGGAAGGGACATCCTGCGTGACACTGCAGTGCCACTCCTAGATGGGCCCGGTGTTTGTGTCGGCCACTAGGGTCGCTAATCTTACTCACACAGCTACCTCATTGCGCCTCTTTTTTTCTTTGCGTCATGTGCTGTTTGGGGAGGGTTTTTTGGAAGGGACATCCTGCGTGACACTGCAGTGCCACTCCTAGATGGGCCCGGTGTTTGTGTCGGCCACTAGGGTCGCTAATCTTACTCACACAGCTACCTCATTGCGCCTCTTTTTTTCTTTGCGTCATGTGCTGTTTGGGGAGGGTTTTTTGGAAGGGACATCCTGCGTGACACTGCAGTGCCACTCCTAGATGGGCCCGGTGTTTGTGTCGGCCACTAGGGTCGCTAATCTTACTCACACAGTCAGCTACCTCATTGCGCCTCTTTTTTTCTTTGCGTCATGTGCTGTTTGGGGAGGGTTTTTTGGAAGGGCCATCCTGCGTGACACTGCAGTGCCACTCCTAGATGGGCCCGGTGTTTGTGTCGGCCCATAGGGTCGCTAATCTTACTCACACAGTCAGCTACCTCATTGCGCCTCTTTTTTTCTTTGCGTCATGTGCTGTTTGGGGAGGGTTTTTTGGAAGGGACATCCTGCGTGACACTGCAGTGCCACTCCTAGATGGGCCCGGTGTTTGTGTCGGCCACTAGGGTCGCTTATCTTACTCACACAGCGACCTCGGTGCAAATTTTAGGACTAAAAATAATATTGTGAGGTGTGAGGTATTCAGAATAGACTGAAAATGAGTGTAAATTATGGTTTTTGAGGTTAATAATACTTTGGGATCAAAATGACCCCCAAATTCTATGATTTAAGCTGTTTTTTAGTGTTTTTGGAAAAAAACACCCGAATCCAAAACACACCCGAATCCGACAAAAATAATTCGGTGAGGTTTTGCCAAAACGCGTTCGAACCCAAAACACGGCCGCGGAACCGAACCCAAAACCAAAACACAAAACCCGAAAAATTTCAGGCGCTCATCTCTAAATTAAATTCAGGATACAAAGTATATACTACAGATACTATGAGTGCCTGTGTATTACTACGTATGCCCATAAAAGTGCATAAGTGCTATTCCCCGTGAGGACAGTGCGGGAATTAAACAAAAAATAAAAAAATAAAAAAATAAAATAAAAAAATGTGGGAATAAAAAAAAAAGTGTATTTAAAAGAAAGCAATATTATTAATAATTAAAAATATATATAAATATAATAGAAGAAGCACCACCAGGATTATTGTGATGAGAAGTATCCCCAGTACACATTGAGATATGTGGTATTATGCGATTCAATTAGGTGGTTGGAATTCCACCATTCAAGGTACACCTTGAATTCACTGGGGTGTTACTATAGGTGGAGGTCACGATTTATGTGAGATAATGCACTAGGAGGCGCCTATTCTCATTTTTTGTCTTTTAGATTTAAATTGGTTGGCCTGAGCAGCAAGCCACGGGAGAAAAGGGCTGCCATCCCATTATAACGTGGGAGTGTATTTCTAAGGAGTCCGGTTACCCTAGAGGAGGGATAAGGACATTCATCCAGCTTTAAGGAGAGGAATAGCGCCAATACCACCCACACAACCTTCTTCATATATATATATATATATATATATATATATATATATATATGCACACATATATATAGGAAGAAATAAGACAGCGGCACTCCAGGACTTTAAAATGGTGCAATATTCAAAAAGTTGTGTAATAACAAATTAACATATCCAGCCAACATTTCGGGGCCCGTAGCCCCTTTGTCAAGATGTGAAATCGATTTCTGCAGAGGGCACCCAGGCATCTAAACAACAAGGACCAGGAGTGCCGGGCATTACACCTAGCTATCTATCTATATATCTATATATATATATATATATATATATATAATTTTATTTTTTTTATTTTTTTATTTATATCTGCACATACATATACATTATGTAGTACCATTGAACTTCTGGGCAGATAGATCCTTTGCAGTAGATACCTACAAGGCACAGGTGGCTGGGTACACACTGGAGCAATGTTGTTCCAAAATGCCATTTTAAAGCGACATATTGTTAACATCGCTCAAGGGGGGTCATTCCGAGTTGTTCGCTCATTGACGATTTTCGCAACGGAGCGATTAAGGCAAAAATGCGCATGCGCATGGTACGCAGTGCGCATGCGCTAAGTATTTTAAGTAGATTTATTCACGTCCGAATGAAGAATGTTCATCAGTGAAGTGATCAGAGTGTGATTGACAGGAAGTGGGTGTCTCTGGGCGGAAACTGACCGTTTTCTGGGAGTGTGCGGAAAAACGCAGGCGTGCCAGGATAAAACGCGGGACTGTCTGGAGAAATGGGAGAGTGGCTGGCCGAACGCAGGGCGTGTTTGTGACGTCAAACCAGGAACGAAACGGGCTGATCTGATCGCAGTGTAGGAGTAAGTCTCGAGCTACTCAGAAACTGCTAAGAATTATTTAATCGCAATTCTGCTAATCTTTCGTTCGCTATTCTGCTAAGCTAAGATACACTCCCAGAGGGCGGAGGCCTAGCGTGTGCAATGCTGCTAAAATCTGCTAGCGAGCGAACAACTCGGAATGAGGGCCAATGTGTGCCCAGGTTTGCGTACTCCTGCGGTCGCATGCGACTAATGCTTGGTTTGGTGTGCTGCATGGTGGTGTTGGTGAAGGTATGTGACCAAAGAGGGGAATAGTAAGAAGAAAAGAGGGTTTGTGGGCGCTCAGAGGGAAGGGTAAATCAATTGCTGCTGGTTTTGCAAAAAATAAAAGTTATTTATTGGTACAGAATTTTTTGGTGAATGGACAATAGATATTAATGCTATTAGCAGTATACAGATATAATCACATAAAAATAATTTTCTAAAATCACAACATTAATAAAATAAACTAATAACTGTGTCCAGGACCTCAGGACTAAGAGTTGGGTACCCACCCTTAATAGATTGATTAATTTGCATGCAAGAAGCTTGTTTGTTAGTTGCAGTTAGGGTTAGTGCATAATTATATTCAGATTGCACTTTGCGGAGTAGAGGCTATATGTTGTTTAATAAAAGCCTGTTTACGTATCACCTGAGAACTGGTGATTAAAAAGTCAGAGATATAGCTGAATGTTCAGTAAGCCAATCCCGCAACTGTCTCCTGTAAGACCAGGTGGTTTATATCACTCACTGTTCGGATGACTGACCGCTCTGCGGCGGTTCTCTTAGGTGTCACTCGATGTCCTGCACTGTCCTTAGGTTCCGTACTTGGACAGGAGCGGAGACAGGGATACACGTGTCCAGGTCCTGGATGGCAGGGGACGCTGTAGTGCCGCGATGCGCGGCTTCCGGGTTCGGGGCTTCCGGCTTCCGGTTGCGGTCCACCTGCGTTCCACAGTCGTAGCAGGTCACCTGACGCGTTTCTCCGCCTCCAAAGTGGGCGGTTTCATCGCGGCACTACAGCGTCCCCTGCCATCCAGGACCTGGACACGTGTATCCCTGTCTCCGCTCCTGTCCAAGTACGGAACCTAAGGACAGTGCAGGACATCGAGTGACACCTAAGAGAACCGCCGCAGAGCGGTCAGTCATCCGAACAGTGAGTGATATAAACCACCTGGTCTTACAGGAGACAGTTGCGGGATTGGCTTACTGAACATTCAGCTATATCTCTGACTTTTTAATCACCAGTTCTCAGGTGATACGTAAACAGGCTTTTATTAAACAACATATAGCCTCTACTCCGCAAAGTGCAATCTGAATATAATTATGCACTAACCCTAACTGCAACTAACAAACAAGCTTCTTGCATGCAAATTAATCAATCTATTAAGGGTGGGTACCCAACTCTTAGTCCTGAGGTCCTGGACACAGTTATTAGTTTATTTTATTAATGTTGTGATTTTAGAAAATTATTTTTATGTGATTATATCTGTATACTGCTAATAGCATTAATATCTATTGTCCATTCACCAAAAAATTCTGTACCAATAAATAACTTTTATTTTTTGCAAAACCAGCAGCAATTGATTTACCCTTCCCTCTGAGCGCCCACAAACCCTCTTTTCTTCTTACTAGTCTATTTGTGCTATACGGTGGACAGCCAGGTTCACCCTTGTGGGCAGCTAGAAGGGTGAGAGTTATTCTTATTAAACTAATTATTATAGCTTGCTAAGTACTTAACTCAGCAGCATACCTTACTCTGAAGTTAATATCAACATAATCAGCGCCCACTGTTGTCCTAGAGACTATTCTTTTTTCACAAAGAGGGGAATAGCTTCACAGCACACCTTTGTTTTTCCAGCTCTGGGTTGAATGCCCAGCATGCTTCGCTGTTCCCAGAGACTCTTTCTGCACTGCCAGCTCGTCCTCAGTGACAGGAGACAGGAGCTTCATGAAACTGTCATAGTGCAGCACCTGGCTCCTTGTCACTGAGGAGGAGCCAGCATTTTGGGGTAAACCCCTGGAAAAGTGACATCCGGTTGCAGTACGCACCCCCCTAGTGATACCTCTTATTTTTTATTTTTTTATTTTGGAAAGTGGGTGGAAACCGGAGTACCCGCAGGAAACCCACCAAGCATGGGGAGAATATACAAACCACACAGGGCTGTGGTGAGAATCGAATCAAAGATCTCAGTGCTGTGAGGCTTAATGCTAACCATTACAACCATGGACACACACACACTCCATACTTGCCTACTCTCCCAGATGGGCTGGGAGGCTCCTGAAAATCGGGTGGTACTCCTGGCCCCCCGGAAGGACAGGCAAGTCTCCCAGAGCCACCTCATCCTCCCCGCAGCAACCCAAACTCCCCTCAGCCGACCAGCAATGTGGGCGATCTGTGGAGGCAGATGATGACGCGATTTGCGCCATAACAGTGCCGTCCTCCAGCTATTTAGTGCCGTTACTCGGCATTGAATAGTGGGGGGCGAGGCCACGATGATGCGATCACATGACCACGTCCCCGTACCATCCGCCCATGTCAAGGCCACTCCCCCTGTTTCACCAACCTGGCTGCTCCTTCCAGCAGAATGTCGATAAGTATGGCACACACACAAACACACACACACACACACACACTTCTATTGCAAATCCTGAATATGCCTCTAGCCATGAGCTCTAAAATTGGGAATGATTTAAAGCAGACATGTCAAACTCGCGGCCCATGGGCCGCATACGGCCCACAATGCATGCTTTTGCGGCCCAGGTTTACTTTTTTGAAAACAATGGAATGCAGCCCGCCACCACCAGATGAGTTACTGTTGACCAGTCTGCCGTGATCAGAGCTTAGCTCCGATTGGGCAGCATTCAGGGAAATGTCCATGGGGGAGCTGCTGCGCCTGCCCAGCTGCCTTTGCAAAGCTCTGCCCCCTGCCACATCCCTGAAGCTGTCACACCCTGTAGATGTGTGTGCCTGACTGCCCTGTGTACCCAGCTGCCCTAATTGCAGGAGGATTCTTTTGGAATCTGTATAGAAAAACATCTCTCAGTGAAGAAGGTAAATTGGAGGGGGCTGGCACAGAGGATTTGTGGCTGGAGGGGACACAAGGAGCAAGAGGGAATACCAGGGGCATGTGGCTGGAATGGAGGGACAGAGGGGACTGGAAGTGACACATTTTACTAGCTCACACAATATATATTAGACAGGACAGGGGACCGCACCGTGATATATGAGGGGAAATAACACAGCTCCCAGCTCACACTATGCATACCTCCCAACTGTCCCGATTTTCGCGGGACAGTCCCGTTTTTTGGGGACTGTCCCGCTGTCCCACCCGCGGGCCGCAGTGTCCCACGGTGGGGGGGGGGGCAGTTGGGAGGCTCTGTCTGTCGCTGCCCTGCTTAGCAAAGCAGCGGAGAATAGACGCTGTGCGCATGCGCACAGCGTCTATTCACTGAAGTCAGAGGGAGAGGGGGCATGCCAGCGGCTCACAGAGCGCTGGGCATGCCCCCTCAGTGACGAAAACGAGGGCGTGGCTCGCGATCGCGGGTACTTCCGCGAAGCCACGCCCCCTTTCCCTTAGACCATGCCCCCTTTTTCGGGAACCCGCTTTATACAGAAGAAATGTTGGGAGGTATGCACTATATTGTATTATTATTAATATATTGGAGAGAGGAGACAGCACAGTGATATATGAGGTGGAATAACACAGCTCCCAGCTCACACTGATATGTGGTATTATTAATATATAGAGGAGAGGGGACCGCACAGTGATATATGAGGGGGACCACACAGTGATATATGAGGGGGAATAACACAGCTCCCAGCTCACATTGATATGTGGTATTATTATTATTATTATTATTATTACAATTATATAGGAGAGAGGGGACCACACAGTGATATATGAGGCGGAAATAACACAGCTCCCAGGTCACACTGATATGTGGTATTAGTATTGTTATTATTATTATTATTATTATTATATAGGAGAGAGGGGACCGCACAGTGATATATGAGGGAGGGGGAATAACACAGCTCACACTGATATGTGGTATTATTATTATTATTATTATATAGGAGAGAGGGGGCCACACAGTTATATATGAGGGGGAATAACACAGCTCCCAGCTTACACTGATATGTGGTGGCAGGGGTGTATCTTCCTATAGGCCGGGATGGCACTTGCCAGGGGCGCCGGCCAAGGTGGAGGGGGGGGTGTCTGCCCAGCAGTGCCACACGCGCCAGGGGGTAGAATGACATAGTAGTTCTCACTGAGTACATCCCTTAGCAGTGCTCATCCACTGCTAGACTCTCAAACACGTATTGCACTCTGACACTCTCTGTGACCATAGTCACAATGATGGTAAATATAGCCAGGGAGCGGGGCACTTCCAGGTATGGGGAGGGGCGAGTCACCTCAAGCCACTACGATCAGCAGCAGTCAGCAGTGCAGCCTGAACATACCTGTACATTTTCTGCGGTACCGTAGCTGCACTGCATGGTCTATCCTGGCAGTCTGGATCACAGCTTACAAAGAGCTCTGTATGGAGAGGTATCTAGACCAGTGACTGCTTGTCCAGCTGTGTTGAGACTACAAGTCCCAGCACACCTTGTTAACTGGATTTGCTGGGACATGTAGTGTCACCACACCTGGGGGTCATTCCGAGTTGTTCGCTCGTTGCCGATTTTCGCTATGCTGCGATTTGTTGCAAACTGCGCATGTGCAAGGCACGCAGGGCGCATGCGCTTAGTTATTTAACTAAAAGCTTAGCAGATTTGCTGTGGATTCTGCGGCGCTTTTCAGTCACACTGCTGTTCAGTAAATGATTGACAGGAAAGGGGCGTTTCTGGGCGGCAACTCAGCGTTTTCCCGGCGTTTGCTAAAAAAAGCAGGCGTGTCAGGGAAAAACGCGGGAGTGTCTGGAGAAACGGGGGAGTGGCTGTCCGAACGCAGGGCGTGTTTGTGATGTCAAACCAGCAACTAAACGGACTGGGCTGATCGCAATCTGTGAGTAGGTCCGGAGCTACTCAGAAACTGCTAAGAATTATTTAGTAGCAGTTCTGCTAATCTTTCGTTCGCAATTCAGCTTAGCTAAGATACACTTCCAGAGGGCGGCGGCCTAGCGTGTGCAGCTAGCGAGCAAACAACCCGGAATGAGGGCCCTAGAGAGGAGTTTTTAACTGTATGTATGTGTGCATATATTCCCTCGATGTCTCTGTCCACACCCTCCTTGTAATTTCACATCAGTGTCCCTACCAGCACCATCCCTGTAACTGCCACCTCAGTGACCCTGCCCATACACTCCTGTAATTCCCTCTCAGTGTCCCTGCCTGCAGTGTCCCTGCCCACACCCTACCCATAATTCCCCCTTAGTATCCCTGGCCGCACCCTCCCCGTAATTCCCTTTCAGTGTCCCTACCCGCACCCTCCCTGTAATTCCCTCTCAGTCTCCCTGCCTGCACCCTCCTGTAATTCCCTCTTAGTGTCTCTGCCCGCACCCTAACTGTTAATACCCCCCAGTGTCCCTGCCCATACCCTCCCCGTAATTCCCTCTCAGTGTCGCTACCCGCACCCTCTCGGTAATTCCCTCTCAGTGTCTCTACCCGCACCCTCCCTGTAATTCCCTCTCAGTGTCCCTACCCGCACCCTCCCTGTAATTCCCTCTCAGTGTCCCTTCCCGTACCCTCCCTGTAATTCCCTCTCAGTTTCCCTACCCTCACCCTAACCATAATTCCCCCTCAGTATCAGTGATATAACCAATATTGCAAGAGAAAGCTATTAATGGTTCATTTATAGCGTATAAATTCAGGATACAAAGTATATACTACAGATACTATGAGTGCCTGTGTATTACTACGTATGCCCATAAAAGTGCATAAGTGCTATTCCCCGTGAGGACAGTGCGGGAATTAAACAAAAAAAATAAAATAAAAAAATAAAATAAAAAAATGTGGGAATAAAAAAAAATGTGTATTTAAAAGAAAGCAATATTATTAATAATTAAAAAATATATATAAATATAATAGAAGCAGCACCACCAGGATTATTGTGATGAGAAGTATCCCCAGTACACATTGAGATATGTGGTATTATGCGATTCAATTAGGTGGTTGGAATTCCACCATTCAAGGTACACCTTGAATTCACTGGGGTGTTACTATAGGTGGAGGTCACGATTTATGGGAGATAATGCACTAGGAGGCGCCTATTCTCATTTTTTGTCTTTTAGATTTAAATTGGTTAGCCTGAGCAGCAAGCCACGGGAGAAAAGGGCTGCCATCCCATTATAACGTGGGAGTGTATTTCTAAGGAGTCCGGTTACCCTAGAGGAGGGATAAGGACATTCATCCAGCTTTAAGGAGAGGAATAGCGCCAATACCACCCACACAACCTTCTTCATATATATATATATATATATATATATTATATATGCACACATATATATAGGAAGAAATAAGACAGCGGCACTCCAGGACTTTAAAATGGTGCAATATTCAAAAAGTTGTGTAATAACAAATTAACATATCCAGCCAACATTTCGGGGCCCGTAGCCCCTTTGTCAAGATGTGAAATCGATTTCTGCAGAGGGCACCCAGGCATCTAAACAACAAGGACCAGGAGTGCCGGGCATTACACCTAGCTATCTATCTACATATCTATATATATATATATATATATATATCTATATATATATATATATATATATATATATATAATTTTATTTTTTTTATTTTTTTATTTATATCTGCACATACATATACATTATGTAGTACCATTGAACTTCTGGGCAGATAGATCCTTTGCAGTAGATACCTACAAGGCACAGGTGGCTGGGTACACACTGGAGCAATGTTGTTCCAAAATGCCATTTTAAAGCGACATATTGTTAACATCGCTCAAGGGGGGTCATTCCGAGTTGTTCGCTCATTGCCGATTTTCGCAACGGAGCGATTAAGGCAAAAATGCGCATGCGCATGGTATGCAGCGCGCATGCGCTAAGTATTTTAACACAAAACTTAGTAGATTTATTCACGTCCGAATGAAGAATGTTCATCAGTGAAGTGATCAGAGTGTGATTGACAGGAAGTGGGTGTCTCTGGGCGGAAACTGACCGTTTTCTGGGAGTGTGCGGAAAAACGCAGGCGTGCCAGGATAAAACGCGGGACTGTCTGGAGAAATGGGGGAGTGGCTGGCCGAACGCAGGGCGTGTTTGTGACGTCAAACCAGGAACGAAACGGGCTGATCTGATCGCAGTGTAGGAGTAAGTCTCGAGCTACTCAGAAACTGCTAAGAATTATTTAATCGCAATTCTGCTAATCTTTCGTTCGCTATTCTGCTAAGCTAAGATACACTCCCAGAGGGCGGCGGCCTAGCGTGTGCAATGCTGCTAAAATCTGCTAGCGAGCGAACAACTCGGAATGAGGGCCAATGTGAGCCCAGGTTTGCGTACTCCTGCGGTCGCATGCGACTAATGCTTGGTTTGGTGTGCTGCATGGTGGTGTTGGTGAAGGTATGTGACCAAAGAGGGGAATAGCTTCACAGCACACCTTTGTTTTTCCAGCTCTGGGTTGAATGCCCAGCATGCTTCGCTGTTCCCAGAGACTCTTTCTGCACTGCCAGCTCGTCCTCAGTGGCAGGAGACAGGAGCTTCATGAAACTGTCATAGTGCAGCACCTGGCTCCTTGTCACTGAGGAGGAGCCAGCATTTTGGGGTAAACCCCTGGAAAAGTGACATCCGGTTGCAGTACGCACCCCCCTAGTGATACCTCTTATTTTTTATTTTTTTATTTTGGAAAGTGGGTGGAAACCGGAGTATCCGCAGGAAACCCACCAAGCATGGGGAGAATATACAAACCACACAGGGCTGTGGTGAGAATCGAATCAAAGATCTCAGTGCTGTGAGGCTTAATGCTAACCATTACAACCATGGACACACACACACTCCATACTTGCCTACTCTCCCAGATGGGCTGGGAGGCTCCTGAAAATCGGGTGGTGCTCCTGCCCCCCCGGAAGGACAGGCAAATCTCCCAGAGCCACCTCATCCTCCCCGCAGCAACCCAAACTCCCCTCAGCCGACCAGCAATGTGGGCGATCTGTGGAGGCAGATGATGACGCGATTTGCGCCATAACAGTGCCGTCCTCCAGCTATTTAGTGCCGTTACTCGGCATTGAACAGTGGGGGGCGAGGCCACGATGATGCGATCACATGACCACGTCCCCGTACCATCCGCCCATGTCAAGGCCACTCCCCCTGTTTTACCAACCTGGCTGCTCCTTCCAGCAGAATGTCGATAAGTATGGCACACACACAAACACACACAAACACACACACACACACACACACACACACACACACACACTTCTATTGCAATTCCTGAATATGCCTCTAGCCATGAGCTCTAAAATTGGGAATGATTTAAAGCAGACATGTCAAACTCGCGGCCCATGGGCCGCATACGGCCCACAATGCATGCTTTTGCGGCCCAGGTTTACTTTTTTGAAAACAATGGAATGCAGCCCGCCACCACCAGATGAGTTACTGTTGACCAGTCTGCCGTGATCAGAGCTTAGCTCCGATTGGGCAGCATTCAGGGAAATGTCCATGGGGGGAGCTGCTGCGCCTGCCCAGCTGCCTTTGCAAAGCTCTGCCCCCTGCCACATCCCTGAAGCTGTCACACCCTGTAGATGTGTGTGCCTGACTGCCCTGTGTACCCAGCTGCCCTAATTGCAGGAGGATTCTTTTGGAATCTGTATAGAAAAACATCTCTCAGTGAAGAAGGTAAATTGGAGGGGGCTGGCACAGAGGATTTGTGGCTGGAGGGGACACAAGGAGCAAGAGGGAATACCAGGGGCATGTGGCTGGAATGGAGGGACAGAGGGGACTGGAAGTGACACATTTTACTAGCTCACACAATATATATTAGACAGGACAGGGGACCGCACCGTGATATATGAGGGGAAATAACACAGCTCACAGCTCACACTATGCATACCTCCCAACACTCCCGATTTTCGCGGGACAGTCCCGTTTTTTGGGGACTGTCCCGCTGTCCCACCCGCGGGCCGCAGTGTCCCACGGTGGGGGGGGGGGAGGGCAGTTGGGATGCTCTGTCTGTCGCTGCCCTGCTTAGCAGAGCAGCGGTGAATAGACGCTGTGCGCATGCGCACAGCGTCTATTCACTGAAGTCAGAGGGAGAGGGGGCATGCCAGCGGCTCACAGAGCGCTGGGCATGCCCCCTCAGTGACGAAAACGGGGGCGTGGCTCGCGATCGCGGGTCCTTCCGCGAAGCCACGCCCCCTTTCCCTTAGACCATGCCCCCTTTTTCGGGAACCCGCTTTATACAGAAGAAATGTTCGGAGGTATGCACTATATTGTATTATTATTAATATATTGGAGAGAGGGGACAGCACAGTGATATATGAGGTGGAATAACACAGCTCCCAGCTCACACTGATATGTGGTATTATTAATATATAGAGGAGAGGGGACCGCACAGTGATATATGAGGGGGACCACACAGTGATATATGAGGGGGAATAACACAGCTCCCAGCTCACATTGATATGTGGTATTATTATTATTATTATTATTATTATTATTATATAGGAGAGAGTGGACCACACAGTGATATATGAGGCGGAAATAACACAGCTCCCAGGTCACACTGATATGTGGTATTAGTATTGTTATTATTATTATTATTATTATTATTATTATTATATAGGAGAGAGGGGACCGCACAGTGATATATGAGGGAGGGGGAATAACACAGCTCACACTGATATGTGGTGGTATTATTATTATTATATAGGAGAGAGGGGGCCACACAGTTATATATGAGGGGGAATAACACAGCTCCCAGCTTACACTGATATGTGGTGGCAGGGGTGTATCTTCCTATAGGCCGGGATGGCACTTGCCAGGGGCGCCGGCCAAGGTGGAGGGGGGGGGGGGGGGGGGGGGTCTGCCCAGCAGTGTCACACGCGCCAGGGGGTAGAATGACATAGTAGTTCTCACTGAGTACATCCCTTAGCAGTGCTCATCCACTGCTAGACTCTCAAACACGTATTGCACTCTGACACTCTCTGTGACCATAGTCACAATGATGGTAAATATAGCCAGGGAGCGGGGCACTTCCAGGTATGGGGAGGGGCGAGTCACCTCAAGCCACTACGATCAGCAGCAGTCAGCAGTGCAGCCTGAACATACCTGTACATTTTCTGCGGTACCGTAGCTGCACTGCATGGTCTATCCTGGCAGTCTGGATCACAGCTTACAAAGAGCTCTGTATGGAGAGGTATCTAGACCAGTGACTGCTTGTCCAGCTGTGTTGAGACTACAAGTCCCAGCACACCTTGTCAACTGGATTTGCTGGGACATGTAGTGTCACCACACCTGGGGGTCATTCCGAGTTGTTCGCTCGTTGCCGATTTTCGCTATGCTGCGATTTGTTGCAAACGGCGCATGTGCAAGGCACGCAGGGCGCATGCGCTTAGTTATTTAACTAAAAGCTTAGCAGATTTGCTGTGGATTCTGCGGCGCTTTTCAGTCACACTGCTGTTCAGTAAATGATTGACAGGAAAGGGGCGTTTCTGGGCGGCAACTCAGCGTTTTCCCGGCGTTTGCTAAAAAAAGCAGGCGTGTCAGGGAAAAACGCGGGAGTGTCTGGAGAAACGGGGGAGTGGCTGGCCGAACGCAGGGCGTGTTTGTGATGTCAAACCAGCAACTAAACGGACTGGGCTGATCGCAATCTGTGAGTAGGTCCGGAGCTACTCAGAAACTGCTAAGAATTATTTAGTAGCAGTTCTGCTAATCTTTCGTTCGCAATTCAGCTTAGCTAAGATACACTCCCAGAGGGCGGCGGCCTAGCGTGTGCAGCTAGCGAGCAAACAACCCGGAATGAGGGCCCTAGAGAGGAGTTTTTAACTGTATGTATGTGTGCATATATCCCCTCGATGTCTCTGTCCACACCCTCCTTGTAATTCCACCTCAGTGTCCCTACCAGCACCATCCCTGTAACTGCCACCTCAGTGACCCTGCCCATACACTCCTGTAATTCCCTCTCAGTGTCCCTGCCTGCAGTGTCCCTGCCCACACCCTACCCATAATTCCCCCTTAGTATCCCTGGCCGCACCCTCCCCGTAATTCCCTTTCAGTGTCCCTACCCGCACCCTCCCTGTAATTCCCTCTCAGTCTCCCTGCCTGCACCCTCCTGTAATTCCCTCTTAGTGTCTCTGCCCGCACCCTAACTGTTAATTCCCCCCCAGTGTCCCTGCCCATACCCTCCCCGTAATTCCCTCTCAGTGTCCCTACCCGCACCCTCTCGGTAATTCCCTCTCAGTGTCTCTACCCGCACCCTCCCTGTAATTCCCTCTCAGGGGTAAATTTACTAAGATTCGTATTTTCCCGTTTCAGGTCAAAGTTCAATCACGAATGACATCGAAAGTGTAAAACTGCAACTTTTTGAATTTATTACGACTAATTTACTAAGCTGTCGTATTCGGGTTTTTCTTTTGTTCCGATGTCGATGTCATTCGTGTTTTTTTTTTTTTTTTACGGCAGTGATTAGCAAAACACTGCCGACTTTTTAAAAATGAATCTCGGCCGGATCTGTGTGATCCGTGCTGGGGTTCATTTTTTTATTTTTTTTTAAATTAAACAGTGTAAAATAAAAATAAAAATTGCGTGGGGTCCCCCCTCCTAAGCATAACCAGCCTCGGGCTCTTTGAGCCGATCCTGGTTGCAGAAATATGGCTGAAAAAATGACAGGGGTTCCCCCATATTTAAGCAACCAGCATCGGGCTCTGCGCCTGGTCCTGGTTCCAAAAATACGAGGGACAAAAAGAGTAGGGGTCCCCCGTATTTTTAAAACCAGCACCGGGCTCCACTAGCTGGACAGATAATGCCACAGCCGGGGGTCACTTTTATATAGTGCCCTGCGGCCGTGGCATCAAAAATCCAACTAGTCACCCCTGGCCGGGGTACCCTGGGGGAGTGGGGACCCCTTCAATCAAGGGGTCCCCCCCCCAGCCACCCAAGGGCCAGGGGTGAAGCCCGAGGCTGTCCCCCCCATCCAATTGGCTGCGGATGGGGGGGGCTGATAGCCTTTTTTGAAAATGAAAAGATATTGTTTTTAGTAGCAGTACTACAAGGCCCAGCAAGCCTCCCCCGCATGCTGGTACTTGGAGAACCACAAGTACCAGCATGCGGCGGAAAAACGGGCCCGCTGGTACCTGTAGTACTATTACTAAAAAAATACCCCAAAAAAGACAAGACACACACACCTTGAAAGTAAAGATTTATTACATACATGCACACAAACATACATACATACTTACCTTATGTTCACACGCAGGTCAGTCCTCTTCTCCAGTAGAATCCAAGGGGTACCTGTTGAATAAATTCTACTCACCAGATCCAGGGTCCCAGGGTCCTCGGGGCAACCATTTGTAATCCAGGTACTTGAATAAAATAACAAAACGGATACCCGAGCCACGAACTGAAAGGGGCCCCATGTTTTCACATGGGACTCCTTTCCCCGAATGCCAGAAACCCACTCTGACTTCTGTCTAAGTGGGTTTCTTCAGCCAATCAGGGAGCGCCACGTTGTAGCACTCTCCTGATCGGCTGTGTGCTCCTGTACTGAGTGACAGGCGGCACACGGCAGTGTTACAATGTTGCGCCTATGCGCTCCATTGTAACCAATGGTGGGAACTTTCTGCTCAGCGGTGACGTCACTTTAGGTCAACCGCAGGGCAGAAAGTTCCCACCATTGGTTACAATGGAGCGCATAGGCGCTACATTGTAACACTGCCGTGTGCCGCCTGTCACTCAGTACAGGAGCACACAGCCGATATTTTTGGAACCAGGACCAGGCGCAGAGCCCGATGCTGGTTGCTTAAATATGGGGGAACCCCTGTCAATTTTTTTCCCATATTTCTGCAACCAGGATCGGCTCAAAGAGCCCGAGGCTGGTTATGCTTAGGAGGGGGGACCCCATGCAATTTTTTATGAGAAAATAATCACTTTCCCACCCCTTCCCACTGATATACATGCACGGATCTCATGGATCCGTGCATGCCTATCCAATCACGGATAAAAAAAGCAGGTCTGTTTTTTTTAAGCACTTTTTTACGAGTTGTAATTTTTCACGGCAGTGTTTTGTTTTTTTTTGCTTTGCACTTCTTAGTAAATGACCGAGATTCATACTTAAACAGCCGCGTTTTGACCGATGGTGTATTCATTCGTGATTTTTTCCTAGGACTTCCAAATATTACGAATGCCCTCATCACTGCCGTGATTTGAGTTTAGTAAATTACCGAGATGACACTTTGATGAAAAAACGGCATCTCGGTCAAAATCGGGACCTTAGTAAATTTACCCCTCAGTGTCCCTACCCGCACCCTCCCTGTAATTCCCTCTCAGTGTCCCTTCCCGTACCCTCCCTGTAATTCCCTCTCAGTTTCCCTACCCTCACCCTAACCATAATTCCCCCTCAGTATCCCTGCCCGTAACCTCCCTGTAATTCCTTCTCAGTGTCCCTACCCGCACCCTAACCGTAATTCCCCCTCAGTATCGCTGCCCGTACCCTCCCCGTAATTCCCTCTCAGTGTCCCTACCCGCACCCTAGCCGTAATTCCCTCTCAGTGTCCCTGCCTGTACACTCCTTGTAATTCCCCCTCAGTCTCACTGCCTGCACCCTCCCCATAATTCCCTCTCAGTGTCCCTGCCCGCACCCTAACTGTAATTCCCTCCCAGCGACCCTGTCCGTACCCTCCTCGTAATTCCCACTCAGTCTCCCTGCCTGCACCCTCCCCATAATTCCATCTCAGTGTCCTTGCCCACCCCCTCCTTGTAATTCCATCTCAGTGTCCCTGCCCACCCCCTCCTCGTAATTCCTCCTCAGTGTCCCTGTCTGCACCCTCCCTGTAATTCTCCCTCAGTGTTCCTAACCTCAGCCTCCTTGTGACTACCCCCTCAGTGTCCCTGCCCACACACTCCTGTAATTTCCTCTCAGTGTCTCTTACCGCACCCTCCCTGTTATTGCCCCTCAGTGTCCTTGATCTCAGCCTCCCTGTAGCCCCTCCCTCTCATTTTCCCTACCCGAACCCTCCCTGTAATTCCCCCTTAGTGTCCCTGACCTCAGCCTCCCTGTGACTCCCCCCTCAGTGTCCCTGCCCACACCCTCCTGTAATTTAACCTCAGTGTCCCTGCCCGTACCCTCCCTGTAATTCCCCCTCAGTGTACCTGTCCGCACACTCCTGTAATTCCCCCTCAGTGTCCCTGCCCACACCCTCCCTGTAATTGCCCCTCAGTGTCTCTGACCTCAGCCTCCCTGTAAGCCCTCTACCTCATTGTCCCTACCACATAGGCAAACGCAGGGGGGTTTCCGGTTGCCCGGAAACCCCCCTCCTCTTGGAAAGTGGCTCAAATTATGAATATAATAGCAATGGTATTTAACACGATAACTACAGCTACCACCACATAATGCAGTTTGAGGGACAGAGCAGAGCTGCTGCACATGCCCAGTGGTAGCATCTTCTTCTACCAAGTTTGCTGTGTGAATCCTCATTCAGTACACTGGACAAGAGAGTAGCTACCAGGCAGAAAAGACAGGAGCCTTACCATGAAGTGGGAGAATGTGTGCTTAAAAAGTGCAGGACTGGTTCTATTATGTTTGTATTATTTATTTATTATGGTATGTTTAATCTTTTTTCCTGAACACTTATTTATATTATTTAAATGTGTAATACAGCCTATACTATAGACCATCTATAGTGTTAATTATTAATACTGTATTACATACAGTATACATAAATGTCCAGGGTCTTTACTAGGTTCTTCTACCGCACCCCCAGACTCCCACAATTGCTCCAACGTTCCGCAGAGTGGGAGATTGTGGATTGCATTTGGAAACCCCCCTCTAGAAATCCTGCGTTTGACACTATACATGCACCCTCCCTGTAATTCTCCCTCAGTGTCCCTGACCTCAGCCTATGTCACGATCCGGGTTACTAGATGCCATTATCTACCTTTCAGGTGTCTCCTGAGGCTGGCTCAGCGTTCCAGGGCCGGGTCTCAGTCATGCTGCTGACATCCTCACTTCACATCTCTTCTCTGCCAGTCCGCAGATGCTGTCACAATGAACTCTTGTACTTAGAATGGCGTTTCAAGCCCTCTGCGGCCTCCGCCGCCATTACTGCACTTCCAGTACTCAGATGGCTCTGCATGGCGTCTCCTGTCTGCTGCGGCCTTTGCCGCCATCATTGTATTTCAAATGCACAAACAGGTCTGCATGGCGTCTTGCGGCCTCTGCCGCCAGCTCTGTATGTCAAGTGCGCAAGTTGGCATCCACTGTCCTCCGCGGCCGCCGCCAACATTACTGTAATTCCTCACATGGTGCTACAAGCTAGATTTCCCTCCAAATGCTAGTATGGGTGCAGCCATGTTGGTTCTAATCACATGACGCTATTTCCACCAATCCACAGCATCGCTGAACTCTGCCTGATTGTTCATCCAATCCCTGCACTGCTGCAGGTATAAAAGTCCTGTTCCTGAAATAGGAAGTTGTCAGTGCTTTGGTTGTCATTCCAGTGTATCCTGTCTCTGCTCCTTGTGGTTGATTATTAAGTTCCAGGTATTCCAGCTCCTGTGTCTTCACTCCACCAGCGACCCGCACCAATCACCACCTTGCGGTGCAGCCTGACTCTACAGTGTTCTCATTGCTCCCTGCGACTAGCAGGGCTCTAAACACCGGTTCCAGCGTCTGGCTCCCAGTGGTGTTCAGCCTCCTGATATCCGCCATCGGCTTTCCTGATACCATCGGTGGTCTGTCATCTACTCTTTAATACCACCGATCTCTAGCGTCACCAGTGTCATTCAACTCTCCTCCTGTTACACTGGTTCATCTGCACTTCTTCGACAGTTCTTCACCAGGTCCGGTTCTATCCGGCAAACCCGGCAGTCTACGTGTACCATTTACTCCACAGTACATCCAGCCTCTGTACAACATCAGCTGGTCAGTTCCTGCCTCCATTTCACTATTCAGCGGATAGGTGTTGGTAAAAAGGACTTTCCATCTCCTAACTTCCCAAGCTTGCCTTGTTGCCAGGCTTGGACTGGCCCACAGGGGTACAGGGGAAACCACCGGTGGGCCCCACTGTCTGGGGGTCCACCTCATCCTCTAGGAATATGGTTCTAAACTGCAAAATTATACATTACACATATGCACAGGAATATGGTGCATTCTTTACAGTACATTGCTATTATTAATCAGGTACATTATTATGCATGCACTAGCAGTATTTACTATGTATATTTATCAAGGGGCTTAGACTATACACTCTCCAATGATTACAAGCCTTTTTGGTGACTGGCCACACCCCTCTAGAGACTGACTTCACCCCTAAGTATGAGCCCCTACCACTGCATTCCCCCAGTGGGCCCTTCATGCCCCAGTCCGACACTGCTTGTTGCGGATACCACACCTAAGGACATTCCATCTACTGCTGTATCTTGTGGAACTGTGTACTGCTTTTATTCATTTTTCATATCTTACTACTGCAACTGCCGATGTACCATCTGAACTGTGCTAAATAAATACTCATTGATTTTATTCCTGTTGTCGTGGTCACGCCTTTGGGCATTGGTGGTGCAAGTCCATCTGCATGTCTAGACGTCCCATACTGCCGCCCAGGTTTATATATACTCCAGCCCCTACAACTGAGGCTTCTCCTGGTCAGCACCAGCCCTCAGTTGTGACAGCCTACCTGTAACTCCCCCCTCTGTGTCTCTGGGTGGGGGAGGTGGGGGGCGCCAGTTCCTTACTTTGCCAGGGGCGCTCAGACCCCTAGATACACCCCGTGTGGTGGTATTATTATTATTATTATTACTATTATAATATAGGAGAGAGGGGACCACACAGTGCTTACACTATTATAGTTGTTTTTTGATTATACTTTACTGTTGTTTTTTCTATTAAAACTTTCAAAATTGCATATAAGACTTTTTTCTTTTTCTTGCGGCCAACACAAGACATAGACCTTGATTATTTGGCCCAGTTGGGATTTTGAGTTTCACATGCCTGATTAAAAGATTTATGTAAATCTGATATTTACATAAATTTCTGTTGTTCTATAATCTGCCACACTGGCTGTGCATCTGCAGATCTTGTCATGCAATGTTGGACACAGTGCCCAATAGCCGCAGCATGATTCACACATATGGTTAACACATAGAAACATACAGGTAATGTGGTATGTAATATAAGTGCTGGCTGCTTTAGCTCAAGGATCAGCAGCACTGTGGACCTAATTCAGACCTGATCACTCGCTAGCGTTTTTTGCACCTCTGCGATCAGGTCAGAACTGCGTATTCATATGCACCGCATGGGTACAAAGCGGATCGCCGCTCTGCGATGAGTTTGTGCGAATAATCACTTTGCACGGCTGTTCGCAAGGAGATTGATAGGAAGAAGGCGTTTGTGGGTGGCAAGTGACCGTTTTCTGTGAGTGGTTGGAAAAAGCAGGCGTGTCCATGCGTTTCCAGGGCAGGTGTTTGATGTCAATTCCGGGCCCGGACAGGCTGAAGTGTTCGCAGTGGCTGAGTAAGTCCTGGGCTACTCAGAAACTGCACGAACTCTTTGTACCGCTCTGCTACACATGCGATCGCACACTTGCACAGCTAAAATACACTTCCCGGTGGGCGGCGACTATGCGAACCCTGGACTGCAAAAAAAACCCTAGCGAGCAATCAGGTCTGAATTAGGCCCTGTGTGTTTTACAGCCACCGTTGCACTCGGGACTCAGCATTATGCTTCACTTCTTCCTCTATAAGCCCTCCCCCAGACTATCATTAGCTTCAAATTGGCTCCATCCCTCCCAACATACTCACTTGGGGTGGGGTTTACATGGGCGTATTAAGGCATGGTCGAAAGGGGCGGTCGTCCCGGGGCCCCCATACACCGTCGGTCCGCTGAAAGCAGCATCTAAATACATATTGCATTCAGAGCGTATGTATTCAGAAGCAGTGTAGTACATGGGAGCAGCAGCGCAGCACAGGCTGTGAAGGAGGACCCAGCAGTTGCTGGGACTCGGAAGCAGCGGTGCGGGCGGCACTGTCAGTGAAGGAGGCCCTCCCCTAGCTCCACAGTGAGGACCCGGCAGTGACTGGTACTCGGGAGCAGCGCAGGCAGTGAGGAATGAGCCTCGCGGAAGGACCCCCACAGTGAAGGCTGCTGTTGCCGGGAAAGCTCCACTAGAAGACCTGGAGAGTGCCTTGATAGTGCCCGAGAGGAGCCGCTGGTGACACTGCTGTGGGTGAGAACCCTGGTCTGGTTAAGTGTGTGTGTGTGTGTGTGTGTGTGTGTGTGTGTGTGTGTGTGTGTGTGTGTGTGTCTGTGTCTCTGTCTGTCTGTGTCTGTGTGTCTCGTACACTTTTTGGGTGGGGGCCCCCACAACTTTGTTGTCCTGGGGCCCCCACAACCCTTAATCCGGCCATGGGGGTTTACAGATTTGGGCCTTGTAGGGACACTGACACTCAGTACCCACTGCTATGCGCTAGCTTTCCAAAGCCAATGCTTGTTGAATGTTTGCTGTTTGGGCCATGGGATTTACAATGGTAATAATACAAATTACAAAACCAGGAGAATAGAACCAGTAAACAGAAGGAATAGAACCAATGCTATGTGTATAAGGTAAGGTGTATATAAAACATAAATTAATTTGTGTTTAGACTTGGGTCCCATCCCAAAGATATCTCATTATGGTATGCAAATACTCCAAAACATGTAAAAATCCAAAATTAAAAATACTTCTGTTCCCAAGATTTGTGGCTATAGGAAACTCAACCTGTAATGTAATAATTGTTGAGGGGTTTTAATTATTTCCGATGTGTGCTAAAATATTTTACTGCATTTAAGATGCTGCATTTCATTATTTAGAAATACTGTATTTGGAATGAAATTGATATACAGTATGAAGGCATGAAAGGAATATCCTTGATATTATAAGGTAGTTGTTTTACTGCTTTCCCTTTTTTTTTAAATTTTAGGACAGTGTCATAGTATATAAAAGCATCCATAGCCTGCAGAAGAATACCAGCATCTGTCTCAGGGCCAGTTTAACAATGGGGCATGTGGAGCTGTAGCTTCAGGCAGCCCATGAAAATAGACCCACACCACCAACAGAATCCTTTGGAGAAAGCAAAAATGATTTCCTATCACCACCAGAGGTCATTTGAGGCTCTGCCCACTTAAACATCCCCGCACACTCTTCCGAGTCCCGGCAAAGCATAAAATAAATTGAAAGGGCACACAGTGGAAGGCTTCTGCTTTGCATAGTGTACTTCAGTCCCTTCTTCATGCTGTGTGACATCATGCTGTTGTCAGTATCTGGAGCCTTACCTCCGGTGCGGTCTCCCGGGGGTTGCCATCCCGGTGGTTGGTGCGGCTGCGACAGCGGGGAGCTTCTTGCAGCGGGTCCTTGGGCACGTGTGCGGCTTCCGGAGGTCGGGGCCGGGGTCTGGTGAGCCGGGCACTGCGGTGGGTAGTTGCTGCATCAGAGGTCTCTGGCAGTGACTCTGTTTCAGGAAGTCAGGGCCGTAGCTGTGTTAGCTAAAGTGCTGCAGCTGAGAATGTCCCCAGTGCTGGGGGCAGCCAAGTTGGAGACCAATTGAATTCACTCTCTGCTTCCAGCCAATCCGGTGCAGTCTTCCCTTATAAAAGGGGGCTGGCTCAGGGAGAGAGTGCCAGTGCTTCAAGTTGCTTTCCTGTGAAAGGTGCTCCAGCTCTGTGCTCCCAGGCTGCTCCTGGCTCCCCGGTTTCGGTTGCTATCATCAGTTCGTGACCTATCGCTGCTGAAGTCTTGTCGCTTAACCCGTCGCCACTCATGGAGGCGCTCACGGGACCCCAGTCATTAAGGGGCTTCGGGTGCTAAATGGTGGTCCCTGCGGGCGTCTCGCTAGCCCAAACCACACAGTTTCGTTTCTTCAGAATCTGAGTTCTTCAGCCTCGCTTTCTAAGCCCAAGCCACAGTCTTCGTTTCTTCAGAATCTGAGTTCTTCAGCTTCGCTCTCCAAGCTCAAGCCAGTCTTTCAGTTCTTCAAAACCCAGCCTCCTTCAGCCTTGTCTACCAATCGTAAACCACAGTTTTTCAGAGCCTCAAATACCGGTGATCTTCAGCTCCATTCCTCAAATCGCTTAATCATTGACTCCAGTTCTTTTCCCGTGTCTTTCAATTCTTCAAGTATCGGTGTACAGTTGTTTCTTCATTAAAGATACAGTTAACCTCCTACAGAGTCCTCACTCTTTCTTCTGGTCACCAGCCAACTGTACACCTACTAGGCCTCCACCTCATGAGGAAGAACTACATTCAACCACCTCACCTACTTCCTACACAGTCAGCTGTCCTCCCAGCCCAAGCTCGGTTGTCGGAACCCCAATCTTTGCCGAGTGTGACAGCTGTGTGATGTCACATAGGTGCTAGACCCTACATAGGCGCAGCTGTTGATCGAGGTACTGTCATGGCTATGCTGCCAGCAACATCTGAAATGTTCCACTTGTTGCTCCCATATTCTAGCTATTATTTTCTAGAGGGAGCTAGATAAATGATAAGTAGAATCTGATTGGTTGCTATGGACAACATCTCCACTTCTATAAACCCGCACCTTAGTAAATATACCCCACAGACATATAGACAGCTTTCCCCTTCTCAATAAGACTACAACATAGGAACAAAGGGTGCAGGTGCACCATACACCATTAAAATTATTATAACCATAATATAATATTTGAGGTTCTTGGCATATATTGGCCAGTATATTAGCCTGCCCACCTGCTTCACGGTGACCTCATCGGACAGGTCCCTAACACTATAGGGGTTCACCTCCGGGACGCAGGGCACCCCCAGACCACCCCAGCCAAACCAACCCAGGGCATCACACAGATGCCCTGGGCTGGTTTGGCTGGGGTGGTCTGGGGGTGCTCTGCGTCCCGGAGGTGAACCCCTATAGTGTTAGGGACCTGTCCGATGAGGTCACCGTGCAGCAGGTGGGCAGGCTCATATACTGGCCAATATATGCCAAGAACCTCAAATATTATATTATGGTTATAATAATTTTAATGGTGTATGGTGCACCTGCACCCTTTGTTCCTATGTTGTAGTATTACAGTACTTAGTCCCAGCAAGGTAGCACATCCCATTATAATAAGCTAGGGTGTGCAGTCCAGGCCCCGTTTCCATACCTTCTCAGTAAGAGTAAGAAACATAATTTATTAAAAAAAACAAAACGTTTATTCTCTGTAATTTGCTTTAAAATAACGGTTACAGCAGTGTAACTTCTTTGGTGATCATTGCATCAGCAGTCGCCTCTCACTACCTGCATGATTATCCACTGTGGCTAGCAGTTGTGAGCAGGTGAAAAGTGTTATGAGGGTGCAATCATATTGCGACACCCACTAGTGGCATCTCAGATCTGTCGCTTGTGTCTGAAGATTAAACCATTGGACACTCCTGAGTAACCATATAAATGCAAAGCAAGGCCATTGTAAGTAAGTTGCTGGAGTCATTTTAACTGCATACAGGATTGTAGTTACAAGCTTTAATATGCCTCTGGAACTGTCGTGACACACTTGTCTTGAGTCATCACTTTTCCATGGCTGCCCACAAACGCTCCCTGACCACCAATCACTTTGCAAATAAATCCTCACTGTGACCTCCAACACCAGACCATTGTGGCACATGCGCAGTGCCAAAATATCGCTCCACTGCGTATAACCTTGACATTCCGTCCATCTCTGAAAAAGAACCTTTACATTACAAAGAACTGTTGGCCTCCAATAAGTTATTAAGATTAATTATTTGGTAATTTTCATGCCACAATGTCCCGAAAAGTGAGATTGATGGGCCCAGGTCAGAAATTGAATGCACAGCTCAGGAGGCATAACTGTCTACCCAATAGTAAAGTTTAACTAGATATGGTATTGGATAGCATAAGGCAACAAGGTCTCAGAATGGGTTTAGGTTCAGAGGAACAGGACAGAACATCTGTTTTCCTGTTCTTAACACTTGCAGGGCTAACCTTATGATCAGCAGCTCCTTATCTCTGATTCCATAATTGTATTCTGCTGGGGAGAATTTCATTGAGAAAAACCCACATGATTAGAGTTTCTTCAAAAGAAGAAGCATACATTTCAAGATTCCTCTTCCCTCATGTGTTTTTCCTTCTTTTAAACCATGTTCTAGTCCATACTCCCTTCGACGGCAACAAATCCTTCGGTTTTCTGCCACCCTGATACTTATTTCATTGTTGTCTGCTGATGAAGCTATGTTTATATACCCTTTACTTGCCCTATATTGTTTTGAACTGTAAGACACTATTTTCTTGATTTCCTTGTTTATGTACTCTGTAATTAGGTGCTGCGGATCCCTTGTGGCACCATATAAATACAGGATAATAATTATAAAGAAAGAACAGTGCATAGACATCCAGCTGATTAAGGATGGGTGTACACACATAGGTTTCTTTCTGCTGGGCTTGTACCGCTTTATTGTACCAGACTTTGGGATTAGCCTGTTGGGAGTGAGAGCGGTGGTAGAAGCTATGACCTTTGATGAATTGACTGTAGTAATTTGCAAATCCTAGAAAACACTGAGTGTCTTCAACTTGAGTACTGAGGATATTCTAGAAGAGCCTTGACCTTTCCTGGATCCATTTGTAGACCCTGGCCCATTAAGGAAACACTGGCCCATTCAAATATGCATTTTTCTCGTTTGCGGTATAATTTCTTTTTTCTCAAATGATGTAATAACCTCGAACATGAAAATGATGATCACAGAGAGAATTGGAAAAGGTCAAGGTATCATCAAAATAAATGACTAAGGGCCTGATTCTGACATGTGTGGCTACGATATCTCACATATTCACAAGTGTGAAAATATGTAAATATCTGTTTAAGCATTTCCCTTGTGCGCTAGCATGCAAGAGACTTAGCATGCCCTGCAACAGCCACTTTGCTTATTTGAGCAATGCTCAAGTGTGCTAGTGGATATGAGTTTCCCCCCATCGATACCGATGCATCAACTCTTCGAGCAGCCCCTGTCTGGCACAGTCTCCCATGTAACTAGGGCCGGATCAAGGGTGGTGGAGGCCCAGGACAATGGAGTTTGTGGGTGCCCCCACCACTGAAGTTTCTGGCAAGGCATTCCCTGTGCAACTCCCACGCTATACACACACACACCCACGCCACACACACATGCTCCGTCTACACACACACATCCGTGCCACAAACATACACACACACTTCATCCACACAAACATCTACGCTATACACACACAAACACACACATCACTATTGGGGAAAGCAGCAGCAGACAGAGTGCCTCAGCAGCCGGCAGCTCACAGTCACTGCCACTAAACAGCTAAGCTGCCGGAGGTAGCCTTTTGATTCAATATATAGTGTGTTGGGGCCCTAATGTGTGTGGGCCCCGGGACAGCCACCCCTGTTGCCCCTCCCTTAATACGGCACTGCTGGTGACTTCCTTAAAATATGCCCAAAAAATGCCTATGACGCTCCCATAACATGCCCATGGTACCTCCTCATTTTGCAAAGACTTTTAGGTCACCTCCTAGTGTCAGAAGTCAGAACCCGATTTTTGCACTTCGGCACTTGCCAGCGAGTTAGTGCATGGGTCTGCGAAGATTATGTGAACACACTTGATGCTAGTCCTCTGGAGCCCATTGTTGTCCTCAGTGCACCCAGTTCTCCCCTGCGTGTTCCTTGTGGATCTTTCTCCATCTCTGGCAGCTGAGCGCCGCCATGACATTGCAGTCAGCTGATTCAGACCTCCAATCACCACTGGGCAAGGGGGATAAAAGGAAAATCCGGACAAACAGTGGGCACCCAAAACAATGTTGCTATCCATAGCTGCGTCCCTCAGTTCTAGACTCCTGTGTTCCAGACTCTGTCCACAGATACTCTGATTTGTTGCGTTGTAGAAATACTGGCTCTTGCCTGCTCTAATAGTGCTGAGTTCCCAGTGCTCTTGCCATGTCTGAAGTTGCTACCATTTATCACAGCACTCAGTATTGCTGCTGGTTCCTAATTATCCGCTTCACCTGGTTTCAGTCTGGACCAGAAGCATTAGACAGTTCCTGCCTGACTACACACCATTCCAGACAGTTCCAGTCTGGTCCAGAAGCATTAGTCAGTCCCAGATTGACTTTACTCCACTTAGCCGGTTCCAGTCCGGACCAGAAGCATTAGTAAGTTCCAGCATGACTTCACTCCGTTCCAGCCAGTTACAGTCCGGTTCAGAAACATCAGTCAGATCCAGCCTGACTTCAATCAGTTCCAGCCATTTCCAGTCGGATTCAGAAACATTAGTCAGTTCTAGCCTAACTCCACACCGTTCCAGCCAGTTCCAGTCTGGTTCATAAGCATTAGTCAATTACAGCCTGACTTCACTCCATTCCAGCCGGTTCCGGTCCATTTCAGAAGCGTTATTCAGTTCCAGACTGACTTCAACTCCACTCCAGCAGGTTCCAGTCCGGACAGAAGCATAAGCCAGTTCCAGTCCTATCAGTTCCAGTTCTATCTGAAGTTGCTATGCTTGTCTCATCCTGCATATCACTCTCTCGCTAGTGCAGCCATCCTCATGTGCAAGAACTACATTAGGCCATCTAGGTTTTATCTAGGAGATATTGTTATGCCAGCCAAGATGGCTGTCTCACCTTTTGCATGCTCCTGATGATCTCCATAAAACAGCTTAAATTCACCACAAATGACCTATGAATCATCATAAATATCCAAGGACTTACCTTTAACTTGTACTACTCTATGCGGATATCTCACCAAAACCAACAGATTGCATTATTGTGCTGAGATACACGCTGGATTGAAACCTCTGCATCTCTCCACTGAGAAGTACTTCAGTTTGGAATCTACTGTACTCTGCATTGGACATCCCAGACAAGGTACTGAGGACTCCAACCTACCCTTGGCTCCATCCAGCCCCTCACCTCTGTTCTCTGAGCAACAAATAACTCTGACTTCTTGCATTAATCAACTAATATGCAGTATATTCAGGCTCTGAATTGCTGAAGGGTCACTGTTCATTTCAAACAGCAGGAGCCATTCCCCAGGACACATGTTATCAGTACCCCCACAAGAAATCTGCTTCAAAGTCCCCTCACACTGAGATTCGTCACACCTCCACAATAGGAATTGGATTCTAACACCTTTCCATAAACTTGCTTTGTCCTGGAATATTTGATTAAATCAGCAACAGAAAAAGCAAACTTATTTTATTTATCACGTTTCAAATATACCCATTGGATTAAAGAGCAGCAATAGGTTATATCAATAACGATTATAGCGATTACAATCCAAGATGGCACCGCAGATTGCTGCCTCGGAGCTATGCAGCTCAGCCAAAATACCTGTTTCCCCTTGTTTTCCCCTACCCTTGTCTACCCCACCAATGACCAAATACAGCAGGGAAACCCTCCTAAGTTGGAACGCTCCTGCGGTGCTTACCCACGTTCGGGCCCGTCGGCAGGCGGATCAGTGGCCCTTGCAACCCCCACTGCCCTTGCTGCCTTGTGTGGCAGGGTTGCAGACATTATGGATGCCAAAGTGGATGACCGAGAAGTCGCTGCCCCCTGCAGCCTGGGCGGCAACTGGCAGTCGGATCGGCGGCCCCGGAAAGAGAATGACGGAGGCCCTCATGTCAGCTCTAGTATAAGGACTTGGGCTCAGAGGAGAGGCTGTCGCGCAGGCGCTCTAGTGAGGCGGTGGCGAGGGCACCGGTCTGCACTTTCTGTGATCCTGCTCTTGAACATACGCACACTGGCAAACAAGTTCAACGAACTGTCCCTCCTTCTGGGTAACGCAAGGTTAGGCATTACAGGGTCGTCCGTCCTCTGCTTTACGGAGACATGGCTGGATGACCATGTTGCGGACAACCCTCTGCTGGGCTTCGGTCTCTTCAGGGCCGATCGCTCCAAGGTTCTCTCAGGAAAAACGAAGGGTGGTGGCATCTGCTTCTACATCAATGACAGATTGTGCACCAATGTCACGATCCTAGGCAAATCATGTATTCCTCACCTGGAGATGCTAAGTATCTTCTATTCCCCCCGGGAATTTGCCTCAATTGTCCTTGTGGGAGTGTACATCCCCCCGATCCGTTGCCTGCGAGAACAAAGCGCTGCACCACCTGGCCGCATGCATATCCGACATAGAACAAAAACACCCAGACTCTCTGCTTATAGTGCTGGGTGATTTCAATAGAACTAACCAGAGCAAGGATTTACCTAAGTACAAACAACACGTGTCCCACTAGGGAAGGGCGCACCCTTGACCACTGCTACACTACCCTCAAGTCTGCCTTCCAGTCTATCACGCGTGCTGCACTCGGCCTATCTGACCACTGCCTCGTCCACCTACTCCCTACCTATACACAGAAGCTGAGAGCGGTCAAAGCTGTTAAGAAATGAACCAATGAGGCTAAGATGAAGCTCCAGGCCTGCTTCGACTGCATGGAATCGGGGGTCTTTGAAGCCTCGGCAACCGACCTGAACGACCTGACAGATACTGTCACATCCTACATCAGCTACTGTGAGGACATGTGTGTACCTACCAAGACTTTTACCGCATTTACAACAACAACAAGCCCTGGTTCAATGCCCAGCTCAGGCAACTTCGTCGGGCCAAAAAGTAGTCCTATATCAGCAGTATACAACCAAACTAGGAACTCTCTGACTAAAGACATCAGGCTAGCAGAAAAGCGGTTCTCAGACAAGCTGACAAACAATCTCTCCACCAATGACCCCGTATCTGTATGTAAAGGAATGCACCACCATTCACCAAGACCTAGCAGATGAGCTGAACCACTTTTATTGCAGGTTGGCAAAAGAAGTGCCCTGCGACCCAAACAATCACCTCTACGATGCCCCGAACACCGACGGCCAACTCCAGGCCCTGCAAGTCACCCAAGAAGAGGTGGAGGCACTGTTCAATAGGGCCAAACCCAGGAAAGCTCCGGATCCTGACGGAGTGTCACCATCTGCCCTGAGAGCATGTGCGGGTCATCTTGTCCCCATATTCACCAAGACCTTCAACAAATCGCTGGAGCTACAGAAAGTCCCTTCCTGGCTCAAAAGGTCCACTATCATCCCGGTCCCCAAGAAACCCTCTATCATGAACCTGAACGACTACAAGCCGATAGCACTGATGTCTGTGGTAATGAAAACATTCGAGCGTCTGGTTTTGAATCACCTAAAAACTGTGACTGGCCCCCAACTGGACCCCCTACAGTTCACCTATTGATCGAATTGGTGTGTGGAGGATGCAGTCAACCTGGGTCTGCACTACATTCACGAGCACCTAGACATTCCCGGGAAACCCACGTGAGGGTCCTGTTTGTCGATTTCAGCTCGGCCTCCAATACAATCGTCCCCAGCATCCTCCACCCCAAATTACTTCGCCTAGGGGTTCCAGAAGCTACCTGATCCTGGATTGTAAACTTCCTGACAGATAGGACACAGGTGGTGAAAGTGGGGGAATTCACCTCTCAAGCGCGGTCCATTAGTACAGGGGCCCATCAGGGCTATGGTGGGCATTCCGAGTTGATCGCAGCCAGCAACTTTTTGCTGCTGCTGCGATCAAGTAGTCCACACCTATGGGGGAGTGTATTTTAGCTTAGCAGGGCTGCGATCGCTTGTGCAGCCCTGCTAAGCTAAAAAAAATTCAAGCAAAAGAAGACTAGGCCTATACCTACTTACCTTGCGATGCTGAAGCCGGCTCTGACGTCAGACATCCACCCTCCGTTCTGCTGGACACGCCTGCATTTTACACACCAGTCACCGAAAACGGTCTCCAACGCTCCAGATCCGCCCAGGTATTGTCACACACCATAGGCGGCGTTCACCGCGCTTACCCCTGCGTGCCTGCTGGTCTGTGTTGCGGCCTCCGCCTTCGATGGTCCACGGGCTCCGGCGTCTGGCTGGCGCGGCTCCCGGCGGTTCCCCGGGGCAGGGGCGCCGCCATGACACCCGGCATCACGGGGGCGGGGAGCAGGTGACGTCATCGTACTGTTCCGCCAATCCGGCGGAGGCGCAAGATTCAAAGTCAGACTCCGGGCAGAGCCTCGGCGCCTGAGTATCGTCTTTTCTCCTGACGTGGATGCCAGTGCTCCTGTTCTCGACGTATCTCTCTGCAGTCGTACCCCAGTGTCTCCGGTACTTCCAGGTGCCAGCTGCTGCACAGTTCAACGTATACTGCGGCTGGTGTGTTTCTCTGCAATCCAGTCACCAGTGCTTCTTGGAGTCAGCGTGTGCTGCGGGCTAAACGCCGCTCTCAAGTTCTACAAATCACCAGTGTCTTTAATCACCGCTCTCAAGTTCTACAAATCACCAGTGTCTTTAATCACCGCTCTCAAGTTCTACAAATCATCAGTGTCTTTAACCACCGCTCTCAAGTTCTACAAATCATCAGTGTCTTTAATCACCGCTCTCAAGTCATACAAATCATCAGTGTCTTTAACCACCGTTCTCAAATTCTACGAAACATCAGAGTCTTTAACCACCGTTCTCAAGTTATACAAATCATCAGTGTCTTTAACCACCGCTCACAAGTGTTTCAAATCGTCAGAGTCTTTAACCACCGTTCACCAGTTCTTCAAATCACCAGTATAAAAACATCACTTACAAGTTCTTCAGTCATTATTATCTTGTACCAACACTCACAAGTACTTCTTTCCTTGGAATCCTTAGCATTGCTTACAAGTGCTCCTATAGGCCTGGACATTTCCCCATACGTTCCTCCTCTGCTATGTGACATTGTGTTGCCCTCTTCCTGCAATAAAGTTCTTTAATATTTTCACCAAGCTTTACTGTCAGAGTCCTGTATGAGGAAGACTTATATTAAGCCATCCCTGTTCCGACCCAACTGTGGTTCCTCTCCCCTACCATCGGGAGAACCCCCGAGTTCACAACACCCCGAACCTAGGTCAGTGACAGTATACTCAGGCCACATGGATCCGGGGGGTCGGAGCCCAGAGGCAAGTACCATCCAGGACTTGATTTCTCGAGTACAAAGTCAGGAAGCAGCACAGGGCCAGGTGATGCATTATCTCCAGGAATTGTCTGGCCGGCTGGATCAAATTCAGACTTCTCTGGCTTCAGTAGTACCGGACCCAGCTCCAGTACCTGCTCCAGTGGTTGTTTCTAGTAATGTTCCATCCTCCTCTGGAACCAGGTCACGCCTTCAGCTCCCTACTCCTTCTTACTATAATGGGAATCCTAAGAATTGCCGTAGTTTTCTCAATCAGTGCGAGGTACATTTTGAACTTCTTTCACATAACTTCCCTACTGATCTGTCCAAGGTGGCATACATTATTTCTTTGCTCGAGGGTTCAGCGTTGGATTGGGTGTCTCCGTTATGGGAGCGATCTGATCCATTGGTTTCTAGTTACACCAATTTCATTGCGTCATTTCGGAGGATCTTTGACGAACTAGGCAGGACGACCGCTGCCTCTGCAGACTTGCTTCGTGTCCGACAAGGCTCTCGTTCAGTGGGACAGTATGTGATTCATTTTCAGACCATAGCCTCAGAACTGCGTTGGATTAATGATGCCCTTCGGGCTGCCTTTTGGAACGGGCTCTCCGATCGTCTAAAGGATGAGTTGGTCACTAGAGATTTGCCGGATTCTTTAGAACAGTTGATCTCGCTCTGTGTAAAGGTGGATCTTCGTATGCAAGAACGAGGTGGCGAACGTAGTCGGTCAGATTGATCAAGGGTCCGATCTTTTTCGTCTAAGCAAACGGTTATTCCAAGTCCTGATGACCCATGCAGATTAATCGATCTTGGCTGTCCCCAGAAGAACATCAGCGTCGTCGTGAGGGTAGACTCTGCCTCTACTGTGGAGCCGCGGATCATTTTCTCAAGTTTTGCAAGTCTCGTCCGGGAAACGGGCAGTCCTAGCTTGTTCCGGAGGAGTCGAGCTAGGGGTTTCTTCTAAACCTTCTCCGTCAGTGGACTGTTTACTCTCTGTGTCTCTGTTCTCCGAGTCCATAGCCAAACCCGTTAAGGCTCTGCTGGACTCAGGGGCTGCAGGAAATTTTATTTCCCTTTCCTGTGCTCAGAATCTGGGTTTTCAGCTATAGTCGGTCGAACGACCTATTACGTTGACTGCTATCAATGGTACCCAAATTTCTAACGGTATGATTTCAAGTTGTACAGTACCAATGAAACTGCAAGTGGGAGCTCTGCATCAAGAACATCTGGAGTTCCTAGTGATTCGGGAGATGCCCCACGATCTGGTTCTTGGCCTTTTTTAGCTTAAACTTCACAACCCTCACATCGACTGGAGTTCGACACAAATAACATCTTGGAGTCCTTTTTGTCATTCAAATTGTCTCACCCCTGTCTATCCGCTCTGTGTATCTTCCAAGTCAGATGAAGGGCTCATTCCGGAGGCCTATCAGGAGTTTTCTGACGTGTTCTCGGAGCAAGCGGCCGATCTGCTACCACCGCATAGACCCTGGGACTGTCCCATTTGTTATGAGCCACGGCTGTGGCTCATTTCCATTTTTGCATTTTGGTTATGTATTTTATGTTATTCTTCTGTTTATGTTCCCCGTGGGTGTCATGGGGTGCTCGGAGCTCACCCTTAAGGAGGGGATACTGTTATGAACCACAGGTAGTGGTTCATTCCTATTTTATGTTTATAAGTTGTCTTGCAGGCCAGGATTTCCCGTTGCTCTGTTTAAGAATACTCTTGTTTGCTGCCGCTGGTGAGTCTGTGTAATTGCAGCTTGTTCCCATGTGTTCAACCTCACCTGGCTGCTAATTGCATCTTGTCAGTTTGGAGTCATGCAACAGGCCAGCTGCATGACATAATCAATTAGGCCTCTCTGTTATATGCTGGCTCAGTGCAATTCACAGATGCTGGTGATATTTCTAGGTTTCCAGTCTTCCAGAGTGTTTGAGTTCTGAGCTTGTTCCTGCCAGTTCCTGGGCTCCTGTCTAGCAGTGTCTGACTAGCTGCTTCCTGTGTCGATTCCTGTGTCAGTTCCCATGTCGATTCCTGTGTCTGATCCCGTGTCCTGCCGTGAGGCGTTCCTGTCCTGAGGTCCTGTGGCTTTGCCTGTGCCTGGTCGAGTTTCTGGCTTCTTGGTGTCCACCGGTCTGTCGTTTGGGATTCTGCCTGTCCTCCAGTTCTGAGAGTCTGTGTCGGCAGCATTGGGGGTTCCTGTCCATTTGCCAGTATTCGTACCGGTTCCGTGAGTAGCGGCTCTGCCGCGTCCGTCGGCCTAGGCCGCTGTATTCCGTTATTATTTCTGTCACTGGTGTTTTGCAGAGGGTTCTGCTTATGCTGTCACCGCCGGTACACAAAAGTATTGTGTCGGCGTGTGGTCAGCATTTCCTTTGTTGTTCTTTTCCTTTGGCGGCAAGCCGCACATACTTTGGTTTTAGGTTTGTTAGTAGCCCCTGGCCTTGTTGTTTAGTTAGAGGGCCCCTTGTTATCACCCTGTCTCAGGTTCACTCTTTGTCTCTCATTAAGACCTGAGGGGGCATCGAAGTTGGGCAGACGTAATCCGCCCTTCAAACGCGGCTGCCATGGGCTCAAGCAACCATAGTCTCGCAAGAGTGTACTGACAGCACGGGCAAAACAACGGAGATAGGGCGCCAGGGGCTATTCCCTTTCCATTCCCCTTTCCCAGCATTACGTTCTGGTATTCAGGTCCTACCGTATAAGAGCACCCCTGACCTGAGTATCAGAATCATAACATTATCACCAGCCATACCACAAAAAAGAAATAAAACTTTTTTCTTTTTTGGCCCAGTCCAGTGTCTAGTTTAGAATCCAGTCCGGTGTTTAGAATCCAGTCCGGTGTTTAGAATCCAGTCCGGTGTTTAAAAAAAATCCAGTCCGGTGTTTAAAAACAAACAAAAAAAAAACAGTCTTGTTTTGTCTAGTTTAAAAATTCAGTCTTGCCTTGTCTAGTCTTGCCTTGTCTAGTCTTGCCTTGTATTGTCTAGTTTTAAATCCTCCTATGTCTACTATGCAAGCCCTGCAGGCATCTCTCTCAGCCCTGAACTCTGCTTTCAGTGCTTTGAGACCAGAGCGACTAGAAGTTTTGCAGCAATCCTTAAAGCAACTGCAAAACCTTCTGACTAAAATCTTGCTCATCTTGCCAGAAGTCGTTGAGAGTACATCTATCTCTAAAGAGACTCTTGTTCACAGTATGGTGACAAGAGAATCCTCTGGTTTAATTGAAGAGAAAAGGTTTAAAAGTTTTCTGCGGCCCAGGCTCTCAGAAGAGGAGCGTCTGCGTCGCAGAAACTTAAACTTATGCCTATATTGTGGGGGTTTAGGCCACTATCTGCAGACCTGTGAGTTGCGCAAGCCAAAGTGTGGTGACGAGTCTTGCCCTCTGGCCAAGTTGAGTCAGGATACAAGACCTACTCCTGTCTCTACTGTGGCAGAGGTACTTGTCACACAACCCACACTAAAAAGCTCTCTGTCCTATAATTGGGGTCCTTGGGCAAGGGAGCCCCATTATAGATTCAGGAATCAAAAGAGAATGTTTCTCTCCTCTCTTGAGGTTCCTGTTGAAGCAGAGTTGCAAGCCCCTGGAGTGGTGCCCGATGCCCAGGTTCCTGGAGTGGTGCCCGATGCCCAGGTTCCTGGAGTGGTGCCCGTTGCCCAGGGTCCTGGAGTGGTGCCCGTTGCCCAGGGTCCTGGAGTGGTGCCCGTTGCCCAGGGTCCTGGAGTGGTGCCCGTTGCCCAGGGTCCTGGAGTGGTGCCTGTTGCCCAGGGTCCTGGAGAGGTGCCCGATGCTCAGGATCTTGGTGCGGTACCCAATGCCCAGAGTGCTGGAGCGGTGCCCGATGCCCAGAGTGCTGGAGCGGTGCCCGATGCCCAGAGTGCTGGAACGGTACCCGATGCCCAGAGCGCTGGAGCGGTACCCGATGCTCTAGCTTATAGAGGGACATCAAATATTATAGCTCAGGTTTCCATACCAGAAGGGGTCTCAGAAGCTGTTACCCCAGGTAGGGACTTGAAGAGCGCAACCCCAGAAAGGGTATCTAAAACCATAGTTCTAGAAGGGAACTCGAGAAGCAAAACCCTAGAAGGGATCTTTGAAGTAATATCCCCAAGTGGGGTCTCGAGAGACGCAGCCTCAAAGAAGGGTCTAGAGGTCGCTTCCCCAGGAAAGAACTTAAGAGGCATAGCATTTGTGGAGGTTCTGAAGGTTATAGCTTCAGCAAAAGTCCCGGAAGTCATAGTCCCGGGAGAAGTTTCGATAATTATCGACTCAGAGAGGGAGGCCAATAGCTCACTCCCAGTGAGGGAAGCCGATGGCTCGGTCCCAGTGAGGGAAGCCGATGGCTCGGTCCCAGTGAGGGAGGCCGATGGCTCGGTCCCAGTGGGGGAGGCCGACGGCTCGGTCCCAGTAAAAGAATCCGAGGTGCTGACCCCAGCGGGGTTCCCGGAGGCCACTGCTCCAGCGGGGTTCCCGGAGGCCACTACCCCAGCGGGGTTCCCGGAGGCCACTGCCCCAGCGGGGTTCCCGAAGGCCACTGCCCCGGGTGGGGTTCAGAAAGTCACTGCCCCGGGTGGGGTTCAGAAAGTCACTGCCCCGGGTGGGGTTCAGAAAGTCACTGCCCCGGGTGGGGTTCAGAAAGTCACTGCCCCGGGTGGGGATCAGAAAGTCACTGCCCCGGGTGGGGTTCAGAAAATCACTGCCCCGGTTGGGGTTCAGAAAGTCACTGCCCCGGGTGGGGTTCAGAGAGTCTCAGCCTCGAGTAAGGTCAATAGTGACCAGGTCCTAGCAAAGCACTCCAGTCAGTCAGATGGGAAGGAAACAGATCCTGACTCTGTTGATATCTCAACATCCATAATCTTTGATGGGGACTTAGCCCAATTTCTGGCGCTTTACAAACACTATTACATTATTATGTTGTCTAGACCATTTCTGGGCATCACTTCAGAGAACCTTGTGCTCTATCTGATTTATTCTTTTAGAGGAGAGCCTTTTGAGTGGGCGACCAGCCTAATGAAAGCTGAAGATCCCATTCTTCAGGATCCCCCAGCATTCAGTGATGCAATTATTAAAAGATATGGTTCCAAAGAAATTGGTTCAGGTTCCTCTAAGTCACCCGTCTTGTCTGCTGAGAGTCCACCAAATACTGTAAACTCGGCACAAGAGTCTCAGCCCGTTGTTTTGACTGCAGGATGTGCTTTTCTGACTTCTTCTAATAGGAGTACTTTGCCTGAAAGTTCAGCTCCCAAGGGTAAGAAACCTATCTCTGATTTGAACGCAGCCTTGCTGGGTGGTACCATCAGTTCAGACAATGTTTGGGGAATTACCTTGGTCAGACCTAAAGAGCTTTGTAAAAAGAAGAAGAAAAAGAAATAATTTTTGACTCTTGCCTTGATAAAAATAAAAAAAATAAAAAGATTTTTTTCCCCTAGTCTTGTGTCCAGTGGCCACCGTCAAGGGGAGGGCACTGTTACAAGCTGTTGTTACAGCTTGTTTCTGTTTTCTTGTCTGTTAGACCAGTGTGTCAGGTTGTTTTTTTTGTATCCCTTGTTGGATAGTCTGAATTTTGGGGTCCTTTTGACCCCTCCTCAAGGGGGGGGGGGGGTAATGTTATGAGCCACGGCTGTGGCTCATTTCCATTTTTGCATTTTGGTTATGTATTTTATGTTATTCTTCTGTTTATGTTCCCTGTGGGTGTCATGGGGTGCTCGGAGCTCACCCTTAAGGAGGGGATACTGTTATGAACCACAGGTAGTGGTTCATTCCTATTTTATGTTTATAAGTTGTCTTGCAGGCCAGGATTTCCCGTTGCTCTGTTTAAGAATACTCTTGTTTGCTGCCGCTGGTGAGTCTGTGTAATTGCAGCTTGTTCCCATGTGTTCAGCCTCACCTGGCTGCTAATTGGATCTTGTCAGTTTGGAGTCATGCAACAGGGCAGCTGCATGACATATAGTTAATTAGGCCTCTCTGTTATATGCTGGCTCAGTGCAATTCACAGACGCTGGTGATATTTCTAGGTTTCCAGTCTTCCAGAGTGTTTGAGTTCTGAGCTTGTTCCTGCCAGTTCCTGGGCTCCTGTCTAGCAGTGTCTGACTAGCTGCTTCCTGTGTCGATTCCTGTGTCAGTTCCCCTGTCGATTCCTGTGTCTGATCCCGTGTCCTGCCGTGAGGCATTCCTGTCCGGAGGTCCTGTCGCTTTGCCTGTGCCTGGTCGAGTTTCTGGCTTCTTGGTGTCCACCGGTCTGTCGTTTGGGATTCTGCCTGTCCTCCAGTTCTGAGAGTCTGTGTCGGCAGCATTGGGGGTTCCTGTCCGTTTGCCAGTATTCGTACCGGTTCCGTGAGTAGCGGCTCTGCCGCATCCGTCGGCCTAGGCCGCTGTATTCCGTTATTATTTCTGTCACTGGTGTTTTGCAGAGGGTTCTGCTTATGCTGTCACCGCCGGTACACAAAAGTATTGTGTCGGCGTGTGGTCAGCATTTCCTTTGTTGTTCTTTTCCTTTGGCGGCAAGCCGCACATACTTTGGTTTTAGGTTTGTTAGTAGCCCCTGGCCTTGTTGTTTAGTTAGAGGGCCCCTTGTTATCACCCTGTCTCAGGTTCACTCTTTGTCTCTCATTAAGACCTGAGGGGGCATCGAAGTTGGGCAGACGTAATCCGCCCTTCAAACGCGGCTGCCATGGGCTCAAGCAACCATAGTCTCGCAAGAGTGTACTGACAGCACGGGCGAGACAACGGAGATAGGGCGCCAGGGGCTATTCCCTTTCCATTCCCCTTTCCCAGCATTACGTTCTGGTATTCAGGTCCTACCGTATAAGAGCACCCCTGACCTGAGTATCAGAATCATAACACCATTGAACTCATTCCAGGGAAAATGCCACCACGGGGTCGTACTTATCCCTTATCATTACCCGAGACCCAAGCTATGTCGGACTATATCAAGTCTAATCTGCAGAAAGGATTCATCTGCCCCTCTACCTCCCCGGCGGGGGCGGGTTTCTTTTTTGTGAAGAAGAAGGACGGAGGGCTAAGACCATGTATTGACTATCGTGGTCTAAATGATGTCACCATTAAGAATAAGTATCCTTTGCTGCTCATTACGGAGCTCTTTGATAGAGTTCGCGGAGCCCGAGTTTTCACCAAGCTTGATTTAAGGGGAGCTTATAATTTGATATGTATCCGACAGGGAGACGAATGGAAGACGGCCTTCAATACCAGGGACTGGCATTACGAGTACCTGGTAATGCCGTTTGGCCTCAGCAATGCCCCTGCCGTCTTCCAGGGATCCATTAACGAAGTCTTTCGGGATATGCTATACCTAAGTGTCGTGGTATATTTGGATGACATTCTGATATTTTCTAAAAATCTCACAGAGCACAGAATACAGGTCAAAGAGGTACTTCTTCGATTACGAGAGAATCACCTTTATGGCAAGATTTCCAAATGTACCTTTGAGGTTTCTTCTATTCCATTTCTTGGTTACATCATTTAGAGCACGGAGCTTCGCATGGATCCAGAGAATCTCACTGCCATCAGGGGCTGGACTCAGCCTCTTTCTTTGAAAGCGGTACATGATTTCTGGGCTTTGCAAATTACTACCGGAAATTTATAAAGGGATTCTCTACCATCGTGGCACCTATTACTGCCCTAACCAAGAAGGGTTCTGACCCAAGTCATTGGTACTCCGAAGCTGTAGCAGCGTTCGCTCAGTTAAAGGCAGCCTTTATGTCCGCTCCAGTACTTCAGCAACCAGACTTTTCAAAACCATTCTTTTTGGAGGTTGATGCATTCACGGTAGGCATAGGTGCCGTGCTTTCGCAGTACGCTCCAGATGGGAAGTTACATCCATGTGGTTTCCATTCTCGCAAATTCTCTCCTGCAGAACAGAATTACACCATTGGAGACAAAGAACTTTTGGCAATAAAATCTGCCTTGGAGGAATGGAGATATCTTTTGGAAGGTGCTAAACACCTAATTACAATTTCCACTGATCATAAGAACTTACTGTATCTCAAGACGGCCCAGTGCTTAAATCCCTATAAAGCTAGATGGGCGCTCTTCTTTACTCGGTTTTCGTTTGTCATTAAGTACCGGGCTGGGACTTTTAACACCAAGGCCGATGCTTTATCCCGTTCCTTAACAGCTTCGGATGAGGAGAATTCCGTTGAGAAGGCTTTGATTCTCAGTCCAGTTTCTATGTCGGCGGCTCCCATCGCTCTGGGTGCTCCTCCGGGGAGAATGTCTGTGCCAGCTAAATTTCGACCAAGGTTGTTGCAGTGGGCTCATATTTCCAAGTTTTCCGGTCATCCTGGAGTTCAAAAGATGTGGGAGTTTCTACGAAGGTCTTACTGGTGGGACACTATGAAGAAGGATATTCAAGATTATGTCAACTCATGTCCTCAGTGTGCTCAGCACAAAATTCCTCGTTTGCCTCCTGCGGGGTTGTTGCATCCACTGTCCATTCCTCAGAGGCCTTGGACCCATATCTCTATGGACTTTGTCACTGAATTGCCTCTCCAAGGGTCACAATACTGTCTGGGTAATTATCGACCGTTTCTCTAAGATGGCACATTTTGTACCTTTGACCGGGTTACCATCAGCTCCCAAGTTGGCTTTGTTATTTATCCGAGAACATTTCCGCCTGCACGGCTTACCTCAGGAAATCGTCTCTGACTGGGGGGTACAATTCACTGCAAGATTCTGGAGAGCTCTCTGTACGGCCTTACAAATAAAACTCAAGTTTTCATCCGCTTACCATCCACAGACCAACGGGCAAACTGAACGCGTCAATCAAGATTTAGAGACTTTCTCTGTGTTTATCTCTCTCCCTCGCAAGATGATTGGGTGGAACTGTTGCCATGGGCCGAGTTTGCCCATAATCATCTGTACCACTCTTCGACTGGTGAGTCCCCATTTTTCATTAATTATGGGTTTCATCCTCAAGTTCCTGAATTACCCATTTGTCCTCCGGAGGATGTTCCTGCTGCAGCCTCTACTCTTCGGCACTTCAGTCAAATTTGGAGTCAAGTTCATGCTAATCTCAAGAGAGTCTCCGACCGCTATAAGTTCTTTGCGGATAGGAAGCGATGAGCAGCTCCCCAATACAAGGTTGGTGACAGGGTATGGCTCTCCACCCGCAACCTCCGGTTAAGGGTGCCCACTATGAAGTTCGCTCCAAAGTTTATTGGTCCTTACCCCGTGTTACAAGTCCTGAATCCGGTTGTCTGCAAATTGGGATTGCCTTCCCACCTCCGGATACCAAACTCTTTTCATGTTTCTCTCCTTCGCCCCCTTATTTTAAACCGGTTCCATTTAAAGTCCCTGAGGCCAACCTCTGCAGAGTCTGAAGCTGGAACGGACTTTGAAAATCAAAGCTATTCTTGACTCTCGTTATCTTCACAAGAATCTACAGTATTTAGTGGAGTGGAAAGGTTTTGGCCTCGAGGAGAGGAGTTGGTCAAGGCTACTGAAGTTATGGCTCCCCGACTGGTGCGGATTTTCCATTCAAGACATCCAACAAAACCTGGAAAGTGTCCGGGGGCCACTCCTGGAGGAGGGGGTACTGTCACACGCCATAGGCGGCGTTCACCGCGCTTACCCCTGCGTGCCTGCTGGTCTGTGTTGCGGCCTCCGCCTTCGGTGGTCCACGGGCTCCGGCGTCTGGCTGGCGCGGCTCCTGGCGGTTCCCCGGGGCAGGGGCGCCGCCATGACACCCGGCATCACGTGGGCGGGGAGCAGGTGACGTCATCAGACTGTTCCGCCAATCCGGCGGAGGAGCGAGATTCAAAGTCAGACGCCGGGCAGAGCCTCGGCGCCTGAGTATCGTCTTTTCTCCTGACGTGGATGCCAGTGCTCATGTTCCCGACGTATCTCTCTGTAGTCGTACCCCAGTGTCTCCGGTACTTCCAGGTGCCAGCTGCTGCACAGTTCAACGTATATTGCGGCTGGTGTGTTTCTCTGCAATCCAGTCACCAGTGCTTCTTAGAGTCAGCGTGTGCTGCCGGCTAAACGCCGCTCTCAAGTTCTACAAATCACCAGTGTCTTTAATCACCGCTCTCAAGTTCTACAAATCACCAGTGTCTTTAATCACCGCTCTCAAGTTCTACAAATCACCAGTGTCTTTAATCACCACTCTCAAGTTCTACAAATCATCAGTGTCTTTAACCACCGCTCTCAAGTTCTACAAATCATCAGTGTCTTTAATCACCGCTCTCAAGTCATACAAATCATCAGTGTCTTTAACCACCGTTCTCAAATTCTACGAATCATCAGAGTCTTTAACCACCATTCTCAAGTTATACAAATCATCAGTATCTTTAACCACCGCTCACAAGTGTTTCAAATCGTCAGAGTCTTTAACCACCGTTCACCAGTTCTTCAAATCACCAGTATCTTTAAAAACATCACTTACAAGTTCTTCAGTCATTATTATCTTGTACCAACACTCACAAGTACTTCTTTTCCTGGAATCCTTAGCATTGCTTACAAGTGCTCCTATAGGCCTGGACATTTCCCCATACGTTCCTTCTCTGCTATGTGACATTGTGTTGCCCTCTTCCTGCAATAAAGTTCTTTAATATTTTCACCAAGCTTTACTGTCAGAGTCCTGTATGAGGAAGACTTATATTAAGCCATCCCTGTTCCGACCCAACTGTGGTTCCTCTCCCCTACCATCGGGAGAACCCCCGAGTTCGCAACACCCCCAACCTAGGTCAGTGACAGGTATGCCTTCTTCCTGTCAATCTTCTTTGCGGTCCGCTCTGTGACCGCTTCCTTCTCTAGACGCGACGTAACCCGGCGACCCCTGTTGCTGGGCAATGTCACGCACGCGCACTGCGGCCACCGTGCATGCGCATTCCGCACCCGTTCGCAGCGATAAACTGCTGCGTGCGAACGGGTCGGAATGACCCCCATGTCCTCTCAGCCCTGCTCTTCTCCCTCTACACACATGACTGCACCTCAGAGGTGCAATCAGTAAAGATAATCAAAGTCCCCTACGACACCACCATTATCGGCCTCATCAAGGACGGGGACAAATCTGCCTATAGATGGGAAGTAGACCGGTTGGCCCAGTGGTGGAGCCACAACAACCTTGAGCTCATCCCCCTCAAAACTGCCGAGATAATAGTGGACTTCAGGAAGAAGTCAGCTAGTGCACCTCCGCTAACGATTGCTGACAGTGTGGTTTCACTAGTGGACTCCTTCAAGTTCCTAGGGACCACAATCTCCCGGGACCTTAAATGGGGGTCCAACGCTGACGCCACTGTCGGGAAAGTGCAGCAGAGGTTGTTCTTCCTCAGGCAACTAAGGAAGTTCAACATCCCACAGAAGCTTCTGCTCTTCTTCTACTCCACAATTGTGGAGTTGGTACTTTTCTCCTCAATACTGGTATGGTATGGCTCCACTAGCACGAGGGACAGATGCAGGCTCCAAAAGGTGGTCAGAACCGCAGAGAAAATCATCGGGCCGACCTTCCCTCAGTCCAGTACCTGTACCTGTCAAGAGCTAAAAAGCGGACAACAAAGGTAGTAAAGGCCCAGCTACACCCCAGCCACAGCATGTTTAAATTGCTTCCTTCAGGCAGGTGTTCAGGGCCAACCCCGCCGAGCCCACCAGAAGCCTCAAAAGTTTCTTTCCCCAAGCGGTCCGCCTGCTGAACTCCTGAACATTGACTGACTAGATGTACATGTAACTCACATGTGTCCCTACGGTATACCTATCTGTATGACTTTACTTGCCCCCCCCCCCCCCCGCCCTCCCCCCCACCTCCTTATCTGTTATGCCGCTTTCAGGTCGCAAATGCCGGATACCACCTGGTAAGAGAAACGTGTCCTTACCGGGTGGGATCCGGCATTTGCTCTGCTTTGGTGGCTTTCCGACCCGGCAATGGGGGTCATTCCGATTTGTTCGCTCGTTGCCGATTTTCGCTATATTGCGATTAGTCGCTTACTGCGCATGCGCAAGGTTCGCAGAGCGCATGCGCTTAGTTATTTTACACAAAAGTTAGGTATTTTACTCACGGCATAACGAGGATTTTTCATTGTGCTGGTGATCGTACTGTGATTGACAGGAAGTGGGTGTTTCTGGGCGGAAACTGGACATTTTATGGGAGTGTGCGAAAAAACGCTGGCGTTTCTGGGAAAACCGCAGGAGTGTCTGAAGAAACGGGGGAGTGTCTGGGCGAACGCTTGGTGTGTTTGTGACATCAAACCAGGAACGAAACTGACTGAACTGATCGCAATGGCTGAGTAAGTCTCAAGCTACTCAGAAACTGCTAAGAAATTTCTAATCACAATTCTGCTAATCTTTCGATTGCAATTCTGCTAAGGTAAGATACACTTCCAGAGGGCGGCGGCTTAGCGTGTGCAATGCTGCTAAAAGCAGCTAGCGATCGAACAACTCGGAATGAGGGCCAATATACCGGGTCGGTTGCCATAGCAGCGGGGGGGCACAGCAGCAGCTGGGGCGGGGATGGAGGCGGCGCTGGGAGATAAGCTCATCTCCTGCGCCGCCTCTCCTTATGCTGTGGATGGGAGCCGTGTTGCATCGAAACGACTCCTATTCACACTGCGCCTGACCCGGTGTTCAACCCGGTAATAACCCTTCTTTTTTACCGGGTTGAATTACCGGGTCAGGCGACCCGCTAATTCGGTCAAAGTGCTTTCACATCGCACACTGACCCGTTTTTTGTGCGATGTGAAAGGGGTATTACCTACTTGGCTGTTGTGTCATAGAAACATAGAATTTGACGGCAGATAAAAACCACAGGGCCCATCTAGGCTGCCCTTTATTTTATTTATTTTTTTACATTATTTTTTCTCTAACTTTGTTTGATCCTTATTTCTTTGTAAGGATATCCTTATGTCTATCCCATGCATGTTTAAATTGCTCCACTGTCTTAGCCTCTACCACCTCTGATGGGAGGCTATGCCCATTGGGGGTGATTCCGAGTTGTTCGCTCGCTAGCTGCTTTTAGCAGCATTGCACACGCTAAGCCGCCGCCCTCTGGGAGTGTATCTTAGTTTAGCAGAATTGCGAATGAAAGATTAGCAGAATTGCGAATAGAAATTTCTTAGCAGTTTCTGAGTAGCTCCAGACTTACTCAGCCATTGCGACCAGCTCAGTCCTTTTCGTTCCTGGTTTGACGTCACAAACACACCCAGCGTTTACCCAACCACTCCCCCGTTTCTCCAGCCACTCCTGCGTTTTGCAACTCGAACGCCTGCGTTTTTCCGCACACTCCCATAAAACGGCCAGTTTCCGCCCAGAAACACCCACTTCCTGTCAATCACACTACGATCAGCACAGGGATGAAAAAGCTTCGTTATGCCGTGAGTAAAATACCTAACTTTTGTGTAAAATAACTAAGCGCATGCGCTGTGCGAACCTTGCGCATGCGCAGTAAGCGACTAATCGCAGTATAGCGAAAATCGGCAACGAGCGAACTACTCGGAATGACCCCCATTATCCACTACCCTTTCTGTGAAGTAATTTTTCCTCAAATTTCCCCTGATCCTACCCCCCCTCCAGTCTCAGTGCATGTCCTCGTGTCCTATTGCTTCTCTTCATTTGGAGAATGTTTCCCTCCTGGACTTTGTTAAAACCCTTGATATATTTGAAAGTTTCTATCATGTCCCCCCTTTCCCTTCTCTACTCCAAACTATACATATTGAGATTTCTTAGTCTTTCTGGGTAGGTTTTGTGATATAGGCCATGCACCATTTTAGTTGCCCTCCTTTGTACAGTTTCTAATGTATTAATATTCTTTTGAAGATATGGCCTCCAGAATTGAACACAGTATTCTAGATGAGGCCGTACTAATGACCTATACAGTGGCATTATTACTTCTTTCTTTCTGCTGCCGATTCCTCTCCCAATGCAGCCAAGCATCTGACTAGCCTTCCTCATTGCCTTGTTACATTGCTTACCTGCCTTTAAGTCACCTGAAATAGTTTTTCCTAGATCCTTTTCCTCCTCAGTAGTTTCCAGTATAGTGCCATTAATACTGTATTTAGCTTTAGGATTTTTGAGACCCAAGTGCATGATTTTGTATTTTTTGGCATTAAACTGTAATTGCCAGACTCTTGACCATTCCTCTAGTCTACCTAGATCCTCAATCATTTCTTTTACCCCACCTGGTGTGTCTACCCTGTTGCATACCTTTGTGTCATCTGCAAAAAGGCATACTTTCCCTTTAATGCCATTTGCAATGTCACCAATGAAGATATTAAAAAGCACTGGTCCATGGGGGTCATTCCGAGTTGTTCGCTCGCTAGCAGATTTTAGCAGCATTGCACATGCTAGGCTGCCGCCCTCTGGGAGTGTATCTTAGCTTAGCAGAATTGCGAACGAAAGATTAGCAGAATTGCGAATAGAAAATTCTTAGCAGTTTCTGAGTAGCTCGAGACTTACTCCTACACTGCGATCAGCTCAGCCCGTTTCGTTCCTGGTTTGACGTCACAAACACGCCCTGCGTTCGGCCAGCCACTCCCCCGTTTCTCCAGACACTCCCGCGTTTTATCCTGGCACGCCTGCGTTTTTCCGCACACTCCCAGAAAACGGGCAGTTTCCGCCCAGAAACACCCACTTCCTGTCAATCACACTCCGATCACTTCAACGATGGAAATTCTTCGGTCGGACGTGAGTAAATCTACTAAGTTTTGAGCTAAAATACTTAGTGCATGCGCACTGCGTACCATGCACATGCGCATTTTCACCTTAATCACTCCATTGTGAAAATCGGCAATGAGCGAACAACTCGGAATGACCCCCCAAGTACAGATCCCTGGGGTACACCACTGGTAACATTTCCCTCCTGTGAATGCACTCTATTTACCACAACTCTCTGTTTTCTATCCTTCAACCAAGATCTTATCCATTCAAAAATCCTAATATCCAATCCCAAACTTACATGTTTATTCAGCTGTCTGCGATGTGGACCAGTGTCAAATGCCTTACTAAAGTCTAGATAAGCTATATCCATGGCTCCACCTTTATCCATCACTTTAGTCACACAGTCAAAAAAGTCAATAAAATTTGTTTGACATGATCTCCCCCCAGTGAATCCATGCTGTTTGGGATCCTGTAAATTGCCAGATTTGAGATAATCTACAACTCTTTCTTTTAAGAGTGTTTCCATCAATTTCCCTACTACTGATGTAAGACTCACTGGTCTGTAGTTGTTTGCCTCTTCCTTGCTTCCACTTTTGTGCAGTGGGACTACGTTTACTCTTTTCCAGTCCTCTGGAATTACTCCTGTAGCTAATGACTGGTTGAATAATTCTGTCAGTGGTGCTACCAGCACCTCTTTAAGTTCTTTTAGTATCCTTGGATGAATACCATCTGGCCCCATAGATTTGTCCACTTTCAGCTTTGAGAGTTCTGTTAGGACCTTATCCTCTGTAAATGTACTTGTTTCATTTTCCTGAATATCCCTGCAACTTAACTGTGGACCCTTCCCCTCTCTTTCAGTAGTAAATACTGAGCAAAAATAATTATTAAGATGATCTGCTATTACATTGTCTCCCTCAACAAAACTCCCATGCTATGTCTTTAGTTTTATTATTCCGCCTTTTGTTTTTCTCCTTTCGCTTATATACCTAAAAAAAGTTTTGCCCCCTTTACCCACTGACTGGGCCATTTTCTCCTCAGCTTGTGGCTTAGCACATCTGATTACCTTCTTAGTCCCCTTCTGTCTAACAAGATATATCTCTTTGTCTTCATTATTTTGTGTCTGCTTATATTTCCTAAAAGCCATCTTTTTTGCTTTCACAATATTTGCTACTTCTTGCGCAAACCACACTGGCTTCCTTTTCCTTGTATTTTTCCTAACACTTTTGATACAAAGGTCTGTTGCCTTTAATATTGCACATTTTAATGTTTCCCACCTCTCCTGCACTGCTTCCAAATTCCTTCACTCTGCCAAAGAATCACTTACACATTTTCCCATCCCTACAAAATCAGCATTCCTAAAATCCAACACTCCTGGGAACACAAGAATCCCCTGTGACGTGACACCCAGTCTCCATTCTGAACTACCCATGGATCGCAGAAGCTGTCTCAGGTAATAATGATATTGTATGCAAATGCATATGCCATTGCACTCCACAGTATGCATACTATTTTAAAGGTATGACAACTTTATTACCAGGAGAACTGAATCTATTGCACGGTATTATTTGGAGACAACTAGAAAGATGAGAGTCTCTTTATGCAATGCCCAAAGCTGCATAAAGACTGCATCAGTCTAAAATCAAATGGCACTTTTTGAGGGCTTGTACCCATTAATGCCAATGAGACATACAGGTAGCATCAAGGGCACTATTTTTATGCCTTGTCTTTTGGCAAATGGCGTGCTTTTAAAATTCCCTGCTGTTTGGCCAGTCCAGTGGACTTGTCATTCAGCTACCTGGAGCCGCTAACAGTTGCAGTGGCCCCGAGCTGTTCTCCTCCCCTGTACTGGTCTTTATATGGCACGTTGCCTTTCCAAGCTGCAGGTGTGCCCTCTAGGGTCAGATGGACTGTACTACAGGCAATTTATGTTTTGTTATCAGCTAATGCATGACATCAGGTTGATATTTCTGTGCTTTAGAGTTCCTGTTGATAATTTGCATTGTGTCTGAATTTTTGTGTACTGAACCCTGCTACCCTACCTTCTTGAATCATTGCCTGTGACCCCTACCTTGACCTGTTTTTCTGTTGTGAACCTATGCTAATGACCCTGACTGGCCAAATCATCAACCCGCCATTAGTATCTATGGGAAGGTCACCAATTTATAGGACCAGGAAGCATGGGACACTTCTTACGCATGAAGGATGTGAGTGTAGGAGTGGGCATCAACAAACCTACCAATGTAGAAGAAAGTCTTAAGGATTACCTAAATATGTGAATATTCTCGTGCTGAGGGGTAGGAAACTCACCAGAAATCAAACAATGTGTCACGATCCTGACTGTATTTCTCATATTCTGGGGCTTACATCAGCGTATCCTGTAACTTGCATCTGTTCAGCTCACCAAGAAGACTGCAAAGCTGTGTTTGCTTACCTTGATTAGACACATGAGTAGGAATTCCTCTAAGTAATCAGTAATCAGCTGTGTGCATCATTTTGATTCTTCACTGTGTTCATTCTGGAGTTCAGGCCTAAAAGTCAGCATCCTCTGTTCATTTGCAGAAATTCAGGCTTCAGTGTTTTTTCGGCCTGCTAGGCCTCACTCCACATCGGAGCCTAACCTGGAGTACTGACATGACAGGGTCTGATCACCTGACCTGGAGCTATCCAATCCTGTGCCAGCCTGAGACTCTCTGAATCACCTGACTCTGTTCACCAATGACCAAGGACCAGGAAGTATAAGTAAAGAGACTTGTGCTACAGAATCTGACAGTTCCTTGTGTAACACAGCTCTGTGTGAGCTTCGTAGCTGAGCTCCTTAAAAGGTAACACTTTTACTTTAGGTCCTGTAAAACACAGCCGCGGTATTCATCAGTCTCGTCTTAAAAACACAGCCGCAGTATTCTTCAGTCTCGTCTTAAAGACACAGCCGCAGTATTCTTCAGTCTCGTCTTAAAGCCACAGCCGCAGTATTCATCAGTCTCATCTTAGAGCCACAGCCGCAGTATTCATCAGTCTCGTCTTAAAGACACAAAGAAAAAGAAAGATATACAGCGCTGCTTGACACAATAGAGTCTATAAATAAGTGTTTTAATATATATAATATAAGAAAATTATTTTAAATAAAAATACAATTGCTTTAATACAATAAAATACTATACGTCTCTTAAATGACTACAAGTGGACTTGAGCATCTATTTACGCTGACGATCAAATGATTTAGGCACACACCAATAAAAGCACAGTCATAATGATGGACCAGATAGTGACAAGTTCATCCAAATGGATGTATTTACCAAGTCTGTGTTCCATTTAGAATGGATCCCGTTAGGTGTAAGTCCGTGTGGCAACGGTGATATAGTTGGGGTCCTGGTTCACAGTTGACTTGGGACTCCGTGTTCCGTTGAATGGGTCCTCTAGATGTTATAGGCAATGGCAATGCCAATGGGGATCCTGGTTCACGGAGTTGGGAGTGTGAGCAGAGGTCCTGACTGTAGGTGATGGCGTGATGGAGGTGCTGGTCAGCATATGTCCACTCAAGTCTTAAAGACACAGCTGCAGTCAGGGGCGTTTCTATAGAGGAGGGGGCCCGTGTGCACCTCCGGGTGGGCCCCCTCCTCTGAATGGCGCTGTAGACTCCGGCAATGTGCAGGAGTCTACTGCGCATGTGCAGGTCTCCGGAAACATGGCGCCCGCCATGATCCGGAGACCAAGTTGGCTATCGCGCATGCGTGGCGGCCATTTCGGCGGTGATTTCTGACGCGGACGCTGCGCCCGCCGCTGGACTCCAGTTAGGTAAGTATTTAAATGGATGCAATGTGTGCGGTGTGGGCCCCCTGGACCCAGGAGCCCGTGTGCAACGCACACATTGCACACATTATAGAAACGCCAATGACTGCAGTATTCTTCAATCTCGTCTTAAAGACACAGCCACAGTCTTTAGTTCATCTTCAGCCTCGCCTTAAAGTCACAGCCACAGTCATTGTTCTACATATAGCTGCGTTTCTAGTTATACTGGAACCCAGCCTAGCTCACAGTGCGGTTCTCAGTCTCACCGGTAATCAGCCTAGTTCCATTCTCACCAGTAACCAGTCCGGTTCAACGTCTTCAGCTCTTCCCCAGATCTGCATAACTCCAGAGAACCTCTTTCATAGTAACATTGAGTACACAAACACCTACTCCTGTGATAGTATATCCAGTTCTTTCTCATCAATACATTTACCATCCCGCTATCAACACCAAGTCCTTGGTGATCCAGTGGCCAGGATACGGCTCCCTCTGCCGAGGCCCGGGTTTGACTCCCGGTGTGGGAATGATCCTTGAGCTCTTCATCTCACTGATTCCCACAGACCAGCCAATATACACACAGTCCTCCAGTTACCCACATAGACATCACATACACACCGGGTTCACAAAAACCACAGTCATGACATTATGAGACTTTAACACGGACAAGCAATTTTACATTCTCTAGCTTGGTAAGAAAAAATCTTTAAGAAGTAATGTTCATGAACGAATTGATTTATATCAGTGTTGAAATCTGCAACTGGGATAATTCACCTCTCAGTAATTTGAATTGCATTTGGGTTGTAAGAGGTTAGCTATTGTGACAGGGATCCCATTAACAGTTTGTTAGCAATTAGCAAGAGAGGTTTCCAGCTAGAATGGGCATACAGGAGTTATTCAGCAAAATCACAACAGCTTTCATTTTTATGGTCCTGTGGTCCTGTGATGTATTGAATGTTTGTAGGAAAGCCTTGATGGTGAGGTTGGGGTATGTTTTTAAGAAGTGGGGTGCTTGAGATTCATAGTACACAAATGAGGAGAAATGAGGCTGTAACTTTTTCGAGACATTAATTTAAATGACATGGATAATTAATCTTTGCATAAAATATGGCAGTGGCTTTGAGGGAAATCCAGAAAGTGAGTACAGAAAAGAGGCAAGAGAAAGGGTAGTGTAAACAAGATGAGTCTGATCTACAGCGAATGACTTTAGTACAGTGCATATCGTACTGGTAGGGCATATAGGGAAGTGTGAAACCAATAGAAAATTGAGAGGGTAACCATTACATGAACCATCCACTATCATGGGATAAGTAGAAGGAGGTCAGGGGAGAAATTATGATGAACAACTTAACATAGTGTGAAAGAAATGCTGGGGAAATAATAGACAAACGGTATATTTGTCTCAGGTTTCAGAGCTACAGTGTGTGTTTTAGCTCTGGTTCAAGTAGAACTGGATTAACTGTTTCCTGGAGTGAATGGGGAGAGAGGACCTACATTAAATTCAAGTCATCACGGGGCGTGGCTTTAGCGGACATGGAGTAGCACACAGGCTGTGTGGCTCTCCAGCTTTAATATCCTGCAGATCTATCCTGTGTCCCCTCCTGGGCCTAAAAGCTACCCCAATACCTGTCTAAGGGTGTGGAGGGGCCCCTATGCTGATTTGGGACCCGCTTGTCCCTCTCCCGCTGTGACCGGCCAGATTAAGTGTGCAGAGTTCCTGGGCCTACCTATCACGTGGGACGCAGCTCTCCGGCTTCACCGCGCTAGAGGATCGTATCCGGCTGCCGCCCTGCACCCTCTACGCGGCCTGCACCCGCTCCTGCCGCCGTGTGGAGCCGGATCCCTGCCAGGGCCGGGGTGAGTGTCCGCGGGATCTCCCGCTGAGCTGCCGCGGGTGCCGCCGCTGCTCTCCTTCCTCCATCCTGCTCTAGCCTTTACCTTCCGGCTCCATTATTGACCTCCAGGGCGACCTCTGGCACGGCTGAGGAGACGGAGTGTGATCAGGGGGGGCTGTGCAGGTGCCCCTTGCTCCCGTACGTGCTGCCTGCTCTGCACCATACAGTGGGATTGTGCCAGATTAACCCCTTGTTACTCAACACCCCACACTTTGCATATGATATAGTTGGACAGGCTGCTTACGGATTTATTAGACTTCAGTACATGCTGCATATGTCTTCTATGCTGGGGGTTACCCTGTTGTGACATTTCTCCTGGAGTGGTCCACTGTATTATATCCTCTAGGTCTCTTGCACAACAACTGGACAGTTCTGATATACTAATTATACTCGCAGGTGGTAATTGATCGGTTTTGATATACTACATTTATTCACAAGCAGCGGCTGAACAATTCTGATATACTATATTTCTTTGTGAGCAGCATCTGGAAAGTTTTGATATACTACATTTCCTTGCGAGTGGGTGAAGGGTCTGTTTTACATTTCTTTGATTCTCGCCGCTAGTTCGGCCATGATGGTCAGACAACACCAGAACACTGCGGCCGCAGCAAAATTAGAGAAATATGCCAGGAACCCTCCAGAACGAACCCAACGTGGGGGGGACGCACAGTCGGCCTCATCGCCGCCACCGTCGTCACCTTCTAATAGCTCCTCATCAGTGGAGGCTACGGATTCTGCTCTACAGAAAGTGCTGGATGCGGTCACTGCCAGCGAAGCCTGCTTGGCCGACAGGATCGGTCAGGTCCAGGCGGACTTATCCATTATACACCAGGACCTTCAGCGAGTGCGGGAAAGGGTCGGTGAAGTTGAAACACGCATTTCCACGCTGGAGGACACTGTTTTACCACTCGGTAGGCGTACCACTGCTCTGGAATCCCAGATGTCAGACGTGCACAAAAAGATGACGGATATGGAGGGACGATTGAGACGGTATAATAATGTCCGCTTCGTCGGCCTGCCTGAAAAGGAGGAGGGTGCCTCCCCCCAAAAATTTCTTGAACGCTGGCTGCATTTGGAGCGGAGGAATTTACCTCACATTTTGCAGTGGAGCGCGCTCATAGAGTCCCGCTGCGTCCATTACCCCCAGGGGCACCTCCCCGTACTTTCATAGCCAAGCTCCTTCATTATCGTGATAGGGATGTGGTTTTGAAATTGGCCCGCACTAAGGGTCCTCTCAAGTGGAATGGAACCCCGATTTCAGTCTTTCCGGATTTTGCCATTGACGTTCAAAAATATAGGGCTCAATTTGTTCCTGTGAAACGTAGGCTGCGAGATCTGAATATCCCTTATGCCATGCTCCACCCGTCTAAACTGCGGGTGGTTTCAGACGGAGAAACTAAATTCTTCATGACTCCCCGCGAAGCATCGGTGTGGCTGGATAGACGCTTCCCGGCACGGTGGGCGTTAGCCGATGATTGAACTCCTGCACTTAGTTTCTCCGCTAACAAGTATATTGTTTTCTGAATACATGTTATGATATATGTGAGTGCTGTTTCGGGAGGGGTTTGTTTATTTTATTTTTTATTTTTTTATTATTACATTAATGACTTGTAATGTGTTGCTATGCTGGGTCTATGAAGACTCTGCGGCTTATTATGAGACGCTGATGGGGATATATGGTCGTGTGTAGGTGAGGAGAGTACTTGTTGGTAATTTCGTACTGTTCTGCTCTAAACATCGCTTTACACTTTACCGTGCTCAGTTCAGTTTGCACATTTACCTCCTGTTGCCTCCAGTTCATGTCACTGCATAGTTCCGTTTGCTATATAAATTATTATATATATATTTTTTTTAGGGCCATCTGCTCTGTGTTCGTCCCATTATGTAGTCCCTAGTTTTTCTTAGTCGGGGTTGCTGGGATGGCCTAGGGGGAGATTTGACTTTAGTTGGGAGTTTCTCCTGCCTTGAGGTCATTAAATTCTTGGCCTCCAATTGGATATTGGATTTCGGTTTTGTTTTTATACCAGTAGAGTATGTAAAGGTATTTCTCTGCGGTAGTTCTTTCAGTTAGTGTTTAGGGAGTTTTGATTGTTAGGGAACCAGGTATGCTGCAAGTTTTTAGTGGTATACGGGGTGGGGGTTATTTACCGTCCCCCTACTGTTGCTGGCTGTATATGTGCCCCCTCCATACTCGCACGATGTGCTTAAAAAGGCCCACCCAGCTCAGTGACAGTGTCTGCAAACAGAGGTCGCCTAGGCAGAGGGATGGAAGATGCCGCAGATAACCTATCCATCTCATGGTTTAAGACATTGTTAAAGTCACCCATACAGATAGTGGCTACCCCAGGGGGGTCTGGGACTCAGGGTCGACAACAAAAAGGTCAACACACCTTAGGTCGCCGCCAATTGGTCGACACACCTTAGGTCGACATGGACACAATGTCGACAGGAACAAGGTCGACATGGAAAAAAGGTCGACATGAGTTTTTTATGTTTTTTTTTTTGTCTCGTTTTCTTCGTAGAGTGACCGGGAACCCCAATTAGTGCACCGCGTCCCCTCGCATGGCTCGCTTCGCTCGCCATGCTTCGGGCATGGTGCCTTCGCTCCGCTTCGCTCGGCACAGATTACCGTTCCAATCGTAGTCCACGTGGATTGTTAAGTATGAAAAGGTTTGAAAAAAGAAAAAACATAAAAAACTCATGTCGACCTTTTTCCACGTCGACCTTGTTCATGTCGACCTTTTGTCCATGTCGACCTAAGGTGTGTCGACCAATTGGCGTCGACCTAAGGTGTGTCGACCTTTTTGTTGTCGACCTGGAGTCCGGATACCGAGCTGGGTTTGGTTAATCCCTGGAGATTGAAGTATCCCGATCTGAGGCAATATTCATGTTTTTCACACTCTCACTCTTCCTTCTCTAGGATAGACTTGGCTCTCCTTTCTCGGGAACTCTTGCCTAAAGTTCATAGTGTTAGGTATGAGACTAGGGGTATTTCGGATCATTCCCTATATCGTTACATATTGATTTAGACTGTCAGCGAGGACAGGCAGTGTGGAAATTTAACCCGTTCTGGTTGATGCATATGGGTGAGGGATCTGAACTGGAAGCTAGCTGGCTAGAGTTCTTTGATATGCACAGTAACACCACCGATATCTCTCTACTGTGGGATACATTTAAAGCTTTCCTGAGAGGGACTTTGATTAAACGAGTGGGAAGTCTTAAGTCCTCCTTTAGGAAGCGTGAGGCTGAATTGGAGACCCGGGTTGTTGTTTCTGAGAAGGTATATATGCAAGATGGCTTGGATGCCTCTAGGCTGGATTGGCTCACTGCTCAGGGAGAATGGGAAAACCCAGCACAGACTTCTCTTTTCCTCGCATGTCCAGTATGCTACAGGGGACAGACCAAGTTCTTATTTGGCTAATCTTGCAAGGGGGGACTGTTCCTCTCATACGGTTGTGGAGGTTGTGGATTCGGCCGGGACAGCGCTGGACCGCACCCCAGAGATTGTAGCGGAATTTGTTTCATATTATCAGGCGCTGTATAGTTCCAAATTAACCTGTTCCCTACTAGAATTGTGTGATTACTTAGATGGAATTCAATTGCCCTGCATTTCCAATGAGGCCAGAGCTCTTCTTGATGCTCCTATTTCATTGGAAGAGATTGAGACGGCGATCACCGCTTCCCCTGCTGGTAAGGCCTCGGGCCTTGATGGCATCCCGTCAGAGCTATATAAGAAGCACGCCAATTTTTTTGCCCCCCAGTTGCTTAGCCTATATAATACCATCTTTGCCCAAAACATGCTTCCCCCGTCTATGGCGGAGGCATTAATCATAGTAATTCCTAAGGCAGATAAGGACCCCAGGAGGGTTGAATCATACCGTCCTATTTCCCTGCTGCCCACGGATATTAAAATCCTGGCCAAGGTCCTAGCCTCCAGACTTAACCGTGTTATAGCCCAAATCATTCATCCTGACCAAACGGGCTTTATGCCTGGTAAGTCCACTGCTGTTAATTTGAGACGCCTGTTCACTCATTTCCAGGTTTCCCGGGGGGAGGCCTGCTCCTCCGTTATAGCCTCCTTAGATGCCGCGAAGGCCTTTGATTCGGTGGAGTGGGCCTTCCTATGGGAGACTATAAGTAGATTTGGCATGGGTCCTAACTTTATTAGCTATGTTAAATTACTATATTCCCTGCCCATGGGCTGAGTTTCGATGAACGGGTATGTGTCCCACTCCTTCCCCCTGTCTAGGGGAACGAGACAAGGCTGCCCGCTGTCCCCAACTCTGTTCGCCATTGCTATTGAGCCTCTGGCATGTTTGATTAGAGCTAGTCCAGACATCCTGGGTATTAGGGTGTGCGCGAAAGAGGACAGAATAGCACTATATGCTGATGACCTTTTATTATTTGTTGATGATTACGCTTCCTCTATGCCCGCTATCCTCAACTTGATAAATGCCTATGGCCATTTCTCTGGGCTCAAAATAAATTGGGATAAATCCAACATTACTCCACTCAGGGGCCCTATCCCAGTAACCCCCTTGATCCATGTCCCGCTTAAATGGGTGGATTCTTTCAAGTACCTGGGTATATGGGTATCGAATGATCCCTGTACTTATATTTCTCTTAGTATCATGCCTCAGCTTGCGTACCTTCGCTGAAATGTCAAGACTTGGGGGAATTTACCTCTGACGGTGACGGGCAGGGTCAACTTGGTGAAAATGGTGTTTCTACCTAAGCTTCTGTATGTCCTCCAGCAATCGCCTATATACATTAGCTTAAAAATATTCTGGCAGATTGACAGTTTGCTATCTTCCTTGATCTGGGCCAGTAGGAGAGCACGGTTGAGGCTTGACACCTTGTCCAGGCCACGACTGATGGAGGGCTTAGCCCTCCCTATTTTTAAATTTTATTACTACGCTGCGCAGTTGGCACACATTTGGGTATGGGTGACTGACTCAGACACTCTGGCTATACACTCACAACTGTTTCTCCGGGAATATCCTGATGGCACTCCCTTGCAAATGTTGCTCTGTGGGAACTCTAAACTGTCCAAGATCCCTATAATAAAACAGGCCATTCTTGTATGGAAACAGGTGCATGTTCTCTTATTAGGTCAGGGCATAGACCCAGATACTCCGTTGGACAATGTCCTTGCTCTTTCAGAATTGGCCTCGCTGCAGCCTGGGGCGGTGTGGGGGAGATGGGGTGTGACCTCCCTGGGACACTTGTATAATGGCGATATACTGAAATCCTTCCTTCAACTCCAACAGGATTACAATGTACCCTCTTACTATTTTTACCGCTACCTGCAATTGAGACATGCTATTAATGCACAGTTTCCCGATATCCCTCCGGTGATTATCGACTCCCCAGTCAAGTCCCTGTTATTGAGCCTAGGGAATGGACATTTGGTGTCCAACATTTATACAAGTGTGCTTCGGTCTCACTACTCTGACCCTCTGTCCCTTCTTAGAAATAAGTGGGAAACTGACCTGGGATCAATTTCAGATGAGATATGAGAGAGTGCTTTGGGCTCTCCGAGACTATCCACTACCACCACTGGATATCAACAAATTCAACTGTTTATTGTACACAGATTATATATGACAGCAGTGCGACTATGTTGTATAGGGGGTACTCACTCTACCAGATGTCCTAAATGTGGCAGTTTAGATGCAGATTTCTGGCACATCATCTGGCTTTGCCCCAAGATTGCTGCATTCTGGTCTGGTGTTATCAGTGCTCTGGTGTCGACTGGAATTCCATCTGTTGTGTGCACCCCGGTGACTTATGTGTTATCAGCTATGGAGGAGGACGCACTGGACGCCCCTACCAGACGTTATGTATTTAATCTTTTTGGCTTGGCCAAGGTGTGTATTGCCAGACTCTGGTTGGCCAAGGATGCTCCCACATTACAATCTTGGGTGACACTTGTTAATGATACTGCCTCTCACGAGAATTATGTATACTTAGCCAGGAAAGCAGGGAAAAAATATCACGACTTATGGGGTAGATGGCTTGAGTCCCCATATTCAGTAAACCGGAATGTCTAAATATTCGCTACTGTGTGGTTAATATCTAGGTGATTGGAGGTTTGCGATGCGTGCCAGTAGGTTGTCTGTGATTATAGTAGCTGGATCTCCATCAGGAAAGTTGCCTCTTCCTCGTATATGTGTTTTTATGATACCTGCGACTAGCCACTCCTCTGCCCGTACCTGCGACCAGCCACTCCTTTACCCGTACCTGTTGATATGTATTGTAATGCACAGTGGTGCTTCGTGGCTAGAAACTTATATATGTACTGTAGTTCGGCAGCCATTGATGACCTGAGACACTCTATAAGGATTTCTGTATGTTAGTTTGGAGGTATGAGCAGTAGCGGATCTTGCCACGGGCAAGCAGGACTTTTGCCCGGGGCGCCGCCTTCTGGAGGGCGCCGCACCAGGGCAAGATCCGCTGCTGCTGTGTGCCCCCCGCTGCCCGCCTGCTGCCGCTGGCCGCTGCCCCCCCCCGCTGCCGCTGTGAAAGGAAACTAGACGCGTACGCGTCTAGTTTCCCTTCGTGGAGAGGTCCTTTACTGTGCGGTGCACGATGACGTCATCGCGCACCGCACAGCATTTCAGTCTGTACAGGGGGCGTAAATGACCACGCCCCCTGTACGAAGCCACGCCCCCTATTGCCGCCCGGGGCGCTCAGAGCGCCAGAACCGGCCCTGGGTATGAGCATGCACATCTTGGAAGCTGTGTTTAGGAATTGATAAGGTTGGGAATCTGCGCATTCCCCTAGTCTTAGAAACGTATTGAACTTATTGTTTTGTTTTATTGGAAAAAAGAAAAACAATAAAAGATTATTGAATTTAAAAAAAAAATTCAAGTCATCACTTTCCAAACAGACCTGTTTGATATATAACATGTGTTTGTCTTATGAATCTTTCTCTTACTATCCATGAAAGGAAGACCTAGAGACAACCATCTACAATAATTTCACACATCTGGCTACCAGGCCCTATTACCTGATACAGCTCTGATGCTTCCAGGCCTTAGGGGCTCCCACAGGCCACTGAAGAAATTCCTGAGTCTTGTATCTGCCAAACAGAGGGTGGTTGGCATATCGCTAGGATCATATCTCATATCAGTGGTGCATGGGCACCGCCATCCTGATTCCTATCAGCTGACTCTCTGATCACCAAACAAAAGCCACTCTAGGATCAGCTGACCCAAGGAGCGTATCAGGGGATAGATATTCTTTTCTAAGGCTGTTCTGGTCAGCAAACCAGTGCCAGAACAACTTCACTCCTGTGACCTGCTACTGGCTCTCGGCCGCTATTCGTTAGTGTGTTCCAATTCCTTGTTGTGTTACAAAAAATAGAGTAGTACACAAGCACTACTGATCCTAAAAACTTATTTAGACAGAAATATTTTTTTTTCCTTTTCAATTACTGCAAGATAGTCCTCTATATCAGATTTTCAATATTCTCCAGGCGGTTCGCACCTCCAAACTGACCTCCTCTCAAGTGATGGTACACACATAAAGGTATCTTTTCACACTATTTCAGATATTCTTCTTCCTCTATAGTCCCTATATCTCTCCTTAGAGACGCTCACCTCATATATGAGCCCTATATGCTCTGAAAGGTTTCTTTTAGATCTTCATACACCACACCATATCCACCATAATCTGAAGGCACCCTCTCCCTTATTAGGACGCTCACCTTAGGGCATAGCCCTATGTTCCTTGAAAGGTTTCTTTTGCTGTCACCTTTACTGGATAGATATTTTTTGTAACATATATGTATTCTGGGAGTGGTGTTCCCAAAGGGTTTTAGTGTAAAGCTGCTATAGGGCGCGAGTCATAACTCTCCTTTTTGTTGACAATTCCTTGTTGTGTTCCTGTTTGCTAGTTCCAGTACAAGTCTCCATTCTATGCAGTGCTCCTCAGTCTGCATGTACAAGTATTCATTCTAGCAGGGCAATGCAGTCTGCAAGTACTAGTATCCATTATATACAGTGCACTTCAGTCTGCAAGTATCAGTATCCATTCTATGTTGTGCAGTTCACCCAGCAAGTACGAATTTTCATTCCATTCTGATCACTCATCTATTAAGCACAGTGTGGTCCATTCCACTCCCCAATACTCCAGGACTGTGTGTGGGCTTTGGGGCACTTCTTCACTATTCACTAGACGGCACATTGTGGGCCTAATTCAGCATGGAACACTGCTGCGGCAGCGTTCGCATTGTGAAGCCCTGTGAAGTGTGTGCACACGCAGAAGCCACACTGCGCATGCACACACTCACATCTTTGAACACCTCTGCCTGATTGACAGGCAGAGGCATTCGCAGAGGGGGCGTTGGCTCAGCGTTTAAGGATCCTTGCAGCGGCATTGGAGGTGCGTGGGCCGTTTGTGGGGCGAGCCACGGCGGCTGCGTGACATCATACGCAGCAGCTGCAACCCGAAACATGGTGGGTAGCTGCCTGCCTTCACAGCTAGGCTGCGTATGCAGAGGGATACCCTAAACATGTTAAAGCATGTTTGCAGGGGGATGGGAGGGCACGACCTGGCACGGGGCAGAATTACCCTGTGCTGGGCTTCCCCCGCATGTCAGTGTAATGGATCATAGATGTGCGATTTTTCGCACATCTACAATCCATGCTGAATTAGGCCCTGTATCCACTGTCTCCTGACTCTGATAGTGACAGACTTCTGATCTTCAAGCATGGTACTTCATACTTGGCACTTCGTCTGCAACCGTCAGTTCCATACCACTATATACACCGCAAACTCTCAGTGTACTCAGTCACCTTCAATATAAGAAGGAGCCTCATCAGACCTCCTAGCTTCCTACACTCTCATAATACCCAAGCCAACCATCCTGATCCAAGTTCACAAATCCCCAGAGATCTGACACCTAGAAGACAGCATCAATAACATCTTCTTATGATTATAGTATGGAACATAATAGGAAAATCCTGTCCTTGAAGCATCTTGTCAGATCTGTGGTTTTGTCTGTCCCCAGAGGGGGCACTAGTGGGTCATTGGTGGTGCGATGGGGAAACCTAGGAGGCTGTAAATTATTCCTGTGCATGTGCGCAATGATGTTTATTAAATGCTCACGGATGACAACAGAAGTTGAAACAGATGAACTTGAAATGATTGGTACAGGAAATGCAGACAACAGTAATAAAGACAGTCACAGATATTCAGCTGGTCTGGGAACCGGTGCAGTAATTTAGGCAATGAACCAGTCTGGAAACTGGATTAGCAATTTGATGGTGATTACTCCCACAGTTGGATTAAAACCTGGCAATGATTCTCCACACAGTCAATTAGTAATGCAAAGTCCACAACCAAGCAAGGTTAAGCAGGAGACGGCATGAAATGCATATAAAGAGGTTGTATTAAGTGCCAGATGTCATAGCAAAATGCAGAATGCAAGTTAACCATACACAGGTGAAAACAATGGATAGCACCTGGAGAGAAGTCTCTACTGCAAACGGTGGAAGCTGACTGTAGCAGAAGCTGGAGCTGATGTAAAGCTGGGACCTGTAGTTCTACAGGAATGCTGGCTCCGGGGGATCACTTGAATATAGGAGATTGCTGGAAACAGGAGTTTGAAGACTGGAGACTGGAAACAGGAGTTTGAAGACTGGAGACTGGAAACAGGAGTTTGAAGACTGGAAATAGGAACCGGAAGCAGGAGACGCTATGCAGCAATGCGACGCATTGTCCAAGGAGAGGAGACTGAGCCAATGCTCTGGACTTATACCCCCTGGTCGGCAGTCATTGGATACTTGGATCATGTGAGCAATCACAGCGCAGGATTGGATGTTCTCCGGTCAGCTGACCGCAAGTGTCATGGCGGCGCCCATGCTGTACAGATGGCCGGTACACAGGAGGGCACCCGCAGAATGGACTTCAGGGGTTCACCACAATAGTGGGTACTGCGCTCCGCAAACAGGATGCTCATACAGACTGGGGCCGTGACCTCCGGAGGCCTGCACACCAGCGCGCCGGTAAGTGAGACATCACTGAATGCTGATTCCTGACAGTACCCCCCCTTTTATGGGTGGGCCCCGAACACCCACGAGGCTTGGAAGGAAACAGTCTATGAAAGGCTTGAACTAACCGTGGAGCATGGACATCTCCTCTCAGGACCATACCCGGACCAGTCAATCAGGTACTGTAGATGACCATACCGACAACGTGAGTCCAGGATTTTCTCAACCTCGTATTCAACACCCCGATGAGTTTGGATTCTTGGAGCTGCTGTAAGAGCTTTCTGAAAACGATTAAGAATCAAGGGTCTAAGGAGAGAAATATGAAATGAGTTTGGGATTTTCAAATAAGGAGGCAATTTCAACTTATAAACCACTGGATTAATCACTCGTTGAACTGGAAACGGACCAATAAACCACAGAGCAAACTTCATAGAGGGAACTCTAAGGCGGAGATTACGAGTAGATAACCAGACTTTATCACCTGGCTTTAAACTGGGAACTGCTCGTCTTTTCCGATCAGCAAAGATCTTGTACTGTCGAGATGCTTTCTTGAGAGAAAGATGAATCTTTGGCCAAACTTGAGAGAACTGCTGAAGAGCTGAAGTGGCTGCAGGCACATCGACCACTGGAAGATCTTGGAAATCTAGAAGTCTGGGATGTTGACCATAAACTGCAAAGAAAGGAGTAGTATTGGTGGCTGTATGGTAGCGGAAGTTATGAGCAAAGTCTCAAGAAGGTTTCAAACTCTTGGTTTACCCTTTCGGTCTGCCCATTCGCTTGAGGGTTATATGCTGTAAAGAATTTGAGTTTAACTTGTAAAGCAGAGCATAATGCCTTCCAAAATCTTGGCACAAACTGAACACCATGGTCAGATATAATTTCCATTGGGAGTCCATGTAACCTAAATATTTCACATAGGAATATTTGTGCGAGCTTTGGAGCAGAAGGCAACCCCATGAGTGGAACAAAATGGGCCATCTTTGAAAACCTGTCGACCACTACCTAGATGGTATCATACCCTTTGGAGGGAGGTAAGTCTGAGATGAAATCCATTGACAGGTGAGACCAGGGACGACTTGGTATGGAGTTAGGTAACAGTTGACCAGCAGGAGACTGACGAGGAACTTTGTGCTGGGCACACTTGGGACACGAAGCCACGAAATCCTGAATATCAGCTTTCATATGAGGCCACCAATAGGACTGAGACAAAAACTTATAAGTCTTTAGGACCCCAGGATGTCCTGTAAACTTAGAAATATGAGCCCACGACAGGAGATTCGGGCGGAGCTCAGGAGAAACAAACATCTTGCCAGGAGGCGGAATAGGAGACACTTCTGTGGAAGCAAACACTACGGGATAAAGAACTGGATGAGATTCTTGTTCAGAAGATTCCTTCATGGAACTCATGGAGTGTGACAAGGCATCTGCCTTAACATTATGAGAACCAGGGCGGAATTGTAACTTGAAATTAAAACGAGAAAAGAATAAAGTCCACCTTGCTTGATGAGGATTTAAACACTGCACTGCTTTCAAATAAAGAAGGTTCTTATGGTCGGTGAAGATGGTAAGAGGATACTTTGTGCCCTCCAGAAGATACCTCCACTCTTTCAGGGTCAGCTTGATTGCCAGGAGCTCCCGGTCACCGATGGCGTAGTTTATCTCAGCAGGTAGTAATCTACGGGAAAAAAACCCATAGGGGTGAGTCTTACCATCGTCACTGGATTGGGACAACACTGCGACAATGCCAACTGTTGAGGCGTCCACTTCCAACTCGAAGGGTCTGTTGATATCTGGTTGCTGTAACACAGGAGCTGAAATAAAAGCTTGTTTAATCTTTTGGGAAGCAGCCAGAGCTTCTTCTGACCACTGAGAAGGATTTGCGCCTTTCCGTGTGAGGCAAGTAATTGGGGCTATCAGGGTAGAGAATCTTCTAATGAATTTTCTATAATAATTGGCAAAGCCAATAAAACGTTGAACAGACTTGAGCGATGTAGGAAGAGACCAGTTCTCTATTGCTTCCAATTTAACAGGGTCCATTCGAAGATCTGAACCAGAGATTATATACCCAAGGCAGGGCATCGAGGGAGCTTCAAAGGTACACTTAGACAACTTCCCATAAAGATGATTCTGTCATAGGCATTGAAGGACCTCTTTTACCTGTTGATGATGAGAGGCTAAATCTTGGGAGAAAATCAGAATGTCGTCAAGTTAGACTACCACGTATTTATACAGAACATCTCGAAATATTTCATTGACAAAGTTCTGAAACACAGCTGAGGCATTACTTAATCCGAATGGCATCACAAGATACTCATAGTGGCCGTCACGGGTGTTAAAAACGGTCTTCCACTCATCGCCACTCTGGATTCTAATGAGACTATATGCCCCACGAAGATCTAATTTGGTAAAGATATTGGCTCCTTTAATTCTGTCAAATAGTTCCATGATTAATGGTAATGGGTAGCTGTTTTTGATGGCAATCTCATTTAAGGCTCTATAGTCAATGCAGGGACGTAGTCCTCCGTCTTTCTTTTTCACGAAGAAAAACCCTGCCCCTGCTGGAGATGAAGGATGAATGCATCCTTTTTGTAGATTCTCTTTTATATATTCACTCATGGCTTGAGTTTCTGGAACGGAAAGAGGATATGTCCGTCCTCTAGTACTCTAGAACATCAGCGGCCTTTTCGCTGAAGAAGTCAGTAAATTCTTTGTAGGCCTCAGGAATTTCACACTGGGGTTTCAACCCCGAAGATCTCACGGGATGAACTTGAACTAAACAATAATGGAAACAGGAGGAACTCCATGCTGTGAGTTGTATTGTAGACCAGTCAATTTGAGGGTTATGAAGTTGAAGCCAAGGCATACCCAACACTATCTCAGAGGTGGCTTTAGGAATGACCAACAGTTCAATGAGCTCAGAATGAAGAAAGCCCACCCCTAGGACCACAGGCTTAGTTTGCTGACTGATGGACCACTCAGCAATACGGCTACCGTCCACAGCGGTAAGATAGACTGGGCGAGACAATCTGGAGACAGGAAGATGGGTCTTGTCGACTGCAGCCTGTGTAATAAAGTTCCCAGCAGCACCACAGTCAATTAAAGCTGAGAAGGCATGTAATCCACTCTGTTTCCAAAGTTATTGGTAGGATAAGTTCTTGAGAAGGAGCTTTGGATAAGGTTCCTAACTTAACTCCTCCCTTATAAGTTACGATCTAGCGTTTCCCGAACGTGATGGACAGGAACCAATCATGTGACCAGCAGTAGCACAGTACAGACACAGTCTTTCCCGTAATCTTCTTAACCGCTCCTCAGGAGTTAAGCAAGACCTATTTACTTGCATAGGCTCATCAGAAGTGGAGGGAGAAGGTTGTACTTGAGGCATAACTTGGTGCTTGCGGGGATCGTCATGAGAACGTTCTCTTGCTCTTTCGCGTAAATGCAGATCCAACTTTACACACAAGGAAATTAGTGACTCTAGTTGCTCTGAAAGATCTCGGGTAGCCAGTTCATCTTTTATATGATCAGAGAGACCGTGCCAGAATGCCGCAACCAGCGCTTGATTGTTCCACTCAACCTCTGATGCCAATGTCTGGTACTGGATGACATACTGTCCCATGGTGCGTGTTCCCTGGCGAATCTGGAGGATATCAGAGGAAGCTGATGTAGTACGCCCAGGCTCATCAAAGATACGTTTAAATGCAGCTACAAAATCTGTGTAGTTATTTAGCAGTGAATCTGCTCGCTCCCATAACGGAGAGACCCAATTCAAGGCAGGGACAGTCAAGAGAGACACAATATACGCAACTTTGGTTCCAGGTGTCTGGAAATTGTGCGGCAGCAATTCAAAGTGAACTTCACATTGATTCAGGAATCCACTACAGGTTTTAGGGGGACGCAGTCAATTTACCTCCAATCAAAATCCCAACGGTCGAAATCCCGACAGCAAAAAACAATGAAAAACACATGTCGGTATTTTGACCTGTCGGCATTTTACATGTCGGTATTTTGACCTTGTCGGTATTTTAAATGTCGGTATTTTTTCCATGTCGGGATTTTTACCTCGTCGGGATTTTGACCGTCGGTCAATTGCTGTTGGGATTTCGATTGGAGGTATTTCATACCGATCCCATTTTAGGATTGCCAGCAAATTTACTTGGTGTAGGAAGATGGAGACGAGATCCTAAACCAGGAGCAGCGGGAGAGCCTGAAGCTGTGGCACTGGAAACTGGAGCTGAAGTCGCTGGTGCAGCTGGAACAATAGAACTTGGCAGAGATTGTTGTAAGGTATCCAACCGAGAAGACATCTCTTGTAAAAACTGTATGACCTGCTATTGTGCAGCCTCTGTACCATCGAGTCATGAGACTAAGTTCTGAAGAGCTCCTGCTCCCACACTCTGACCACCATCCGGGTCCATGGACAAACTGTCAGATCTATGGTTTTGTCTGTCCCCGGAGGGGGCACTAGTGGGTCAGTGGTGGTGCGATGGAGAAACCTAGGAGGCTGTAAATGATTTCTGCGCATGTGCGCAATGATGTTTATTAAATGCTCACGGATGATAACAGAAGTTTGAAACAGATGAACTTGAAATGATTGGTACAGGAAATGCTGACAACAGTAATATAGACAGTCACAGATATTCAGCTGGTCTGGGAACCAGTACAGTAATTTAGGCAATGAACCAGTCTGGAAACTGGATTAGCAATTTGATGGTGATTACTCCCACAGTTGGATTAAAACCTGGCAATGATTCTCCACACAGTCAATTAGTAATGCAAAGTCCACAACCAAGCAAGGTTAAGCAGGAGACGGCATGAAATGCATATAAAGAGGTTGTATTAAGTGCCAGATGTCATAGCAAAATGCAGAATGCAAGTTAACCATACACAGGTGAAAACAATGGATAGCACCTGGAGAGAAGTCTCTACTGCAAACGGTGGAAGCTGACTGTAGCAGAAGCTGGAGCTGATGTAAAGCTGGGACCTGTAGTTCTACAGGAATGCTGGCTCCGGGGGATCACTTGAATATAGGAGATTGCTGGAAACAGGAGTTTGAAGACTGGAGACTGGAAACAGGAGTTTGAAGACTGGAGACTGGAAACAGGAGTTTGAAGACTGGAAATAGGAACCGGAAGCAGGAGACGCTATGCAGCAATGCGACGCATTGTCCAAGGAGAGGAGACTGAGCCAATGCTCTGGACTTATACCCCCGGGGTCGGCAGTCATTGGATACTTGGATCATGTGAACAATCACAGCGCAGGATTGGATGCTCTCCGGTCAGCTGACCGCAAGTGTCATGGCGGTGCCCATACTGTACAGATGGCCGGTACACAGGAGGGCACCCGCTGAATGGACTTCAGGGGTACACCATAATAGTGGGTACTGCGCTCCACAAACAGGATGCTCATACAGCCGCAGACTGGGGCCGTGACCTCCGGAGGCCTGCACACCAGCGAGCCGGTAAGTGAGACATCACTGAATGCTGATTCCTGACACATCTGATCAAAGTTCAAATAAAATCATGAATGCTAACAATGATTAGAAACAATGAAATGTATCAGACTTGGCACATAATGTTGACTAGGGCCAAGAAGAACATCTAGATGCGGTGCTGTCCTCAAGTTTCTTGAAACCTGAAAAAGGGTTCCATGAACTGGTTGATACTTATAAGTTAGCAGTGGTCATCTCCAGATATGTGTCTAGCATCTTGAACAACCAGCAGGAGAAGTAGTAGCTGGTGGATTGACCAGGATGCTCAATGTTGCAGGAAGACATGACTATATGAATCGTAACATGTTGCAAGCAAGTAAAACAGGAAGCTCCAGTGGTATCTAATTTTGTGACTTCAAAGGGCCTCATTGATAGATATAGAGATTCTGCATTTGTTCTGAGTAGTTGGGGCAATATGTTTGAACATTTTGACCTGAATTCAATAGCTAGGAGTTTCTTCTTGCTTTTTTAGTGATGAAATTGCACCAGAACATCCCTACTGTAGTTTGTTAATCCTAAGTAAGTTTACAGGGCTATGTGTTCCCTATATAGTTGGGAGGTTCCAAAGGATCTCAGGTAAGTATTACACAAAAAGTCCCTCTAGAAAACCACAAAGCTTGTCAGGTTCAATAGAATCTAAGATATTTCAGATGCTGTTAAATATGTCTGATAATGTTGCCTCTGGCCCCCAGAGGTCGCTGTGTTTTGCAAAATTGCATTTGAGTTTACCCTTATCCAAGATGGCCAGTATTGCATCAAGTGAATCCATCTTGGATCTTCTTTCCTGCTTGGGCCTACCAAAGGCAGCTTATGGTTTGAGCCTTTGCTGAAGTATTCTGCCTGCCCAGCTGCTTGTTGCTCTTATCTTGAAATTCTGATCAACCTACTTGAGTACCTCCCTGGCCATGTCTGACTACCCACTTGCATATCTACTCAGGCATATTGGTATTCAGGAAATAACACAAGTATTGTAACAAATGCGTATGTTGTTGCAACGGGATCTATTTTCAAAGTCCTCCATCTGTTCTTTGAGACTATAAATATTGAAGTGTATTTCAAAAAGTTACTCACCAGCTACCACTGGAACACTACAGACATCTATTTTGCATTCAATCGAATTTTTCCTCAGTCCAAGATAGTCTAATTTAGTTTTCAAATTGTAGAGTGGAGATCTTACTTCAGTTTGTTTAGGGAGGGAATAATTTAATGACCTTGGAAGAAAGGGTAATAGTTAAATGTTATTCTGACTCATGTGGGACTGAATCAAGAGCTTGTGGATCTTGGGGTAGGAGAGGAGTAGCTCTGGATTTGTACTTAATTTGTTGCAGAAGATTTCTTGTGTTGTTGCGATATGATCTAGGAGGCAGCGGGAAATCTTGATGGTTTACAGGTGAAAATGGAAGTAACTAGAGGTGGAAGGGGAAGTAAGTTAGAGTCCTGGTAACAGTTATGAGAGAATTTAAATCAGCAAGTGTCTAAGGTTTCCCCAAAATCTAGAGTCTCAAAACTAGAGCAAAGAAACAAATGTGGGCATTTGTAGTGTGCGGTTAGTTGGAAATTAACTATAAGGTCGAGCTTACAGGACTGAAGACAAGAAAGGGTGTAAGGGATTTGACTTAATAAATATAACAAAACAGTGATGCCAAGCTGGAAGCCATCTAAGTATCTGGGATCCAAAAGTAGTGTCATGGAGTGAGGTGCAACTCTTGTAGGGCGCACTGAGGAGGCTAGGACTGGTGGAGTTGATTGCTGCATGGGAAGACATATCTTGCTCTAGTGGTGCTTTATAGGGAATCTTTAAAATTGGCAGATGATCAATAAAACACAGGTTAATGAGGAATAGATATCGAGGAGCTCTGACTGGTGTTAATGTAACCTAATAACACTCTGAGTGTTGATAAGCCAGTAATTGATCTTGGATATCAGGAATGATACTGCTATACTGGCAAAGTTATGCTGGGTACACACTATACAATATATTTGTTATATCGACAAATGACATATTGTGAGTACATCGGCTGGTGTGTATAACCGATATGTCTGTAAATGACATAGGTGGTCATTCCGAGTTGTTCGCTAGCTGGTTTCATTCGCAGTGCAGGGTTTAGTCAAAAAAGCGGCACTTCTGCGCGTGCGTAAGCGCCGCAATGCGCACGCGCGACATACTTTCACAACAGCCGAAGTAGTTTTATACAAAGGTCTAGCAAAGCTTTCAGTCACACTGCTCACCGCAGAGTGATTGACATGAAGTGGGCATTTCTGGGAGGTAACTGACCATTTTCGGGGAGTGTGTGGGAAAACGTAGGCGTATCAGATACAAACACAGGCATGCCGGGGGAAATGCAGGCATGGCTGCCCGAGCACAGGGCTTGTGCGTGACGTGAAAAGAGGAACTAAAAAGTCTGAAGTGATCGCTAGTGCCGAGTAGGTCTGGAGCTACTCAGACAACGCACAAAATTATTTTGTAGCCACTGTGCGATCCTTTCGTTCGCACTTCTGCTAAGCTAAGATACACCCCCAGAGGGCGGCGGCTTAGCATTTGCACGGCTGCTAAAAGAAGCTAGCGAGCGAACAACTCGGAATGAGGGCCATAGTTCACAGACATACCGCATAGGCCCTTCAGCACAGACGATGCTGATATATCTTGCAGACATAATGCTACATCTGACTGTGTGTAGAGCTGACCCCCCCCCCCCCCACTATGCGATGGATCGGCAGTAGCAGCCATTCTAAGTATATGACATCACAAAGTGGTGGTCATATTCAAATGACTCTGCTGCCAGACATATGTGCCAGTGGTAGTGTGTTTGCCCAAGATTGTCTATGCATACACCCTGCCAATCGTTACATTGGCCAGGAGTGTACCAGCCTTAGAGAACAGAGGTGGGTCATGTATGAATTTTGTGTATTTATGTATGTATGTATGTAAATATGTATGTGTGCCTGTGTACGTATGTGTGTGTATGTATGTATGTATATATGTATGTATGTATGTGTGTATGTATATGTATGCATGTATGAATGTGTGTGCTATATATGTATGTATATATAAGTATATATATATATATATATATATATATATATATAAAACAACAGGCGCTGATGCCTTCTGTTAAGAAAACCCGACAAGATGCTATTATTTGGACCCAAGAATATAATACGGCAAGTATGCAACTTAATAAACGGGCCAAACAGCTATGGACGATAATTACTAGGGATAAGGAACTGCCGACTTTAAAATCCTCCTCAATACTTACTTCATACAAAATGGGACAGAACATTAAAGACAGAGTGGTCCACAATGATATTTAAAGTTTTGCAGTTATGAAAACACAGCATTTCCTTACATGGAAACCGGGAAACTACAGATGCAACAGATGCATGACTTGCCGTTGTTTGACAATACTTTGTTGATGCACCTTTGGCATCAATTACAGCCTCAAGTCTTTTAAATATGATGCCACAAGCTTGGCACACCTATCTTTGGGCAGTTTCACCCATTCCTCTTTGCAGCACCTCTCAAGCTCCATCTGGTTTGATGTGAAGCGTCAGTGCACAGCCATTTTCAGATCTCTCCAGAGATGTTCAATCGGATTCAAGTCTGGGCTCTGGCTGGGCCACTCAAAGACATTCACAGAGTTGTCCTGAAGCCACTCCTTTGATACCTCGGCTGTGTGCTTAGGGTCATTGTCCTGCTGAAAGATGAACCGTCGTCCCAGTCTAAGGTCAAGAGCGCTCTGGAGCAGGTTTTCATCCAGGATGTCTTTGTACATTGCTGCATTCATCTTTTCCTCTATCCTGACTAGTCTCCCAGTTCCTGCGGCTGAAAAACATCCCCTTAGCATGATGATGCCATCACCATGCTTCACTGTAGAGATGGTATTGGCCTGATGATGAGCGGTGCCTGGTTTCCTCCAAACATGATGCCTAACACTCGCGCCAGAGAATTCAATCTTTGTCTCATCAGACCACAGAATTTAGTATCTCATAGTCTGAGTGTCCTTTAGGTGCATTTTAAGCATACTCCAGGTGGACTGCCATGTGCTTTTTACATAGGAGTGGCTTCCGTCTGGCAACTCTACCATACAGGCCTGATTGGTGGATTGGGGTCATGATGTGGCGCACCCTGATTGGCTGACGGGATCTCCAGTGACAGTAGTCACGGGGGGTCCCGGCATTCGGAAAAAGGGGCTTCATGTGTAAACATGGAACCCCTTTAGTGCGAGGGTTCGGGTTTTGTTGGTTTGTTTGTTTTTTTTAACTCCCTGGATGCTACATGGACTGAAGAGGACCGAACTTCACCGGATAATAGGTGAGTATTTTGGGCATTTTTTAACAGGTCCACCGTGGATTCCACTGGACAAGGGGACTGAGGGGCTATGTGGGGCAATAGGTATGTATGTGTGTAAGTGTGCATGTATGTAAAATAAAGCTTTTTTTGGGGTATTTTTTTGTAGTAGAACTACAGGTACCAGCTGGCCCGTTATTTCCCCACATGCTGGTAGTTGTGGTACTCCAAGTACCAGTTTGCGGGAAGGCTTGCTGGGGGAGTAGTTCGCTAGCTGCTTTTGGTCGCAGTGCGGCAATTAGGTGAAAAAGCGGCATTTCTGCTCATGCGTATGGTGCGCAGTGCGCACGCGCGACGTACTTTCACACAAAACTATGCAGTTTCACATAAGGTCTAGCGATGCTTTTCAATCGCACTGCTGATCGGTTAGTGATTGACAGGAAGTGGGTGTTTATGGGCGGAAACTGACCGTTTTCGGGGAGTGCGTGTAAAAACAGGCGTGCCCAATAAAAACGCAGGAGTGGATGGGGAAATGGGGGAGTGGCTGGCCGAACGCAGGGCGTGTTTGTGACGTCAAAACAGGAACTACACCATCTGAAGTGATCGCTAGCTAGGAGTAAGTTTCGAGCTGCTCAGAAACTGCACAATCTTTCTTAGTAGCAATGCTGCGATCCTTTCGTTCGCACTTCTGCTAAGCTAAGATACACTCCCAGAGGGCGGCGGCCTAGCGTTTGCACTGCTGCTAAAAGCAGCTAGCGAGCGATCAACTCGAAATGAGGGCCAATATTCTTATTTTTACACAAAGGCTATCAGCCTCCTATCTACCATCCACAGATGGGGGGACAGCCTCAGGCTTCACCCCTGGCCCTCGGGTGGCTGGAGGGGGCACCCCCTTGATTTAAGGGGTCCCCACTCCTCCAGGGAACCCCGGCCAGGGGTGACTAGCTGGGGGGAGTAGACAGAGAACCGCTTTTCATCAAACTTTTGACAGGTGCCCCACCCCCTTTAAAGCCCCGCCACTTTTAATTGTGTTTAATATAAAACTGATATCAAATGATATAAAACATATCAAATGATTATTGATTGGCTATTAAGAACAGAATCTGACCCTTAGACAAGCAGCATTTATATTAAATGGCTAACCAAAAAAAGCTTATGAAAAAGGCATATTATACGGTATTAAAGCCAGGCAGTTATTGCGGTGTCGATAAATATTATAAGGCTAATAAAGGCAAGTTCAAAAGAGCGGAAATTAAAAAATAGTTTCAAGAACAAGATGCTTATACGTTACATAAGCCGGCACGAAAAACCTATAAAAGGAACATGATTTGCGTATTGGGTATAAATCAGCAATGGCAATGTGATCTGGCTTCGCTCATAGACATTGCAAAGTACAATGATGGTTTTAAATATATATTAACCATCATCGATATATTCAGTAAGAAAGCATGGGCGGCAGGTCTAGCATCCAAGAGTGCGACAACAGACGCTAATGCTTTTGAAAAAATATTCCAACAGGGTTGCGTGCCAAAGAAGTTGCAAACCGATAATGGTAAAGAGTTTCTAAACAAAATTTTTAAAAAAGTGTTAGAAAAATACGGCATATATAATTTCACAACCAATAATGAAGTGAAAGCGGCCGTTATAGAACGCTTCAATAGGACTTTAAAAACAAGGATGTGGAATTATTTCACAGCGCGGAACACGTACACATATATAGATGTCTTACAAGATTTCATAAACAGCTATAATAACACATACCATAGAACGATTAAGTGCACACCGTGCGATGTGGGGCCCTCTAACGCTTTGAGAATTTGCAAGACGATGTACGGCGATTACTTTAGAACTAAGGAAATTACACCGCATTTAGCCGTTGGTGAACATGTACGTATTTCCAAATATAAGGATATATTTCAGAAAGGCTATGAACAGACTTTTTCTGAGGAAATATTTGTAATACGCGGCGTGAACACTAAAGGTCTTAAGCTGCTTTATACGCTGGTGGATCTCTACGGCGAAGAAATTACCGGCCGTTTTTACCCCGATGAGTTACAAAGCGTACCCAAAAACTATAATAGAATATACAAAGTGGAAAGATTTTAAAACATAAGACGGTCACCGGTCGGAAATACGCGTTATACAAAAAAAGGGGGGTGAGTCAGTTGTCTCCTTTGGCGCATGGGAAAAGGGAACAAGGGAGACCTATGGAAACGATACAGATTATTTCCCTCGGTAAATTGAAACTAAGCTTGAAGGGAATAGTTTGCGTACCCCCACTCACACTGTACGGGGGTGAGATGTATCCATAAAGGTATCTTTCTCAATCTTAAAACCGGGGTTTACATGTGTCTAGGTCTTCTCTCGGGCAGGCAGTCAGAAATGTAGGGAAGAAGAGACGAAGGGTCGTACCCCAACTCACATGACGCGGAACTTGATGACTCCTATCAAGGTATCTTTTAACTGTTCAATGTAGGTTTTTGATGTAACTTCTCAGCAAAACGACGGTCTCATAGGATTTGTAAAGATAAAACAAACACACAATGTGTAGTATTTCAAAATGACCCCACTATCATGTGAAATAACATGGAATGTGGGTAACCTACACCGTGATTATGTGGTATACTGATATTATGTTTGCTGGGTGCACTGTGAATCTGCCCTTCACAATGGTGGAAGAATAAAGCCAAAGCGTACCCCTCACTCACACAAGAGAAAATGGGGTGACTCCCATCAAGGTATCTTTAAACCACCAAACACATCTAATTGGCGTACCCCAACTCACGAGTGACGGTGTGGACCAATTCTCATCTGGGTTTCTTTATTGTCTTGATATCTTTCTTAATCGTTAGACAATTAGACTCAGGAAACTCTTCTTATTGTATATAATCCATAAAACAGTTTATTGATTCCAAACAGAATTCCATCAAACTGATAGAATGTATGCAAAGTCCACAAAACCAAAAAACAATATTTAAAAACTTCCCGCAAGTCATTCATTGGTTGATACCAGGATGGGTTTTCCAACCAAATTGAACAGAACAAATTCAAAAAATGAAATAAAAAATTTAAAAAGTTAAAAAGTCACAATACATCCAAAATGTACTCCAGTGTAGTCTAATAAAAGAAATTGATGGCTACTCACACAGTGGTATGTCATACCACTGTGTGACTTTTTAACTTTTTAAATTTTTTATTTCATTTTTTGAATTTGTTCTGTTCAATTTGGTTGGAAAACCCATCCTGGTATCAACCAATGAATGACTTGCGGGAAGTTTTTAAATATTGTTTTTTGGTTTTGTGGACTTTGCATACATTCTATCAGTTTGATGGAATTCTGTTTGGAATCAATAAACTGTTTTATGGATTATATACAATAAGAAGAGTTTCCTGAGTCTAATTGTCTAACGATTAAGAAAGATATCAAGACAATAAAGAAACCCAGATGAGAATTGGTCCACACCGTCACTCGTGAGTTGGGGTACGCCAATTAGATGTGTTTGGTGGTTTAAAGATACCTTGATGGGAGTCACCCCATTTTCTCTTGTGTGAGTGAGGGGTACGCTTTGGCTTTATTCTTCCACCATTGTGAAGGGCAGATTCACAGTGCACCCAGCAAACATAATATCAGTATACCACATAATCACGGTGTAGGTTACCCACATTCCATGTTATTTCACATGATAGTGGGGTCATTTTGAAATACTACACATTGTGTGTTTGTTTTATCTTTACAAATCCTATGAGACCGTCGTTTTGCTGAGAAGTTACATCAAAAACCTACATTGAACAGTTAAAAGATACCTTGATAGGAGTCATCAAGTTCCGCGTCATGTGAGTTGGGGTACGACCCTTCGTCTTTTCTTCCCTACATTTCTGACTGCCTGCCCGAGAGAAGGCCTAGACACATGTAAACCCCGGTTTTAAGATTGAGAAAGATACCTTTATGGATACATCTCACCCCCGTACAGTGTGAGTGGGGGTACGCAAACTATTCCCTTCAAGCTTAGTTTCAATTTACCGAGGGAAATAATCTGTATCGTTTCCATAGGTCTCCCTTGTTCCCTTTTCCCATGCGCCAAAGGAGACAACTGACTCACCCCCCTTTTTTTGTATATGTTGTTGGATAAAGGTGATATCCTGTTTTGAGTCAGCGTTTTCCCAGGCAGCATTTCCCTTGCGCCACCTTTTGTATTTGTTACAGTAACACCATTCTTTCACACCATGGAAATACGCGTTAGTCAAGTGGCGCGGGTACCCCGCAAAATGTAACAGTTGGGTCGACGCATCAGAGATAAAGGATATATAAAACGCACCAAGCTCTAAACAAGACGAGCGATGGATGACAAGTCGTTTTACATAACCTTACCCAGCAATGCCTCAGCGGATACTTTCCCGCAAAATAAGATTTCTAACTATACAATAAAACTTGCAAAGTCGATACACTTAAGCGGTGAGTGGGAAGTCGCTCTTACAGAAATACAATATCCACACACGTATAATACTTTGGATATACAAGATTGTAACTTACAAATAACACAGGATGTTATGTTTTCCAATCCAGTTGTGGAATACGCAGCCGTGTGCGTTAAACCCGGATTTTATAAAAAATTCGATGCGCTACTGGACGTAATCAATGCGGAAATAGGGCGACATAAACTGGATGGCGGATTAAGACTAGTGTACGATCCGCTTGAACGCATTGTAACATGCGACAGTAAGCGGCTGTATCATCTTACAGCCGGTGATAAACTGACGACGATCCTTGGTTTACAACCTAAAACTAAGATTTCTAAACTATGCGCCGACATCAAAGGCGGCCAATATACGCTGTACGTGTACACAGACATTATTGAACACCAGAGGATCGGGGATAGTTATGTACCGCTACTTCGCACTGTTGAAATTAAGGGCTATAACAATGAGGTGATCACAATACGATACGAGAAACCAGATTACGTACCATTGTGCAAAGCACATTTTGACACTGTAGCCATAGAGATAAAGAAAGACCAGAACAAGAACATCTCATTTAAGTTTGGTAAAGTGATCGTGAAACTACACTTTAGACGTCGCAAACACGATATTTATTGACTAAACAGAATGGTCGCTGTTAAAAATTATGGCGATCCGGATCTCTACGCGCAATATTATAAAACGCAAGCCGGTAATGGATTACCAGGTTTTCACGGCAGCGCGTACATGTACGGATGCTGTTGCTATTTTCTGGAGAGGTTTAGAGTTAGCTAAACCGCACATGAAGACCGCGGCACGTAATATTGCGAAAGACGTTATCGGACAAGCCACAACGGCCGTGATGAATAAAATACACGATGTGAACCAAGCAAAACAAGATGGTTCAGGACTAATATATACAAGAAAAGGCGTGTCTAAAGAAAACGGGAGCGTATGATAGTGCTTCCGCCTTGGGACATACCCTTTTTAAATAAAAACTAGAGATGACGCAACATGTCTTTCATACACCCCGAGACCATTGAATGCGCAAAAACAGAGCTGGATCTTTTTGACGTGCCCCCGACACAAACTAGCATAGAGAAAAGTCTATACGTCGAACTTCAACCTTTAGCGGCATTATCCCACACAGCGACGCTTGAATTTTATATAGCGGCCAGCGGCGAACACTACTATGATCTGAACAACACTCTGCTGTACGTGACGTGTAAGATCGTACGAACCGATAACACACAGATGGTCCAAGGGGCTCGGGTTGCCCTTATTAATTACCCAATAGCGACTTTATTCAGCCAAGTGGATGTAACATTGGGCGACAGGCTCATATCACAATCCAACAACCTTTATGCTTACCGTGTGTACATTGAGACTATATTGAATTATAGTTTGGACGCTTTGTCAACAAAGCCCACCACAGGATTATTTTACAAAGATGTGGCTGGAGAACATAACAACAGGGCGCTGGACGGCCCGAATACAGGGTTCAAAAAAAGGCGCAGAAGCAACATCGAACAGTCGCACGGTTGAATTGCTAGGACCGCTTCACTGCGACCTTTTCCACCAACATAAACTAATTTTAAACGCTGTTGACCTGAAAATTAAACTCACCAGAAACAAAGACGCATTCTGCTTAATGTCTGCTGAAGCAGATGCCTTTAAAATACAGATCACAGCAGCGTCCCTGTTTGTGAAAAGAGCACAGGTCTCACCGGCCGTGCGGATTGGGCATGCACAGGTCCTGCTAAATGGCAACGCGAAATATGCAATTGACCGCGTTGGGATGAAAATAAACAGTGTACCAGCAGGCAGTAGAGTATTTTGATCTGTCGCTGGAGCAGGAATGTGGAGAACACCTCTCCCTGATAAGAACAGGCAATCTACATGCCGAATTCCGCTTTGCAGAAGCGTTGGACCGGACAGTCAATGTGATAATATACGCTCTATTTGATAACATCATCGAGATTAATCAAAGGCGCGATGTGCTGTACGATTATCTATAAATGAAATAAACTAACACTACATTGCTGAAAAATGAACACATTACAGATAAACTGTATTCTGTACGCTGCGCAAAGCACACAGCATATTTTTAAAGGAACGTATCAGTGTGATCTGTTGCCTACCGATATACTGACGCATTACCCCTGCACATTTGTAATCAACACGCATAGCAGTGGTCAGCCCGGCAAACACTGGTTGGCTATTTATTTTAATGAACATGGCATTTGTTATTTCTTTGATTCCTATGGTCTCTCGCCGGACAGTGACATTTTCCCAAAGAATATCATAAAGTTTTTTCATTTTAATTCAAAAAGTATTTGTCACCAAAACCATCGGTTACAAGATTTTTCAAGCAATGTATGCGGTCAATACTGTATTTACTTTATATTTTTTATGTGTAAAAACTACAAATATGATGATTTCTTGACACAGTTTAGTAATGATACCAAACGTAATGACCGTTTAGTTTCAAACTTTGTAAGACGTATGCCAAGAAGCCATTGTGTGAGTCATTATACAGATAAATATATTCAGAATTGTGTAACTTGTTGTAATAACCTTTTACATTTTATGTACATTTTATGTACAATGCGTCATAACTATGATTATTTTAAAATAAACATCATTGTTTTTAATCTTTATGCTGTTGTGTTTGTAAGTTTCTTTCAAAGACAACTGATTAGAATAAAGAAAAAACGGGGTCTTTCTAAATCATGAATATATTTTATTAGATTATAAAGTTTATTTACAGATACCTTGCCGATGCATTATTATAATATATCATTTATTAAACTTCTACGCGTAAAAACTACAAATATGGTGATTTCTTGACATAATTTAGTAAAAATACAAAACAAACAACGTGGTACAAAATAATCATACAAATTTACAAAAATAAATAAATAAACAAACAAACAAACAGTAGTTATACATTAGAATGTCAACCACGGTGATTCCTGAAACAGATCTATAGCTCTTTTCCTAGGTAGTAAGTAGCCGTGCGGCGTTGTTAGGCCGAGTGAACTTAACACATTTATACGTCTTTTCTTAAGGTTTTGCGGTGGCGCGGGCGATGATACAGCAACAACAGAGTCATCGTACGCCTCTGCTTTTAAATGGTCTAGCTACATTCTAGTTGACGCATTACTAACAAAGGTGGATGGCACATTTAATTCAGACAAAGCACGCATAAATTCAGGCCAGCCAGTCGGCATCTTACGACTCGTCACGCTATGGTTTTGTGTGATGCTTCTTATTAAATCCAGCATGTTGGACCCCTGTACAGCTGTGCCTTTATACAGAAACTCGCCTTTAGCATTCCAGTGTGTGATGTGCTTAAAGCGTGTCATTTTATTCAATAGTATTTCACAGTTTTTTTTATACCTCGCATTAACACCGCTCAGTATTTCATGATAAACATCATCAGCAGCATCCGGATGTGCAAGGTTAATTGTTTCATCAAAGACATTTGTACCAGGTGATAAAAGAGTTAAAGTTGACATTTCACCATCAGTCTGTTTACTCAGGACCAGATACCTCTGCAAGCGGCCGTGTAACGTTTTGCCTTCTCATATTCTGATAAATTGTTATTCTGTAGTATGTTTACGATCTCTACATCTAGACCTTGTGTGGCTGTTTTACGTTTGTCATCGGAATTGGGTTTGTTTTGTAAACGCTCTATCTGTCGCTGGGGCACCAGATATGTTTTCTCAGCGTATTCTATCAGCGGTTAGTCAGAAGCCCTGTTATTAATGGAATAGCAAAACCAAGCAACGACCCAATAAATCCCCCGGATTGTTTCACCAAACGTTTCTTTTTACCAATGATGCATTACTTATTACAAAGAGATTTTATAAAATCCAGCTTCTTTTTAAGGTACTTCAACTGTCTTTGTGACAATGGTATTTTACCTTTAAGTATGTTGATGGCTATCTCACAAATGGCAGTCACCAAATCGTTTGAAGCGTTGTCGGTGTCGCCTTTATAAGCGTCTTTAAAAGTGACCAATTACGGCTTACCCGGGCTGACATGTTCACGGCTGATAGGACTATGACAAATGACTAAAAGTTGTGTGTTTAAAGCTTTTTAGAGCTTCTCTTTTTAACGACATAAGCCACCGGTTCATCCGGTGGAAATAAACCGCTTCGTAAACGGTATTCGTCAAGCGTATTGGTTCTTAAATCAACCAGTAAATAGCCATACGGTGTGGATATCGCATTTTGGAATGCATCCAGAAAGAACCGACAATTAGTGGGGTACATTTGTCTAGCCAGCGTCGTCACCTGCAATTTATCCCGTGGGTTTTTGAAAAGGACCATATATTTTGTGTTTAAATGTATCATCCTGCTCTTTTTACCTTGGCAAAAGACATTTTGCACTAGGTACATGATACTGAGGTTTCTGTGGTGTACATACTTTGTGAATGCTTTCTCAATCTCAGAATTATTACTAGCCAACTCCATCAGATCAACAACCGCTAAATTAATCCTATCAAGGGGAAAAAGTCGGTCGTCGTTAAAAGTCTCAGGTAGACCCTCTATAAAACGCCTGCTTGGGTAATCACGCAGAAGCTGATCATACATAGGTTGCCAACAGCCATAAAAGCAAACAATATTATCAGGCACATGTGATATGTGCGTAGGTGCATTTTCCAGCAACATTTTCACAAAATAACTTTTACCCGAATTGGAGGGGCCTGCTAAAATACATGAGAAGGGGTGTTGTAACCGGACATCCATCCTAATACCCGAACGGGACTGTTGTGAAGTTATCTGTAAGTCTCCGTTTATTGTAAACACACTTTTTGTTTTCTGCAGCGTGCGCGTTTCAATCTGCCAGTACTTTTTAAATCGTACTATACCGAGTTGACGGAGCACAATTTTTTTTCTGATCATCGCCTTCGGGGTTTAAAGTATAATCTAAGACCAGGTCTTTCAGACTTTCAAAGTTAATGTGTTGCGCATTATCAACATTGAGCGTTATACGTTTAACTTTTAAACTAGTCTTTCCATTGTTTAGACGATAGCCGTATGAATTGAGGCCTGATGAGACAAACTCGATTATATGGGCATCCGCTGGCAGCTCGATAGTCAGCTTGCCTAGATAATCACCCAATGGTGGATTCCAATCACCGAGCCAGCTGACAAAAATCACAGAATCTGTATCATAGTAAAGACAACGTGGGTAATTCCAAGTTGATCGCAGCAGGAAATTTTTTAGCAGTTGGGCAAAGCCATGTGCACTGAAGGGGGGGCAGATATAACATGTGCAGAGAGAGATAGATTTGGGTGTGGTGAGTTCAATCTGCAATCTAAATTGCAGTGTAAAAATAAAGTAGCCAGTATTTACCCTGCACAGAAACAAAATAACCCACCCAAATCTAACTCTCTCTGCAAATGTTATATCTGCCTCCCCTGCACATGGTTTTGTCCAACTGCTAAAAAATGTCCTGCTGCGATCAACTTGGAATTACCCCCAACGTTCTTGTAATCTATCCAATAGTTTGTACAATTCAATCCTAGCATGTGCTGTTGTAATCGCAGCTATGAAAATATTTGTATTGGAAGCTTTGGAGTGATGATCTTTTGCATATCTCCAATTAAGCATTGCGGTACTATCATCTATAAAGTCTAAAGCAGACACCTCATAGTGCGGTAAAAACGCGTATTCAAAAAGCTTGTCGGGGTCAGACAGTAGACAAGTGTTGGGCATGTTATTACGTTGACCAAACTTTCCCCATAAGGAGTTTAAAAACAATTTTGAAATTTGTCTTTTTGCGAGGTTGATTTCTATGTGATCGGGTCGTAAAGACACACCTTAATTTTTTTGATAGGCGTCTATATATGCCTGGCGTTTCTCAGAGTCTGTACACCAATCGGGATAACCAGAAGCCTCTTGTTTATCCCTAAGATGCATTTTAATGTAACATGAAAACAAATCGTCAGATCGTTCATCAAACTGCCACACCTCATAGATTTTACACACTTTGTAACCCTTGTCTACAGCCAGTTTTAACTCAGGAGTACACCACGTACCCGTGATTGCCCTGCATTCATCGCTATGGACACAAGGCTCTGTCTGTCCAGACTCAGCACATGTGCGACATAAAGGAAACATCACTTTTCCATGCATTTTAACAGGTAGAACAGTGTCAGAGTCGAAAAATATCATGATTCATATGCCTTGTATTAACCCCTAATGTGTGCGCATGCTGCTCGTCGCCTGGTCCCCCGTGCGTACACATCCCCGCAGATTTTGTAAGGGACGCTCCAGCGTCTCGTGCGCACGGGATGTGTAAATACGGCGGAGTTTGTGAGCTTGTAGCGTGCGACTCGATCGCGACATATTTAACCCAAATAGCATAATAATATATTATAGTTAATATTCCCATTAACAATGTCAGCAAGTATTGTAAGTTTAAAACCTCTTAGACAGAGAGATTCCTCTTTGCATGCTGGGAGGGCTCAGACAAAGGTTGGAGGGTAGTGGTTGGTGTCCAGCTGTGGGGTATTGAAGGGGTGTTGTGCCTATGATAATTGGGAGGGATTTGCATAGTTCCTGCTCATGGTTATGCACAGAAGTAGAAAATAAGATTAATTGCATTCCGAATAAATTACACAAGTGCAGGGTAGGTGAATAGAATTCAGTCATTTATTTCCCACAGACTGAATACAATAGCCTTATTTACACTAAGCTTTGAGATTCTATGAAGAGGGCTTACACCTTTGTTTATGAATAGAACCAGGTTTCTCTCCAGAATAATGAATGCTGAGTTGTCAATTGTCTCAACTGAAGGTGGGGTAAACAAAGCCCAGAGACAGAGTTTGTTTGGAAGATCCAAAACAAATAGCTTTCCACAATACAACCAGAGAGGAATTTAGAATACTAACAAGTCCTAGCCATCGCCCACTTCTTGAACTAACCAATGATCCCAGGTGCAGTACATGTCCCACCCCCTAACCAATGGAAAGAGAGCACACAGTATCTATTGCAGTATGTCTTGAGTTAGTAAATAAATATAGCTTGCAATAGGCTTGGTGATACAAGACTCTCTCTCATCAACAATTATCAGTCGGATAATTGGAGGACTGGATCCGATTGCGCTTGCGAGTGTTTCCCCGTATGGTATGTTTCTCTGTGGCCACTTTGTTACCCGGTTAATGTATGCCAATCATTCTCATTCTATGTATCTGTATTTCCAATCATTTGTTAATGTTTGTATTTATGTCTAGATATTCTGTTTAGGTATTAATGTTAGATCTGTAGTGTATCAGATGTATTGTTTTCCCCTTTTTATACTAAAAGAATCATCCACCTGGTGTTAGAGCCGGAGTGGTTTTTAAATCTACATCAGGTCTTGTGTATTTCATCATTTATTACTAAGGGTTATTGAGCGTCTCAGTCGCTCAAACAGCTTGCTTATTATCAAGGTTAATCAGCGTTACATTGTGGTAATATTACAGTAATAAGGTTTACAGCGTAAGCATACCCTTACAGTGTATTGTTACAAGGTTGTCTGTGTGTAGATCTGTGAGCGTCAGCGCCGCTTGTATCCCGCTCTCGCGGTACAGCGTCCACTGCGCTAATAGCGTAGCATTACGGTACTATAGACCGCCTATAGCGTGCTCGATACCAAGCGTAAGCCATGAGCGAACGTGCCGCTCATGCGTCTCGACCACGGCCTAGCGTCTGTTACGCTAAGTGCGTACCATTACGGCACCTCGTGCGCCTATTGCGTATGTTGTCTTTAATAAGTATATAGCTTAAGTTCAAGATAAATAATCAGCTTTATCAACAGGAAAGAAAAGACCCCGTGGTGGATACACTTTTACTTTGGCAATACCAAAATACTTGGTAACATCCCCAAAATTTCTATAGATTATACGTGGGTGTTTTATTGGGTACATTTTGGTTTTGTTGACAAAAGGATACAGACTGGTAAAATCATAGTAGTGAATCTGTTCATCCGGCTGTGCTTTGTGATACAGCTTTATGGCATTTGTACGACCATCGTAAAGCGATGCTCGGGGGTCCAATGGTTTGGGTAATTCTTGACCCTTCAGAAAAGATTGTAGACTCACATCAGACTCTACTATTTGTTCCATTCGTATTCCCAAATGACACGTACGTGAAAACCGCATAGTTTAAGAAAGTTCATTCTCACTTGCGTCTTGAGTCGCAGTTGACCGTAGATGGTTTTAGTCAGTTTGTTTTTATCATCGCCGTTGTAACATGCGCCACAGCCGTGGTAAAAACAACCTTGGAATTCAAACGCCGTTGGTATGCCGTTAATCACGGCGTAACCATCAAGGTGATAATTACCAACTTTCTTTTCACCCCCTTGTAAAGCGTGTCTTATTTCTATACCTTCTCTGTGTTCTATGTACATCAACCATTGTATGGCCAGTGTTGAATATCGCTTCTGAGTTTTGTGATAGTTATCCCCTGGTACAAGCGCCAAGTTATTTTCTGGTGAAAACTTGCACCTGTACATCGCCATGCAGACCGCCGTCAGGGTCGTCAGTTGAAAGGGGTCAATGTGTCTCTTAACAACGACGTCACCTTTCTTATTAGTTATTACATATTCTTGTTCCGTCATAGCTATAACAGCGTCTCTGAAAGAGCTACATGCTTTTTGTAAAATTTTGACATCCTCCTTACAGTAGCGTGCGAGTTCATCCTGAAAGTTGAATGGGACTTGTTTGGCGTTTTTATACCATTCTGTAAACTCTGCTTGATCTTCAGCTAACATGTATTGTACACCAAAATACTCTATTGAGGGCATAGAACCTATGTAATTTTGGTTAGCGGCAGTGTTAAAAAAATGTGGAAAATGGCCTTTGGAACCCTCAAAACCCATCGCTTTTGGTAATCGACTGAGTCGCATGGGCAAAAAATTTAAAGAGTCGATAAATCTTATCTTTAAATCTGTTACTGTTACACACAACAGTTTACCACCCTGAGCCAGCACAATCAATCTTAAATTTCTCTTTAATCATATAACAAAGTACGCATCATAACGACTGGCATTATGGGCTATGAATGTGTACCCCTCAAATTTTGCTCTCATGAATGTTTTTACAAAATCCTCAATACAAACAACACCCTTAAACTCCCAGGATTCATCATCTGCTAGTGTTAGAGCATAACAGTAATTTAGCACGTGAATATTGTTTTCTTGGCTGCATTCAAAATCATAAAAAATTTAATTTTTAGTGGGTTTCGCGGGTTTTATGTTTTGTATGTAACACAAATGACCCGCAAAACCTGCAACTACTGTCTTGCAAATGGGGCAAATCATTACTTCACATTTGTGTTTGGGGGTCGTAAACTTGCCACATTTATCACAATAGATTTTGTTTAGACACTGTATCTTGTGAGACAAGGCTAGAGACTTGTGTGCCCTGCAGTATTCGTCGGGCTGCCTGCTACTATGCGTGTTGATTACAAACGCGCAGGGGTAATGCATCAGTTTATCGGTAGGCAACAGATCACACAGATATGTTCCTTTAGAAATATGCCGTGTGCTTTGCGCAGCGTACAGAATACAGTTTATCTGTAATGTGTTCATTTTTCAGCAGCGTAGTGTTAGTTTATTTCATTTATAGATAATCGTACAGCACATCGCGCCTTTAAGTAATCTCGATGATGTTATCAAATAGAGCGTATATTATCACATTGGCTGTCCGGTCCAACGCTTCTGCAAAGCGGAATTCGGCACGTAGATTGCCTGTTCTTATCAGGGAGAGGTGTTCTCCACATTCCTGCTCCAGCGACAGATCAAAAGCAAATAGCGTGTAGCCGTTGAGGTACTCTTCGCAGTCAATCAGTACGCCGGCGTCAGATTTCTGCTTATTTGTGATCTGTATGAGCGACATATACTCTCTTACTGCATTACCGTGTTCAAAGTCTGGTTGAAATGGCTTTGCAGGGTGCGGTGTTCCATCCAGATAAAGGGATGCAAAGCTCACATTTTTATGTTCAAAACAAAGTGGATTCCAATTAAGGACTCCTGAAAATGCTTCGTTGTCCACAAAGACCGTTTTTGGAACTTGACCTAAAAATAGATTTTCTAGATTAAATACTCTACTGCCTGCTGGTACACTGTATATTTTCATCCCAACGCAGTCAATCGCATATTTCGCGTTGCCATTTAGCAGGGCCTGTGCATGCCCAATCCGCACGGCCGGTGAGACCTGTACTCTTTTCACAAACAGGGACGCTGCTGTGATCTGTATTCTAAAGGCATCTGCTTCAGCAGACATTAAGCAGAATGCGTCTTTGTTTTTGGTGAGTTTAATTTTCAGGTCAACGGCGTTTAAAATTAGTTTATGTTGGTGGAAAAGGTCACAGTGAAGCGGTCCTAGCAATTCAACCGTGCGAATCTGCGCTGTTGCTTCTGTGTGTTTTTGAACCCTGTATTCGGGCAGTCCAGCGCCCTGTTGTTATGTTCTCCAGCCACATCTTTGTAAAACAATCCTGTGGTGTGCTTTGTTGACAAAGCGTCCAAGCTATAATTCAATATAGTCTCAATGTACGCACGGTAAGCGCAAATGTTGTTGGATTGTGATATGAGCCTGTCGCCCAATGTTACATCCACTTGGCTGAATAAAGTCGCTATTCGGTAATTAATAAGGGCAACCTGAGCCCCTTGGACCATCTGTGTGTTATCAGTTCGTACGATCTTACACGTCACGTACAGCAGAGTGTTGTTCATATCATAGTAGTATTCGCCGCTGGCCGCTATATAAAATTCAAGCGTCGCTGTATCGAATAATGCCGCTAAAGGTTGAACTTCGACGTATAGACTTTTCTCTATGCTAGTTTGTGTCGGGGGCACGTCAAAAAGATCCAGCTCTGTTTTTGCGCATTCAACGGACTCGGGGTGTATGAAAGACATGTTGCGTCGTCTCTGGTTTTTATTTAAAAAGGGTATGTCCCAAGGCGGAAGCACTATCATACGCTTCCGTTTTCTTTAGACACGCCTTTTCTTGTATATATTAGTCCTGAACCATCTTGTTTTGCTTGGTTCGCATCGTGTATTTTATTCATCACGGCCGTTGTGGCTTGTCCGATAACGTTTTTCGCAATATTACGTGCCGCGGTCTTCATGTGCGGTTTAGCTAACTCTAAACCTCTCCGGAAAAGAGGAACGGCTTTTCTGAAAAGACTTCTAAGAATACCACCTAAACTGCATCCGTACATGTACGCGCTGCCGTGAAAACCTGGTAATCCATTACCGGCTTGCGTTTTATAATATTGCGCGTAGAGATCCGGATCGCCATAATTTTTAACAGCGACCATTCTGTTTAGTTAATAAATATCGTGTTTATGACGTCTAAAGTGTAGTTTCATGATCACTTTACCAAATTTAAATGAGATGTTCTTGTTCTGGTCGTTCTTTATCTCTATGGCTACTGTGTCAAAAAGCGCTTTGCACAATGGTACATAATCGGGTTTCTCGTATCGTATTGTGATCACCTCATTGTTATAGCCCTTAATTTCAACAGTGCGAAGTAGCAGTACATAACTATCCCCAACCCTCTGGTGTTCAATAATGTCTGTGTACACGTACAGCGTATATTGGCCGCCTTTGATGTCGGCGCATGGTTTAGAAATCTTAGTTTTAGGTTGTAAACCAAGGATCGTCGTCAGTTTATCACCGGCTGTAAGATGATACAGCCGCTTACTGTCGCATGTTACAACGCGTTCAAGCGGATCGTACACTAGTCTTAATCCGCCATCCAGTTTATGTCGCCCTATCTCCGCATTGATTACGTCCAGTAGCGCATCGATTGTTTTATAAAATCCAGGGTTTAACGCACACGGCTGCGAATTCCACAACTGAATTGGAAAACATAACATCCTGTGTTATTTGTAACTTACAATCTTGTATATCCAAAGTATTCCACGTGTGTGGATATTGTATTTCTGTAAGAGCGACTTCCCACTCACCGCTTAAGTGTATCAACTTTGCAAGTTTTGTTGTATAGTTATAAATCTTATTTTGCGGGAAAGTATCCGCTGAGGCATTGCTGGGTAAGGTTATGTAAAACGACTTGTCATCCATCGCTCGTCTTGTTTAGAGCTTGGCGCGTTTTATATATCTTTTATCTCTGATGCGTCAACCCAACTGTTAAATTTTGCTGGGTACCTGCACCACTTGACTAAAGGTGCATACATGTGAGAGGTGCGGCTGCTGTGCGTGTGGTGGTGCCTGCTGCCGTGCAGGTGTAGACTCGGTACTCACCAGGCGCCGCTCGCTCTCACCTTCAGGTACCGGAACCCTCAACGGACCTGGAAATCTTCACTCGGATCCGGACACGGCGATTCCCTCTCGGAGCTGACCGACGACCTAGCTGAGGAGAGAAGGGTTTACATCAAAGGGGTATCGACCCTTCTTCCGGTGGAACAGGGGATACCCCAGGGGTGGCTGCGACCTTCACCGGCTGGGTGAATGGTCATCACCGGCACAAAGCCTCAGCTACCCAGCTTTCACACACTCGCGCTTTCGCACGTAGTGTGATGAAAGGGATTCTCACGTCCGTGAGCAATCCTAACTCCGGCGCTCGGGGACAAACAAGGGACAGACGTACACGGATGCTACTCACCGTCACGAGTCTTGCACTCCGATCTTCTCCACTTACAGGTCCCTGTAAGGAGGCAAAGAGAAACAGCCGTGCAGGGCCTAACTCTGACCTAGTGTCACACCCTATACTATCTACAACAGCGGAGCCCTCAAACTAGCTCTGTGGGTGTGGTGCAACACAACTATGCACAACTTACACAACACATACACTTTGCCCTGCACGGTAACAACATATAACACACTATCGGAGTTACAACATAAAACGGTGCTGTCCCTTTATCTACCCGACCCAGAACACCCAGTAGTGGGGACCGCACAGCTCACCCACCTACCGTACTCTCAGGGTGGCCTGAGCCTAGCGCCCAGTACCATCTTTACTCACCTCAGGGAAACGCTGCTTCGCTGGGCCTAGCGCCCCCTAACTGCCCACAGGCCGGAGGCCTGACTTTGCCCACGGGCCTAGCGCCCGCCTAACTTGCCGCCCGTTGGGTGACCTGGGCCTTGTGCCCAGGGTCACCTTTCATATCCCTAATTGGCCACAAATCCACTAGGGCCTAGCGCCCTCTAATGTCCCCACAGGCCTAGTGCCTGAACGTGCCCCTCGGGCCTAATGCCCGCCTAACTGTGCCCACAGGCCGGTGGCCTGACTATCCTCATGGGCCTAGTGCCCAACATGTGCCCCCCAGGCCTAGTGCCTGCCTATCTGGTGCCGCAGAGGTTGGGTGGCTTGGGCCTAATGCCCAAACCACCTAATCAGAATAATGACCCCCAATCTCCTAACCGCGCCACAGGCCTAGTGCCTGACTTGTGCCCTCGGGCCTAATGCCCGTCCCTGGTGGTCTAGGGAGGAAAAGGGGAGGGGGGAAGGATGCCTCACTGAGGCCTTACCTAACCCGGGGGCCTCCGGTGCCCTCTTCGGCCGCTGGCCCGTCCTGGCCAGCGGCGCCGCCGTCGCATCGCCGCGTCCAGCCGCCGCTGGACATCTTCTTTCCCAGGGCTGGAGTCTTCAGGCCTCTTCAGCGGCCACCGGAGCTCCTCTCCCTGCGGCCGTCGTCGTCTTCCTCCACGCAGTCCTTGTTTCCTGTCCGGCTCCTCTTCCTTCTTCGCGCTCTTCTGCGCGCGCGCTGTCCTCTTCGGCTCCCGCCCGCGACGTCTTCTCCTCTTCCCGCTCCTCAGCGCCGTCGTCCTCCGCTCTGGCTCCCGCCCGGCGTCTGACGTCAGACGCCGGGGGCGGGGCCTATGACGCGGCGAGCGCCGATTGGCTCGCCGCGTCTCTCTCCTATTGGCTGCCGCTCCGGGAGCCGCGATTGGCTCCCGGAGGGCGCCAACATTCAAACCCTCCAGCCTGGGGTCCGGTGCAGGGAAAAGGGTAATCCCTGCACCGGACACCCGCCGCCGCCACGCACCCAGCGCTGGGGACAGACAAGCTGCCCCAGCGCTGTCCCCAACTAGGGACAACACAGATGTGCCCACAGGGCACATCCTTACATTTCCCCCCCCTTTTTCCTTTGTAGTCCCTACAAAGTTCCTCACGACTTCCATTGTCCGCGGGTCAGGGAATTCCGAGGTCCTTCCGGCGAGGTTGTGTTCAAGGGTCCAGCCCGGACAGGCTGTGACCCCACATCCTTCCACCTCCAGCTCCGGGTTCCTCTTCTTCGTTCCTCCTGACCTCCATCGGTGGATCCTCTGGGGAAGTGGCATCTCCCCACGGTTGCTCAACGTGGGCCACCAAGGGGAATCTTCCTCCACGGGGACAGCAGTCCCCCACTCTTGGCCTTCCAGATCGTCTGGGACATCGTCCCTGTCTTCAGGGCGTGGTACCGACCACCACCCAACAGCGGAATCCTCCGGGGCATCCGTTTCCTCCCGGGCAACAGCCACCACATGTCGAATTTCCTCGTGGGGCATCTCCAAAGGTCCTGTGTCTTCCTCTGGAACGGGTCCTCCCACGGCATCACAGTCCTGTCCCCGTACGTCGGTCCACTTCGGCACTCCTGGCAGGTATTCTTGCTCCAGGACTATCTCCTCCTCTTCACGGAGGGCATTCAACTGGAAGCATGACTCCACCCGATCCTGCCAGTCACTCTCGTCGGCGCTTCCGATGCCAGAGTCGTCCTCCATCTGTTCTGGGAGGGATTCGTCGGCGGACAGCTCACCGTAGTCCGAGTCCTCCTCCGATATCTGGACTGGGGTATTACTTTCCTCCTCAGCGTACTTCTTCGCTTCCGCTGGCACCTCTGCTTCCTCAGCGTACTCTTGCGCTTCCGCTGGCATCGTTACTTCCTCAGCGTACTCCTTCGCTTCCGCTGGCATCGTTACGTCCTCAGCGTACTCCTTTGCTTCCGCTGGCATCTCTTGGTACCCAGGACACTCCTGTTCCGCACGTCCTGGTCGCGGACGGTTCCATCGCGGGGAGATTCCGGACGTCTCCGTCACTGGGTCTTCACGCTTTTCTTCGCAGCGTGGTCTCTTCACCTCCCAGTCGTCCACCTCCGCCTCATGCGGGAAAGGATTCTGCCTTACTGGGGTCACTTTTTTGGGACAGAGTAGGTCCGCGGCATCTTCCCAAGGGCACTCACTGGCCGCATGTCCTGGTCGCCGACACTTCCAACAAGGGAGGGCCACTGCCACCTTCTCCAAGACGGGTTCCTGATCCACCTCCTTCACTGGGGAATCTTCACCCGTTGGTTCCGGCTCAGAGGAAATGGGCACCTGCGAACTAACTTCAAGCAAGGCCTTCCGCTCCATTTCCCTGGTTTCCTCCTCCCATCTCTGGGCGCGACCATCCGCAATCATCCGGTCTTCGTTCCACGGACAATCGGGAAGCGCATGTCCTCTCGCCTCGCAGAGCGCACACACAGGCTCTGCAGCCACCCGGTCCCAAAGCTGCTGACGAGACTCCGTCAGCTGCTTCACCGTGGCCTCGTAGTCCGTCCGGTCTTCAGTCCATGGACATTCCAGGAGCCGATGTCGGGGATCTCCACAGTTTTCACACCAGGAATCAACCTCGTCTTCACTCAACTCTTCGTCCCAAGGACAACTGTTGTGCTCATGCCCGTAGTTTCCGCAGAGCAAACACCAGGACTCCTTCTTCGCTTGGCCCTTCTGACGTCTTCGGTCCGCTTCCTGGACCACCTTCTTTGGGGACGCCTCTCGCCAAGTACACTCGTCGGCAAAGTGACCTGTTTGCCGACATTTCTTGCAGGGCGTCACAGCGGCCTTCTTGCGCCCCTTCTCCCGGCGCTCTTCTTTTTCACGCTGGACCGACCGCTGCACCATCTTCAGGATGTCTGCCCCAGACACCGTCACCCAGTCGCTCTGGTCCGCACACGTCCGGGGGTGAGTCTTCTCCGGAGCCGTCCGCAGGGAGGTCTTCTTGGTGGCGTTCCACATCGTGTCCGTGATCCGGTCTCTTTGATCCTGCCGACTACGCCAAGTGTGAGAGGTGCGGCTGCTGTGCGTGTGGTGGTGCCTGCTGCCGTGCAGGTGTAGACTCGGTACTCACCAGGCGCCGCTCGCTCTCACCTTCAGGTACCGGAACCCTCAACGGACCTGGAAATCTTCACTCGGATCCGGACACGGCGATTCCCTCTCGGAGCTGACCGACGACCTAGCTGAGGAGAGAAGGGTTTACATCAAAGGGGTATCGACCCTTCTTCCGGTGGAACAGGGGATACCCCAGGGGTGGCTGCGACCTTCACCGGCTGGGTGAATGGTCATCACCGGCACAAAGCCTCAGCTACCCAGCTTTCACACACTCGCGCTTTCGCACGTAGTGTGATGAAAGGGATTCTCACGTCCGTGAGCAATCCTAACTCCGGCGCTCGGGGACAAACAAGGGACAGACGTACACGGATGCTACTCACCGTCACGAGTCTTGCACTCCGATCTTCTCCACTTACAGGTCCCTGTAAGGAGGCAAAGAGAAACAGCCGTGCAGGGCCTAACTCTGACCTAGTGTCACACCCTATACTATCTACAACAGCGGAGCCCTCAAACTAGCTCTGTGGGTGTGGTGCAACACAACTATGCACAACTTACACAACACATACACTTTGCCCTGCACGGTAACAACATATAACACACTATCGGAGTTACAACATAAAACGGTGCTGTCCCTTTATCTACCCGACCCAGAACACCCAGTAGTGGGGACCGCACAGCTCACCCACCTACCGTACTCTCAGGGTGGCCTGAGCCTAGCGCCCAGTACCACCTTTACTCACCTCAGGGAAACGCTGCTTCGCTGGGCCTAGCGCCCCCTAACTGCCCACAGGCCGGAGGCCTGACTTTGCCCACGGGCCTAGCGCCCGCCTAACTTGCCGCCCGTTGGGTGACCTGGGCCTTGTGCCCAGGGTCACCTTTCATATCCCTAATTGGCCACAAATCCACTAGGGCCTAGCGCCCTCTAATGTCCCCACAGGCCTAGTGCCTGAACGTGCCCCTCGGGCCTAATGCCCGCCTAACTGTGCCCACAGGCCGGTGGCCTGACTATCCTCATGGGCCTAGTGCCCAACATGTGCCCCCCAGGCCTAGTGCCTGCCTATCTGGTGCCGCAGAGGTTGGGTGGCTTGGGCCTAATGCCCAAACCACCTAATCAGAATAATGACCCCCAATCTCCTAACCGCGCCACAGGCCTAGTGCCTGACTTGTGCCCTCGGGCCTAATGCCCGTCCCTGGTGGTCTAGGGAGGAAAAGGGGAGGGGGGAAGGATGCCTCACTGAGGCCTTACCTAACCCGGGGGCCTCCGGTGCCCTCTTCGGCCGCTGGCCCGTCCTGGCCAGCGGCGCCGCCGTCGCATCGCCGCGTCCAGCCGCCGCTGGACATCTTCTTTCCCAGGGCTGGAGTCTTCAGGCCTCTTCAGCGGCCACCGGAGCTCCTCTCCCTGCGGCCGTCGTCGTCTTCCTCCACGCAGTCCTTGTTTCCTGTCCGGCTCCTCTTCCTTCTTCGCGCTCTTCTGCGCGCGCGCTGTCCTCTTCGGCTCCCGCCCGCGACGTCTTCTCCTCTTCCCGCTCCTCAGCGCCGTCGTCCTCCGCTCTGGCTCCCGCCCGGCGTCTGACGTCAGACGCCGGGGGCGGGGCCTATGACGCGGCGAGCGCCGATTGGCTCGCCGCGTCTCTCTCCTATTGGCTGCCGCTCCGGGAGCCGCGATTGGCTCCCGGAGGGCGCCAACATTCAAACCCTCCAGCCTGGGGTCCGGTGCAGGGAAAAGGGTAATCCCTGCACCGGACACCCGCCGCCGCCACGCACCCAGCGCTGGGGACAGACAAGCTGCCCCAGCGCTGTCCCCAACTAGGGACAACACAGATGTGCCCACAGGGCACATCCTTACATACACACGGAGAGATTTTGGCTATGAGAGATTTTGACTAACTTTTCCCTTGAACTGGCAGTAGGAGATTTTGACTAACTTTACCAGAGATTTTGTCTAACTATGCAAGAGATTTTGGCTATGGGAGATTTTGACTATCTCATTTAAATAAGGGGATGAGTGTCATATATAGGATGAATTTACAGGGTGGCTGGTATTTAAATAGCTAAAAGTTAAAAAAAAAAAAATTGCGTGGGGTCCCCCCTCCTATGTAAAACCAGCCTCGGGCTCTTTGAGCCAGTCCTGGTTGTTAAAATACAGAGGAAAAAATGAGTAGGGTTCCCCCATATTTAGACAACCAGCACCGGGCTCTGCGTCCGGTCCTGGTTTAAAAAATACGGGGGACAAAAGACATAGGGGTCCCCCGTATTTTTAAAACCAGCACCGGGCTCCACTAGCCAGGGAGATAATGCCACAGCCGGGGGACACTTTTATATTGGTCCCTGCGGCCGTGCCATTACCCCCCCAACTAGTCACCCCTGGCCGGGGTACACTGGAGTGAGGACCCCTTAAATCAAGGGGTCCCCCCCTCCAGCCACCCAAGGGCCAGGGGTGAAGCCCGAGGCTGTCCCCCCCCATCCGTGGGCCGGTGGATGGGAGGCTGATAGCCTTTCAATAGTAATATTGTTCTTTACAGGAGGCCTATAGGTCCCAGCAAGCCTGCCCCAGCATGCTGGCACTTGGAGAACCACAAGTGCCAGCATGCCCGGACATAAAGGGCCCGCTGGCACCTGTAGTCCACCTGTAAAGAAAATATAAAAAAAAACCACAACACATTCTTTTAAAAATCCTTTATTAAACTGGGTCTTCACCTGGGGGCGGCGGCCTTTAAGCTCTTTTGCATGGCCGCCGCCTTCCCAGGGCTTCCGGCGTCTTCACCTGGGGGGGCGCCACCTCCCCAGGGCTTCTGGGGTCTTGCTCCGGCGTCTTCACCTGGTGGGCGGCGGCTGCTAAGCTCTTTTGCATAGCCGCCGCCCATCCAGGACTTCCACGGCGTCTTCAGGAGCTCTTCTCCGCTCCTCCTCCGCCGTCGGACTGAAAGCCGCTGCCTCGCGCTGACTTATATAAGTCAGCGGGAGGGGGCGGGGCGATGACGCGGCGAGCCGTGATTGGCTCGCGGCGGCCATCTTGAATTTCAAAAATGACGCTGAGGCGCCATTTTTGAAACTGGTACCGCTCCGCTGCCAAACTCTGCAAGAGAAAGGTAAATTTCCGCCGCCCGCACCGCTGCCGCAACCCGCCGCCGCCGCCCACACCGCCGCCACCCGCCGCCGCCCGCACCGCCGCAACCCGCCGCCGCCCACACCGCCACCGCAACCCGCCGCCGCCCGCACCGCCGCCACAACCCGCCGCCGCCCGCACCACCGCCGCCTGCAACATCGCTATCGCTGGGAAAAATCGCTGGCCTCTAGCGATTTTAACTAACTTTACCAGCGACATAGCCAAAATTGACTTGCCGGCACTGACTATTTTTCCCAGCGATAGCGACTTAGCGGGGACGCGCATCGCTATCGCTGCCTGTATACACACGGAGCGATCTGCACTAACTTTCTGAGCGATTTTGACTATATAGTCAAAATCGCTCAGTTATATCGCTCCGTGTGTATGCACCTTAACGCGTATTTCCGACCGGTGACTGTCTTATGTTTTAAAATCTTTTCCACTTTGTATATTCTATTATAGTTTTTGGGTACGCTTTGTAACTCATCGGGGTAAAAACGGCCGGTAATTTCTTTGGCGTAGAGAACCACCAGCGTATAAAGCGGCTTAAGACCTTTAGTGTTCATGCCGCGTATTACAAATATTTCCTCAGAAAAAGTCTGTTCATAGCCTTTCTGAAATACATCCTTATATTGGAAATGCGTACATGTTCACCAACGGCTAAACACGGTGTAATTTCCTTAGTTCTAAAGTAATCGCCGTACGTCGTCTTGCAAATTCTCAAAGCGTTAGAGGGCCCCACATTGCACAGTGTACACTTAATCGTTCTATGGTATGTAGCTGTTTATGAAATCTTGTAAGACATCTATATATGTGTACGTGTTCCGCGCTGTGAAATAATGCCACATCCTTGTTTTTAAAGTCCTATTGAAGCGTTCTATAACCAGAGCCGGCCATAGGCATAGGCAAACTAGGCAATTGCCTAGGGCATTTGATAAGCCTAGGGGCATCAGAACCTTTTGCTGATTAAACTGACATGCGGCATGCCTATATTCTGTGTGTAGCATTTCATATGCAGATACAGCCGCAGTCTCACACAGTATATAGTCATGCTGCATATCATTTTAATCTGCAGCAGCTGCTTGTGCATCCTAGTCACATAGCAATGAAAATAAGATGCATTTTCATAAAAAAAGGTGCCCGACGTTAGCATTGAGGCAAAATTTATGAGGACACACCTGTATCCAAGCATAGGCAGAGGTCACAGTGTTAGTGGCAGTGTGAGTGCTGTGTGCATGTGAGTGGGTTGGTTATGCAGTAGTGTTTGGAATATGTGTAAGGAGCATTATGTGTGTCATGTAAAAATGCATTAATAATGTGCAACATGTGTAGGGGGCACTATGTGTGTCATTATGTGTATAAGGGCATTAATAATGTGTGGCATATGTGTAACAGGGTACTACTGTATGTGTGTCATTATGTGTATAGGGGCACTAATAATGTGCAGCAAATGTGTAAGGGGCACTATGTGTGTCATTATGTATATAAGGGCATTAATAATGTACGGCATATGTGTAAGGGACATTATGTGTAAAAGGGCATTAATAAAGGTTGTCATAATGTGTAAGGCGCATTATGTTTATAAGGACATTAATAATGTGTCTCATATGTGTAAGGCACATTACTGTGTGGAATTATGTGTATAAATGCATTACTAATGTGTGGCATTATGTGTATAAGGTGCTCTACTATGTGGCATTGCGTTATAGAAAGGGCACTACTGTGTTGTCTAATATGAATAAAGAGCAATAGGGTGTGGTGTAATGTGAATAAGGAGCAATTCAGTGTGATGTAATGTGAATAAGGGGCTCTACTGTGAGGAGTAACGTTTAAGGTAAAGTGATACTACTGTGGGATGTAATATGAATTATGGACACTATCGCATGATCAAATGTGAATAATGTTGCACTACTGTGTGGCGTAATTGGAATTGGGGGTACTATTGTGTGGCCATGCCTCTTGCCAGCAAAAACACACCCCTTTTTGGGCTGTGCGCCAAATGTGCGAACTGTTCCTATTTAAAATATAGGGGGTACAAATACCAAAATGAGGACTGCTATGGGTGAGGGGTGATGGTGCTGGGAAAGGGGTGCAAGGTCTGAGGCGGAACCAGCGGTGGTGCTAGGGGGCACCAGCCAAAATCTTGCCTAGGGCATCATATTGGTCAGGGCCGGCTCTGTCTATAACGGCCGCTTTAACTTCATTATTGGTAGTGAAATGATGTATGCCGTATTTTTCTAACACTTTTTTAAAGATTTTGTTTAGAAACTCTTTACCATTATCGGTTTGCAACTTCTTTGGCACGCAACCCTGTTGGAATATTTTTTCAAAAGCATTAGCAACTGTTGTCGCATTCTTGGATGCTAGACCTGGCACCCACGCTTTCTTACTGAATATATCGATGATGGTTAATATATATTTAAAACCATCATTGTACTTTGCAATGTCTATGAGCGAAGCCAGATCACATTGCCATTGCTGATTTATATCCGATACGCAAATCATGTTCCTTTTATAGGTTTTTCATGCCGGCTTATGTAACGTATAAGCGTCTTGTTCTTGAAACCATTTTTTAATTTCCACTCTTTTGAACTTGCCTTTATTAGCCTTATAATATTTATCAACACTGCAATAACTGCCTGGCTTTAATACCATATAATACGCCTTTTTCATAAGCTTTTTTTGGTTAGCCATTTGATATAAATGCTGCTTGTCTAAGGGTCAGATTCTGTTCTTAATAGCCAATCAATAATCATTTGATATCAGTTTTATATCATTTGATATCAGTTTTATATTAAACACAATTAAAAGGGGGCAGGGCTTTAAAAGGGGCGGGGCACCTGTCAAAAGTTTGATGAAAAGCGGTTCTCTATCTACTGGGGGGGTACTGCCATGGCCGCAGGGACCTATATAAAAGTGTCCCCGATTGTGGCATTATCTCTCTGGCTAGTGGAGCCTGGTGCTGGTTCAAAAAATACAGGGGACCCCTACATCTTTTGTTCCCCATTTTTTTTGATCCAGGACTCAACCAGAGTCTGGTGCTGGTTGTATAAATATGGGGGGATCCCAGTAATTTTTCCCCCTGTATTTTTACAACCAGGACCAGCTCAAAGAGCCCGAGGCTAATTATGCTTAGGAGGGTGGACCCCACGCAATTTTTTTCTTTGATTTTTAACTATTTAAACACTTATCATAATGTACACAATGAAGCATTGCACGGATCTCACTGATGCGGCCGGACTTCATTGTGTTATGTCAGGCAGTGTTTTACTAATCACTCCCGTAAAACACTGCCTGACAATACGAATCACATCGACATCGGAAAATACGACAAACTCGTAAATACCGTAGATGTATTCAAAAAGTTGCAGTAAAATACGTCCGATAAAATTCGAGATCAAACTCCCTACAAATTGGCACAAACACGGATATTAGTAAATAAACCCCCAAGTGGTTATAGAGAAATCCACTTATTGTGTCAAAATTACACAGAACCCATAGGGAGTAAGAAAAATAGTTTTTAAACATATGTACCCTAATTATCAGAAGGCTTGGTTGAAGGTGGTTTCCAGTTTCTTTGTGGAAAACATCTGGATATTTTCATAAGAACACCACCTTAATACAAAAAAAACCCTACCAACCGGGAAGTATTCTGATAGTGTAGTAATTTTAAAAATGTATTGAACATAAAACATATAAAGTGGACTCATATAATTTTTTTTCCAAACACTTTATTGGACAACTGCACCATACAGATTTACAAAAACAACCAGCAAAGAGAAAGTACACATGTGAATGACAATGTTATAACAATGTATACAGTATTGTGAAAATACAAGGTCAGGAATACAAGGAGTAGTTTACAAACAGAGGTCAGAGACTACTTAGGTGGGAGTACAGGAGAGGTCTATACACAGAAATATGCACATTTCCCAGATTTAAAAGGACGGGTGGCCCAAAGTAAGCATTGTAAGATTATACCATGCAGTAAGTGTCACAGCCTGTCTAAGGGAATCCTTTATGGGGTCAGGTCATGACATATGGGAGCCAGATCTCGAAAAACCACTCTGCCCTCTTTTCTTTATTTATTGCCATCTCCAACCACTTCATATGAAATAGATACGATAAGCGAGGCAACAACAAAACCAAAGACAGAGTGTCTGTGGATATCCACTGTGAGAGAATGGACTTCTTACCAGCAGCAGCTACCTTGGCTAGCAAGGCACGCTGTCCTGGTGGGAGTCTGGGAGTGTGGAGCGGTGAATGAATATCCCAAAAAACCCACTCAGGGGAAATATTAAAACTTATTCCCAGCTTTTCTTTGATAAAGGATTGGATTGACGTCCAGAATTTAAAAACCTCCAGACAGCTCCACAAACAGTGAAATATATCAGCGTCTACCATAGTACATTTGAAGCATTTAGAATCTGATGATATACCCATTTGAAATCGTAATTTCGGGGTGATGTAGGAGCGGTGTAATATTTGATAGTTCATTTCAGCATATGAAGCTGAAATTAGGCATTTATTCAATCGTTTGAAAGCAGTAAGTATAGTCGGAATCGTTATAGACGGGAAATTTAAGGACCGTTTAGCTAATCCCGTTGAAGTGGTTTCCCAATCAATAGTCCTTCTGACATACATGTACAGTAAAGATGTTGAATGACTTCTACCTGAAGATAGCTGTAGTAACCTATCTAGATCATTGGATCTATCTTAAATTGCCCAGTAATCTGTTAATATAACTGCGTATTTGGAAATTTACAATGGGATATTAATTTGTGGAAACGCTTCGCTAAGGCTGGAGTGGAGAAGAATTTGAAGTGTTCGTTGGTCTAACAGCTGATAAATTGATTGTGTAGTTTGTCGGGACAAGGCGGTTAAAGTTGAGTGGACTACAGTCCCATGGAATCCTATATTGTGGGTCAGTGGGATAAAGATGGTGTTATAACTGGAGATGCCCATCCTAGAGCGTGTTAGTCTCCATGCAGTGCATGTAGATGTTAGCAGAATGTTGTCTCTGATGGAATTTGGAAAAGTGGAAGGGCGCATATGTAACAAACTGACAAGCGAGATTTTTAGGACAAAAAGCCTGTTCCAAGCAAGTGCTGGTGAAGTCCTCTGTCGCACGTATCCGATCTATTGCGTATCTGTAATTCGCGGCCAACATGTAACTCCTAATGCAGGTAGATTGCCATTCCCCAATTTTGGCGTTTGACTCAGTTTAAGTAGGGAAATCCTGGGATTTTTGTTAGCCCAGATGAACCAACTAAAAGCTCTGGTCAGAACCCTCAGATCCGACAATAGGACAGGTAACATCTGAATAGGATATAATAATCAGGGGAAGGTGATCATTTTAATAAGTTGACACCTACCGAGGTAAGAAAGAGGTAAATGTTTCCAAGCCTGGAAATCAGCTAAGGTACGAGCAATAATTTGCAGGAAGTTGTGCATGTATAGGGTAGATGGATTAACAGGGATTTGAAGCCCTAGGTATGTAATTTTCTGGTCTGCCCAGCAAAAGAGAAATGGATGTTTCAGTCTTGTGACACTTTCGGGTGTAAGGCCAATGGTTCCGTTTTCGATTTATCAATCGAAAACCCAGAAATAGATTCAAAGGTTGCCAACAGCTGTAACAGACCAGGAAAAGCTACGTGAGGGTTCGAGAAATAAAGTAATAAATCATCAGCATATGCCGAGACTTTGAGGTTATAAGATCCTATCACAATCCCATGCCAAGTGGCATTTAAATGATAATGTCTAAGGAGTGGGTCCAAGACTAGGTTTAAAAGAAGTGGGTACAGGGGGCAGCCTTGTCTATTGCCCCCATGTAATTTAAAGGTGTCGGTATTCATCCCATTCACCGTAAGGAATACAGAGGGCAAGGCGTATAAAGTACGAAAAAACCTGACAAAACCTGTACCAGATTGTTGCCAGTGAAGTACTCTCAACAGAGACCAAGACACTCGGTCGAATGCCTTGTCTGCATCACAGCTCACCAACAGAGATGTGTCGTGTGGAGATTGGCTCAATTTGGTCAGAGCTTCTACCAATTGTCGTATATTATGTACCGATGTTCTCCACTTCACAAAACCGTTTGGCCTGGGTGGAGTAGTCTAGATAAAATAGGTTGTAAGCTATTTGCCATAATAGTAGATAAAATTTTAAAATCTTGGTTCAACAACGAGATTGGGCTGTAAGATTGAACTAATGTAGGGTCCTTTTCTGGCTTTTGTAAACCACTATACAAGCTTGATTAAATGTGGGAGGGCATCATTACCAGACAGTATGGAATTAAATAAGGACAACAAGTGGGGCGTGACATGTGGTAATAACAGCTTATAATATTCAGCGCTTAGTCCATCGGGGCCTGGAGATTTGCCATTGGCAAGCAATTTAATAGTTGTTGTTAATTCTAGGTCAGTAATCGGATCCATGAGGGAGTCACGCATCCCCTCCATCAACAGAGGAGAGCCCACTGACCGGAGAAAAGCCATGCCTCCAGTGGGCTCATCTGGGGGGCAGTATACAACCCTGTATAATAATCCAAAAAAGAATTAGCGATATCCACCGAGTCAGACAGTGCCTGAGTATCAGTGTGAAGGGTAAGAATGCTAGGCATAGGATGTTGGCCACGTATTACGTTTGCTAAAAGCTTTCCAGCCTTGTTCACCCATCTAAAATATCTGTGTTTCTGATAATCCAAAGCGTATTGAGCCCTTTCTGTACAGAGGGTGTCATAAAATTATTTCTTTTCAAGGTATATTCTACGATTCTCATCTGTCGGTGATGATAACAAGGTCGCGTATGAAGTAGTGAGCTCTAATCCTAGTTCCTAAAATCGGCGGGTGAGCGTTTTTTTTTTTGCTTATTTGCAACGTATGCTATGTTATGGCCTCTCAGATTGATATTATCCATGTGTTGATTGTTATCGTCTACATAATTTAGAAAATTAGTTTCCAGATAAGACTTAAAATCACGGGCTGTAAACAAATAAGAGGGAAATCTCCAGTTATAAGAAACCGTCCTAGGGGTGACTAGGGAAAGGGTGAACTATGTGGGTGCGTGGTCAGAGATAGCTATATTTTCTACCTTTGAATCACATATTCTAGAAAGCAATTCACTAGAGAGTAACCAATAGTCTATCCTAGTGGAAGTGTTATGTGGGTGAGAATAAAAGATGTATTCCCGACTAATCGGGTGTTGATGTCACCATGGGTCAGATAAATTTAAAGAGGACAGTAGGAATTGCAAGGCTGCTGGGGCATTATGACCTCTCCCACTGGGTGCACCAGATCTATCTAAAATCATATTCAGCATAGAATTAAAATCCCCTCCTAAAATTAGCCTGCCCTCAGCCCATTCCTGCAGGCGGACATAAACGTCAGTGAAGAAGATATTCAGAGCATAGAGGGTTGCTAAGGTGTATAGTTCAAACATGCAGGAGGGATGATTCCGCACCAGTTCTAGGATTAATGAAAGACCAAAATGAGACGATCAGGGGAAGTATTCCCAGATAAAGTCTATATGGCGGTGCACCCTAAGTCAACAATAGTACTGTAAAACGTGAAAGGAGAAGAAGTAAGACTCTTTTTTGGGTGCACTCTTAGGCTGATAAACAGTGATCAAGATATAGGTAAGTATATTAAGACATAACTTTTAATGTAAATATTTAAGAGCTGGTATCCAAGATTACACTCACAAACATTCAAAAAACATATATAAAGATTTTTTTTTATAAAAACGAAAGAACTCTTTGGTCTCGAATTATGATAGGAGGTATAATCCTAAAACACCGGCCGAAATTACCCTATATGGGATACCCCCCAGACATTGCATTATCCAATCAGGAAAAACCGCAAACGATGAGTCCCAATGTCCAAAAGGAGCTGCAGATTAATCTCACAGACCGAGTACTCTCTATTGAACAGATCGAGGTCTTGAGCAAAGGACTCTCATTTTCTCCGACACACTCATTTAACAGATTTCTGTGGGAAAAGGATTTGAGACTCTTCGGATGTAAATTGCTTCTCAAATTTTTTTTTGCTAGAAATCATTCAGTGGATTCTGCAGCAGGGATGTGCGGTGAGCTAAATAGCTCAGGAGGCACTGTCTAGCACCAGAGCCAGATTTACATGCAATATATGAGCCAAAGCGTACATCTGGGCATTATACACAGGTGCAGCAGTATAAACTCCTGGAAATTTGGTGAGTTTTGATCAGAGATGTGCAGAAAAGTTAGCCAGATGAGGCGCTGCCTCACCTGCCATAGACTTTTTACTCCAGAGTTTTGACTATAAAAATTATTAAAATAATGCAAAGAAGATATTTAAAAAAATTCTTTGTATTTTTCATATACTTTATACAGTCAAAACTCTCGCACAAACGTTAGTGTGACAGGAAAGGCTCTGCCTCACCCCACCGCACATCACTGTTCTGCAGATACCTCATACTCTTCTCTCTCCGAAGAAGAAATTTTGGCTCTACAGACCCTTGAAGAATTACATCAGGAATCAACCAATGGCCCACCATCAGTGCTCAAATCAAGACCCAACTGCAAGAATAAATCCACGTTTTATCCATCAGAGAGCAATAGCCCAGAAATTAAGGTTTTCCTCAAGATGGTTTCAGAAGAATTTGACAAAATCTCCTCAAGACCTCAAAGCCTGAAATGCGATCATGGAATGATACAGTGATTAAACCTTCGGACAAAGGAGAGAATATTGTTCTATGGCTGGTGGAATTCTACGTAGCTGAAGCCCCCCGACAACTCCATAATATATCCTGATATCAACGACTCCCGCTGAACCCCATAGCCAAGTATCTTAAGGAATACAACCATCTAGTAGAAGAAGCTCTTTCCATGGGAACAATCACTAAACAAGAAGCTCAATATCTCACTACTACTAACCCAAGGATCCCCACATTCTATCTTTTACCTAAGGTCCACAAGAACCTAAAAAGGCCTCCAGGTAGGCCAATTGTATCAGGTAACGGGGGGCTTCTTGAGCAACCCAGTAGATTCTTGGACCAGCAGCTAAAGGACTATGTATTAACCCTGCCCTCTTTCTAGAGAGATACCTCTAAACTTCTCAGAAAGATCCATGATATTGAATGTGAAGAAGATATCATTTTGGTCACACTGGACTTGGAAGCCCTCTACACCAGTATTGACCATCTACAGGGTATAGAGGCCGTCAAATTCTTTCTGGAGAGAGGAGACAAAGATGATTTCAATTCCTTCCTGTGTGAAATACTAAGATTTGTCTTATATAAAAACTATTTCACATTTGAGGACAAATTCTACCTGCAGACGAGAGGCACGGCAATGGGGGCAGCTTGTGCCCCCACCTATGCCAACTTGTTTTTGGGGTGGTGGGAGCAACGGTATGTCTTCAGTGATGAGAATGACATATATATCCAACATGTGATGAGTTGGTAACGCTATATAGATGACATTTTCATCATTTGGAGTGGCGAAGAGAGTCATCTGTTGAACTTCATTGACCATCTTAACAATAACAACTTAAATCTGAAACTAACTCACTATCAGTAGGTCCAGAGTCTCCTTTCTGGACCTTAACATATATAGGTCGGATGCAGGGAAATTGGCGACGGAACTGTTTTGGAAAGAAACCGCGACTAACAGTCTACTGCTACAAACCAGTTTGCATTTCCCCCCTACCATTGAAAACATTCCAAAGGGTGAGTTTCTTAGATTGCAACGAAATTGTACCGAGGATGCCATCTTCAAACAAAAAAGCGTGGAGTTCACAAATCGCCTAATAGTACTGGGCTATAGCAAATGATCATTAAAGAGAGCCCGACAACAGGTATTCCGGATCAAGAGAGAAACCCTTATCTTCCAGAATAAAATTGAAAAAAAATCGAGAAGATAATAATATTAGATTTGTTGGTTCCTTTTGCCCCGAATGGAGATCATTGAGAGATGCTATACAGAAACAGCTCCCGATTTTACATCTAGATGCTGATCTCTCTCCTTTCTTGGACACTAAGGTCCATATGAGTTGGCGCAGGTCCAAGAACATCAAGGATCTCTCAGTCAGAAGCCATTTTATGAAGGAGCGACCCAAACGTGCAGGGAGCACAACAGGCACATTCCCGTGTGGCCATTGCAAGGCCTGTGCCCAGATTCAGAATTTTGATGTGATTTAAGACCGCCAGGGTCATGATAGTCACATCAGACAGTTCTTTAACTGCAACACAGAAGTTTTAGTATACTGTATCACATGCAGTTGTGATATGAAATACATAGGGATGACCACTAGAAAATTCAAGCAGAGAATTTTAGAACATGCAGGTATGATCCGAAATGCCACGCTGGATCTTTCCAGATCCAAGAAACTCACATCAGTGGCTAAACATTTCCATGACAAACATCAGGACAAAGAAATAAGACCATTTGGTCTGGAGTGAGTAAATCTAGGTATCAGAGGGGGCGATCTGACTAAAGAATTGTTAAAAAGGGAAAGCGAATGGACATTTTGTTTGGGCAGTCTGAAACCATCAGGCCTGAATGACTACATAAACTACAGTGTATTTCTCTGACAAGTCATATGCTTTCTAACTAAAGTGAGTGTGGGTACCTACTGGACGACTTACACTTAAAGCATCCCTTAAGTATATATTGGAGACACATTATTTTCAGTTTACCCATGCAGACATTTTGCCATAGCTATCTTCTTACCTTTCACTTCATACACCTTTCATGCCCTTTAAATCTAAATTTTATCTAACACATTTTTTACCAACATTACACCTTTCACATTATCTTTTCTAATGTCTCACTCTGCTTTTCACCTCTCACTTATACAACACGTCACTATTCTCACTTAGGGCAAAAGGGCACATTGGTATCCATGAAGATATTAGGCACCATTTCTGGCGACTGCACTGCCAAGTCACCTGTACATAGCTTCACTTCATTTCCCTGATAGCACCTTATCTTCAGTGCTACAGTGCACACTTATCACACATTCAAGTGTGGTATTAGGCCACACTCACCTCTTTCACAATTTAGGAATAGAGTATGATTGAACACTTAACATTGCACTCAGTAAAGATCCCTCTCCCTAGAAGTAGGTGTTCCAGAGTAGTATGGCACCACAATCAATTAGTTCAACTGTACCTCCATGCTTACTTTTTTCAAAACAATCGGCCCCATGAACTTTTAGGTGTATTCTCGATGCCTTGAACTCTTTACCATCATTCAGATGGGTCCACATCGGCAACAATGAGTAGCGTCTTCCCCATGGGACTGATCACCTTTGTCCCTGATTTCAACTCTAATTTATATATCTTTTGAAAAACTTTTTATCGATCTCATGTATTTATCTTTACATACTCACAATCATATATTCAATATTCAATATATATATTAATAAGTTTATTTATACTTACACGTTTTTGTTTTTACCATTTTTATTTTCATATTTATATTAATTTTTATTATTTTCTGTGTTGTTTTGTTATGGTTTTGTTTTTACACTGACTCTTCCACCCACATATTCCAGAATTCCGATACACATTCCCACTCGTATTTTATCATTAATTGTAACTTATGTATCCAATTGATTAGCATTTTTAATGTTTGTTCCCGGTGGTATCTAACAGCGGGTTTCTCGTTATTTATTTATTTATCTACATTGTGTACACCCTACAATAATTTATTTAGCATCACAGTTATTTCTTCTATGCGTGTGTCATAGACTCAGACCAGTTCCTTGATTAAAACTTTAACCAGACATATCAGTGTATTCAGGGAGCAGCGTAGGGTGACTAATACTACAGTTACACAATTAGCCCTACACAGAACGAAACTCAGTCTCCCAGCACTGCCTTGATAGAAGGTTGTAGCCAGGCAACATTAGCACCACCCCTTTCCCACTTACGTACGCACCGCCATGTCTGTTAGGGGAACGGGTTATTACCATATGACACCCCCCCCCCCCCCAACGCTCGTCACTACAAGGCATCACTGCCCAGATGCGTCCCTTTTTAAACCCGCCGGGTGGCACTTGATTTTATCCGGAAGTGATCAAGCCCATTAGCGGGCGAAACCGGTCTTCTGTCTCTCCAACCTGCCCTCCTGCAGCTGGCTCCCAGACCCTACGGCCTCCCCATCTTCTGCCGGACAGGTTTAGCAGTTGCAGTGCCGTCAGACACTGTGGTCGTTTGTCCCTTCCAGGGTTTAATTGTTATTAAAATTGGTACACAGTATTTATTATCCTACCAGTAAGGAGACCGTGTGGGATCACTAGCTTGTTAAATCATGGCATTTCTTTGTTATCAAGCATTTTAGCTGCATATGACTGGTGCAGTTTATCCATTGTTTGAGACAGTGATGTTATTTGTGTGGGGTGACACTTAATCTCCACATATTAGAACAGACATCTCTCATTTCCTGATATTAGGGGCTGTTAGCTATAGCCATTATACTGCTAGCATAAGTGTATATTTACTGTTCTGCATGTCTCATCGTGGGACCTCACCATCAATGACTGTATATGTATTATGTTCACAGATGAATGTGCGGCTTAATCTTGCTGTGTTCCTTTGAAGGTCTAAGTTACTGCATATTCAATATATGGACCAGTAATTACTTTGCATTTTCTTGATTAGACCTCTGTATCCTTTCTCTTTTTTCGTGGACTCTCACCAATGATCCGGAGTACCTACATGGTCAATTGTAACACTCCAGTCTCATCTCCGCCTAACGTTGGCAGCAGATCCACCTTTGTTCTATTTCTCACTTTATCTGGTACAATAATTTCCTTAGTGATCTCTCATCAGTGATCCAGGGAGCATTTGCGTTCAGACAACCTACTATCATACCACACTGTAAAACGCCAAGTACCGTCCGATCTTGGAAGCTAAACAGTGCTGAGCTTGGTCAGTACTTGGATGGGTGACCACCAGGGAATACCGAGTGTAGTAGAACTCTCTATCTAGCCCCTCATTCCTTACCTAACACTGACAGCAGAATCATTGCTCTTATCTTCCTTCTATCTCCATATTTCCATATTATTACTTGCTTGGTACAAAAAGTTATCATCTGTGATTTCTCAGGGCTTAGCTAACTGGTGCAAATCTAGTGCCATCATTACTGATACCAGCTTGCAGAATCGGCAGCTTTGGCCTCATAACTCAATTTAGGATTATACCTCCTATCATAATTCGAGACCAAAGAGTTCTTTAGTTTTTATAAAAAAAATTCTTAATATGTGTTTTTTGAAAGTTTGTGTGTGTAATCTTGGATACCAGCTCTTAAATATTTACATTAAAAGTTATGTTTTAATATACTTACCTATATCTTGATCACTGTTTATCAGCCTAAGAGTGCACCCAAAAAAGAGTCTTACTTCTTCTCCTTTCACGTTTTAAGGTGTATAGTTCCCCTTCTAGTTGCAGTTTTAGAAACAAATATCTACCTTCTACATCTTCAAGGGTATCTAGAATAGAATATCTAAGGGATTTTTTAAATATAATCACGAGCCCTCTTTTCTTTGATGTAAAGGAGCCCGATTTGTAATCATTAATACAATTATCCCCAAGTATATTGGGATCTCCCGTTTTCCAGTGGGTCTCCTGCAACATTGCCACATCTGGATTCAAAAGCTTCAAATGTTGCAAAATTTTTCTACATGTTTTAGCCTCAGAAGAAGTAGCCATGATAACCTCTAAATTAACCAATACTTGCCCTTTTGGAAAAAAAGCAATAGAAATTAATCTAGTTGCACAGTTTCCCATGTCCCAGCGAGCAGGGAAACCTAACTAGAAGTGGGAAGAAATAACCTGTGCCATAGCAATAGATCCATAAACATTGTCAAACAATACAGTGCAGTACGTCCATTTTTCATAATTTTACGAACCCATAACACAGGTCCATATGACCTGTGACATATCAAAAACAGTATTCCAAACAAGGAAAAGGAGGGGGAGAGGGAGGGAGAAGAAGATGGGGAGAAGAAAGAGGAAGAAAGGAAGGGAAAAATTCTCAGAGTAATTCAGATAAATCTCAAATATAAAGAGCTGAACAAAGAAATAACAACAACATTTGAAGAGCAAACAGAAACCATTAAAAAGAACATATTATCATACATAAGAGCGGTAAGAGGGGTGTAACATGTATGATACTTGCAAGCAGAATATAACATCAGTCCCCAGGCCTAGAGGCAGGTAATGAAGAACTCTGTAAAGAGTCAACAAAAGTCTTTGCAGCAGTCACTGAGCCCTGACGCGTTTCTCGACCGACAAACACTGGTCGTTTCCTCAGAGGGAATGACCAATGTTTGTCGGTCGAGAAACGCGCCAGGGCTCAAAGGATCCAGGCACTCGTCAGTCCTACGATTTCATCTATTTGCACCTCCAATCTCTGCCGTAATCGATCTACCAGATCTGAAGCCACCTGCATTGGTCCCGCTTGCCATATGGGGACCGTGGCTTTCAGTCGATTTATCTGGAATCCACAGTGCTTAACCATCAATAGCACCACCGATCTATTTGGAGGCGGCAGTGAATGAGTCACCCTGCCACGCTGGTCCGGCAGGAGAACGGGAGGTTGAGCCGCTAGAACGAGCGGCGCCCGGTTTATGGTCAGTGCTGCTGGGACATCTGTGGAAGCGGTAAGCAATTCAGCTCCGGCTTACGGTCACAGTGAGAGAGTGACAGACGGAGCTTATGCACTTTACTTCACCTTAATTCCAGCATGATACCTTCGTTGAGACGGTTTATTTATCAGTAAGAATACAATTGTTACATAGATCAAAGGAAATCATTCACTTTGGAACTATTACTAAAGTGTTATATGAAAATTCTGTATTAAATCATCAGCCGTTAACATTTATAAAAGGACTGAAGGATCACTGGTTCTATTAAAGATCATATACCGGTCACTGTGTCATCTACTAGTGCACTAGTACTGTGGGACTATCAAATTCCATGCCGAGTGTGGATTCTTTGTTGAATTGAATTTATTGAATATATCATTAGTTATAATTAATTCAACCTTTTAACTTGATTGTGACCTAGCATATTTTATGAATAAATTTGTTTAATATTTATCCAGTCTGCTTGCGCTCTCTTTTTCCTTTTTCTTTCAATTGATCAGGGTGTGCTAATACCCTCTTCCCTTGAGAGCAGCAGGCAGCATTTCAACATAGGCTCAGTAGGGCGCTTTTTCTTTGGTTCTTTTTTACCATGGTAGGAGAGCCCTTATGCCTTGGGGTACGCCTCCATCACCCTGACTTTATCCACATAATTGAGAAACTTAAATATGACTGGTCTGGGTCTGAGACGATCCACTTGGCGGTCAGGGCCAATGAGATGGGCCTGTTCAATGACTATCGGTTCTCCGTCAGTCATACAGTCCAGCTCTGTCGGCAGCCAGGTAGAGATTAGGGTCAATAGCTCTTTGGGTTTAACCGACTCTGGCAAGCCAATCATACGAATATTGTTACGTTATTACAATTCTCTAAATCCTCAAGCTTATCTTGCATGGCAGCAATGGAGGTTTCGTGGGTATCAATGATGGAGTAAGCAGCAGTTAGATCGTCCTCCCGATTGGAGATTCACTGCTCAACTTCGTTCAGACACGTGCTATGTTCTTTCAGCTGCATCATAGTGGAGTCAATGGCATCTTTTAATCCAGCAAGTTTCTTATCTAGTAGCGTAGAGAGTAAGTCAGAGATTTCCTTTGCTCTTGCCACAGAAGCAGTTGTGTATTTGGAAGGATCAGCTATACCCTCTAGAACGTTGTCACAAGAGGAGATGATGGAGGGCTGGAGGAAGTCAAGACCAAAGCTCTGGTGTCCCTGGTTTTTGCTGCCGCACCTCCCCGGGCCCCTTTCAGGGGTTTTGCCACATATTTATACATGAGAGTAGGGAGATGATGGTAGGAGCACTGCACAAAAGAACAGCAAAGTCAGAAATCCTGCCCAGCAGGGAGTATGTTACCCTGTGTCAAAGTCGAAAAATATTGCAGTACACACATCACGTACAAACTACACACAGATGGCCTCTGCGCATGTACTTGTTCTGCCGTGCGTGCACATATCCGCAATTTGCGTATGGTCGCTCCCGTGGTCCTGCGCATTAGCGTGTGGTATGAGTATTTATGGTAGAGTTTGTGAACGCATGGAAAGCTATCAAAACACATTACATATTTAATCCAAATAGTGCACAATGTACACATAGTCTCCCTGCACCACATCAGTAAGTTACAACAGTTTAAATGGTAACAGAACAAAGTGATTCACCTTTACAGGATAGGAGGGAACAGAACAAGGTTATAAGGTGGTGTTTGGTATCCAGCTGTAGGGTATTGTAAGGGTAATATTCCGGTGTTGGTTTGAAGAAGATCGCATGTTCCTGCGAATAGTTATGTGCAGGAGCAGAATATAGATATAAACTGCATTTACTGTACATTAAGTATGCGTCGGGAACCCAGAGGAGACTACCCACAAGTGAATCTTGAACAGACATCGCCCACCTATTCAAACCAACCTATGACCTCTCCTGTACTGTAAATGACCATCCCTGTGTCCAATGGACAAAGAGATTACAGTGTCCATTGTGTTAAGTTTTGGAAGATTGTATATTAGATGCCTGCTGCAGGCCTGGTCACACAAGACTCACAAAGTTATCTATCTAGATGACCGAGGACCAGACTGGGTAGTGTGGCGAAATCCAAACAAGTATGTATTATTGACTGTAGCCATTATTCTTTTGTATTGTATTGCTTTGTTATTGTAACCCCCTTTCAGTAATAATACACTGTGGTGTCGGAACCCAGTAGTTTAATTACAATCTGGTGTCGTGTCTTCCTTTCCCTGCTAAGGTTTAAAGTGTATTATTATCACATTGCATAGCTGTTAAGGGTTCACGGTGTATCATTGGGTGTGTACGCGCTGTGTGTACTTTGTACAGCCAGCGCAGCGTTTGTACGCAAAGTCCGTACTCGGTACGGGACTCTGTACGCTAATGGTATAAAAAGTCCGTAGGTTGCGAATTAAATATAGCGGCCGCAGCAGCTTCATTTAAAGTGTATGAATTGTCTTTTTAAAGTGTTGCTTTTAGTCCTGTATGAAAATCAGCATTCTCAATTGGGGGTATCGTCCGGTTTTCCACATACTCACAGCCTAACAGGTCACAGCAGACTTAATCTATCAGCAAAAGGGCGGACAGAAAGTATCCTACATAACCTTTTCTTGGTCAATGGATACACTGAAAACCCTACTTATGTGCTGATTAGATGACGTCTGCTCTGTATGGTTTGTAGAGATGCTGGTAGAACCCGTAAAACAAACAGGAAAAAAGCTATTTAAAAATCTGTGAAATTTTTTTTGGGGCGCCAAAAGCGTACACAACACAAGGCACCCATACTTTGTATACCCTCTCACATTGTTGCCATAAGACTCAGATTGCTAGATTCATTTAGATTTGCGTGAAACCGGATACATTTGTTGCTATATAGTTAAAACTAAAATAAATGTTTAAGGAAGTAAGTGTAAAGCACAAACGCAGTCTGGCCTGGTTGTAAAGGTTTATACAGAAAAAAACTAGTTATTGTGTTATGTGAGCGATTATTGTTAGTATTGCTCACATTTATAGAAGTTGTGGGATTTGTTTTATTGTACACGTGTCTCAGACAAAGTACAGGACTGCGCACGAGACAAGCACGGTCACGTGTTTACGCAAAGTGCATAAGAGTACGGGCGCTAAGTACAAATTACACAATAGTGTCGTTTAGCTAAAAGGTGGGACAGTAGCCATGCTACAATAGCACAAAACTGCCCGGTTTCTAAAGCAGATTAGTATAAAACTTTTGTTTAAAACTGTATTGCCTCTGGGGGTAAAGCTGCCTATCTGAATGAATTAAAATTTTCTGTACAGAAAAACAAAGTGTATTTGAGTGAGTGGATATTCGAACCCAGGGAATTCGGGATCCCGTCGTGTGGTACATCAAGTAAGTGGAGGCTTGGTGGCATGAGGCAGCTGACTCACGTTAGTATAAGGTTTAATACGCAAATCGTGAGGTGATTTGCAGAGGAGCGTGATAGTGCATAGTATTGCGAAGTATTGAAGTAAAAAAGGTTTTTGTATTACGCTCCGGGCTGAGGGTCGCAGTTTGTTCATCGACCCGTGGTCGTACGGCAGATAGGTAACAAGTACCTATACGCTGTGCGATTGGACCGTGCGCTTGTGGGTGCGATATATACAGTGCAACTTGATACCCCTTTTACGAGCTTTTGCGTAGAACCGCGGTATCAGTAGTGCTGTGTAGAGCATACGCAAGCGTGATTTGTGTATAAGTGTATAGGGAGTTTTTGCTGGTCTCTCTCAGGAAAATCTCCAGCGGTGTATATTCACTGGAAAAGGTATGTAACTCCTAACACTTCCAGTAAAAAGAAACCAGATAGGGAACTCACTGGGTACGCGGTGGTCACTATTGGAGTGAGTCGTGGTACTCAGTGGAGAAGGAGTGGGTGAAAGCGCTCTAAGAACTTTCACCGTCTATTCGTATTGTGCATTGGGGATTGCGTAAAAAGGGAAAAAGTCCGCGATGGGATCCAATTGCACAAGCGGTGGACGTTTTGTAGCCAGGGTTCAGGTTGAAGAGCCGCGGCCCAAGGGGTCAGCGAGGTTTGTTATGTGTGGAAAATATGGTTCACACACTGAAGACTTTTTGTCTGAATGGGTACGTATGACTGACAAAGATAGGGTACCATCCCTAGGGTGAGCAGCTTTGAACCAGAGGTATTGCAGAACTTAAGGATAAGGATATGTCTGATAAAATCCAGAAAACAAAGGATTAGACATACAGATTGTTTAAATTTATGGCAACAGGAGGGGGATGTGCAAAGGGAATTAGCTCGCGCAACAGGTTCCAAACCTAGCGGGAAAACAATGGCGACCGCACCACCACCACCATATATTGTGGGGGAGAAAGTGGCTACAGACAATGGTACATTGGTACAGGATAGGAGAGTAATTGATAAATGTACTAACGCTAACCCTTGCCAGTTGTATCCCGTTTTAAATTTTCCCCAGGACTGCGAGCAGGAAGATGAGCCCAGCACGATATCGGCACTCTCTCTAGCAGCCACCATACAGGACACTCAGGTGGGCACGGCCCAACCAACAAGAGTTGTAGCAAGGCCCACTAGCGGAGGGATAAGTGAGGTCATGTCCACAGGTAAGTACGGTACCATACATTATGCAGAGATAATAGCTCCCCACATTGTAGAATCAAACCAGAATGATGTAATTGAATTAAATCCTGTCAGGGTAATTGCAGTCCCCAACGGGAAAACTGACAATCAGGGAGTAACTCCCATCAGGAACATTGCCATGCATTGTCCCTGGTCCCGGGCAGAGTTAAGGTCAATTATGTCTGAATTTCCAGATCCCAGGAAAGATCTAGTCGGATGCCAGAGATTCATTAAAGAGTTAGGTAACGCCCATGAGCCTACAAATAAAGATTGGCGAACAGTGCTACGAGTGTGTTTACCCTCAAATATTGACATCACGAAATTTATAGCAGGCAGTAAGTTAGATGCAGAAGTACCTCTCACTGATGAATACAATCAGGAGAACGTAAAGCAAATCAATCTGAAACTAGGAGTATACTTCCCTACTGTTGTCAAATGGAATAAAATTTTCTCCATAAGACAAAAAGAAGGTGAAATGGCATCCGAATATTTCCATCGAGCACTGCAGGAAATGGCTAGATACACTGGGATCGAGGACATTAAAGACAATGCACATCACAGGGAAGTAGCTGTTACTGTATTAATGGACGGGTTGAAGGAGGCACTGAGAACAAGAGTGCAGACCTCTCTACCAAACTGGAGAGGCATCTCGGTGGCTGCATTGAGAGAGTCCGCTATCGAGCATGATAGGAACATCAGTAAGCACAGGGGGGGTTTATTTACTAATATTTGTGTTTTGACCGTTTTGAAGGGTGTTTGAACTCGAATGGTATCGGGTGCATTTTACTGCAACTTTTTGAATCCTGATACGATCATTCACTAAGCTGCCGAGTTTTGCACAATCGTTTTTTCCGATGTCGATGTGATTCGTAATATCAGGCAGTATTTTACGGGAGTGATGAGTAAAACACTGCCTGAAGAAACACAAGGAATCCCAGCCGGATCTGTGAGATCCGTGCAGAGCTTCATTGTGTACCTTAAAAAGTTCATTAAAGTCTTTAAAATTCTGAAAAAAATTGCGTGGGGTCCCCCCTCCTAAGCATAACCAGCCTCGGGCTCTTTGAGCCGGTCCTGGTTGAAAAAATATGGGGGGAGGGGAATGACAGGGGTCCCCCCATATTTAATCAACCAGCACCGGGCTCTGCACCTGGTCCTGGTTCCAAAAATACGGGGGACAAAAAGCGTAGGGGTCCCCCATATTTCTCCCCAGCACCGGGCTCCACTAGCTGGGGAGATAATGCCACAGCCGGGGGACACTTTGATCTCGGTCCCTGCGGCCGTGCCATTAAAACCCCAACTAGTCACCCCTGGCCGGGGTACCCTGGAGGAGTGAGGACCCCTTCAATCAAGGGTTCCCCCCTCCAGCCACCCAAGGGCCAGGGGTGAAGCCCGAGGCTGTCCCCCCCATCCAAGGGCGGCGGATGGGGGGCTGATAGCCATGTGTAAAAAATGTGAATATTGTTTTTAGTAGCAGTACTACAAGTCCCAGCAAGCCTCCCCCGCAAGCTGGTACTTGGAGAACCACAAGTACCAGCATGCGGTGGAAAACCAGGCCCGCTGGTACCTGTAGTACTACTACTAAAAAAATACCCCAATAAAAACAGGACACACACACACCGTGACAGTACAACTTTATTACATACATGCACACCAACATACACACATACTTACCTATGTTCCCACGAGGCTCGGTCCTCTTCTTCATGTAGAATCCTAGGGGTACCTGTGAAAAAAATTATACTCACATAATCCAGTGAAGAATCCGGCCTTTGAATAATCCTCGTACTTGGCAAAAAAATAAAACGCTAACCCGACCACGCACTGAAAGGGGTCCCATGTTTACACATGGGACCCCTCTCCCCGACTGCCAGGACCCCCCCTGACTCATGTCAAAGAGGGTCCCTTCAGCCAATCAGGGAGCGCCACGTCGTGGCACCCTCCTGATTGGCTGTGTGCTCCTGTAGTGTCTGTCAGGCAGCACACGGCAGTGATACAATGTAGCGCCTATGTGCTCCATTGTAGCCAATGGTGGGAACTTTGCGGTCAGGGGTTGACCGAAAGTAACCTCACCGCTGACCGCAAAGTTCCCACCATTGGATACAATGGAGCGCATAGGCGCAACATTGTATCTCTGCCGTGTGCTGCCTGACAGACACTACAGGAGCACACAGCCAATCAGGAGAGTGCCACGATGTGGCGCTCCCTGATTGGCTGAAGGGACCCTCTTTGACAGGAGTCAGGGGGGGTCCTGGCAGTCGGGGAAAGGGGTCCCATGTGTAAACATGGGACCCCTTTCAGTGCGTGGTCGGGTTTCCGTTTTTTTGTTTTGCCAAGTACGTGGATTATACAAAGAACAGAAGGTACACTGGATTATGTGAGTATAATTTTTTTCACAGGTACCCCTAGGATTCTACATGGAGAAGAGGACCGAGCCTCGTTTGAACATAGGTAAGTATGTATGTTTGGAGGTGTGCATGTATGTAATAAACTTATACTGTCACGGTGTGTGTGTCCTGTTTTTTGGGGGTATTTTTTTAGTAGTAGCACTACAGGTACCAGCGGGCCCGGTTTTCCACTGCATGCTGGTACTTGTGGTTCTCCAAGTACCAGCTTGCGGGGGAGGCTTGCTGGGACTTGTAGTACTGCTACTAAAAACAATATTCACATTTTTTTCAAAAGGCTATCAGCCCCCCATCCGCCACCCTTGGATGGGGGGGACAGCCTCGGGCTTCACCTCTGGCCCTTGGGTGGCTGGAGGGGGGGAACCCCTTGATTTAAGGTGTTCCCACTCCTCCAGGGTACCCCGGCCAGGGGTGACTAGTTGGGTATGTAATGCCAGGGCCGCAGGGACCTAGATAAAAGTGTCCCCCGGCTGTGGCATTATGTACCTGGCTAGTGGAGCCCGGTGCTGGTTTCAAAAATACGGGGGACCCCTATGCTTTTTGTCCCCCGTATTTTTGGAACCAGGACCAGGCGCAGAGCCCGGTGCTGGTTGATTAAATATGGGGGAACCCCTGACATTTTTTCCCATATTTTGTCAACCAGGACCGGCTCAAAGAGCCCGAGGCTGGTTTAGCTCAGGGGGGAGGGGGGACCCCACGCATTTTTTTTTAATGATTTGTAACAATGTTATTTTTATACGAAAGGTGCACAATGAAGCCCTGCACGGATCTCACAGATCCGGCAGAGATTCATTGTGTTAATGTCGGCAGTGTTTTACTATTCACTCCCGTAAAACACTGCCAAAAAATACGAATGACATCGACATCGGAAAACACTAAAATGCAGAATACGACAGCTTAGTAAATTAGTCGTAATAAATTCAAAAAGTTGCAAATTTACACTTGCGATGTCATTCGTGTTTGAACTTTAACCTCATTCTGAAAAATACGAATTTTAGTAAATATACCCCAATGTTGTAGGAGGTGAGCACTGACAAAGGAGTAGAGATGAAGTATCCCTACAAAGGGCTGGACAAGAGGTAACATGGAGGGAGATTTATCAAACCTTGGAGAGAGATAAAGTGGAGAGAGATAATGTATCAACCTATCAGTCTCGAAATAATCTTTCAAACGCAGTCTGAAAAATGTCAGAAGCTGATTGTTAGTACTTTATCCCTCTACACGGGTTCAGTATGGGATCGGCGGTTGGAATCCCGGTGGTGAGGTGGTGAGGAGACCGATGCCGAGATCCCAGTGGTCAGGAGACTAAAGCTGGGATCCTGATGGCGAGCGCAGCATGTCCCCTCTCACCTGGTGGTGACCAGGGCCGGTTCTGGGGCTCTGTGCGCCCCGGGCGGCAATATGGGCATGGCTTTGTACAGGGGGCGTGGTCATTTACGCCCCCTGTACAAACTGAAATGATGTGCGGTGCGCGATGACGTCATCGCGCACCGCACAGCAATGGTCCTCTACACGGAGGGAAACTCCCTTCGTGTAGAGGACCTTTGTTGTGCGGTGCGCGATTATGTCATTGCGCACCGCACAGTAAAGGACCTGTCCACGAAGGGAAACAAGACATGTGCGCATCTAGTTTCCCTTCACAGCGGCAGCAGGCAGCGGGGGGCACAGCAGCAGCGGATCTTGCCCTGGTGCGGCGCCTTCCGGATGGCGCCCTGCGCCCTCCGGAAGGTGGCGCCCCGGGCAAAAGTCCTGCTTGCCCGTGGCAAGATCCGCTACTGGTGGTGACCTTTGGTCACACAGGGTTCTATTCCCCCTAAGGTGGTGGGGTAGACCGCCCCCCAAGTGGTGGAACCAGCCAGCGGTTTAGATTCTGAGATTCTGACACCTTGTTTCGGGTTTCCTGTGTCGGTATATTGACCACCGGGATCCCGTCCGGCGGTCAATTGACTGCATCCCCTCTCCACTTTATCTGTCTCCAAGCTTTAGAAAATCTCCCCCACAGAGAGTTGTGTGCAGGGTAAGAGTAATATGCAGGCTCCCAGAAACCTGTTATGAGCCGCTCCGGCCTCTCAGCGATAGTTGTGGTTGTTGCTAGGCGACTGGGATGTCACAGAGCTTCCTCCCGGTAGCATCCCCATTGCCTGAGCGACCGTCAGAGAAGCTACCGTTGTGGCTGCAGGGGATTGTGGGCTGGCTACAGGGACGTGCAGTGCTCCAGTTGCACGAAATATGTAGTTAGAGGGGGCTTATCTCGGCAAACCTCAGGATAGGGTCCTCCTACCTTGCCGGTAGTAGTCATCAGTTACTGCGGGAGCCCTTGTCACTTTGTGTTGTAATCCGAATCTTCCTTGCCCCTTTGTCTGCTTCAGGCAATCCTGCAAACCTGGTCTGTCTATAGTTATCCTGCAAGTTTACGCTTTAGTAGATCCTGCAAACCTGGTCTGTCAGTAAATATCCTAAGAGGTCACATTTCAGCTTATCTTGCAAACCTTGTCTGTCAGCCAACATCCTACAAGTTCACATTTCAGCAAATCCTGCAAACCTGGTCTGTCAACCAACATCCTAAAAATTCACATTTCAGCTAATCCTGCAAACCTGGTCTGTCAGCCATCATCCTATAAATCCACGTTCTGGCTAATCCTGTGAGCCGTGTTTTCCAGCTAAGATCTTGCAAGGTTTAGCCCCGGTCTATCCCGCACACTTGGTCAGTCCATTAACATCCAGCAAAGCCAAGTCTACAATCCACCAGGTTCGGTTGCTGACAATCTATCAGGCCAAGCTTCTACCAATTCGTTATACCGGTCCTGTCTGCTTACATCATGGTAGGTCTGCATACCTGATCTGTCTGTTGATGTTCTGTTAGATCAGGCCACTTAAGTTCTGATTTATCTGGCCCAACTGCTGTTTTCCCGTAAGGATGAGTCGCAACCGCTCCAGACATACTGTCTGTCAGTATCTGCCAACATCCTTCTCCATCTCTCGGCACCTCCAAGTATGCGATGATCACGTAGGGCCCAGTGGTCCCGAAGTCTTGTCAAATTGTGTCTCCGCTATCAAGACTCTGCAGAATCGACTTTCTTTGGTCTTTAATCTGCGTATTTAGGATCTTCGGTCTATTGGGTGAGCTCCTACTGCTGGAGGAAGTGAGTCCAGGGTACTAGCACAACTAGCACTAATGAAACAGCAGGGGGGAGGGGTGTTGCACCTCTTGAGGGCTTTAGGAGTTTCACGCCAATGGAACTGGAGTTTCCTATGACTTCAAGCAAGTCCAATGCAGTTATATACTCTAACAGTTCTAAAGTTCTCCATGGCATCTTACAAGTCCTAAGATTCTTCATTGGAACACGCTACAGCATCTTGCAAGTCCAAGGTTCCAGTCTTATCATAACAACAAGAGCACACCATGATGAAAAAATATGACAAATTGGAAGGAGATGCTATGGACGAAGTGGGACATCTTAGGAATAGGATAGACACCTCAAGTGTGCACAGTTGCAAAGATTTCAAAGACTCCATTAATGAGGCTCCTGACAGTTCTGAGACATGCTACTACCCTAACAAAGAGAGCTTGTGCAATGAACTATACAATGAATGTGCACATTCAGTTACCAGCCTCTCCAGCTTCCAACAATTGGATGGATTTAGTTTTTAACACCCTCTCAGGGCCTCATCCGAGGTATAGAAATATTTCCATGATTAAAAAAGACTTTAATGGACAGTTATGCATTTGCATGATATTGAGAAGACAGAGTGGCCCATATACGTATGTCCCAGTCTGACACTCTTGGCTATGTATGCAGTCACTTTAGATGCTTACAGATCAAAGTTGGCTAATTGTTTTCCTACCACCCCAAACTCCACCCACCACTCCCTCTATATATGAGTCTGCAGGGGTCTGTTCTTGAAGATCTCATCAGCTACTTCAGCCTCCCATTACCATGTATATGCTGATGACTCCCATACTGTATAAACAGTACCTCCCCTCCTTGACCTCTTTTCCTTGTTCCTTTCTCTCTTGTCTCTAGCTTCCTTCTACTTACTCCCAGATGTCCCGGTGCTGTGTATGTATGTCTAAAACATAACTTACTGTATTGACTTCATCCAGGACCCCCTCACCATCCCTAATGTCTCTATACATTAACAGCACCACACACTCCTTAGTCCCTCAAGTCCATTTCACCCCCGAATTTGAGGACTAAACAAAACTAAAGGTCTGAGAGTGGGTGATTGAACACAAACTGCAGTCTACAGAGGAATCAACCAAGCTGTTGACCATGAAAACGGACTGGACAGACATATGGATTTAGGAAAATGCCACCTAAAAGTCCTGTGATTGATGATGATGATGATGATGATAATAATAATAATAATAACAAAAAAAATATTTATATAGTGCTCTTTCTCTAATAGGACTCAAGGCAATTAACAGATAGAATTAATATAATACAGTACATGAACAATAAAGTAATGAAAAGCTTTTCATAAAATACAGAGAACGTGGAGATACTTAAGGAAATACTTGAGTAAACAGGAAAGTTTTTTAGTCTGTTTTTGAAGGATTCTAGAATGGGGACAATAGAATACATCCCAGCATCCCTTTTTTTATATATATATTTATTGACATTTTTCAATACTGACAAAAAAAGGTATACAAGGAAATATCAGATATCACAGTAAGACAATCCCTAAGCAAAAAGAAGAGGAAGAGAAATGATTGTAAACAACTCCAAAGACTGTCATGAAGATACACATTTTCCTCAAATCTGAAGATATGATAACTATAGCGTAGGTTTTGAAGATCAATACAAAGAAATACTGTAATATGAGGACTGAGACATCAAAACAAAACAAATAAAATTACGGAGGGGTGAGGAAAGAAGGAGAGGGGAGAAGACAGACAAGAGAAGAGGGGGGTCCACACGATTCAAGAAGTATAATCAAAATATTATATTACATTGTCAAAGACGGTCAGGTGTTTTCCATTACAATTTAAAAGAAAAGGCCAGGGTCTGAAATTTTCAAACGCTTTATAAATATGCAATTGGGTCACCAATTCTAAGGTATCAATAAATGGGGCCCATTTCGGATAAAACCTCTGAACTCCTGGGTAGAAGTCAGAACTAGCATATTTCCTCTCGAAATATAAAAACTGAAGTTTATGTTTCACTTCTGCAAGACGAGGAGCTGTTTTCTTTGTCCAATGGATTCATAGACATTTTTTACTTACAGTAACAACGGTAATCAAGAGGGGAAGAATATGTTTCTTATCCCTACCCAGAGACCATGCTGAAAAATTAATCCCTAAACATGCCTTTGGATCTGGACTTAATTGGAGATTAAACATATTATTTATAAATTGTACTACTTTACAGCAAAATTGTCTAAGTTTATATCAGTCCCACATACAATGTAAGAAATCTGCATTAGCAGCACCACATTTATAACAATGACCTAGTTCGTCTTTGGCGATATGTCGTTGCTGATAAGGGATGATATATGCTCTACGCAAAGTGCGTATATGAACTTCTTGCAGATAGGCAGAGGTTAATACTTTTAAAGAATAGGAATAGGACTCTGTCAAATCAGAAATGGCTACCAGTGAGGGAATATCCATTTTCCATTTGGCTAGTAGTAATTCCCATTGAACATGTTTAGCAGAGTTAATAAGTAAGTGATACAAATATTTCACTTTGTAAACCTTATGTATGAGAAAGTGAAATAGTATTTCCCACAAACTAATCTGTGATAGAGTAACGGCCTAACTAGCCAAGTATGGTGGGGGAGCTTTTATCGAGGTTAAAAAGTGTCGCATCTATAGATACATAAACATATGGGTTTTAGGCAGTAGGTAGCACTGACTAATCTCGTCAAAAGAGGATAGGTAGCCACCTGGGTCAAAAACTTTACACGATATATCCAACCGTTTAGAATGCCAAATCTTAAACCAGGGGTTTGTTATAGAAGGTGGGAAAGAGGGATTTCCCAATAAAGGGATAAAAAGAGTGCTGTGTGGGTTACTATCACAAATCCAGGTTTTTATATGTATCCACAAATAAAATATGATTACGAATCTCTACTGGAATAAGGGAATATTTCGATTGTAAAAGGGCGCTAGGTGAGTATGGAGAAAAAATTTCTATATCCAGGGAAAGATCAATATATTGAGATTTATTTAGTATCCAAGCACTGATATATCTAAAGAAAGTCACGTAAGAGTAGGTTTTCAGATCAGGACAACCTAGACCTCCTTTATTTTTTAGGTGTGATAAGATTGGCTTTAGAAATCCTAGGGCGTTTATTCTGCCAGAGAAATTTGGAGAACAAAGCATCCAATATTTTTATATCTGAGTGGAGTATAGCTACCGGAAGCATTTGCATGCAGTAAAATATTTTAGGAAAGATAATTGATTGTATGACTGCTAAACGTCCCAACAGGGAGAGTGGTAAATCCTTCTACGCCTCGAGTTTAGTGATTATTTGAGTAATTATAGAATTATAATTGGCAGAATAAAGGTGTTGTAGATTAGAACAAATTTGTATGCCCAAATATTTAATTTGGGAGGGGGCAATTGATAAAGGTATGTTTAAAGAGTTCAAGAAGTCTGAAGTAGTAGCTCCTAAGAGTAGAATTTCCGATTTGGACATGTTAATCCGATATCCGGAAACCGCTCCAAAGGATTTTAGTAACTGGACCAAAGCAGGTAAAGAGTGATGGGGGTTAGAGAGAAATATAAGAGTATCATCAGCAAATAAGCTAATTTTCAGTTCTTCAGAGCCAATTTTGATTCCTGGAATCAATGGGGAGTTACGTTTGGCAACAGCCAGGGGTTCTATGGCAATGGTAAACAAGAGAGGTGACAATGGCCACCCTTGCCTTGTACCTCTACTAAGAGTGAAGGCCAAAGAAAGAGTCCCATTGCAAGCCACACAAGATTTGCGGGTAGAATACTATATACGAAGGATATTAATAAAGTGGATAGGGAAACCAAATTTTTCTAAAGTACGAAACAAATGAGACCATAGGACAAGGTCGAATGCCTTTTTTGCATCCAGCATAACAACAATAGAAGGGGGATGGGAAGTAGAGTTAGTGCTTATATGTTGAATTGCAGCAAGGACTCTTCTCACATTCACTACCGAGTGTCTTCCAGTGATGAAGCCAGTTTGATCCGATGTATTAAAACAGGTACTGTAGAACAGGTTTCAAGCGATTCGCCAGGAGTTTTGTAAAAATCTTATAGTCAGTGTTTTAATAATGGAATAGGTCTGTATGACCCTGGAAGACTAAGATTTCTATCTGTTTTAGGTAAAACTTTAATAAAAGCATCTGAGAAGTGAGGGGGACGAGTCCCATTGTGAATTATATTATTAAAACAGGCTGCTAAGGGTTGCGTAGTATGGGTACTAAGTAACCGGTAAAACTCAATCGAAAAGCCATCGGGGCCCGGAGATTTAGCTGGTTTCAGTTGTTTAAGAACTTTCAGCACTTCCTCAGACGTTATGGGGGCTATTAAAGCGGTAGATAAGGCAGCTGGCAGCTGAGGGAGAGGGAGCAGATCCCAAAAGGCAGTAGAAAAGGAAGAAGAAGGCATAGATTCAGAAATCGTTGAAGAGGGGAATGATCAGTAATCTCTAAAGGATCAGAATAGAGATCTTCATAAAAGGATTTCAGAACCTCCGTAATCTGAGAATCTGATTCAGTTAGGGACCCATCTGTTTTTAGCAGGGATGTACTACCATTTGGCTTCTAGATCCTTGCAATAAGTTAGTTAGAAGCCTACCTGTCTTATTGCCAAACCTGTAAAACTTAGAATTAACATTAAAAAGATAATTATCACTGCTTAATTGCAGTAGTTCTGAGAACTGTGTTTTGGCAGTGAGATATGTGGATTTATTTTCTAGAGAAGGGGACTGTTTATAATTTTGGAAAGCAGTAGAGAGGTTCAATTGCAATTCCAAATAAGAAGCAGTCTGTAGCTTTATAAGCAGTGAATTATAAGATATCAATTCGCCACGAAAGACTGCTTTTGCCGCAAGCCAAAAGACAGTTCGGTCAGAAGATTCATAATCAACATTTTGTTGTCGATAATTATTCCACCAGGTTTCCATTTTCGTTTGGAAACCCTTAGCTTTAAGTAAGTGTGAAGGAAATTTCCAAAAGAGGTGTAGAGTTTTCAGACTTCTTGAAATGTAAAACCACCCAAACCAAGCCATGGTCTGCTAGAACTGGGGGTTCCATATCAACTAAGGTTACCTTAGGAAAAAGTGATTCCGCTATGAGTATATAGTCCATTCTTGACCACGTATTATGGGTCAAGGAGAGGCATGAATATTCTCTCTGTAGAATGGGTAGCCCTCCACGTATCTACTAAATTAAGGGATTTAGAAAAGAAGGGTACACCTATTCTTGGTAAGGAAATTAAATGTTTTGGAGGGGGGGATCGATCAAGAAAGGAGGAGGAAATTAAATTAAAGTCACTACAGTTTATTAGCGAAGTTGGATCATAAGTATGCAGTTTCGACAATAATGAAGTGAAAAAGGATTTTTTATAGGTATTTGGAGCGTATATATATTACACAAATTAAATAAATTACCCTGAAAGTCAAAAGTAATGATCAAATAACGCCCTTCCAAATCTGCAGAAACATAGGATACCTGGCTATTCAATGATTTTTAAGCAAGTACAGCCACACTCCGAGATTTAGTATTGTGTGAAGCAGAACCCAGTGATACCCAACCTAACATTTGCAACTTTTTAACCTCATTGGCCATTAAGTGAGTTTCCTGAAGACAGATTAAATAAACAGTAAGTTTGTTTAAATAAGTGATTATTAAATAAACAGCAAGTTTGTTTAAATAAGTGATTAACCTTCTGCGTTTAGTAGGAGTATGTATACCTCTAATATTGAGTGAACCAACCTTGAGAGACATATGTGCAATATCTGTCGGAATCAAAACAGAGCTTTGTAAATCGTGAGGAAGAGTAAGAGAGACAAAGAGAGGGGAAACACATGCAGGAAAAATAAAAGGACAAAAAAGTAACAACCAAACAAAACATACAAAACATTTGTGAGCAGTGAAAAAGTGTCCTACCCAAGGACTTCCAGCTAAAGTTCAGCATTTGCACCACCAGGGTCGCAAACATTGAACTAATTACTATAGACTTCTAGGAAAAACGGAACGGCTCAGTTCCGGTCCTCCACTCCAGCCATAATAATCTGAAGATGGGAATCTCCGATAAATCGTAATGATATGAATTACAAACACAAATAATCACAGATACACCATATATAATAATAACATGCTGCCGAATAATCTGTGAATCTGAATACGTACATACTTCAACATAACTCAACTTCAGGAAATAAGTAGGAATGATCATTGAGAGTCCAGGATGTGTCATTCATCTGGAGCCTGAAACATGTCAACGTTGCCTTCTTCAGCAGCTTCCTCTCTGAGAAAAGCCTCTGCATTCGCAGCAGAAGTGAAGTCAGAGAAGCCTGATCTTGTAAATATTCTCAGGCGGGACGGGAACATCATAATAAACCTGCGATTAGCTTCAATTAGAGCTGTGCAGACTGGAGAAAAAGTACATCTGAGTCTTGAGAGTTCCACTGAAAAATCTTGGAAAATGCGTAGAGTGTGCCCCTCCCACTGAATGGGATGAAGTTTGCGGGGCGCTTTCCAAATTGCCTGAGTATGGAGATAATGTAAAGTTTTAAAAATAACCACTCTAGGACGTTGTGAGAGCTGCCTCATATTATCACCTATGCGGTGTACCCGCTCCACAACAATATCAGCACATTCTTTCTCAATATGTAGTAGTTTAGGAAGAGTGGTATGCACAAAATGTTCTAAGGGGGCACCTTTCAGTGACTCTGGGAGTCTTATGATTCTTAAATTGTTTCTTCTGGTTCTGTTTTCAGTATTATCTAACTTTTTAGCTAGACGTTTGTTCTCTATTTCTAAAGCAAGGACAGACTTTTGGAAACCTGTAACATTGTTCATGGTGTCATTGATGTGTTTCTCAACCTCAGAGACACTACCAGACAGATGCTGTATTTGTGCAGTGATATCAGACACAGATTTTTGTAACAACGACATCATGGTGGCCTGAATCGCTAAAACCATTTCCTCATATGAAGAGGAACAGGTACCTTTGCGAGCGGGAATCTCCTCTGCATCAGTAGAGAGGTCAGCTATAGGTTTTTTGCTAGCCGGCGTACCTGAAGCGTTTTCCGTGTCAGGCGCCATATTGTATTCTCCCCGACGCTTCTCCATCGGCTCCTCTTTCCTACGTGGAGACCGGGAGTGGTGTTTCACCGATGTAGACAGCGTGTTTGTTGGGAGGGCTGGCGTGGAGAGCGGAGCTGAAGGGAGAAGCTGCTCACTCTCCCATGCCGGAACCAAAAGTCTACATCCCAGCATCTTAATTGCAGCAAAGATGTGTAGAGCCGCTTGACCCACAATGCTGCTTTTGATCAGGACACCTGCAGAGAGAATGTAATGGGGAACCCTTCGATGCCTAAAATGGAAATCATGAGGACCCAACTGTGTAACAGAAGGAGAGATGCAACCAGACGGGGAAGTGTTGAAAGATCGTGTTGCTACAGGGGCACAAATTTGCAGAAACATGCAGCATTTGTGGTTGGGAAACCGGGATTTGTGAGGGCTTAAACTACAGATTAAAATACTTTTTTCATTTTACACACTTTTGTTTAAAGGGAAGCATTACGAAGGAGAAGAAAGGATCTCCGCCATGGCTTCCTGCTGTATGTAAAGAAACTCCAACAGAAATGTTCGGCTAGTATTGCAGGGGAAGCGCACTACTGCTCAGCTGTCTTGGTGGTATTTTTTAATAATACCCCTTTCACACATAGCCTAAATACCGGGTTTTCTTCCGGTGCATGCGCATCGTCTTGGGACTTGTCTACGTGTGAATTCAAAAGACCCGGTTCAGAGTCCCGGGTCCCTGCCCCTGTTCTGTACCAGGGTTATTCATGTGTCACCTGTAGTGTGAATGGCATAGCCCAGGTTGCAATGACCTGGGTCATGCCTAAAAATTGCAGATTGGTAGGCACATTATCTCCAAGCATCCACTGCCTGACGGGATACCTGGGTCACTGGAAGACCCAGGTCTGGTGTGAACGGTGACGACCCGCTAATAACCTGGGTCCAATCGCTATGTGTTGAAGGCGGTCTCAGGGTGAGACTTGGGTTGGAGCCATGAAAATAGGATTTTAATTACCTTAATGGTAAATCCTTTTCTCGTAGTCCATAGAGGATGCTGGGGTCCATATTAGTACCATGGGGTATAGATGGGTCCACCAGGAGCCATTGGCACTTGAAGAGTTTAATAGTGTGGGCTGGCTCCTCCCTCTATGCCCCTCCTACCAGACTAAGTCTAGAAACTGTGCCCGAGGAGACGACATACTTCGAGAGAAGGAATTACACAGATAGTGGCGAGATTCATACCAGCTCACACAAACATGAAAATCCGGCCAACATGCCGGAACAACTCAGCAACAGCTGAAACAGTAAATAACGCAGAACTTACCTAGGAACCAGGTAACACTGAGCCATAAAACCAATGCAGGAAAACGCAGCGCTGGGCGGGCGCCCAGCATCCTCTACAGACTACGAGTAAAGGATTTACCGTTCAGGTAATTAAAATCCTATTTTCTCTTACGTCCTAGAGGATGCTGGGGTCCATATTAGTACCATGGGGATGTACCAAAGCTCCCAGTATGGGAGGAAGAGCGCGGAGGCTCCTGCAATACTGACTGACCAAACTTGAGGTCATCAGCCAAATCAGCCCAGCCAAACTTAAGGTCATCAGTGTTATGCACACCAGTGCCTGCAGGAATGTACTGGTGTCTGAACTGTTATGCACACCAGTGCCTGCAGGAATGTACTGGTGTCTGAACTGTTATGCACACCAGTGCCTGCAGGAATGTACTGGTGTCTGAACGGATAGGGATGCAAAACAAATGAACTCACAGACAGACTGGGGAATATGACATTACGTACACAGAAGGTGATAGGGTAACAAAATAAACACAAAGTGAACAGATAAGCCCAGAGGCTAAGAAACTGGGTGTCTCCCTAGTATTAGGAATGCTCAGATGGAAAAAGCAAGATGTTGTGTTTTAATACGTAGAGAACCCGAAATGTTGTTTCTAAGGGCAACAGCAAAACCCTAAAGGGTTACCAACGGGTGTGGCAGTAAACTCCTTGGTCAGAGATGGAATGATAGACACAAGGAGAGTCTCCACAATCCTAATCCTCACTTGCAGTGCACAGGTTCAATTTACTGCCACTAAACTGACACCTGAACACCTTTGCACAGTGAGAAAGGATTTAGGCAGGCAAGTCTGAGAATACAGCCGCAAACTTGCTAAGTTCACAGAGTAGCAAAAGAACCCCAGCAAGTTAAACGACTGACTCCAGTCTTACTGCTAGGTCTGGATTGGCAGAGTGTAGTACCAAACCCCAAGGCCTATTTGCAGTAAGCAACAACAAATACAAAGCTACACAGTACTGGCTAACTTTCAGGAACTGACTAACCAACAAAGATTCAGCAGCATCTGCTTAACCTGAGAATTGGCCTTATATAGCAGGTGCTGTCCACGCCCCACTCAGACCTCACAGACTGTGAGCACAAAAACCAGCACCGGATCCCCTGCCGTGCACAAAGCCTGTAACCACTGCACAGCAAAAGACCCGAACCGGAGTATCAGCTGCGCTCAGGCCACTCCGCTAGCACTTGTCTCCCGGTTGCCATGACGACGTGGCAGCACAGGGCAGGAGACCCTAACAGTACCCCCCCTCTGACGAGGGGTCAAAGAACCCCTACCACCGGGTTTATCGGGGAACTGCGAGAAGAAAGAGCGTATCAGTCTGGGGGCATGAAGATCACAACTGCGCACCCACGACCGCTCCTCCGGGCCATACCCCTTCCAGTGCACCAAAAATGACAGCCGACCCCGAACCATCTTGGAGTCAAGAATCCTTTCAACAACAAACTCCCTCTGGCCACGTATCAGAAGAGGAGAAGGTCTTCCACTGGAAGAAGGATTACTAATCGCCCGTTTTAAAAGGGAACAATGAAATGTTTTATTGATACCCAAAGAACGGGGCAGATCTAACTGAAATGCCACCGGATTGATAACCCTGGTGATCTTATAAGGGCCGATGAACCGGGGGCCTAACTTATGAGATGGCTGTCTCAACTTCAAATTCTTGGTAGACAACCAGACGAAGTCTCCTAATTTGAAGCTGCAGGGTCTTTTCCGCTTATCAAAAACCCTTTTGGTCACTAATGACACAGACACAAGGGCTTTCTTCGCTTTCCTCCAAATACCTCTAAGGACCGAAACCACAGAGGAACCACCAGGCGTGGAGTCCAGGGGGTCAAAAGAATTGGCCTTAGGATGATGCCCATACACACAAAGGAAGGGAGAGATCCCTGTAGCAGAGTGAGCCGCGTTGTTATAGGCAAACTCCGCCATGGACAGATGAGCAACCCAGTCAGTCTGACACTTGGAGACATAACACCTGAGGAACTGCTCCAAGGACTGGTTCACCCTTTCAGTCTGCCCATTAGACTGCGGATGGTAGCCTGACGACAAGCTGACAGAAATCTGGAGATCGGAACAAAATGCCCTCCAGAATTTGGCCACAAACTGGGATCCGCGGTCAGAGACCACATCAAGTGGCAACCCGTGGAGACGCACAACATGCAGCATAAATAATTCAGACAGGCGTCTGGCCGATGGCAGCCCAACCAGTGGAACGAAGTGCGCCATCTTCGAAAACCTGTCAATGACAACCCAGATGGCTGTCATCTCCGAGGATTTGGGCAAGTCCACCACAAAATCCATTGAAATGTGGGTCCATGGCTTAGATGGAATAGAGAGTGGATGTAATGGGCCAACAGGAACCCCTCTAGGAGTCTTATTTCGGGCACAGATGTCACATGCCCGAACCCACTGATCCACATCCTTAGCCACCGAGGGCCACCACACCGCCCTAGATAGCAACTCCCGAGTTCTGGCAATACCCGGGTGACCTGCCGACTTCTTGGCATGGAATTCCAGGAACACTCGCTGTCTTAACCTAGGAGGCACAAACAAAAGACCTACCGGAAGGTCTGGAGGAGCCTGCTCCTGTGCTCTAAGGACTAATGACAAGAGGTCCTGGGTAATGCCCACTTTAATACATGATGGGGACACAATGGGCAACGGCTCCTCGGTGGTCTCCTGGATTGGAGCAAAACTCCGCGAGAGCGCATCAGCCTTGATGTTTTTTGACCCAGGGCGATATGTTATAAAAAAAATTAAAGCGAGCAAAAAACAAAGCCCATCGTGCCTGCCTGGCATTGAGACGCTTCGCTGACTCTAAATATGCCAGATTCTTATGGTCGGTGAGAATTGAGACCACAAACTTAGCCCCCTCAAGCCAGTGTCTCCACTCCTCGAGTGCATCCTTAATAGCCAACAATTCCCGGTTACCCACGTCATAATTCATCTCGGCAGGCGAAAATTTACGGGAAAAGTAAGCATAAGGATGAAGGCGATTATCAGACACTCCCATCTGAGAGAGCACTGCCCCAATACCCATCTCAGAGGCATCCACCTCCACCACAAAAGGACGCTCTGGATCTGGGTGTCGCAGCACCTTGGCCGAGACAAATGCCCTTTTGAGACGGGCAAAAGCCGCTTTAGCCTCACAAGACCAGTGAGCAACATCCGCCCCTTTCTTAGTGAGTGCCACCAAGGGCGCCACTATAGACGAAAATCCAGCGATAAATCGTCTATAAAAATTCGCAAAGCCCAGGAAACGCTAAAGCGCCTTCAAACTAGTGGGCTGCACCCAATCCAGGACTGCCTGTACCTTGGAACCCTCCATTTGGAAACCTTCTGGGGAGATAATATATCCTAGAAATGCGATTTGCTGAACTTCAAATTTGCACTTCTCCAGCTTCGCCCCAAGCCGGTGGTCTCTGAGTTTCTGGAGGACTAAGCGTACATGCTTCCGATGTTCCTCCAGGGAATGGGAGAAGATTAGGATGTCATCTAAGTAAACAACTAAGAATCTATCCAAATATTCCCTGAGTACATCGTTCATGAAATCCTGGAAGACTGCCGGGGCATTACAGAGCCCAAAAGGCATCACCAAATATTCATAATGCCCTGAGCGGGTATTAAAGGCAGTCTTCCATTCATCCCCCTCTCTTATTCGGATTAGATTGTACGCCCCGCGTAGGTCAATCTTAGAAAAAATGGTGGCAGTACGAAGCTGGTCAAACAAGACCGAAATGAGAGGCAGTGGGTATGAGTTTTTAATCGTGATACGGTTCAATTCCCTGAAGTCGATGCAGGGTCGCAACGAACCGTCCTTTTTACCCACGAAGAAGAACCCCGACCCAACTGGAGACTGTGAAGGTCTGATAAATCCCTTAGCCAAGTTCTCCTGAATGTACTCTGCCATAGCCTGAGTCTCAGGACGTGACAGGGAGTACAACCTGCTCTTGGGAAGCTTAGCATTCGGCAACAAATCAATGGCACAGTCATAGGGGCGATGGGGAGGTAGTACCTCTGCAACTTTTTTGGAGAACACGTCCGCAAAATCTGCATAACACCCTGGCAATCCTGGCAAACTTAGCTGCGAGAGCCTGACTGGAAGGCTCAAGCAACTCCTGAAACATTCAGTACCCCAACTAAGAGTCTCCCCAGAGACCCAGTCAAATTGAGGATTGTGGGCCCTTAACCAGGGTAACCCCAACACCAATGGGGCAAAAGTACAGACAGTCACATAAAAGGACAATTTTTCAGAGTGTGTGGCTCCAATAAACAAAGAAATCTGGCTAGTGCAAGAGGTAATTTTACCTTGGGATAATGGTTCCCCGTTTAACCCACAAATCTCAATTTCCAATGCCAAGGGTACTAAGGGAACAGAGTGTTTCAGGGCAAATTGGCGGTCCATAAAAACCCCGTCGGCCCCACTGTCCACAAAGGCCTCAGTCTTGACAGTTTGACCGAGGATCTTCAAGGTCACCGGAATGATAAAAGTCTTCTTGGGAAATTCTGACTTCTGGCCTGACAGGATATTTCCCATCACCCTCAGGCCCTGAAGTTTTCCGGCTTTTCTGGGCATGATACTACCACATGACCTTTATTCCCACAGTACAAACACAACCCCTGCTGTCTCCTCCGCGTCTTCTCACGCGAGGAGAGGCGGGTAGCCCCAATCTGCATAGGCTCCTCGGAAAATTCCTCAGAGTCTGAGGTTCCCTTGGGAAAGAAGGAAACCTCGGTCTCCCTTTCAAGCCTACGCTCTCTCAGCCGTCTATCCACCCGGATGGATAACTGCATGAGCTGATCCAAGCTATCAGGCAAGGGATATTGTACCAGTTGGTCTTTTATCTGGTTAGAAAGACCTCTTCGGTACTGGTGTCTCAGGGCTGGGTCATTCCACTGGGTATCATGGGCCAACCTCCGAAACTCCGTACAGTAAACCTCAACTGGCCTTCGCCCTTGCTTAAGGATTGAAATCTGAGCCTCGGCTGAGGCCGTCTTGTCAGGGTCATCATACAACATGCCCAGTGCCGTAAAAAAAAGCATCAACACTTTTAAGCGACGGACAGTCAGGCTGCAACCCATATGCCCAGACCTGTGGGTCTCCTTGTAGCAAGGAAATCACTATGCCCACCCGCTGAATCTCCGACCCAGAAGACTGAGGCCTAAGCCGGAAGTATAGCTTGCAGCTCTCCTTGAAACAAAAGAACTGCGAGCGATCTCCAGAAAAACGATCCGGGAGATTTACTTTCGGCTCCTTAACCCCTGAAGGTGCTGCTGCTGCGGGAGCTCCGCCAGCGGCCTGGGAGGTGTGCATTTTAATGGATAAATCATTAAATTGTCGAGTCAGGACCTGCACCTGATCGACCACCTGTTGCAACGTATTTTGAGGGGTATGCTCCATATTCCCACAAAATTTCAACAGGAGTATTGGGCTGCTGAATATGTTATGCACACCAGTGCCTGCAGGAATGTACTGGTGTCTGAACTGTTATGCACACCAGTGCCTGCAGGAATGTACTGGTGTCTGAACTGTTATGCACACCAGTGCCTGCAGGAATGTACTGGTGTCTGAACGGATAGGGATGCAAAACAAATTAACTCACAGACAGACTGGGGAATATGACATTACGTACACAGAAGGTGATAGGGTAACAAAATAAACACAAAGTGAACAGATAAGCCCAGAGGCTAAGAAACTGGGTGTCTCCCTAGTATTAGGAATGCTCAGATGGAAAAAGCAAGATGTTGTGTTTTAATACGTAGAGAACCTGAAATGTTGTTGCTAAGGGCAACAGCAAAACCCTAAAGGGTTACCAACGGGTGTGGCAGTAAACTCCTTGGTCAGAGATGGAATGATAGACACAAGGAGAGTCTCCACAATCCTAATCCTCACTTGCAGTGCACAGGTTCAATTTACTGCCACTAAACTGACACCTGAACACCTTTGCACAGTGAGAAAGGATTTAGGCAGGCAAGTCTGAGAATACAGCCGCAAACTTGCTAAGTTCACAGAGTAGCAAAAGAACCCCAGCAAGTTAAACGACTGACTCCAGTCTTACTGCTAGGTCTGGATTGGCAGAGTGTAGTACCAAACCCCAAGGACTATTTGCAGTAAGCAACAACAAATACAAAGCTACACAGTACTGGCTAACTTTCAGGAACTGACTAACCAACAAAGATTCAGCAGCATCTGCTTAACCTGAGAAGAGGCCTTATATAGCAGGTGCTGTCCACGCCCCACTCAGACCTCACAGACTGTGAGCACAAAAACCAGCACCGGATCCCCTGCCGTGCACAAAGCCTGTAACCACTGCACAGCAAAAGACCCGAACCGGAGTATCAGCTGCGCTCAGGCCACTCCGCTAGCACTTGTCTCCCGGTTGCCATGACGACGTGGCAGCACAGGGCAGGAGACCCTAACAATCAGCCCAGCCAAATCTCATCATAACCCTCTGTTCCACGCTCTCTATGTACCCCATCTGTGTCACCCCTGTCTGTCTACCCCTCCCCTTAGAATGTAAGCTCTCACGAGTAGGGCCCTCTTCCCTCATGTGCTTATCCTTTTCTTACTTTAATAATCCTCAACTGCCCAAATCTCGCAGTTTTTGGCCACCTGGAACTTATCTCTGTCATTCACTAGTGTAGTTATGCTTAGTTACCCTGTACTTGTCCTATACTGTCTTCAACTGTAAGTCACTGTTTTCCTGTTTTGATTATGTGCTTATGTACTCTGTAATTGGGCGCTGCGGAACCCTTGTGGCGCCATATAAATAAAGGATAATAATAATAATAATCAGAGGCCAGAGTATCGAACTTGTAAACCTTGGCAAACGTGTTCGAACCAGACCAAGTAGCAGCTCGGCACAGCTGTAGGTCTGAGACACCCCGGGCAGCCGCCCAGGAAGAACCCACTTTACGAGTAGAGTGGGCCTTAACCGATTTCAGACACAGCAATCCTGCTGTCGAATACGTATGCTGGATAGTGAACCTGATCCAGCGCGAAATCGACTGCTTAGAAGCAGAACACCCAATTTTCTTGGGATCGTAGAGGACAAATAGAGAGAGTCAGATATCCTATGACAAGCAGTCCTCTTCACATAGATCTTCAAAGCCCATACCACATCCAAGGCCTTTGAAGCAATTGAGGAGTCAGTAGCCACTGGCACCACAATAGGTTGGTTGATATGGAAAGCCCATACAACCTTAGGCAGGAACTGTGAACGAGTCCTAAGTTCCGCCCTGTCTTCATGGAAGATCAAATAAGGACTTTTGCAAAACAAAGCCGCCAATTCCGACACACGTCGGGCAGAAGCCAAGGCCAACAGAGTGACCGCCTTCCACGTGAGAAACTTGATGTCAGCCTCCAGTAGAGGCTCAAACCATGCTGATTGTAGGAACTGCAACACCACATCTAGATCCCAGGGTGCAGTTGGTGCCACAAAGGGTGGCTGGATGTGCAAAACCCCTTTCAAAAAGGTCTGAACCTCAGGGAGGACAGCCAATTGTTTTTGAAAGAAGATGGATAAAGCAGAGATTTGGACCTTAATGGATCCCAATCTCAGGCCCATATCCACTCCTGCCTGCAGGAAAAGGAGAAAACGTCCAAGTTGAAATTCCACCGCAGGAAACTTCCTGGCTCACACCAAGAAATATATTTCTTCCAAATACGGTGGTAATGTTTAGACGTCACCCTCTTCCTAGCCTGAATCAGGGTAGAAATGACCTCACTCAGAATACCTTTCCGAGCTAAGATCTGGCGTTCAACCGCCATGCCGTCAAACGTAGCCGCGGTAAGTCTTGATAGGCGAATGGCCCCTGCAGCAGCAGATCCTCTCAAAGAGGTAAGGGCCTTGGATCTTCCAGCAGAAGATCCAGTAGATCTGCTTACCAAGCCCTCCTTGGCCAGTCTGGAGCAATGAGGATTGCCAGAACCTTTGTTCATCTTACCAGCTGAAGGACCTTTGGAATCAGAGGAAGTGTAGGGAACACATACACTGACGTGAACACCCACGGTGTTACCAGTGCACCCACTGCCACTGCCCGCGGGTCCCTCGACCTGGAACAGTACCTCCCCAGCTTCTTGTTGAGGTGGGAGGCCATCAAGTCTATGTGAGGAACCCCCCACCAACCGGTTACCTCCTCGAACCCCTCCGGATGGAGGCCCCACTCCCCTGGATGGAGATCGTGTCTGCTGAGGAAGTCTGCTTCCCAGTTGACTACTCCCGGAATGAAGATTGCCGACATCGCTACAGCATGCCTTTCTGCCCAGAGGAGAATTCTTGACACCTCTAACATGGCAGCCCTGCTCTTCATTCCGCCTTGTCGGTTTATGTAGGCCACCGTGGTCACGTTGTCCAACTGCACCTGAACAGCCCGATCCTGTAGAAGGTGTGCTGCTTGCAGAAGGGCGTTGTACACGGCCCTTAGCTCCAGGATGTTTATTGGGAGAAGAGATTCTTGATTCGACCACCTTCCTTAGAAGGTTTCCCCCAGAGCGACTGCTCCCCAACCTCTTAGACTTGCATCTGTGGTTAAAAGGATCCAGTCCTGAATTCCGAACCTTCGGCCTTCCGGAAGGTGAGGAAGCTGTAGCCACCAGAGAAGAGAAATCCTGGCTTTCGGAGACAGGCATATCCTCTTGGGCATGTGTAGGTGAGAGCCTGACCACTGGTCCAATAGGTCCAGCTGAAAAGGTCGAGCATGAAACCTGCCGTACTGCAGAGCCTCGTAGGCAGCAACCATCTCCCCCAGAAGGCGTATGCATTGATGAACCGATACCCGGGTAGGCTTTGGGACATCCCGGACCATTACTTGAATCACCAACGCTTTCTCCACCGGGAGAAATACCCTCTGCACTTCCGTGTCGAGGATCATTCCCAGGAAAGACAGCCACCTTGTCGGTTCCAGATGAGACTTTGGAGGGTTTAGGATCCAACCGTGCCTCCTGAGCAGTTGTGTCGTGAGTGCGATGGACCGCAACAACCTCTCCCTGGACGACGCCTTGATCAAGAGATCGTCCAGATATGGAATTATGTTCACCCCCTGTTTGCGGAGAACCATCATCTCCGCCATCACCTCGGTGAAGATCATCGGTGCTGTGGAGAGGCCAAACGGTAGCGCCTGGAAATGATAGTGATCGTCCATCAGCGCAAACCTGAGATATGCTTGATGCTGTGCCCAAATGGGAATGTGGAGGTAAGCATCCTTGATGTCCAGGGACACCAGGAACTCCCCATCCGACAGTCCTGAGATGACAGCTCTCAGAGATTCCATCTTGAATTTGAACTCCTTGAGATAAGGGTTCAAAGATTTTAAGTTTAGAATAGGCCGTACCGAACCATCCGGTTTCGAATAATAACCCTTGTTCCACTGCTGAAGTGGGACCGGAACAATGACCTCTGGCACCACCAATTTTCTGATGGCCTTCAGAAGAATTGTCCTGTCTGCCAGCAGGGCTGGCAAGCCTGACTTGAAGAAACGGTGAGGCAGGGGATCTTGAAACTCCAGTCTGTACACTCTGAACACTATATCCAAAACCCAGGGGTCAAGACCCGACGACACCCAGATGTGGCTAAACTGCCGGAGTCTTGCCCCCACCTGACCTTCCTCCAGGCCTAGCTGTCCACCGTCATGCGGAGGACTTAGGGGTATCAGAAGCGGGCTTCTGGGCCTGGGAACCTGCAGGAGCAGGTTTCTTTCCTTTGGCATGACCACCTCTGAAGAAGGTGTTCGAAGGCTTATTCTTTCTAGGCCTCGCGGGCCGAAAGGACTGTGACGTGGTCGATGAAAAAGGCTTCTTCGTAGCCGGTGCAGCTGAGGGGAGAAAATGAGACTTGCCCGCAGTAGCCTTGGCAATCCACGCATCCAGCACCTCCCCAAAGAGAGCCTGACCCTTGTATGGTAGGCCCTCCACACACTTCCTGGATTCCGCGTCGGCAGACCAGTTGCGCAGCCAGAGACCTCTGCGAGCCGAGATGGACATGGAGGAGATCCCCGCAGCCATGGAACCCAGGTCCTTCATGGAATCCACCAGGAACCCTGCAGAATCCTGAATATACATAAAAATAAATCAACGTCACCTTTGTCCAGCGTAGTCGATTCCTCCTGCAGAGTGATTGACCACCTGGCAATAGCTTTAGCAATCCAAGCACAGGCAATAGTAGGCCGCAATATAGCCCCTGAAGCCGTGTAAATGGATATCAGCATAGCATCCACCTTGCGATCTGCTGGGTCCTTCAACGCGGTAGATCCCGGGACCGGTAATACCATCTGCTTGGACAGCCGGATACAGAGGCGTTGACTATCGGCGGGGACTCCCATCTCTTCCTATCTTCCTCTGGGAAGGGAAAAGCCACCAAGACCCTCTTGGGAATCTGGAATTTCTTTTCCGGAGTTTCCCATGCCTTTTCAAAGATAGCATTCAATTCCTTGGATGCCGGGAAGGTGAGGGGGGGGGGGGGGGGGGGGCTTCTTATTATCCGTAAAGAAGGCATCCTCCACCTGTTCCGGAGCTGTGTCCGAAATGTGTAAAAAAGGATTTTGATAACCTACCGGTAAATCCTTTTCTCCTAGTCCGTAGAGGATGCTGGGGACGACATCAAGACCATGGGGTATAGACGAGATCCGCAGGAGACAATGGCACTCTAAAGACTTTTCATTGGGTGTGAACTTGCTCCTCCCTCTATGCCCCTCCTCCAGACAGTTGTAGGAACTATGCCCAGGGAGACTGACATTTCGAGGAAAGGAATTACTTAACTAGTGGTGAGATATCTACCAACTCACACCCTCAACCATGCCGCACACATGGCATTCAACTTAACACACGCCAACAGGCATGAACCAATTGCAGCAACATGCTGAAACCAAGATAACACAACTTGTGTAACTCTAATAACTAAACTGCAGGTAAAGTACGCACTGGGACGGGCGCCCAGCATCCTCTACGGACTAAGAGAAAAGGATTTACCAGTAGGTTATAAAAATCCTATTTTCTCATACGTCCTAGAGGATGCTGGGGACGACATCAAGGCCATGGGGTCTATACCAAAGCTCCAGTACGGGCGGGAGAGTGCGGATGACCCTGCAGCACCGATTGACCAAACTTTAGGTCCTCATCGGCCAAGGTGTCAAACTTGTAGAACTTAGCAAATGTGTTTGACCCTGACCAAGTAGCTGCTCGGCAAAGTTGTAATGCCGAGACCCCCGGGCAGCCGCCCAGGATGAGCCCACCTTCCTAGTGGAGTGGGCCTTTACCGACGTCGGCAATGGCAATCCAGCCATAGTATGAGCTTGCTGAATAATATTTCTATTGCAACGTGCAATAGTCTGCTTGGAAGCAAGACAGCCAATCTTGTTGTGATCATACAGGACAAACAGAGCCTCTGTTTTCCGTATACGAGACGTTCTAGCAACATAGATTTTCAAAGCTCTAACCATATCTAGAGAGTTTGAATCAGTGAATGTGTCAGTAACTACTGGCACTACAATAGGTTGGTTTATGTGGAAAGAAGAAACCACCTTTGGAAGAAAATGTTGGCGAGTTCGCAACTCTGCCCTATCTTCATGGAAAATCAGGTAAGGGCTCTTGAAAGACACGGCCCCCAATTCAGACTCCCGCCTTGCGGATGCCAATGCCAAAAGCATCACCACTTTCCAAGTGAGAAACTTCAACTCTATCTTTTGTAGAGGCTCAAACCAATCCAATTGAAGGAACTGCAATACCACGTTAAGGTCCCATGGTGCCACTGGAGGCACGAATGGAGGCTGTATGTGCAGAACCCCTTTCACGAAGGTCTGAACCTCTGGAAGAGAGGCCAATTGTTTTTGGAAGAACACTGACAAGGCCGAAATCTGGACCTTAATTGATCCCAATCGTAGGCCCGCCTCCACACCATCCTGCAAACAATGGACAAAACGTCCTAAGTGAAACTCTTCCATAGGAGCTTTCTTGGATAAACACATATTTTCTCCAAATACGGTGGTAATGTTTCGACGTTACTCCCTTTCTGGCCTGAATAAGGGTGGGGATGATCTCCTTAGGAATACCCTTCCTGGCTAGGATACGGCGCTCAACAGCCATGCCGTCAAATGTAACCGCGGTAAGCCCTGGTACATGCACGGCCCCTGCTGCAGCAGATCCTCCCGAGGAGGAAGAGGCCGAGGATCTTCTATGAGCAACTGCTGAAGATATGGGTACCAAGCCCTCCTTGGCCAGTCTGGGGCAATGAATATCGCTCGAACCCTTGTTTTTCTTATGATCTTGAGTACTTTTGAGATCAGTGGAGGGAAGACATACACTGACAGAAAAACCCACTGGGTCACCAGTGCATCCACTGCTACTGCTTGAGGGTCTCTTGACCTGGAACAGTATCTCTGAAGCTTCTTGTTGAGACGGGACGCCATCATGTCTATTTAAAGAACTCTCCAAGACTTGTCAACTCTGCAATGACTACTTGGTGGAGGCCCCACTCTCCTGGATGGAGATCGTGTCTGCTGAGGAAGTCTGCTTCCCAGTTGTCTACTCCCGGAATGAATATTGCCCACAGAGCTTGTAGAGGTTTTTCTGCCCAGCGGAGGATTTTTGTCACCTCTGCCATTGCCGCTCTGCTTTTCGTTCCGCCCTGCCTGTTTATGTATGCGACTGCAGTTACATTGTCCGCCTGGATTTGCACGGGACGGTCTTGAAGAAGATGTACCGCTTGTTGAAGGCCGTTGTAAATGGCTCTTAGCTCCAGTACGTTTATGTGAAGGCAGGCTTCCAGATGTGACCAACGTCCCTGGAAGTTTTCTCCCTGAGAGACTGCTCCCCAGCCTCGGAGACTTTCATCCGTGGTTACCAGGACCCAGTCCTGAATCCCGAACTTGCGTCCCTCTAGCAGGTGAGAGCTGTGCAACCACCACAGGAGCGAAATCCTGGTTTTTGACAACAGGATTATCTTTCTGTGCATGTGTAGGTGTGACCCCGACCACTTGTCCAACAGGTCCCACTGGAATACTCTGGCATGGAACCTGCCAAACTGTATGGCCTCGTAGGCCGCCACCATCTTCCCCAACAATTGAATGCACTGATGGATCGACACACTTGATGGTTTCAATATCTGTTTTACCATTTTCTGGATTTCCAGAGCCTTTTCCAGCAGAAGAAATACTCTCTGAACTTCTGTGTCCAGAATCATCCCGAGGAAAGACAACCTTGTCGTCGGTTCCAACTGTGACTTTGGGTAATGGATCTCGCCTTTATCAGGAGGTCGTCCAGATAAGGGATTATATTGACTCCTTTCTGACGAAGGAGGACTATCATCTCCGCCATCACCTTGGTGAATACCCTCGGCGCCGTGGTGAGACTGAAAGGTAACGTCTGGAATTGGTAATGGCAATCCTGAACCGCAAATCTCAGATAAGCCTGGTGAGGGGGATAAATGGGAACATGCAGGTAAGCATCCTTTATGTCCACCGACACCAAGCAGTCCCCCTCCTCCAGACTGGCAATCACCGCCCGAAGTGATTCCATCTTGAACTTGAACCTTTTCAGGAAGCAATTCAGATCTTTTAGATTTAGGATCGGTCTGACCGAGCCATCCGGCTTCGGAACAACAAAAAGGCTTGAATAAAAACCCTGCCCTTGTTGTGACAACGGTACCAGGACTATGACCTGGTCTTGACATAATTTTTGGATTGCCGCTGTTACTGCTTCTCTCTCTGGCGGAGAAGCTGGCAAGGTCGATTTGAAAAATCGTCATGGGGGAACGTCTTGAAACTCCAGTTGGTATCCCTGGGATACTATTTGCAACACCCAGGGATCCAGGCCAGACAGAATCCAATCCTGGCTGAAGAGTTTGAGATGTGCCCCCACCCGAGCGGCTTCCCGCAAGGGAGCTCCAGCGTCATGCTGGGGATTTGGCAGAATTAGGGGTAGACTTCTGCTCTTGGGAACCTGGAGCCGGTGTGCGCTTCTTTCCCCTTCCCCTTCCCATACCTGCAAAGAAGGGGGAACCTCTCATCTTTTTGTATTTATTGGGCCGAAAGGACCGCATTTGCGGGTGATAGGTCTTTTTTGCCGGTGCAGGCGCAGTGGGCAAAAATGTCGACTTACCTGCGGTAGCCGCCGAGACTAACGCATCCAGGCCATCGCCAAATAAGGCCTCACCTTTATATGGGAGAGCCTCCATGTTTCTTTTGAAATCTGCATCCGCGTTCGACTGGCGAATCCACAATGCCCACCTAGCCGATACTGCCATGGTAGCGGCTTGTAAACTCAAGAGTCCAATATCCTTCATTGCTTCCAGCATGTAGGCGGCAGCGTCCTTGATATTCCCTAACTTAAGGAGTATCTCATCTTTATCAATCGTGTCAATTTCTGATGACACGCTTTCTGACCATTTTTCAATAGCGCGGCTCACCCATGCGCAGGCAATAGTGGGCCTGAGCAGTGTACCATTGGTAACATACCGTAAATGGATTTCAATGTCGTTTCCATTTTGCGGTCTGCCGGCTCTTTAAGAGAAGCCGTGCCAGGAGCAGGGAGAATTACCTTCTTTGTCAACCTGGAAAGTGCACTGTCTAACACAGGGGATGACTCCCATTTTTTCCTGTCTTCAGCCGGGAAAGGATAAGCTATGTGAATCCATTTGGGAATACGAATTTTTTTATCAGGATTCACCCACATCCCTTCAAACAGAGCATTTAGTTCGTGTGAAGGAGGGAACGTGACTTTGGATTTATTTTCCTTACATAAATAAGCCTTCTCCTGAGGTACAGGAGTGCTTTCTGTAACCTTCAAAACGTCCCTTATAGCCACAATCATATATTGTATACTTTTTGCCAATTTATGATCTATCTCTCTGGATTCACTATCGTCGACACAAGAATCAGAGTCCGTGTCGGTATCAGTGTTTACAACATTTGCAAATGGTCTCTTATGTGACCCAGAGGGGCCGCCCGCATAAGGAATAACAGCATCCTGAAAAATCACATCTTCCACAGATTTTCTCCAGCATGCAGCCTTAGATTCAGACTTATCCAATCTACGGTTAATCAGATGCATACTGTCACATAGCTCTTTCACCCATGCAGGCTCTTGGTGTGCCGGTAGCGCCACCACATTACAACTCTGTGTCCCTAAAATGGCTTCCTCCGGGGAGGAACTCCCTGCCTCAGTCATGCCTCACACGTGTACACCACACTCACAGACACACTGGGACTTATTTTGGGGACAGACCCACAGTAAATCTGTCAGAGGGACACAGGATAGGAGCAGCCAATTCACAAACCCAGCACCAGTATTGCCTGTGAACACAGTATGTGCACAGCCCAAAAGCGCTTTTAAATAGTAATATACACTATCAAATGCACCACAATCGCTTTGTGCCCCCCCTTAATAGCACCCTGTACTTGTCAGAAGTGGAGGAGAGGACCAGCGTGTTCTCTGCAGCCTGAGGAGAGAGAGAAAATGGCGCTGAGTAGTGTGATGGCTGCCTGAGGAAGAAGCTCCGCCCCCACAATGGTGCGTCCTTACACTCAGTATACTACATAATATTTATACTGGCGGGGGTAGGGCTGTGCCAGCGGCATCTTATGCCCCCTTTTAGCCAGTTTGAGGTATTTTTCTTGCTGCCCAGGGCGCCCGCCCCCCCCTTCCCCCGCGCCCTGCACACTGTAGTGCCGTGTGTGTGGGCAGCAATGGCGCGCTGCACTCCTGCCAGCCGCGCCGCACCTCAGCCGTAACTTACTTGATTGAAGATCATTCTTCTCATACTCACCTGTCTTCTGACTTCTGGCTCTGTGAGGGGGTGACGGCATGCTGTGGGAGTGAGCATCTAGACACGGCTAACGTTCAGTACCCTTCAGGAGCTAATGGTGTCCTGTCAGCCAGAAGCAGAGCCATAAAACTCTTTAGGAAGCTGGTTCTGCTTCTGCCCCCTCAGTCCCACGAAGCAGGAAGTCTGATGCCAGCAGATCTCCCTGAAAATAAAAAACCTCATAAGTCTTTTCAGAGAAACTCAGTAGAGCTCCTCAGAGTGCATCCAGTCGACCTGGGCACATTTCTAAAACTGAGGTCTGGAGGAGGGGCATAGAGGGAGGAGCCAGTTCACACCCAATGAAAAGTCTTTAGAGTGCCCATGTCTCCTGTGGATCCCGACTATACCCCATGGTCTTGATGTCGTCCCCAGCATTCTCTAGGACGTATGAGAAACATCCTTAACAGCCTCAATCATCAACTGCACCCCCTTGGCAAGTGATGCGGTCCCCCTCAACACATCCCCATCACCGTCTGCAGCATCAGAGTCGGTGTCCGTGCACATTTATGAGAATGTACCGCAGGGGACCCCGAGGAGGTAGAATCAGACCATACCACCATAGAGGACTGGAGTACCTGAGTGGCATGCTCAGTCCTAGCAACCCTATCAGAAATCTGTGAAATAGTCCCCTCAGAGAGACTAACCATTCTGGCTCTCTAGCTGGGATCTGCGCTAAAACAGTGCAATCCTGATTACATGGAATGGAGTCTTCCTGGGAAAACAAATCATCTGCAGCATATGAAACAGTGTCCCTAGACATGTTGTCACACACACTCAAACACCCCACAAACACACAGGGTATTATGTAGACAGATTCCCCCCCCCCCCCAAGAATGGCAGAGAGTCACAGAGATTGGAGCCAACCCACACACAGCGCTTTTCAGGTAAAGGGAGTCCCTTCCCAGCGCTGACTGTGTCCCTTACAGCCTGCCCTCCCTTCTACAGCCCCCTGGTACCGTACAGACTGCTAGAGAAAGCTCTGGAGGGACCTGGATCCAGTGAACTGTGACTGCAGGCAGGAAAAATGGCGCTGAACACTGCTGGGTCCGCTCTGAGAAGCTCCGCCCCCTTCAATGGCGCTGTCTTCCCGCTCACATGAGGATTATACTGGCCCGGAGGATTGTGCTGACCTGGATCCGCAGACCCCGACATGCCTGAAACGACCAGTGTAGGGTCCGGAGCTGGCCCAGGGCGCTCCCTCCCAGCGCCGCACCAAGGTACCGCTGAACCTTCCAGGAGCGCGGGTAAGACCGCGCTCCTGACCCTGTAGCCGCCCTCTTCACACTGTCCCCCCGCTTGCAAGGGGGGACAGTGACTCACTCACCACACTTCAGCTCCTGAGGGGGTGGCGGCTGGCTGCCGGGGCGAGTGTTCCCCTGCGGCGGGGCGCGATCGGACCCCTCTGGAGTCAACGTCCAGTCAGCGGGAGCAGTGGCTCAAGACCCCGTGGGGCGGACACTGCTCCCCTTCCTCAGTCCCACGCTGCAGGGAGGAGGCTGTCGCCAACAGCCTCCCTGTAAAGTAAAAAAACCTAAAAAGGAAGAAAAATACTCTTTACCAAGAGAACTCTGTAAAGCTCCCCTAGCTGTGACCGGCTCCTCCGGGCACATTTTCTAAACTGAGTCTGGTAGGAGGGGCATAGAGGGAGGAGCCAGCCCACACTATTAAACTCTTAAAGTGCCAATGGCTCCTGGTGGACCCGTCTATACCCCATGGTACTAATATGAACCCCAGCATCCTCTAGGACATAAGAGAAATACTCCTTATACATGTGAAATGAGTATAACTGTGTGTGATACAGATGTAGCCATGTTCATCTTTGCTCCATTAATTCCATTAGGAATTAATGGAGCGATCGCTGTCTGCGAATAGTCACAGCAGGGACGTGTGGTGAGGTAAATGGTTGAAGAGGCACTGGTTTGTACCAGAGCCAGATTTAGACACAATTTACTGTATGAGCCAAAGGGTACATGTGGGCATTATACACAGGTGCAGCAGTATATACTGCTGGAAATTTGGTGAGTATTGATCAGGGATGTGCGGAAAATGTAGGCAGGGGAGCCACTGCCCCCCCGGTCAGAATTTTTAATCCAGAGTTTTGAGTATAAAAATGATTAGAATAATACAAAGAAGATATTTCTAATATAGGCCCTCATTCCGAGTCGTTCGCTCGGTATTTTTCATCGCATCGCAGTGAAATTCCGCTTAGTGCGCATGCGCAATATTCGCACTGCGACTGCGCCAAGTATCTTTGCTATGAAGAAAGTATTTTTACTCACGGCTTTTTCATCGCTCCGGCGATCGTAATGTGATTGACAGGAAATGGGTGTTACTGGGCGGAAACACGGCGTTTTATGGGCGTGTGGCAGAAAACGCTACCGTTTCCGGAAAAAACGCAGGAGTGGCCGGAGAAACGGGGGAGTGGTTGGGCGAACGCTGGGTGTGTTTGTGACGTCAAACCAGGAACGACAAGCACTGAACTGATCGCACAGGCAGAGTAAGTCTGAAGCTACTCTAAAACTGCTAAGTAGTTTGTGATCGCAATATTGCGAATACATCGGTCGCAATTTTAAGATGCTAAGATGCACTCCCAGTAGGCGGCGGCTTAGCGTGTGTAACTCTGCTAAATTCGCCTTGCGACCGATCAACTCGGAATGAGGGCCATAGTTTTTGTATTTCTAATATACTTTATATACAGTCAAAACTCTGGCTTATACGTTAGTATGTCAGGAAAGACTCTGCCTCACCTCACCGCACATCACTGAGTCACAGCCCAATACGCTGTGCAGCATGCCGCATGGCAGCAAGATGAACATGGCTACGTGTGTGCGTGTGTGTGTTTAAATCTGATGAATGGGATGAACTTTATTTTATTTTTTCACTGAAAATAAGTTTTTTCACAAACTAACGAATTCCTAACTGATAAATCACAGAATGTACAGAAACATATTTGCCTTGCTTATCCCTGCTGCTGGATTCCGTTTGGTTTTGACTTTTTTTTTTTTATACATTATATTGAAAATGAGTGAAGGCTAAATCTGTGATCATGTATGTTGTATCACCTGAGAGCATTACAAGCAAATGCAGCCTAAAATGCCGCCTCACACAGTGCCACACATGGAAATTACCCAAGGAGTCTGAAGTTACGCAAACAGTAGGAATTGTAATCAAGGTGTGTAACATCTTTACACTAGGTGTCCCTAATTGCATCTAAAGAGGTACCTGAACTAATCAGAGTGATTATTCCGTTATTACCATGTAAATTGGGTCTCGCTGTGTAAAATGTTTCCAGGTTCGGTGTAATTTGACCTCAGTACGAAATCAACCATTTTAAAGCTCGGGAGGGGTAGGAAGAAAGAAACAGAAAACAAGTGGCTGATTAGACTACTTGTGCCCAGAAATCTCCTGACTGAATAGAGATTGCAGACATATGCTAGTTTCCTAATTTAGCTTCCCTCACACAGGGGGGCGGGAGGAGTGACAAAGGGATGTGCACACAGATCTCCCAGACACAGGGCAATTGTTTGTATCACATTACATTTGCATCTCTTTACACACAGTTACTTACATCTTGTACAAAGCAGAAGATGAGATAATGTCACTGACTGGAGAAGGTGTGAAAGATGAAAAGCCACAATATTGATACAGTAAACTGCATTTATAGGCACAAGTCTTGCACAGTACACACATTAGAAGTACAAGTGTGACACATGAAATTTAAGCAGCTCTGTTGTCCTATTAGGTCATATCAGGTGGCGTAAATTCATCCCAGTCGTCCAGAGGCCAGATGGAGTTTGGTGCGCCCCCCCCCCCCCCCTTTTAAAACAGGAAAACCAAATATGGTGTGAGTGAATGTGTGTGTATGTGTGTAAAAACACACGATTTACAGAATTATATAGAAGGCACTCTCAGCCAGTCTACAGGTACTGGAGCCCGCAGTGAATTGGCAGGACTCCAGCTACAGTGTGTGGCAACAGCTGGTGGGTCATGGTCACACTTGGGTCCCACTGTGAACTACACAGGTGCTGCTGTACATGCAGACAGGGCTCGGAGCCCGGAAGCAGGCGCCTTCATTGCCTCTGGGAGTTACACCCCTGGGTATTACCACACTTGGCTACAAGACGCTAACATTTTGCAGGAAGATGTAATCTCCCCCTTACTCTTTATTGTCAAGAGCTGCAAAATGCTTTGTCAGTGTGGCTGGATCACTGAATGAGTTGGAAAATGCATTTTATTTTATTTTTTGTTAATTCATTTCTTCTTTTCCCAGTAATAGGAATTTGATTGGGGACCCTCACCTAGGACCATTAACTCCACTTGGAAGGGTTTGCACAAAACTAGGCAGGTCCTCTGCTGGTCACTTTTGGTACTTTCTGGTCTGTGTATGGTATGGGAGCAGACACATTAGCACTAATGCTTTCATTCATTTAATTTGCCACAAAGTGTTAACATTACTGCTCCTCTCCTGAATCATTTACTTAATTAATTATGGTAATTGTGAGACAATTTTTAGGATGAAAGTGTAATGGTGTGTACACATGGGGAGATATTTTCTTACGATTTTGACTATATAGTCAAAATTGTAAGAAAAGTTAGTGCAGATCGCAAGGTGAAAGTCACCTTGCGGTCCCGATTCGATGCCGATGCGCGGTCCCGCGCGGTCGGCATCACAAGCATAGATAGACTGTGCAGGCAAGTCAATTTTGACTATCTCTGTAGAAGAGATAGTCAAAATTGACACATAGCCAAAACTGCACATAGTCAGTATCGCAAGCACACTCATTAAGTGCTTGCGATGCCGACCTAGCCCGTCGCATAGTGAGAATCGGGCATAGCCCGAATCTCACCGTGTGTATGGGCCTTAAATGTAATTAACCGCTTTGTTATTGGGTGTATTTTTTTTTTTTTTAAATATATTGGCTATATAGAATATTTTATAAAACTGCTTATTGCAGCCTAGTAAATGTCATAAAGAAGGAGCTTTGAGACTCTTGGTAGCATAGTGGGTAAAAGCTTTGTGTTTAGAGAAAAAAAACCAGTAAAAGTTATAACCTATCCACATTTCCAATCAATCGCTAGTCACTTTTCCAGCCCTGCAAGTGTGGTGGTACGCTCAGGTATGGTGTAACCAAGGGCGTAGCTACCATAAATGCAGGCAGTGCAGCTGCTATGGGGCCCAGAGCTGAGAGGGGCCCACCTTCCCTGTCACAGTTATATGTGTTATATACATTTTTCCCCATTGTGTGGTACGTAGGGGTACTTTCAATCTTTTTCCTTGGGGCCTGCAATATATGTGGATATGCCCCTGCACTTGCCCATTGTAGTGTGGTATAAAATGAACTGGAGGGCATTTTTTAATATTATATAATATGAACGGGGGCACTATAATAAGGCACAATATGAATGAGGAGCACCATATATCCTAATATGAATTGGCGGTACTGTGCGGCATAATGTGTACTGGCAGCTCTGACATGTGACATAGGGTGAACTTAAGCACTACTGCGATTCGTAAAAGAAACTAGGGCACTACTATGGGGTATAACCTTAAATAAGGTTCTACTATGGTTCAGAAAATGATCTAGGGCACTATTATAGGGCATAAAATTAACAACTGTTGCAGAGAAGTGTCTCTCTAGAAGCATTGCGATGGGGGCCCCTTCAAAATGTTGCTATTGGGTCCACCAAGTTCTGGTTACGCCCCTGGGCGTAACATTCAGAATCGGGCCACCAGTATGCCGTATCCCGGCTCACACTATAGCCGCCGCTACTGGCTATTACTTTAAAACTCCGCCGCTGAGCACCCAGAACTTGCTCGGCTGCAGCAGCACTTCATCCATGCTAAGCGCTGCTGGGAGCGCAGCATCACAGCAGGAAGGAGGAGCCTGCTGCTTCCTCCTGCAGCGCCTGCCTGGCTTCTCCTCATCTGCCAGTGCCTGGAAGTGAGTGAGAGACACAGATTAAAGGGGAAGATGGGGGAGCCTGGTGAGAGACATTGAGTAAAGGGGAAGGGGGGACGCAGGCTGAGAGACACAGAGTGAAGGAGAAGGAGGGGGCCGCCTGGTGAGAGACACAGAGTGAAGGGGGGAACGCAGGCTGAGAGACACAGAGTGAAGTGGAATGAGGGGCCGCCTGGTGAGAAACACAGAGTAAAGGGGAAGAGGGAGGTGACTGGTGAGAGACATTGAGTAAAGGGAAAGGGGGGGACGCCTGGTGAGAGACACAGAGTGAAGGGGAAGGGAGGGGGGGAATGCAGGCTGATTGACACTGAGTGAGGGGGGGGGCACAAAATGACAAAATAGTAATCACACTGGAAGTCTGCATTTTTGTTTTTTTGTGTGGAGCACACAAACATAAATAACAATAACAGTATCACACATAGATGAATAAAACATGACAGTCATCAATACAGATGGGATCCGGTCTGAAGGTCGACACTGTCTAGGTCGAAAATGTTTAGGTCGACCACTATAGGTCGACAGTCACTAGGTCGACATGGATGGAAGGTCGACAAGGTTTCTAGGTCGACAGGTCTAAAGGTCGACATGAGTTTTTCACATTTTTTCTTTTTTTGAATTTTTTCATACTTAACGATCCACGTGGACTACGATTGGAACGGTAATCTGTGCCGAGCAAAGCGGTAGCGGAGCGAAGGCACCATGCCCGAAGCATGGCGAGCAAAGCGAGCCATGCGAGGGGACGTGGTGCACTAATTGGGGATCCCGGTCACTCTACGAAGAAAACGACACCCAAAAAAAAAATAAACCTCATGTCGACCTTTACACCTGTCGACCTAGCACATGTCGACCTAGAAACCCTGTCGACCTTCCATCCATGTCGACCTAGTGACTGTCGACCTATAGTGGTCGACCTAAACATTGTCGACCTAGATACTGTCGATTTGATGAACCACACCCATACAGATATCTATGAATATACACAGATCCGTACAAAACTAAAAATTTATGGAATATAGATTAAATCAAATCAAAGCAGACATGGTCGTTCATGAAGTCAACTGCTAGCATGACAAGAAGTAAAAGTACATCAGCCAACAATTGCCTAGTCTCATACCATTGTGTAGAGAATGGAAGCAGTTTTGTAACTGCAGCTTAATATCAGCGGTAATCAAAACAATATATCATTCCCAAATATTAAAGAACATTTCCGTGCTGACTTCCTTATGTAAGGTGGCTTTCAGCCAGTCCGTGCCAAATACATAGGGCTCGATTCAATTCAGCCCAGATTAAATAGCGCCTGGAGGGAGCTACTAGAGCTATTCAATTCAGCATGATGTTTAGTCATGAGAACCGGCATTCTCAGACTTAAGTGGCTGGTGCAATGCTGTTTCTGCCGCGCTAAAGGCAGAAAACAGCAAGAAATCCTCTAGTTGGACATAACATCACGCTGAATTGAATAACTTTGGGAGCTCCTAGCCGGCACTATTCAATTTGCGCTGACTTGAATCGAGCCCATAGAAAAGCTTTCAGTGAAATAACACCATAGTAGGAGGCTCTACCTAACTGCACATATGTAAAATATATTTTCCTGCAACTGCAGATACTATAAGTAACACCTTCTTACTGCCATGCAGCAGTCTAGTAGATCAGAGAGTAATAGCTAAAATTGCCCATTCTGACAATAAATGGGAGATAATTAAGTAAAAAAGTGACTGCAAAATTACAGACCTGTCTCCAAAATTTTGAAATAAATAGGTCACTTCCACATAAAATGTATGAATGTGACCTCAGGCTTTTACATTTGGGGCAGTGGCGTCACTATGCGATTGCAGGGGGTTCGTGCCACACCCGGTTGTGTCAACCCTCCAAGTGCTGACTTCTTCCCAGTGACAGGAGGCGGTGGCTGCACTATAACATTATGTGCAGCACCTGGCTCCTGTCACACTGTAGGTGCTGGCACTGTACACACAGACTGGTCTCGGTGGACAGCCAGCAGCTCCGTACCCCCACAGAGATGAAAGCGGGGGTTTGGGCCACAAGGTCACGCCCCTTTCCCATGAGACCACACTCCCTTTCTGAGAGTTTTTAAGTGATCCCATAGGTTATGTAACAAGTAATAATGGCAGGAGATGGCTATAGTACCAGCTAGATGTCGGGAGAGCATAGAGTCCAGATTATTGGACCAATCTAAAGGAGAAAAATGTTTGACCACAGCACAGTACCAGGGTCTTTGACTGTAGGGTAGAGTACGTTTCCGCAATAGATTATACCTGGAGAGGTCATTTGGAGGTGGAATAAACTAGAGCAAGAATGTTACAGATACCCTTGGGAACCCACGTATTAAATGGAAATGTGCTCTCCCCAATTTATACTCCGGGTTCGCCACCAATGGTAAAAAGAGAGAATGGTGACTATTGAGGTCCCATTGATGTCTTGTGAAATGCAATGCCACCCAAGCCGCCATCAAAAGAGGATTATCAATAACCTCATCAGATAACACCTGTTTGTGTAGATGTAAATAAGAAAGTAAATGGAGTTGGGAAAGGAAAGACTGGTCAGTTTGGGAATCAGTGTAAAAATCAGTTTGATGAACCCAATCGCGGATGTATCTACATATACTAGTGTGACTACATAGCTTTAGATTTGGGAAGTTGACGCCCCCATTAGCTAGGGTTTGTTGCAATTTCAAAAGACTAAACTAGGGTTTCTTATTTTTCCAGATGAACATGCAAAGGAAGCTTTTTGACTGTAGCTGTTAATAAATCAGATACCATCTGGTGATCATTTTAATTAAATGAATTCTACCCAAATATGATATCAAATGCTTCCATTTGGATATTTCCACCAGTGTGTCTTTACTAGTTTTAGATACATTTAAAACATATAAATATTGGCTGACTTCCGGTGGGCGGACCAGTACCATGGCCACATTTTAGATGAGCTCTCCGCTCCCGCTCTAAAATAGCGCTGATCCTGTCAGCTGGCGCCGGGAGCCGTGCACCACAAACATTGCAGTGGTCAAAAGAGATAGAGGTGGGTAAAGTGGCGCAGTCCCCGGCTCCTCACGCTCTGTTTACCCTGGAACTCCGTTTTTTTCACCCATGTCACTGCCCACGGCTGCCATATTGGACTCGGTCGGGCTTTCCTCTGCTCCCTGCACCCGATTCTCCCCAGCCTATTGCTGCTTCCTGATACCACCTGTGCCTCTGAAACCTGCTCCTGGCACCAGGACACTGTGCTAGGCCAACAAGTGCCCATTTCTCACCCCAAGCTGCATTTCCTCAGCCTTATAACTTGCAATGCAGTCTCTTTATCACTCTCCCTGCTGGTAAGGATTTCACATTGCCTTCACAATATGCTAACATCAAACAAGCTCATTCCCCTGTAATATCCTGGACGTGGGCACATTTGTTGCTAAAAAATAAAAAAGATGGCAAGGGTAGTCAGACTCCCAAACAAAGGGAGACCAGAGCTTCCACTTCTGTGACTTCTAGTCCTCCCTCTTCCCCTTCGGGGGATGACATATTGGATGGAGCTCCAGATCCTACTAAATATAGTGCTGTGTCGGTGGCCAAGGCTCAGGAGGTCTCTGACCTGTTTTCACCTCAGCTTGACAGGAAGCTAGCAGGTCTCAAGGAAGCTATAGACTCAGCAGTTGTTCAACTTAAAGAACACAGGGGTAAATTTACTAGGATGGGAGTTCTATTTAAGATGGGATGTTGCCCATAGCAACCAATCAGATTCCAGGTATTATCTTCTAGAAGGTGCTAGATAAATAAGAAGTAGAATCTAATTGGTTGCTATGGGCAACATCCCATCTTAAATAGAACTCCAATCTTAGTAAATTTACCCCACAGTGTCTGTTTTTATGAAGCTGAACAGCGTATTTCTAACTTGGGGGGCAACCTTACCGCTGCCAAATCTCTGATCGACACCCAGGAAGCCTCTCTCTTAGCTATTCACGACAAGTTGGAGGATCTTGAGAACCGAAACAAGTTGTGCCTAACTGGGCTTCCAGAGACGGTAAAACCTTGAGACCTACTGGACTTGGTGTCTACATGGCTCCCTCAGGAACTGGGCTGCCTACCTGCCATGGGATCCATCTTGATTGAAAGTGCACACAGAATTGTCCCCAACCGTCAAACCGACCGCTGTACACCCCACCCTGTCATCTTTAGAGTTCTCAATTATACGGACAAAGGGGGTAATTCCAAGTTGATCGCAGCAGGATTTTTGTTAGCAGTTGGGCAAAACCATGTGCACTGCAGGGGAGGCAGATATAACATGTGCAGAAAGAGTTAGATTTGGGCGGGTTATTTTGTTTCAGTGCAGGGTAAATACTGGCTGCTTTATTTTTACACTGCAAATTAGATTGCAGATTGAACACACCACACCCATATCTAACTCTCTCTGCACATGTTATATCTGCCTCCCCTGCCGTGCACATGGTTTTGCCCAACTGCTAACAAAAATCCTGCTGCGATCAACTTGGAATTACCCCCAAAGTTCGGCTGCTGGATGCTTACAGAAAGTCTCAGACTTTAACCTATCAAGGGGTCATACTACTTTAGTTTCAGGATTTTTCTTACCAAGTAGCAATGAAACGCAGAGTTCTCTACAATTTGTAAATCCTTTTTTTGAACATGGAGTTCGTTTCGCGCTGTTGAACCCGGTGAAGTTACGTGTGCAGCATGATGGCAAGCAATACCTTTTTGACTGTGTCTCCAGCTAAATAGTTTCTGGACTCTCTGCCTGGTTTTTCCACCGACTTGTCAGCCGACATGGCCTGATTCTCTTTTCAGCTCGCAAATCTAATTTTATGATGTCCATGCTTGCTTATCCCTTACTTAAACAAAATGCTAAGGCTTGTAATGATTGCTAATGTTATTTTCCTTAGATTTTTTATTTATTTTTCATGTTTGTGACACTGCTGAGATACTTTTCCTCTTTGTCCCTTCCTTCTTTACCTTTTCCTTCCCTCCCCCTTCCCTTTTTTTCGATTCAGGTTACAATGTGTTCGATACTACTGGCCGTTTAGGCCTTTTGATTAGGTTCTTAATATGACACAAAATGGTAGAACTGTATTATGTATGTTTTTCGATATGGGAGACCACACAGTTTATTGCCTTAGTTCTACTGCTCGCTATTAGGGGGTATATGCAATTGCCGTCGAATCGCGGCAATTTTTCGCCCGTTTTTTAATTCGACACAATTCGACCGTCGAATTCCGGCAAGTGGGTGCCGAAATTCAACATATTCAATAAAAAACGGATTCGACAGTCCCGCTGTCGAAAAACGGCCGATTTGACGGATTTTGATCCGATTTTTAAAAAACGGGAAAAAACCCGAAAAAAAATTGCGTGGGGTCCCCCCTCCAAAGCATAACCAGCCTCGGGCTCTTCGAGCCGGACCTGGTTCTAAAAATCCGGGGGAAAAACTGACAGGGGATCCCCCGTATTTTTAAAACCAGCACCGGGCTCTGCGCCTGGTGCTGGTGCAAAAAATACAGGTGGGAAAAAGAGTAGGGGTCCCCCGTATTTTTTACACCAGCATCGGGCTCCACTAGCTGGACAGATAATGCCACAGACGGGGGTCACTTTTATACAGCGCCCTGCGGCCGTGGCATTAAATATCCAACTAGTCACCCCTGGCCGGGGTACCCTGGGGGAGTGGGGACCCCTTCAATCAAGGGGTCCCCCCCCAGCCACCCAAGGGCCAGGGGTGAAGCCCGAGGCTGTCCCCCCCATCCAAGGGCTGCGGATGGGGGGCTGATAGCCTTGACAAAAATGAAAGAATATTGTTTTTTCCAGTAGTACTACAAGTCCAAGCAAGCCTCCCCCGCAAGCTGGTACTTGGAGAACCACAAGTACCAGCATGCGGGAGAAAAACGGGCCCGCTGGTACCTGTAGTTCTACTGGGAAAAAAATACCCAAATAAAAACAGGAGACACACACCGTGAAAGTAAAACTTTATTTCACACCTGCCGACACACACATACTTACCTATGTTGATCCGCCGACTGCCACGCCCCCCTCGTCACTGAAGAATCCGGGGTACCTGTGAATAAAATTATACTCACCTGATCCAGTGTCCAGATTATAATCCACGTACTTGGCAAAAAAAAAAAACGAACACCCGGACCAGGCGGACTGAAAGGGGTCCCATGTTTACACATGGGACCCCTTTCCCCGAATACAGAGACCCCCCCGTGACTCCTGTCACAGAAAGGTCTCTTCAGCCAATCAGCGAGCGCAATGTCCTGGCACTCTGCTGATTGGCTATGCGCGTCTGAGCTGTCAGACAGCGCATCGCAAAGCCTCTCCATTATATTCAATGGTGGGAACTTTGCGGTCAGCGGTGAGGTCACCCGCGGTCAGCGGCTGACCGCGGGTAACCCCACCGCTGACCGCAAAGTTCCCACCATTGAAACTAATGGAGGGAGCTGTGCGATGCGCTGTCTGCCAGCAGACGCGCATACAGCCAATCAGGAGAGTGCCACGAAGTGGCGCTTCCTGATTGGCTGAAGAGACCTTTCTGTGACAGCAGTCACGGGGGGGTCTCTGCATTCGGGGAAAGGGGTCCCATGTGTAAACATGGGACCCCTTTCAGTCCGCCTGGTCCGGGTGTTCGTTTTTTTTTTTTTGCCATGTACGTGGATTATAATAAAAGACCACAGGACACTGGATCAGGTGAGTATAATTTTATTCACAGGTACACCGTGGATTCTACTTGGACAAGTGGACAGAGGTCGGCGTGTGAACATAGGTAAGTATGTGTGTGTCGACATGTGTGAAATAAAGTTTTACTCTCACGGTGTGTGTCTCCTGTTTTTATTTGGGTCTTTTTTCCCCAGTAGAACTACAGGTACCAGCGGGCCCGTTTTTCTCCCGCATGCTGGTACTTGTGGTTCTCCAAGTACCCGCTTGCGGCGGAGGCTTGCTGGGACTTGTAGTACTACTGGAAAAAACAATATTCTTTCATTTTTCTCAAGGCTATCAGCCCCCCATCCGCAGCCCTTGGATGGGGGGGACAGCCTCGGGCTTCACCCCTGGCCCTTGGGTGGCTGGGGGGGGACCCCTTGATTGAAGGGGTCCCCACTCCCCCAGGGTACTCCGGCCAGGGGTGACTAGTTGGATATTTAATGCCACGGCCGCAGGGCGCTGTATAAAAGTGACCCCCGGCTGTGGCATTATCTGTCCAGCTAGTGGAGCCCGATGCTGGTGTAAAAAATACGGGGGACACCTACTCTTTTTGTCCCCCGTATTTTTTGCACCTGCACCAGGCGCAGAGCCCAGTGCTGGTTTTAAAAATACAGGGGATCCCCTGTCAGTTTTCCCCCCGGATTTTCAGAACCAGGACCGGCTCGAAGAGCCCGAGGCTGGTTATGCTTAGGAGGGGGGACCCCACGCAATTTTTTTTCTTATTTTTAACATTCCATTTAAAATAAATAAATAAATAAATAATATTTTTTAAAAATATATAAATAATACTTGTGCCTCCAAAATAGACAAACCAAGTACCTAATCCCTTCTAATATAAATAGATATGCTATTACCAATAAAAAAACACAAAAAAAACATGTTTTTAAATTTTTTTATTAGATTCCGCCAGCAAAGTGTGGCGGATTGAAAATGACGAATTTACTGTCTAAAAGCACTGTTGTCGAATTTACAAACTTCAATTGAATATACTTTTGTCGAATTGCCGCATTTGTACCATTGCAGAAATGTCGAATTTTACAAATGTCGAATTTCAAAAAGTCGAATTTGGAAAGTCAGTTTTTTTGGCGAAAAGTACTGAATTGCATTGTCAATTTTTTTTTTTGCCGAAAATGTCCCGTTTTTCGACATTTTCGGGAATTCGACCGCAATTGCATATACCCCTAGATCTGTTATTGCGTTTTTTTTCCACTGAAGCATATTGGCCGATATAGTGAACTGCTTAGACAAGCCCACTACTAGAAAGGATCATATCACTGGAATGTGCAAGGTCTGAACACCCCGCTCAAGAGACAACATTTTTTGCAACACTTGAAACGATTGAAACCTGACATAGCAGCCTTACAGGAGACTCAGTGGAGGGAGGGTGACCACAATAAGCTTAGGGATACCTGGTTTACTGACTACATCACTGCCTCTTATCATTGTAAACAGAGGGGAGTGTTCCTTCTCATACACAAAAATCTTCGTTATACGGTCTTAGATAGGATATGTGATCCTGAAGGTCACTTCTTGTTTGTAAAGTTGAATTTAGAGGGTACTCTGTACACTATTGCTGCCATTTATTCCCCTACTGGAGCTAATGATGCTTTTTTTTCTGATGTGTTTGTCTGATCGCAGGACTGGGCTGAGGGTGCTATTACAGGAGGAGACTTTAAATCCACTCTCGACTCTTTGGATAGATCAGGGGTGACTGGGTGAGGCAGCATGTCATCGTCTCTTAACCTCCTGATTTCCACACTACATCTCACGTACCCCTGGAGATTCCAACATCCGGTGGAATGTGATTATACATTCTACACACACCTGCATCACACATCTCCGATCGTGCCCCCACATGGTTCACACTGTCGTTATCTGCTCCTAAACTCCTGTCTTTTAACTGGAGATTCCCTTCTTATTTGCTAGATTCTCCTGACATTAAATTATCACTGGAACTAATTTTTTTTAATTATGTAGACCACAATATTCAACAAACCAAGGATATTAATCTATTCGGGGCCATGTCAAAAGCGGTACTCAGGGGCCATGTTATAGCTTATGTTGCTGCCAAATGTAAGAAACTTTATGAATGGCTCCAGGAACTTAGCGTTGCTCTCTCTAAGGCCTATTCCTCTATGTAGAGTTCTGATATTCCTGAGGCCAGACAAAATAGTCTTGACACTAAATCCCTTTATGAAACCTTATGTACCAAAAAAGCGCAATGTTCCCTAGATTATCAAATACAGCGTTACTTCAGGTGGGGCAACAAAGCAGGTAAATTATTAGCTTCAGTGATTAGAAGCCAACACCCCCCCTTCCCCAGTAAACATTTTAAGAATCTCTTCAAATGGCACAGACCACACGTCTACACCTGATATAGCGGCTTCCTTCTTAGCCTATTACAAACAACTATACACCTTCCCCCCAGACAAGGTTCATGCTATTTTGACAGACCCGGTTTGCAAACAGCTAGTGAATGGTCTCAGTGCAGAATATTACTGGGTTTTAATCAGGCTAGGATATTATATTACCTAAACTGGGCAAAGACTCCACACTAGTGCAATCATATAGACCTATTTCCTTATTAAATCAGGATTTCAAGATCTTAACCTCCCTAGCTGCACAAAGGCTACAGACACTACTACCTTCACTACTCCACACTTCGCATACCAGTTTTTTTAAGTGCAGATCTTCAATACATAATATTAGACAAGTGGTGGCGACGGCGTTGACTCAGTCTTTAAAATCCCCTACAGGTAGCTCACTACTAGTCAGCGTTTGACCGTGTCTCCTGGTCTCATTTACTCAGGGTGTTACACTTTCAAAACTTTGGCCCGGACTGTGTTCGATTTTTTCATATGCTATATATTTGTGACATACTTTGTACGGGTGTAGTACGGCTGACCGGCGGTCTCCTGACCGCCGGTCAGCTTACCGACGCCGGGTTCCCGGCGGGGAGGGGCGAGTGCAGCAAGCCCCTTGCGGTGCTCGCTGTGTTCGCCACGCTGCGGGCTCGGTGGCGACCTGCGGGTTCTATTCCCACTCTATGGGTGTCGTGGACACCCACGAGTGGAAATAGTCCCTGTTGGTCGGCATGCCGACCATCGGGACAGTGACCCGTCGGGCTGGTGGCGGAGGTCATGTGACTGTCGGTCAGCTGACCGGCGGTCACATGAATACCACCCCTTTGTACACAGTGTTTTATTATGTATACAGTTCACCAATAAAATTCTTTGGAAAAAAACAAAAAAAAACCCAAATACATCTTGAATGTAGACTCCTAAACATTTTAAGGACCTAGAGATCCAAGAGATCAGATGATCCCCATTCCATTAAGGCTGCGTAACAGACGCAGGAGAACAGCCTGACACTTTTCAGCATTAGTTGTAACACCAGAAACAAAAAATGTGTCAATTATAGACTCTAAGCTTGCAAGCATTGCATTCCTACCTCTATGACTGTTTGTTATTACCCATTTTTGTTTTATCACTGTGTCCAATTGTCGCAATGTTCATCTGACATGCGATCGCATTGCAAGTGCAGAGAGGAGGTGATATGCACCTCCTCCTGCACTTGCATTGCTAAGGATTACAAATGCACAGCTGCTACAAGCAACTTTGCATTTGCAATCCTTAGTGAATAACCCCTTGGGACAGTATGTCTAAATTAGATTTATATAACGTCAGTGAGGCTGGATCCTGGACCACCATGATATGCTGCCTGTGCCTTTGCACCCATGTCTTATTAGCCAACAAGCGACATGCTTTATGAACCCATCTATAATAACAATTAGTGGTATAGTCCAGATTCGTTTGCGCCTGGGCAAGAAGAAAACTCTCCAGAAGTTGACGCTTTTGCTTATAATCAGTCAAATTAGACTCAAATGAGGAGATAAATATCGTTGATTAGCCGAAACCATTGGTTTGAAACATTTCATGTTTTGTTTATATTCCAGTCTCCTCCCAGGCTATCACATGGCCCCTGAGGACCACTTTAGACTTTGCCCAAAAAAAGAGCTGGTTTGTCCCAATCAGGGCCGCTGCTAGAGTGTTTGGCGCCCCCCTTCAAATAATAAATTTGCGCCCTCTCATCCATAAAAAAGGGACAGCGCACACTGCAAAAAGGGGTGTGGTCACACAAGGAAGGGCCGTGACCACAATAGTACCCACAATTCAAATTACGCCACACAGTATTACAATCTTACGCACATTAACCCAAATGTAGTGCCCGATTCATATTACGCCACATAATAGTGCCCCGTATTCACATTTAAAATTGATAACAGGGCCAGTTCTAGATCTTGAAGAGCTCAGGGCAACAGTTTCCTTTGGTGCCTGCAATGCTCAGAACAGGGACAGTGCGCGCCGGAGGGCCACACAATAGTATCAGTACACATTACCCCGCACATTAGTGTCCATTAGTCACATTACACCGCACAGTAGTGTCCGTTAGTCACATTACACCGCACATTAGTGTCCGTTACTCACATTGCACCGCACAGCAGTGTCCATTAGTCACATTACGCCGCACAGTAATGTCCGTTAGTCACATTACACCGCACAGCAGTGTTCGTTAGTCACATTATACCGCACAGCAGTGTCCATTAGTCACATTACACTGCACAGTAGTGTCTGTTAGTCACATTACACCGCACAGCAGTGTTCGTTAGTCACATTATACCGCACAGCAGTGTCCATTAGTCACATTACGCCGCACAGTAGTGTCCGTTAGTCACATTACGCCGCACAGTAGTGTCCGTTAGTCACATTACGCCGCACAGTAGTGTCCGTTAGTCACATTACGCCACACAGGAGAGTTGCTTATACACGTTACGCCTTATACAGGTAGAGCCCATTATACACATTATGAAGGTCATTGAGACCCTGCCGCAATAGCGGCACTCAGCACAGTTTGTCAGTGGCAGCAAACTGTGCATGCACAGTGGGCGTGAGGCCACACACATTGCGGTCGCTTCCCTGAAGGATGCAACCATAATGTGATTGACAGGCGACAGCGTAGCGGGGTTAAGGTGTTGCGGGGGTGGCGCCAAAAAAACGGTGGTGGGCTGGGACACGCAGCCACTCCGACAAAAAAAAATGACTGCTGACCAGGCTGCACTGCCAGGAGTCAACCTTAGATCAGATGCGTCCTCAATCAAATTGCGGATGAATCGGGAGGCGGTGGCGCGGCGCCACACATGCTGGGTGGCCCTCAGAATCTGCAGAGATGAACGCAGATCTGGCTGCATCTCTGAATGACCCCCTATGCCAGGTACAGCCTTCATTCCCTCCACAGTGTGGCCCCAGTACCTGCAGGAGGTCCCGGCTCGGGCGCTGCTCCTCCTCTCCCTTCTCCACCTCTGGTTTCTCGCGGGCTCCATTACTCCAGCAGCAGCGGTTGTAGGATGTCAGCAATGACGCCGAGAGGGGGGGGGAGGGCGCGGGTACTAAATACTCGGGCATGGGACTAATGGAGTGGCCCAGCGGGGACCATGGTCTGCCGCACTCCCACCACCATCCCTCTTTGCTGCAGTTAGGCAGAGAGGCTACTGCTAATGCTGAGCCTCTGCCTGTTCCTGTACAGGTGGTGGGTGGGGGTGATCACTCTGATCACGCTCCCCCACAGAATTGAGGGGTGTGGGCTCAGGCACTACAAAGATTTTTTTAAAAAACTTTTTCCATAAAGGGGCGTGACCACACCTCCCGTGATTAGGCCACGCCCCAAAGCAAGACGGCAGCACGGGATGTCAGCGGTGGCAGCGGACCTGTGTCTGTGTGGACTGAGTCTGCACACTGCCTGCAGTCTCTTTGGGGAGGAGGAGGGGGAGGGAGCCGCGCTACCCGCTGCCAGCGCCGTTACCTGTCATCCAGTTTGACAGGCGCAGTGGCAGCCGGCAGCAGGAGGGACAGCGCCTCTTCAGCTTGGCGCCTCCCTGCATTGCATACCCTTGCTGAGCGGGTAGCGCCGGCTCTGGTCCCAATGTTCCAGGTTGTCATCAGTAAACTCCATCCATTTGGAAATCATATACTGACGGAAATGATCAGAATGGCTGAGAGAGGAGGGGAAGCGTCAATATTTAGAGGATTGAAACTTTTTTGTTTTTAATATTCTTTATTAATTACAAGATCACAGTCCAGTATAGATCATACTTGCCTACCTGACCCTCTCCATGAGGGCGAAAATGCTCTGTTCCTGGACTTTCCTGGTAATGTATGATTGCCATCACCTGTGGTGAAACACCTTTCTTATCAATTAACTAGCTCACCACAGGTGATGGCAATCATACATTACCAGGAAAGTCCAGGAACAGAGCATTTTCTCCCTATGGAGAGGGTCAGGTAGGCAAGTATGGTATAGATTGCTTTACATTCTTACTATCCTAGACGGGATCAGTGAGTAGAGCGTGAGCTCCAGGTTCTGCTGGTGAGATACTTGAAACTGTGTGGCTTTTTTATTACCATTGTGTTTAACCCTTGCATAACCACACAGTTATGTGGATCTCTAGAGACTGGTGAAGAGCAGAAGAAATGCTCAGATATTTTCAGAAATACTTGCTTGAAGAGCAGGGTATGTTCACCAGGTGTATTCTGTTTTGAAGTAATCAGGCAAGTAGCTTCAGAACAGACGTGTCATATAAACTTAATAGCATAATATAAGATATCTTGATGTGAGAGGGGAAGCAAATAAAATCTATGTCAGTTAAGAAGCTGAATATTCTGCAAACTAAATGTAACCTCTGACCAGGGATTTAGGACTCTCTACCAAATGTGTCTTAAAGTACCCAAATAACCACAGTTTCACCAACAGATATTGAAGGATAATTCTTATCCAGCTCAGATGTGACTATAAACCAGCTGTAATACAATTTGGAAGCATTTTATAAAAATCAACAATTGTTGTTATATTTTTGGAATCGGTATGCATAACTTGCTTTGTTTATAAAAATAAATAAAAATTGTTGAATAAAAATACCCAACAACTATGCAGTGCCTTAGCTGGGGAAGGAAAAATAAGAATTTACTTACCGATAATTCTATTTCTCATAGTCCGTAGTGGATGCTGGGAACTCCGTAAGGACCATGGGGGATAGCGGCTCCGCAGGAGACTGGGCACAAAAAGTAAAAGCTTTAGACTAGCTGGTGTGCACTGGCTCCTCCCCCTATGACCCTCCTCCAAGCCTCAGTTAAGATACTGTGCCCGGACGAGCGTACATAATAAGGAAGGATCTTGAATCCCGGGTAAGACTCATACCAGCCACACCAATCACACCGTACAACTCGTGATCTGAACCCAGTTAACAGTATGATAACCGTAGGAGCCTCTGAAAAGATGGCTTCCAACAATAAACAACCCGATTTGTTTGTAACAATAACTATATACAAGTATTGCAGACAATCCGCACTTGGGATGGGCGCCCAGCATCCACTACGGACTATGAGAAATAGAATTATCGGTAAGTAAATTCTTATTTTCTCTGACGTCCTAGTGGATGCTGGGAACTCCGTAAGGACCATGGGGATTATACCAAAGCTCCCAAACGGGCGGGAGAGTGCGGATGACTCTGCAGCACCGAATGAGAGAACTCCAGGTCCTCCTCAGCCAGGGTATCAAATTTGTAGAATTTAGCAAACGTGTTTGCCCCTGACCAAGTAGCTGCTCGGCAAAGTTGTAAAGCCGAGACCCCTCGGGCAGCCGCCCAAGATGAGCCCACCTTCCTTGTGGAATGGGCTTTTACAGATTTTGGCTGTGGCAGGCCTGCCACAGAATGTGCAAGTTGAATTGTACTACAAATCCAACGAGCAATCGTCTGCTTAGAAGCAGGAGCACCCAGCTTGTTGGGTGCATACAGTATAAACAGCGAGTCAGATTTTCGGACTCCAGCCGTCCTGGAAACATATATTTTCAGGGCCCTGACTACGTCCAGCAACTTGGAGTCCTCCAAGTCCCTAGTAGCCACAGGTACCACAATAGGTTGATTCATGTGAAACGCTGAAACCACCTTAGGGAGAAATTGAGGACGAGTCCTCAATTCCGCCCTATCCGAATGAAATATCAGGTAAGGGCTTTTATAGGATAAAGCCGCCAATTCTGATACGCGCCTGGCTGAAGCCAGGGCCAACAGCATTACCACTTTCCATGTGAGATATTTCAAATCCACTGTGGCAAGTGGTTCAAACCAATGTGATTTTAGGAACCCTAAAACTACATTGAGATCCCAAGGTGCCACTGGAGGCACAAAAGGAGGCTGTATATGCAGTACCCCTTTGACAAACGTCTGAACTTCAGGCACTGAAGCCAGTTCTTTCTGGAAGAAGATCGACAGGGCCGAAATTTGAACCTTAATGGATCCTAATTTTAGGCCCATAGACAATCCTGCTTGCAGGAAATGTAGGAAACGACCCAGTTGAAATTCCTCCGTAGGGGCCTTCTTGGCCTCACACCACGCAACATATTTTCGCCAAATGCGATGATAATGTTTTGCAGTTACATCCTTCCTGGCCTTGATCAGGGTAGGGATGACTTCATCTGGAATGCCTTTTTCCTTCAGGATCCGGCGTTCAACCGCCATACCGTCAAACGCAGCCGCGGTAAGTCTTGGAACAGACAAGGTCCCTGCTGGAGCAGGTCCTTCCTTAGAGGTAGAGGCCACGGGTCCTCCGTGAGCATCTCTTGCAGCTCCGGGTACCAAGTTCTTCTTGGCCAATCCGGAGCCACGAGTATCGTTCTTACTCCTCTCCTTCTTATGATTCTCAGTACTTTTGGTATGAGAGGAAGAGGAGGGAACACATATACCGACTGGAACACCCACGGAGTTACCAGAGCGTCCACCGCTATTGCCTGAGGGTCCCTTGACCTGGCGCAATATCTGTCCAGTTTCTTGTTGAGACGGGACGCCATCATGTCCACCTTTGGTTTTTCCCAACGGTTTACAATCACTTGGAAGACTTCTGGATGAAGTCCCCACTCCCCCGGGTGGAGGTCGTGTCTGCTGAGGAAGTCTGCTTCCCAGTTGTCCACTCCCGGAATGAACACTGCTGACAGTGCTATCACATGATTTTCCGCCCAGCGGAGAATCCTTGCAGCTTCTGCCATTGCCCTCCTGCTTCTTGTGCCGCCCTGTCTGTTTACGTGGGCGACAGCCGTGATGTTGTCCGACTGGATCAATACCGGTTGACCCTGAAGCAGAGGCCTTGCTTGACTTAGGGCATTGTAAATGGCCCTTAGCTCTAGGATATTTATGTGAAGAGACGTTTCCATGCTTGACCACAAGCCCTGGAAATTTCTTCCCTGTGTGACTGCTCCCCAGCCTCTCAGGCTGGCATCCGTGGTTACCAGCATCCAATCCTGAATGCCGAATCTGCGGCCCTCTAGAAGATGAGCCTTCTGTAACCACCACAGGAGAGATACCCTTGTCCTTGGAGATAGGGTTATCCGCTGATGCATCTGAAGATGCGATCCGGACCATTTGTCCAGCAGATCCCACTGAAAAGTTCTTGCATGGAATCTTCCGAATGGAATCGCTTCGTAAGAAGCCACCATTTTTCCCAGGACTCTCGTGCACTGATGCACTGACACTTGTCCTGGTTTTAGGAGGTTCCTGACTAGCTCGGATAACTCCCTGGCCTTCTCCTCCGGGAGAAACACCTTTTTCTGGACTGTGTCCAGAATCATCCCTAGGAACAGTAGACGTGTTGTTGGAATCAGCTGTGATTTTGGGATATTTAGAATCCACCCGTGCTGACGTAGCACTACCTGAGATAGTGCTACTCCGACCTCTAACTGTTCCCTGGACCTTGCCCTTATCAGGAGATCGTCCAAGTAAGGGATAATTAATACGCCTTTTCTTCGAAGAAGAATCATCATTTCGGCCATTACCTTGGTAAAGACCCGTGGTGCCGTGGACAATCCAAACGGCAGCGTCTGAAACTGATAATGACAGTTTTGTATCACAAACCTGAGGTACCCTTGGTGAGAAGGGTAGATTGGGACATGGAGATAAGCATCCTTGATGTCTAGAGATACCATATAGTCCCCTTCTTCCAGGTTCGCTATCACTGCTCTGAGTGACTCCATCTTGAATTTGAACCTTTTTATGTAAGTGTTCAAAGATTTTAGATTTAAAATTGGTCTCACCGAGCCGTCCGGCTTCGGTACCACAAACAGCGTGGAATAATACCCATTTCCCTGTTGTAGGAGGGGTACCTTGATTATCACCTGCTGGAAATACAGCTTGTGAATAGCTTCCAATACTGCCTCCCTGTCGGAGGGAGACGTTGGTAGAGCAGACTTCAGGAACCGGCGAAGGGGAGACGTCTCGAATTCCAATTTGTACCCCTGTGATACTACCTGCAGGATCCAGGGGTCCACTTGCGAGTGAGCCCACTGCGCGCTGAAATTCTTGAGACGGCCCCCCCACCGTGCCCGAGTCTGCTTGCAGAGCCCCAGCGTCATGCTGAGGACTTGGCAGAAGCGGGGGAGGGCTTCTGCTCCTGGGAAGAGGCTGCATGGTGCAGTCTTTTTCCCCTTCCTCTGCCCCGGGGCAGGAACGAGCGGCCTTTTTCCCTCTTGCCCTTATAGGGACGAAAGGACTGGGTTTGAAAAGACGGTGTCTTTTTCTGCTGAGAGGTGACCTGGGGTAAAAAGGTGGATTTTCCAGCCGTTGCTGTGGCCACCAGGTCCGATAGACCGACCCCAAATAACTCCTCCCCTTTATACGGCAATACTTCCATATGTCGTTTGGAATCCGCATCACCTGACCACTGTCGCGTCCATAACGTTCTTCTGGCAGAAATGGACATCGCACTTACTCTAGATGCCAGGGTGCAAATATCCCTCTGTGCATCTCGCATATATAGTAATGCATCCTTTAAATGCTCTATAGTTAATAATATACTGTCCCTATCCAGGGTGTCAATATTTTCAGTCAGGGAATCAGACCAAGCCACTCCAGCGCTGCACATCCAGGCTGAGGCGATCGCTGGTCGCAGTATAACACCGGTATGTGTGTATATACCTTTTAAGATATTTTCCAGCCTTCTATCAGCTGGTTCCTTGAGAGCGGCCGTATCAGGAGACGGTAACGCCACTTGTTTTGATAAGCGTGTGAGCGCCTTATCTACCCTAGGGGGTGTTTCCCAACGTGCCCTAACCTCTGGCGGGAAAGGGTATAGTGCCAATAATTTATTAGAAATCAGCAGTTTTTTATCGGGGGAAACCCACGCTTTATCACACGCCTCATTTAATTCATCTGACTCAGGAAAAACCACTGGTAGTTTTTTCACACCCCACATAATACCCTTTTTTGTGGTACTTGTAGTGTCAGAAATGTTCAATGCCTCCTTCATTGCCGTGATCATGTAACGTGTGGCCCTACTGGACATTACGTTTGTCTCGTCACCGTCGACACTGGATTCAGTATCCGTGTCAGGGTCTGTGTCGACCATCTGAGGTATCGGGCGTTTTAGCGCCCCTGACGGTGTCTGAGACGCCTGAACAGGCACTAATTGATTTGTCGGCTGTCTCATGTCGTCAACAGTTTTTTGCAAAGTGCTGACATTGTCACGTAATTCTTTAATTACTACCATCCAGTCAGGTGTCGACTCCCTAGGGGGTGACATCACTAACACAGGCAATTGCTCTGCTTCCACATCATTTTCCTCCTCATACATGTCGACACAATCGTACCGACACCCAGCACACACACAGGGAATGCTCTGATAGAGGACAGGACCCCACTAGCCCTTTGGGGAGACAGAGGGAGAGTTTGCCAGCACACACCAGAGCGCTATATATATACAGGGATAACCTTATATAAGTGTTACTCCCTGTTATAGCTGCTGTATTTATATATTAGCTGCCAATAGTGCCCCCCTCTCTGTTTTACCCTGTTTCTGTAGTGCAGGACTGCAGGGGAGAGTCAGGGAGCCGTCCTTCCAGCGGAGCTGTGAAAGAAAATGGCGCTTGTGTGCTGAGGAGAAAGGCTCCGCCCCCTTAACGGCGGCCTTTTCTCCCGCTTTTTTCAGGAAACTGGCAGGGGATAAATGCATCCATATAGCCCAGGAGCTATATGTGATGCATTTTTTTTAGCCATATAAGGTTTTTATATCGTTTTTATTGCGTCTCAGGGCGCTCCCCCCCCCAGCGCCCTGCACCCTCAGTGACCGGAGTGTGAAGTGTGCTGAGAGCAATGGCGCACAGCTGCAGTGCTGTGCGCTACCTTATTTGAAGACAGGAACGTCTTCTGCCGCCGCTTTCTCCGGACCTCTTCGCTCTTCTGGCTCTGTAAGGGGGCCGGCGGCGCGGCTCCGGGACCCATCCAGGCTGAACCTGTGATCGTCCCTCTGGAGCTAATGTCCAGTAGCCAAGAAGCCCAATCCACTCTGCAGTCAGGTGAGTTCGCTTCTTCTCCCCTTAGTCCCACGATGCAGTGAGCCTGTTGCCAGCAGGACTCACTGAAAATAAAAAACCTATTTAAACTTTTACTTCTAAGCAGCTCAGGAGAGCCACCTAGCTTGCACCCTTCTCGTTCGGGCACAAAAATCTAACTGAGGCTTGGAGGAGGGTCATAGGGGGAGGAGCCAGTGCACACCAGCTAGTCTAAAGCTTTTACTTTTTGTGCCCAGTCTCCTGCGGAGCCGCTATCCCCCATGGTCCTTACGGAGTTCCCAGCATCCACTAGGACGTCAGAGAAACAGAAGTTTCCCTGAGTTCCCTGAGCCTCGGCTGCACGAAGAATGTCTTCTGCTGTCAGATGTGACAGAGGCCCTCATTCCGAGTCATTCGCTCGCTAGCTGCTTTTAGCAGCAGTGCAAACGCTAAGCCGCCGCCCTCTGGGAGTGTATCTCAGCTTAGCAGAAGTGCGAACGAAAGGATCACAGTTCTGCTACAAAAAAAGATTGTGCAGTCTTTGAGTAGCTCGAGACTTACTCCTAGCTAGCGATCACTTCAGTCTGTTTAGTTCCTGGTTTGACGTCACAAACACGCCCTGCGTTCGTCCAGCCACGCCTACGTTTCCCCAGCCACTCCTGCGTTTTTATCCGACGCGCCTGCGTTTTTACACACACTCCCCGAAAACGGTCAGTTACCTCCCAGAAACACCCACTTCCTGTCAATCACTCAACGATCAGCAGTGCGACTGAAAAGCATCGCTAGACCTTGTGTGAAACTGCACCGGCTTTTGTGAAAGTACGACGCGAGTGCGCATTGCGCCCCATACGCATGCGCAGAAGTGCCGTTTTTCACCTAAACGCTGCGCTGCGAACGAAAGCAGCTAGCGATCAACTCGGAATGAGAGCCAGTGTCGGGGAAAGCCCAGCCTGGCCAGGCAAGTGGTCAATGCAAATGAAAATTGATGACCACTTCTAATTTTGGCCCAGTACTCAGAGACCAGGATCACTCCAGTCTTATGCTCCCATTTGATATCCTGTTGTTATTTCTATTGTGTCACAGAAGTCTAGATCTAAACATATGTTGGCACTCAAAATGTTGTCATTGAAAATATTGAAAGTATTCACGGTTAGAAAAGCTGGAAACTTGAAAAGACCTTGTAAAGTCTGGTTTTGTATTTTTTGCTTACAATGAAATCTCAAAATTGGTGATTAGAAGTTAGGATTCCCATGCTAGGAGTAATACAAGCATCTATGATCAGGATAACAATATGTATTATCTGCAGATGAAGAGACAGGATGATCTGTAGTAGCCACTTGGGTCAGAGAGTTAGGGGAGTCTCAGTAAGATTGTCAGGAAGAGGCGGCACTCTGGGGCTGCAGTCACCACAGTTACCATGCCAACATTTTGGTTTTATTAGCCTTCCTCAAGGACACATGGTTGGTGAGTAATGCCACTGTGGGGAACCAATGGACACTGGTGGGTGGGAGGATCTAATGCCACTAGAAGGGTACGTGGTATTGTTACAATGGAGGGCCATGGAGATGGGGGAGTGACACCCCCTAGGAATATATTTTCTATATTTAAAAATACATTTTATACTTAAATTAAAAAGGAAATTTTTGGGGAACAAATAGCCAGTTATGTAATTAATAATGTTCTCTCATTGTACAGGGCTGTAGAATACAGTATGTTGGTACTATATACATAAACAGTAATATGCAGTACACAATTTCTTATTATTATAGCTGTTAATTATTATGCGTCACAGTTTTTATTCTCTTCCAGGTGTCGCTGAAGAACAGATGGCTTACAAAGGACCATATCCTGCATTCAGCAGGGCCATCTCCTGCAAGAAATCCAAAACAAAATTATTTAATATAATAAAATCAATAGTAACTGAAAGAAATGTAGAATTTACAACTTTAGGTAGATGTAGAGCTGGATGTTAGCGTCCTTTTTGATGCAAATTGCATTTTTTGTACTGCTCATGCACAAAAAAGAACCTTGGATTCTTGTATCTTGCTCTACAAGCTGTGCAAAATGAACTGCGCTTTTGGCATCCAACTGTACATCAGCCACCATATATTTCTTATGGTCTAAGGGTCAATACAATCACTGGCGTGCGCAGCACATTATATTAGGGGGTGCACCGTCGGAGGGGTGTGTCTAGCACCGCCTTTTGGGTGTGTTTAGTACCATCTATTGATGGTCAACACATATAAAATATCCATCTTTGTACCAATCCTAATAAAGCAGATACATTGTCAGATGTTGTGGTGTGCACCAAACAAACACCCCTGATGGCACTCACTGCAATTACACTGCTCCTCCTCAGCCTGGTCTTGCTGCCCCTCTCTTTCCCCTGCAAGCTCCTAAGAGGAACGCTGGCTGCATGCTGCTCCTCATCAGTGGCTGGCGTTCGCATAGCATAGAAGGAGAGAGGTGTGTATGTGGCGGGTGTGACGGGTGGGCATGCTAGCAGCATGACGTAATCACATCACATCACACTGTTTTTGTACATGGAGGTGGAGCTGGGAATTTGAAAGCCGGTGTCAGTGGCACCCTTGATTAACCCAGGCGTCCGGTCAGTAATGCATTCCTGACAGGGTGCAGCGCAGAGGGGACAGTAATCATCCTGCTCGACGATCGCTGCATCAGGCATGTGAGATCGGGGTGCCAGACATTAGGGGGTGCCTGTGCGCACCAGGCACCCCCCCTGCGCACACCTATGAATACAATGTGCCATCGATAATGGCAACAATGCTCAACTGCGCACATATCAGCCATTTATAGTAGGTGGTACACTACAAGTTTCCTAGATTCTTCTACAGGGTGCAAGGAAAAACTGCTGATCTGGATAGCAGCTAGTTGCCCTCTTGGAACAGCATGTCTACTGTACTGAATGTAATTGCTCCCTAAGCCCGTGAGAAAATGTTATGAAACTAAACGTATCACAATGTATTATTTCAAATACCTTTACCTTATTTTGCATGAGCTAACCAAAAAATGAACAATGGGGGTTGGATTGCAGATTCTAAAAAGCAGAATCTGCAATCCTTTCTTTCACAAGCCAGGGGCCGCACAGCGCAAGGCAAGGCTGCCCAGCATGCTGACCGTGTCACCCAGCGACTGCGACCGCAACTGTGAACGCTACCGCCATTTTCCCATTGGAGCGGCTGCGTGTGACGTCACGCAGCCACCCCAAAAACACAGACCCGCCCCGTTTACCCCGCACCACCCCCGCAATGGTCCATCACCACGCCCGCCCTGCAAACGCCTCTATCTGTGAATCAGGTAGAGATATTCGCAGCCAATGCGCCGGGTCGTGAACACGCAGAACGAGACCTGCACGTGCGCATTAGCGTCGGGAACGGGGAAATTGCTGTTGCAGCGCATTGTGATGTGACCTCAGTAACCCCCAATGTTTGGTATAACAGTACAAATTTCAATGTTACTTTATTTTTTAAAGGAAAAAAAAGAGAATGAAGATTGCAGTTTGAAAATATATAATAAATGAAATTACATGTAAGCATAAAAAGTTTGGGAATTTTTTATTATATCTATTTTGTCACAACTGAGGGCCTGAGCTGACGGAAGGCAGCCTCAGTTGTAGGGGCTGAGATGTACCGGAACCTGGGAGGTTGTATCAGACCCCTGGACATGTAAGTAACATGAAGAGAAACCGCCCGAAGGCGTGACCACGACAACTTGAGTAAAAGTCAATGATATTTATTTATGACAAACTCCATGCATCACAGTAGCAGTAAAAAGTAACATAAAAATCAGCAGAGAAATAATAATACAGTTCCTGGGTACTACAGGGTGGCAGGGGCCACAGAGCTCTGGTGGTATGAGACAGTTCTTATTATCTGCAAGTTGGAAAGTCCTTACCAGGCTCAACTGTAGCAATGAGGAAAGCCCAGGGTCGTACCAGCTGGTGTTCCAGGGAAAGCTGGACTGCTGTAGATAAAATGCTGCTGTGGGTACTGGTTAGAACCAGACAGGTGTTGGCACGGAGTGGATACTGGCTGGAACCAGTTAAATAATAAATAAAGCTTGAGAGCGATGCAATGTAGATGAAATGTAGAATTTGAGAGCGGAGAAATAATAATACCGGTGGAGAGTGGTAAACTGCAGAAAGGACCCCGGCCCTTTAAGAGAAGCTGTACACTGCTGGAAGCTAAGCTGGAAGCAGGTGATGTTGTAGCTGGAAACAGGTGAGTCCAGAATGGATCGGAGAGTCAGGCTACACCGCAGATGGAATGCTGGTGCGGGTCTCTATAGCAGAAGTCTGGAGACAGGAGCTGGAACCTGGAAGACATTCACAGAAGAGAGACAAACTGGAACTAGGTTTGACAACCAAAGCACCGACGCCTTCCTTGCTCAGGCACAACCTATTTATACCTGCAGCAAGGAAGGCATTGGCTAGGCAATTATGCAAATTAATAATACTGACAACGGATTGGTAGGAATGATCAGCTGACAGAATCCAAGATGGCTGCGCCCATGCAGACACTTGGAGGGAAGTTTGGATTGTAATCCATGTGGTCTGGAAAACAGTAATGGCGGCGCCGGCCACCGGAGACAGGAGACGCCAGGCTGACAGATGCACATCCGACCACGCGGACACAGCGGAGGTCGCGGCTGACGTAATCGCCACTCTGAATGCAGAAGCTCAGGGACGGCGGCGGAGGCCGCGGGAGACGCCATGCCAGATGTATAAGGCGTTACTGTGACTGCGTCCAGAGAGACAGGAGAGGATGCGGGAATGTGCACATCAGGATAACAGATGGGATCCGGTCCTGGAGCGCTGAGCCAGCCTTAGGAGGCATCTGATAGGTAAGAAATGGCGTCCAGATACCCGGATCGTGACAGCACCCCCCCCTTTAGGAGTGGCCCCAGGACACTTCTTTGGCTTTTGAGGAAACTTGGAATGGAATATCCGGACCAAGGCAGGAGCATGGACATCAGAAGCATTGGTCCATGAACGTTCCTCAGGGCCATAACCCTTCCAGTCAATAAGATACTGAAGTTGACCGTAACGGTGACGTGAGTCCAGGATCTTGGCTACTTCATACTCAACGCCTCGTTGAGTTTGGACTTTCGGAGTTGGAGGAAGTGAGGAATGAAACCGATTCAAGATTAGCGGTTTCAACAGGGAAACATGGAATGTCCTGGGTATCTTTAAGAAGGGAGGCAACTGGAGTCTGTAAGCAACAGGATTGATGACTTGATCAATTTTAAAAGGACCGATGTAGCGAGGTGCAAACTTCATACTGGGAACTCTTAACCTCAAATTCTTCGTGGATAACCATACCCGATCACCCACCTTGAGAGCAGGAACTGCTCGACGCTTCTTATCCGCAAACTTCTTGTACCTGAACGATGCCTTGAGCAGAGCTGATCGTACGCTCTTCCAGATATTGGCAAACTGATGCAAGGTGATATCCACTGCGGGAACAGAAGTTGCTGGAAGCGGTTGGAACTCAGGGACTTTAGGGTGGAATCCAAAGTTGGTGAAGAATGGTGTTGAAGAAGATGAAGAATGATACTGGTTGTTATGACAGAACTCGGCCCAGGGAAGTAATTGAACCCAGTCATCTTGAGAGGAGGACACATAGATGCGGAGGAAGGACTCCAAGTCCTGATTCACCCTCTCAGTTTGACCATTGGTCTGAGGATGGTAAGCCGTGGAAAACTTTAGCTTGACTTGGAGGGCTTGACATAAACTTCGCCAGAATTTGGCTGTGAATTGAACTCCTCGATCTGAGATAATTTCTTCTGGAAGACCGTGGAGTCGAAAGATCTCTTGTATGAATACTTGAGCCAACTTGGAAGCTGACGGAAGACCGGTGAGAGGAATGAAGTGTGCCATCTTGGTGAACCGGTCAACTACCACCCAGATGGTATTAAACTTGTTGCACATGGGCAAATCTGTAATAAAATCCATCGACAAATGGGTCCATGGTCGACGGGGAACAGATAGTGGAACCAGTTGCCCCGCAGGCGACTGGCGGGATACTTTATGTTGAGCACACTTTGGGCAAGATGCAATAAACTCCAAAACGTCCTTTTTCAGAGTTGGCCACCAATAAGACCTAGAGATAAACTCCAGGGTTTTTTGGATACCTGTATGTCCGGCAAAGCGGGAAGCATGGGCCCAATGCATGAGCTTCTTCCTTAGTGTCGGCTTCACAAAACTTTTCCCTGATGGGGGCGTAGAGTCCATCCCTACCGTGGAGAATGCCAACGGATTTATAATAGGATGCTTGTCTGAAGACTCTGACTCATTTTCTTGCTCCCATGAGCGGGAAAGGGCATCGGCCTTGCGATTCTGAGAGCCCGGACAGAACTGGAGTTTAAAGTCGAACCTGGAAAAGAAAAGTGCCCATCTGGCCTGACGAGGGTTGAGACATTGTGCGCCTTTCAGATATAGAAGGTTCTTGTGGTCTGTAAGGATGGTGATTGAATGAGAAGCTCCCTCCAACAGATATCTCCACTCCTCTAGAGCGAGCTTGACGGCTAGCAACTCCTGGTCGCCAATGGCATAGTTGCGCTCCGCTCGGGAGAACTTCCGTGAGAAGAAACTGCAAGGATGTAAATGGCCATCTTTAGCCCTCTGAGATAACACCGCTCCTACTCCAACGGAGGAGGCATCCACCTCTAGGATGAAAGGAGAGTCGATGTCAGGCTGTTTCAGGACAGGCGCAGAGATGAACCTCTGTTTTAAAAGATGAAAAGCTTGCATGGCTTCTTCAGACCACTTGGACGGGTTAGCACCCTTCTTGGTAAAAGCAGTAATAGGCGCCACAATGGTGGAAAAGTCTCGTATAAACTTTCGGTAATAATTGGCGAACCCTAAGAACCTCTGGACCCCTTTGAGGGTTAAGGGTACCGGCCAATTCTGGATTGCTTGTAGTTTCTCAGGATCCATCTCTAGTCCGGAACCGGACACAATGTACCCTAGAAACGGAATGGACTTGACTTCAAAGACGCATTTCTCTAATTTGCAATAGAGATGATTGACACGGAGACGGGACAGAACCTCCTTTACCCAAAAACGATGTTCCTCTAAATTGTTGGCAAAAATGAGGATATCGTCTAGATAGACCACGACATGACGGTATAGAATGTCTCTGAAGATCTCATTGACGAAATGCTGGAAGACAGCTGGAGCATTGCTCAATCCGAAGGGCATGACGAGGTACTCATAATGTCCATCACGGGTGTTAAATGCGGTCTTCCACTCGTCACCCTCACGGATCCGGATGAGATTGTATGCACCTCTCAAGTCCAGCTTTGTAAAGATGGTAGCTCCGCTAACTCTGTCAAAGAGCTCAGTAATCAGGGGTAAAGGATAGCGGTTCTTAATGGTAATGTCGTTCAAACCTCTGTAGTCGATGCACGGCCGCAGACCACCATCTTTCTTTTTTACAAAAAAGAAGCCTGCGCCGGCTGGAGAAGAAGAAGGTCGAATGAACCCCTTTGCTAGGTTCTCTTTAATGTATTCCTCCATAGAATGTGTCTCGGGCAGAGACAACGGATAAGTTCGGCCTCGAGGTGGAACCTTCCCTGGAACGAGATCAATCGGGCAGTCCCATTCTCTATGAGGAGGAAGGATATCAGCAGAAGCTTTACTGAACACATCCGTGAAATCTTGATATGGAGGAGGTGGAACATCAGACGACCTGGGGGAGGAAGAACAGACAGGCAACACTTTAAACAAACATGTCTCAGCACAGGAGGGACCCCATGCCAGGATTTGCGTAGTCGTCCAATCAATTGTAGGATTGTGAAGACGGAGCCATGGAAGGCCCAGGACCACATGATGTGTGGCTCTTGGAATCACTAAAAGTGAAATAAGTTCGGAATGAAGAACTCCCACTCTCAGACGAACTGGTAGAGTCCTTAGAGCAATAACTGTATCAAAAATTTTACTGCCATCCACGGCAGTTAAGGAAAAGGAGGAAGGAAGTCTCTCGGTGGGTAGGGACCACCGTTTAACATAGGCTTCGGTAATAAAGTTCCCAGCTGCTCCGGAATCCAGGAGGGCAATGACGTTCTGATAACGTTGAGCAACTTGAAGCGAGACTGGGAGATTACAATCTTGAGGAGATGGAGAGGAGATCATTACTCCTAGCCGGCCCTCTCCTTGACGAGCTAGGACTTGGAGTCCCGGACGTTTGGGACAGGCATTAATGGTGTGAGACGGAGCTGCACAATAAAGACAGAGAGACTCGGAGAGACGTCTTCGGCGCTCAGCAGGAGTTAAACGGGAACGGCCAATTTGCATGGGTTCATCTTTAGTTGGTGACAGTTGGCGAGGAGGAGGAGCAGAAGATTTTGGAGCAGATGATCTTCCACGCTCAGTTGCTCTCTCTCTGAAACGTAAGTCAACTTTTGTACAAAGTGAGATTAGCTCATCTAACTTGGAGGGTAAGTCTCTGGTAGCTAACTCATCTTTAATACGCTCGGATAAACCATGCCAGAATGCAGCATACAGGGCCTCGTCGTTCCATGCCAGTTCAGATGCCAGGATCTGGAACTGTATAAGATATTGTCCTACAGTATGTGATCCCTGGCGTAAACGGAGAATCTCAGACGAAGCTGAAGTTACCCGGCCTGGCTCGTCGAAGATGCGCCTGAATGTTGACACGAATGCAGTGTAAGAAGATAGCAGGGTGTCGGACCTCTCCCATAACGGTGATGCCCAGTCAAGGGCTGAGCCACTGAGAAGTGAAATGATGTAGGCAATTTTTGTACGGTCACTGGGAAAATTGCCAGGTTGTAGCTCAAACTGAATCTCACACTGGTTGAGAAATCCCCTGCAGAATCTTGGAGATCCGTCAAATTTTGCTGGCGTTGGAAGATGAAGACGTGGAGCAGAAACGGGTAAGGTGGGTGGGGTTATAGTTGGAGTCACTGTGGTTGACGCCCCAGATGCGCCTGATCCACGGAGAGTTGTCTGAATCCCATCCAGCCGAGTAGAGAGATCCTGGAGACAGCGGATGATGTGGCCCTGTGCAGCCTCCTGATGTTCAAGTCGGGCTGCCAGTTCTTGCATCGGCCTGGCCGCTTGATCCGGCTGGATTCATTTGGTCAGTGCTTACTGTCACAACTGAGGGCCTGAGCTGACGGAAGGCAGCCTCAGTTGTAGGGGCTGAGATGTACCGGAACCTGGGAGGTTGTATCAGACCCCTGGACATGTAAGTAACATGAAGAGAAACCGCCCGAAGGCGTGACCACGACAACTTGAGTAAAAGTCAATGATATTTATTTATGACAAACTCCATGCATCACAGTAGCAGTAAAAAGTAACATAAAAATCAGCAGAGAAATAATAATACAGTTCCTGGGTACTACAGGGTGGCAGGGGCCACAGAGCTCTGGTGGTATGAGACAGTTCTTATTATCTGCAAGTTGGAAAGTCCTTACCAGGCTCAACTGTAGCAATGAGGAAAGCCCAGGGTCGTACCAGCTGGTGTTCCAGGGAAAGCTGGACTGCTGTAGATAAAATGCTGCTGTGGGTACTGGTTAGAACCAGACTGGTGTTGGCACGGAGTGGATACTGGCTGGAACCAGTTAAATAATAAATAAAGCTTGAGAGCGATGCAATGTAGATGAAATGTAGAATTTGAGAGCGGAGAAATAATAATACCGGTGGAGAGTGGTAAACTGCAGAAAGGACACCGGCCCTTTAAGAGAAGCTGTACACTGCTGGAAGCTAAGCTGGAAGCAGGTGATGTTGTAGCTGGAAACAGGTGAGTCCAGAATGGATCGGAGAGTCAGGCTACACCGCAGATGGAATGCTGGTGCGGGTCTCTATAGCAGAAGTCTGGAGACAGGAGCTGGAACCTGGAAGACATTCACAGAAGAGAGACAAACTGGAACTAGGTTTGACAACCAAAGCACTGACGCCTTCCTTGCTCAGGCACAACCTATTTATACCTGCAGCAAGGAAGGCATTGGCTAGGCAATTATGCAAATTAATAATACTGACAAAGGATTGGTAGGAATGATCAGCTGACAGAATCCAAGATGGCTGCGCCCATGCAGACACTTGGAGGGAAGTTTGGATTGTAATCCATGTGGTCTGGAAAACAGTAACGGCGGCGCCGGCCACCGGAGACAGGAGACGCCAGGCTGACAGATGCACATCCGACCACGCGGACACAGCGGAGGCCGCGGCTGACGTAATCGCCACTCTGAATGCAGAAGCTCAGGGACGGCGGCGGAGGCCGCGGGAGACGCCATGCCAGATGTATAAGGCGTTACTGTGACTGCGTCCAGAGAGACAGGAGAGGATGCGGGAATGTGCACATCAGGATAACAGATGGGATCCGGTCCTGGAGCGCTGAGCCAGCCTTAGGAGGCATCTGATAGGTAAGAAATGGCGTCCAGATACCCGGATCGTGACATATTTGCTGAGAGCTACTACCTTCAGCAGTGTTGTACAATTCCTTATTGACTGCACCTGGGCAAGGATTCCACTTCACTAATACCGCTTTCAAACATGTGAGCCAGGAATTTGCCGGGTCTAGCAAGTCGGCAAATTCTTGGGCTCACCTCCATGACCCTGGTCAGGAGCAGAGTCGTGGACCTGGGTTATTTCCTTTCACACATGCAGAAATCCCGGGTTGATATGCGTTCATGTGCTAAAAACCTTGGATATAGCTGCATGTGTGGTAGGATTATAGTAGATCTTGCAGTTTCAAAATGATTTCTAGATAACATTTATGGAACCACTGGGGTCAGTGATGCCCATGGATACTGCCATTTCAGGCACTATTTATCTTATGTATTTATTATCTTACCATTGATCGCATATTGAATGCGATCTGGGTGGCAGCTTATCGTCCAGGATCACATTGCAATATGCAATCTCTTTGTCTGGATGTACCATCCAGCACTTGCAGGGACAGGGGATCCGAAAGCCCTGCGATGGGCTCAGATGGCTGCCGGGGTGTCTGCGCATGCAAATGGCCACTTCCAGGGAGAGTTCCTGGGGAATCCTCTAATCATTCACAAGTGCGGTGAGTAGCACATAGGCTACAATTGGCTACTGCCATTATCAGGTGGTGGTAGCCTTGGAGATTAATATCGGGAATGCTTTGCATTCTGGATATTGGTAAATTTGGCAGCATCGTATTTCCCATAGAAACCTATGGGGGAGGCGGCTGCTGGCGGCAATGGAGGGATCTCCGATACCTGCTGCTGTCTCTCCTACATACACACAAGAGATACCTTATATTTGCAGCTAACCCCAGAAACAAGTGTTTTTGGTGATTATAGCCACAAATATACTTTGATAAATGGGCCCCTAAATCTGAAACTCAACTTCATCCAATTTGGAAAGGCATCTTGTAAAGGGCCCCATACACTAGACCGATAATGCCCAATTTCATCCAATTTCGGGCATTCAGGCCGATATATCGGGTAAAATCGGGCATTTTGGATGTGTTTCCGATCCGATGCGTGTTCCCATGAGGGTTGGATCGGCTCCCCTAGATCGTTAGTGCTGCACTCGTGATATGTCGGTTCCCGCAGGCATGGCTGGGATCGCATACGATATATTGCATGCAAAATGTACCAAATCATATGGAATCGTATGGAACCACTCCCGGGAAGCTCCCGGGAGAGTTCAAGGGAAATCGCCTCCGACTTCAGCCTCAGGACATATTGTTGTAGTGCATGGGGCCCTTTACATTCACAAATGTATCTGCTAGTTTTTTCCTAACAGAAGTCTCAAAGTCTGCCAATGCATCTGTGTCTGCATCTATTGGCAGTCACTGTCTATGCTGCTATAAAGTCCTTCCCTGGTATATATCTATCTGTGAATCCAAATGGGCAAGAACTGAGACGCCCACTGACTGCGACTGTAGACACGGAAATACTGTTTGGTGTGTTTCGATAAGCACCATTGAAACTTTCAGAAACTCGATGATTTGCATACATCTTTGATGGTGGGGTGGCTGCACATTCGCAGGACCCGTTCTGCTTTGTTACACAAAATGCCCCCTCAGCCACAGACTGATTGATAGGCTGCGGCCATTTGTGGACAGGATGGGGGCGGCTCTGGGCTTGACGCAGACTTACTCGGCAATGGAGCTACGAGGGCCAATCTGAGCAACCATGGCTGATGGTCTCACAGATGATCTGATGCTGCATCTTTGGATGTAGCACTCAGATATGCAATGCCAGTAGGAGCAGTCTTTTTCCCTCAGACATCTCCTGGGGCCTTAGCATATTTACATATCACTGCTGCATTCATAGACACAGCAGCGATGTGAATTGGATCCATCTCTGAATCAAGCCCTATGTAGAGTATGGCCTGAGGACCTGTGTACACAATCACTTTCAGCAAAACATCTGCATAGTGTAACCACTACATTTTTAGCAAATTTCTGAAAGCAAGAGTCTCCTGTGCACCTCAATCGCAGCACTGACTGTGTGCACGTTATCTGGATGCATGTGCAGTGCGACATTAACAAATGCACAGTAGAAAAAAATGCTCCACAACACCAGCAGTGTGTGCAACTCAGAATCAGGTCCAATGTCTTTATATTAATATGCAATGAGCGCACATACTGTTCTCTGGGTGTAATTCAGACCTGATCGTAGCAGCAAATTTGTTAGCAGTTGGCAAAACCATGGGAGTAATTCAGACCTGATCGCTCGCTTGTGTTTTTTGTAGAGATGAGCAGGTTCAGTTCCCAGAGAACTGAACCCAACCGAACTTCACTACCCGAGCCCGGATCAGACTCCGGCTCAGGTTTTCCCGCCTGACTCAGAAACCAGAACGAGGCAAACGTCATCATCCCGCTGTCGGATTCTCGCGGGGTTTGGAAACCATATAAGGAGCCGTGCGTCGCTGCCATTTTCACTCCAGTTCTGGAGAGTGTAGTGAGAGGACGTGTCTCCGTCCTCAGTGTCTGTGCGGGCGGAAAAGTGGGGTGGCGATTATAGTGCTATCTTGTAGGTCAAAAAACGAGCGCTAAAATATGCGTGTGGAAAGTAAGTGTGGCACCTGTAAAAATTTATTTACTCTTTTTTTACAGGTGCCACACTTACTTTCCACACGCATATTTTAGCGCTCGTTTTTTAACCTACAATCATCATTCTTATCTGAGCTGCTTTTTCATAAGCGCAGACAAAAATTTTTATTGATTATAGTGCTGTCTTGTGCTGCACAGTCCAGTGGTAGTGTCTTATGCTGCATCAGTCAGTCCAGTGATCAGTCACAGTGGTGGTGTCCTCTGCTGCCATATGTCCAGTGCTGCTGTATAATAAGTCCCTTACAGTGTTGCTGTCTTGTCCTGCATCAGACCAGTGGTAGTGTCCTGTGCATCAGTCAATCCAGTGACCAGTCACAGTGGTGGTGTCCTCTGCTGCCATATGTCCAGTGCTGTTGTATAATAAGTCCCTTACAGTGTCGCTGTGTTGTCCTGCATCAGACCAGTGGTAATGTCCTGTGCATCAGTCAGTCCAGTGACCAGCCACAGTGGTGGTGTCCTCTGCTGCCATATGTCCAGTGCTGCTGTATAATAAGTCCCTTACAGTGTTGCTGTGTTGTCCTGCATCAAACCAGTGGTAGTGTCCTGTGCATCAGTCAGTCCAGTGACCAGCCACAGTGGTGGTGTCCTCTGCTGCCATATGTCCAGTGCTGCTGTATAATAAGTCCCTTACAGTGCCGCTGTGTTGTCCTGCATCAGACCAGTGGTAGTGTCCTGTGCATCAGTCCAGTGACCAGGCAGTCACAGTGGTGGTGTCCTCTGCTGCCATATTTCCAGTGCTGCTGTATAATAAGTCCCTTACAGTGTCGCTGTGTTGTCCTACATCAGACCAGTGGTAGTGTCCTGTGTTGTATATTATTTACTCCAAATAAAGGAATTATTAACATTTAATCCAAATATAATTTTTACAGGGTTTGCCCTGTGTGGTGTAGGGGTACACTCTCCTGTGCCGCATATTAGCCCTCATTCCGAGTTGTTCGCTCGCAAGCTGCTTTTAGCAGCTTTGCACACGCTAAGCCGCCGCCTACTGGGAGTGAATCTTAGCTTATCAAAATTGCGAACGAAAGATTAGCAAAATAGCGAATAGACACTTCTTAGCAGTTTCAGAGTAGCTCCACACTTACTCGGCATCTGCGATCAGTTCAGTGCTTGTCGTTCCTGGTTTGACGTCACAAACACACCCAGCGTTCGCCCAGACACTCCTCCGTTTCTCCAGCCACTCCCGCGTTTTTCCCAGAAACGGTAGCGTTTTTTCGCACACACCCATAAAACGGCCTGTTTCCGCCCAGAAACACCCACTTCCTGTCAATCACATTACGATCACCAGAACGAAGAAAAAACCTTGTAATGCCGTGAGTAAAATACCTAACTGCATAGCAAATTTACTTGGCGCAGTCGCACTGCGGGCATTGCGCATGCGCATTAGCGACTAATCGCTCCGTTGCGAGAAAAAAATACAGAGCGAACAACTCGGAATGACCCCCATTGTGTTATATAACTCCAGAAAAATAATGGAGAACAAAAATTTGGAGAATAAAATAGGGAAAGATCAAAGATCAAGAACCACTTGCTCCTAGTGCTGAAGCTGCTGCCACTAGTCATGACATAGACAATGAAATGCCATCAACGTCATCTTCCAAGGCCGATGCCCAATATCATAGTAGAGGGCATGTCAAATCCAAAAAGCAAAAGTTCAGTAAAATGACCCAAAAAAAATAATTTTAATGGTCTGAGGAGAAATGTAAACTTGCCAATAGGCCATTTACGAAACGGAGTGGCAAGGAACGGCTAAGGCCCTGGCCTATGTTCATGACTAGTGGCTCAGTTTCACATGACGATGGAAGCCTTCATCCTCCTGCTAGAAAAATGATAAGAGTTAAGCTGGCAAAAGCACAGCACAGAACTGTGCGTTCTAAGATGGTATCACAAATCCCCAAGGAGAGTCCAAGTGTGTCGGCGGTTGCGATGCCTGACCTTTCCGGAAAGAGGTGGCTCCTTCCACCATTTGCACGCCCTCTGCAAAAGCTGGAAGGAACACCCACAATCCAGTTTCTGATATTCAAATTGAAGATGTAACTGTTGAAGTACATCAGAATGAGGATATGGCTGTTGCTGGCGCTGAGGAGGAAGTTGACGATGAGGATTCTGATAGTGATGTGGTTTGTTTAAATCAGGCACCGGGGGAGACACCTGTTGTCCGTGAATGAATAAACCCATTGTGATGCCTGGGCAAAATACCAAAAAAAGCCATCTCTTAGGTGTGGAATTATTTCTCCACAAATCCGGACAACAGGTGTCAAGCCGTGTGTTGCCTCTGTCAATCTGTAATAAGTAGGGGTAAGAACATTAACCACCTAGGAACATCCTCCCTTATACATCACCTGCTCTGCATTCATCAGAAGTCAGTGTCAAGTTGTGAAACTTTGGGTAAGAGCGTAAGCAGTCCACTGACACCTAAATCCCTTCTTCCTCTTGCACCCAAGCTACTGCAAGCCACATCACCAACTCCCTCAACGTCAACTTCCTCCTCAGTCAGGAACGTCAGTAGTCCTGCAGGCCATGTCACTGGCAAGACTAAGGAGTCCTCTCCTAACTGGGATTCCTCCAGAGGATCCTTGAGTGGTACGCCTACTGCTGCTGTTGATGCCGCTGCTGTTATTGCTGCTGGGCGTCGATCGTCATCCCAGAGGGGAAGTCGGAAGACCACTTGTACTACTTCAACTAAGCAATTGACTATCCAGTCCTTTGTGAGGAAGATTAACTATGACAGCAGTCATCCTGTTGCAAAGCGGATAACTGAGGCCTTGACAGCTATGTTGGTGTTAGAGGTGCGTCCGGTATCCGCCATTAGTTCAGTGGGACTTGGAGAATTGTTTGAGGTAGTGTGCCCCCGGTACCAAATCCTATCTAGGTTCCAGTTCACTAGACAGGCGATACCGAGAATGTACAGAGACGTCAGAAAAAGTGTCCCCAGTGTCCTAAAAAAATGCAGTTTTACCCACTGTCCACTTAACCACGGACATGTGGACAAGTGGAACAGGGCAGACTAAGGACTATATGACTGTGACAGCCCACTGGGCAGATGTGTTGCCTCCCGCAGCAACAACAGCAGCGGCACCAGTAGCAGCATCTCGCAAATGCCAACTCGTTCCTAAGGCAGCCTATGCTATGTATCACCATTTTCCATAAGAGGGACACTGCTGACAACCTCTTACGGAAACTGAGGGACATCATCGCACAATGGCTTACCCCAATTAGACTCTCCTGGGGATTTGTAAAATCGGACAACGCCACCAATATTGTGCGTGCATTACATCTGGGCAAATTCCAGCACGTCCCATGTTTTGCACATACAATTAATTTGGTGGTGCAGAATTTTTTTTAAAATGACAGGGGCGTGCAGGAGATGCTGTGTGTGGCCTGAAAAATTGCGGGCCACTTTTGGCATTCAGCCACCGCGTGCTGAAGACTGAAGCATCATAAAACACTCCTGAACCTGCCCTGCCATCACCTGAAGCAAGAGGTGGGAACGAGGTGGAATTCAACACTCTATATGTTTCAGAGGATGGACGAGCAGCAAAAGCCATTCAAGTGTATACATCTACCTACTATAGAGGCAAAGGAGGGTAAAAGCACCTGACTCAAGCGCAGTGCAGAATGATTTCCGTCTTGTGCAAGGTTCTCCAACCCTTCGAACTTGCCACACGTAAAGTCAATTCAGACACTGCCAGCTTGATTCAGGTCATTCCCCTCATCAGGTTTTTGCAGCAGCAGCTGGAGAAATTGAAGGAGGAGCTAAGACGGAGCGATTCCACAAGGTATGTAGGACTTGTGGATGGAGCCCTTCATTTGCTTTGCCAGGATTCAAGGGTGGTCAATCTGTTGAAATCAGAGCACTACATTTTGGCCACCGTGCTCGATCCTAGGTTTAAAGCCCACATTGTATTTCTCTTTCTGCAGAGGTTCAAAGACCTGCTAGTGAAAAAATTGTCAACTCAAGCGGAACGTGACCCATCAACAGCTCCTCCTTCATTTTTTCCAGCAACTGGGGCTGCGAGGAAAAGGATAAGATATCCTAGCCCACCCGCTGGTGGTGATGCAGGGCAGTCAGGAGCTAATGCTGACATCTGGCAGGACTGAAGGACCTGCCAACGATTACTGACATGTCCACTGTCACTGCATATGATTCTGTCACCATTGAAAGAATGGTGGAGGATTATATGAGTGACAGCATCCAATTAGGCATGTCAGACAGTCCGTATGTATACTGGCAGGAAAAAGAGGCAATTTGGATGCCCTTGCACAAACTGGCTTCACTTTACCTAAGTTGCCCCCCCTCCAGTGTGTACTCCGAAAGAGTGTTTAGTGCAGTCGGTAACCTTGTCAGCGATTGATGTAGTCGGTTACTTCCCCAAAATGGAAGATGATGTTCATCAAAATTAATTATAAATTCCTCCAGAAAGACCTTTACCAGCAATTGCCTACAGAAAGTACACAGGGACCTGTGATGGTGGATTCCAGTGGGGACGAATTAATACTCTGTGAGGAGGAGGATGTACACACTGAAAGGGGTGAGGAATCGGAGGATGAGGATGGGGTTGATATCTTGCCTCTGTAGAGCCAGTTTGTGCAATGATAGATTGATTGCTTCTTTTTGGTGGGGGGCCAAACAAACCAGTCATTTCAGCCACAGTCATGTGGCAGACCCTGTCGCTGAAATGATTGGTTTGTTAAAGTGTGCATGTCCTGTTTATACAACATAAGGGTGGGAGGGCCCAAGGACAATTCCATCTTGTACCTCTTTGTCTTCTTGGAATCATGTGCTGTTTGGGGACTAGTTTTTTAAAGTGCCATCCTGTCTGACACTGCCATACAACTCCAGGGGTACTGCCGTATAAGACCAGTCCAGTGGTGCTGTCTTGTGCTGCATCAGTCCAGTGGTGGTGTCTTGCGCTGCCATAAGTCCAGTGGTAGTGTCCTGTGCTGTATATTATTTACTCCAAATAAAAGGCTTATATACATGACTTATATTATCCAAATTATTTTTACAGGGTCTGCCCTGTGTGGTGTAGGGGTACGCTCGCCTGTGCTGCATATTATTATAATAGCTCCAAATAAAAGGGTCATTATTATCCAAATTAATTTTTACAGGCTTTGGTGTGTGTGTGTGTGTGTGTGTGTGTGTGTGTGTGTGTGTGTGTGTGTGTGTGTGTGTGTGTGTGTGTGTGTGTGTGTGTAGTTTAGGGGTACGCTCTTCTGTGCCACCAATATTGTGCGTGTATTACATCTGGGCAAATTCCAGTACGTCCCATGTTGTTTGTGCCGCACACATGTGTCGTTTAGCTTAGTCATACAGCTACTTCATTGCACCTCTTTTTGGGGGTCATTCCGAGTTGATCGCTCGCTAGCAGTTTTTAGCAGCCGCACAAATGCTATGCCGCCGCCCACTGGGAGTGTATTTTAGCTTAGCAGAAGTGCGAACGAATGGATTGCAGAGCACCAGCAAAAAAATTTTGTGCAGTTTCAGAGTAGCTCAAAACCTACTCAGCGCTTGCGATCACTTCAAACCATTCAGTTCCAGATTTGACGTCACAAACCCGCCCTGCGTTCGCCCAGCCACGCCTGCGTTTTCCCTGGCATGCCTACGTTTTTTCGAACACTCCCTGAAAACGGGCAGTTGACATCCAGAAACGCCCACTTCATGTCAATCACTCTGCGGCAGCCAGTGCGACTGAAATGCATTGCTAGACCCTGTGTGAAAATAATAAGATTTTAAACCTACCGGTAAATCTTTTTCTCGTAGTCCGTAGAGGATGCTGGGACTCCGTAAGGACCATGGGATAGACGGGATCCGCAGGAGACATGGGCACTTTAAGAAAGACTTTAGATCTGGGTGTGCACTGGCTCCTCCCTCTATGCCCCTCCTCCAGACCTCAGTTAGAGAAACTGTGCCCAGAGGAGACGGGCAGTACGAGGAAAGGATTTTAGTTAATCCAAGGGCAATATTCATACCAGCCACACCAATCACACCGTATAACTTGTGATATACTAACCAGTTAACAGTATGAAAACAACATAGCATCAGTCCAAGACCGATGAAAACTATAACATAACCCTTATGTAAGCAAAACTATATACAAGTCTTGCAGAAGTAGTCCGCACTTGGGATGGGCGCCCAGCATCCTCTACGGACTACGAGAAAAAGATTTACCGGTAGGTTTAAAATCTTATTTTCTCTAATGTCCTAGAGGATGCTGGGACTCCGTAAGGACCATGGGGATTATATCAAAGCTCCCAAACGGGCGGGAGAGTGCGGATGACTCTGCAGCACCGATTGACCGATTGAGCAAACAGGAGGTCCTCCTCAGCCAGGGTATCAAACTTATAGAACTTTGCAAAGGTGTTTGACCCCGACCAAGTAGCAGCTCGCCACAGCTGTAGTGCCGAGACCCCTCGGGCAGCCGCCCAAGACGAGCCCACCTTCCTAGTGGAATGGGCCTTAACCGATTTTGGTAACGGCAATCTTGCCGTAGAATGCGCCTGCTGAATCGTGTTACAGATCCAGCGAGCAATAGTCTGCTTTGAAGCAGGGCCGCCGACCTTGTTGGCTGCATACAGGACAAACAGTGCTTCTGTTTTTCTGATCCTAGCCGTTCTGGCCACGTAAATTTTCAAAGCCCTGACCACATCAAGGGACTCGGAATCCTCCAAGTCACGTGTAGCCACAGGCACGACAATAGGTTGGTTCATATGAAAGGATGAGACCACCTTAGGTAGGAATTGAGGACGGGTCCGCAATTCCGCTCTATCCATATGGAAAACCAGATAGGGGCTTTTATGTGATAAAGCCGCTAATTCCGAAACTCGCCTAGCCGAAGCCAAGGCTAACAACATGACCACCTTCCAAGTGAGATATTTCAACTCCACTGTTCTAAGTGGTTCAAACCAATGTGACTTAAGGAAACTTAACACCACGTTAAGGTCCCAAGGCGCCACCGGAGGTACAAAAGGAGGCTGAATATGCAGTACTCCCTTCACAAAAGTCTGTACTTCAGGTAGAGAGGCCAATTCCTTTTGAAAGAAAATGGATAAGGCCGAAATCTGAACCTTAATGGAGCCTAATTTTAGACCCAAATTCACTCCAGTTTGTAGGAAGTGAAGAAAACGGCCTAGATGGAATTCTTCCGTAGGAGCATTCCTTGCCTCACACCAAGAAACCTATTTTCGCCATATTCGCTGATAATGTTTAGATGTCACGTCCTTCCTAGCCTTTATTAGCGTAGGAATGACCTCATCCAGAATACCTTTTTCCGCTAGGATCCGGCGTTCAACCGCCATGCCGTCAAACGCAGCCGCGGTAAGTCTTGGAACAGACAGGGACCCTGTTGCAACAGGTCCTGTCTTAGAGGAAGAGGCCACGGATCTTCTGTGAGCATTTCCTGCAGATCCGGATACCAGGTCCTTCGTGGCCAATCCGGAACAATGAGTATTGTTCTCACTCCTCTTTTTCTTATTATTCTCAACACCTTGGGTATGAGAGGGAGAGGAGGAAATACATAGACCGACTGGAACACCCACGGTGTCACTAGGGCGTCCACAGCTACTGCCTGAGGATCTCTTGACCTGGCGCAATATCTTTGTAGCTTTTTGTTGAGACGGGACGCCATCATGTTTATTTGGGGCAGTCCCCACCGACTTGCAATCTATGCGAAGACTTCCTGATGAAGTCCCCACTCTCCCGGATGCAGGTCGTGTCTGCTGAGGAAGTCTGCTTCCCAGTTGTCCACTCCCGGAATGAACACTGCTGACAGTGCGCTTACATGATTCTCCGCCCAGCGAAGAATTCTGGTGGCTTCCGCCATCGCCACTCTACTCCTTGTGCCGCCCTGGCGGTTTACATGAGCTACTGCGGTGACGTTGTCTGACTGGATCAGAACTGGTCGGTCGCGAAGTAAGGTCTCCGCTTGACGTAGGGCGTTGTATATGGCCCTTAGTTCCAGGATGTTGATGTAAAGACAAGTCTCTTGACTTGACCAAAGGCCTTGGAAATTTCTTCCCTGTGTGACTGCTCCCCAACCTTGGAGGCTCACGTCCGTGGTCACCAGGATCCAATCCTGAATGCCGAACCTGCAGCCCTCTAGAAGGTGAGCACTCTGCAGCCACCACAGGAGAGATACCCTGGCCCTGGGGGACAAGGTGATCCACTGATGCATTTGCAGATGTGACCCGGACCATTTGTCCAATAGGTCCCATTGGAAAGTCCTTGCATGGAACCTGCTGAAGGGAATGGCTTCGTACGTCGCCACCATTTTTCCCAGGACTTGCGTGCAATGATGTACGGACACTTGTTTTGGCTTCAACAGGTTCTTGACTAGAGTCATGAGTTCCTGCGCTTTTTCTATTGGAAGAAAAACCCTTTTCTGGTCTGTGTCCAGAATCATGCCCAAGAAGGGCAGACGAGTCGTAGGATTCAGCTGCGACTTTGGAATATTGAGAATCCAGCCGTGTCGCTGTAACACCTTCAGTGAAAGTGATACACTGTTCAGCAATTTCTCCCGTGATCTCGCTTTTATGAGGAGATCGTCCAAGTACGGGATAATTGTGACACCCTGCTTGCGCAGGAGCACCATCATTTCCGCCATTACCTTGGTGAAAATTCTTGGGGCCGTGGAAAGCCCAAACGGCAACGTCTGAAATTGGTAATGGCAATCCTGTACCGCAAATCTCAGGTACGCATATGCATCCTTTATGTCCAGAGATACCATAAAATCCCCCCCTTCCAGGCTGGCGATGACCGCTCTGAGCGATTCCATTTTGAATTTGAACCGTTTTAAGTAAAAGTTCAGGGATTTTAAATTCAAAATGGGTCTGAACGAACCGTCCGGTTTCTTGTCTACAAACAGAGTTGAGTAGTACCCCTTCCCTCTTTGAAGCAGGGGAACCTCGACCACCACTTGTTGAAGACACAATTTGTGAATCGCATGTAACACTATCTCCCTTTTCAGGGGAGAAGTCGGTAGCGCCGATTTGAAAAACCGGCGAGGAGGCACCTCTTCGAATTCCAGCTTGTATCCCTGGGAAACAATTTCTATTGCCCAGGGATCCACCTGTGAGTGAACCCAGATGTGGCTGAAAAGTCGAAGACGTGCCCCCACTGGAGCGGACTCCCTCAGGGGAGCCCCAGCGTCATGCGGTGGATTTTGCAGAGGCCAGGGAGGACTTCTGTTCCTGGGAACTAGCTGTGTTGTGCAGCTTTTTCCCTCTGCCCTTACCTCTGGCAAGAAAGGACGATCCACGTACTCTTGCTTTTATTTGAACGAAAGGACTGCATTTGATAATGAGGCGCTTTCTTAGATTGTGAGGGCACATAAGGCAAAAAATTAGATTTACCTTCCGTAGCTGTGGAGACGAGGTCCGAGAGGCCCTCTCCAAACAATTCCTCACCCTTGTAAGGCAAAAACTCCATATGCCTCTTTGAGTCGGCATCACCTGTCCACTGTCGGGTCCATAAGACTCGCCTAGCAGAAATAGACATAGCGTTTATTCTGGAACCCAGTAAACTAATGTCTCTTTGAGCATCCCTCATATATAAGACAGCATCTTTTATATGCCCTAGGGTCATTAAAATGGTATCCTTATCAAGGGTCTCAATATCCGCTGATAAGGAATCTGTCCATGCTGCTACAGCACTACAAACCCAGGCCGACGCAATTGCCGGTCTGAGTAACGTACCAGAATGTGTGTAAATGGACTTCAAGGTAACCTCCTGCTTGCGGTCAGCAGGATCCTTGAGGGTAGCCGTATCTTGGGATGGGAGCGCTATCTTTTTTGATAAGCGTGACAAAGCCTTGTCTACCCTAGGGGAGGATTCCCACCGTATTCTGTCCTTTGGTGGGAAAGGATACGCCATAAGAATTCTTTTGGGAATCTGCAGTTTTTTGTCTGGAGTTTCCCACGCTTTTTTGCATAATTCGTTCAGCTCATGTGAGGAGGGAAAGGTGACCTCAGGCTTCTTTCCCTTATACATGTGTACCCTCGTGTCAGGGACAGGGGGTTCCTCTGGGATATGCAAAACATCTTTTATTGCAATAATCATATATCGAACACATTTAGCCACTTTTGGCTGTAATTTTGCATCATCGTAGTCGACACTGGAGTCTGAATCCATGTCGGTATCTGTGTCTACTATTTGGGATAGTGGGCGCTTCTGAGACCCCGAAGGTCCCGGCGACATTGGGACAGACATGGGTTGACTCCCTGACTGTACCCTAGCTTCAGCTTTGTCTAATCTTTTGTGCAATAAATTAACATTAGCACTTAAAACATTCCACATATCCATCCAGTCAGGTGTCGGCGCTGCCGACGGAGACCTTACATTCATACACTCCCCCTCCTCCTTAGGTGAGCCTTCAACCTCAGACATGTCGACAAACGCGTACCGACACACCACACACACACAGGGAAGCTCTTTTCTGAAGACAGGATCCCCACCAGGCCCTTTGGAGAGACAGAGAGAGAGTATGCCAGCACACACCCCAGCGCTATATGACCCAGGAAAAAACACAGAATGTTTACCCAGTAGCGCTTTTCAAGTATGTATATGCGCCAAATCTGTGCCCCCCCCTCTACTTTAAAACCCTCTTTCACCGTGGTATCAAGCAGGGGAGAGTCCGGGGAGCTTCCTCTCAGTGGTGCTGTGGAGAAAAATGGCGCTGGTGAGTGCTGAGGGAGAAGCCCCGCCCCCTTGGCAGCGGGCTTCTGTCCCGCTCAAAATCCTTAAAAACATGGCGGGGGCTCTTTATATACATGTACAGTGCCCAGCTGTACATGTATATATGTACATTTGCCACAGGAGAGGTTTATATTGCTGCCCAGGGCGCCCCCCCCTGCGACCTGCACCCTTACAGTGACCGATGTGTGTGAGGTGAATGGGAGCAATGGCGCACAGCTTCCCTGCTGTGCGTTACCTCTATGAAGATCAAGCTGTCTTCTGCCGCCTCTGAAGTCTTTTCCTCTCATACCCACCCGGCTTCTATCTTCCGGCTCTGCGAGGAGGACGGCGGCACGGCTCTTGGACGGACGGCGAGGGTGAGACATGCGTACCGATCCCTCTAGAGCTAATGGTGTCCAGTAGCCTAAGAAATAGAGCCCCGAAACTCAGAGAAGTGGGTCTGTTTCTTTCTCCTCAGTCCCTCGATGCAGGGAGTCTGTTGCCAGCAGGCTCCCTGAACATAAAAAACCTAACTAAAATACTTTCTTTACAGGAAACTCAGGAGAGCTCCCTGAAATGCACCCAGTCTCCACTGGGCACATTATCAAACTGAGGTCTGGAGTAGGGGCATAGAGGTAGGAGCCAGTGCACACCCAGATCCAAAGTCTTTCTTAAAGTGCCCATGTCTCCTGCGGAGCCCGTCTATCCCATGGCACGGCCGAAACTAGGTGGGGGGGCTAGGGGGGCATGTGACCTGGGTGCCGCATTGGAGAGGGCGCCGAGACTGACACTTCAGTCCCCCCTCCCTATGCGGCAGCATTCTCTGACTTAGAGCCAGTGCCGCCTAGGTGGGAAACTAGACGCTACCTTGCCGTCTATGAAGCCGAGCACACCGCATCGCTGAAACTGAAAATAAGCTACATCTCCCAGCAGCCCTTGCTGCCGGGAGCTGTAGTTTACTTTCAGTTTTATCTTTGCAGCGTGTGATCGGCAGAGCAGGATTAAGAGTGGGCACAGGGGACAAGTTCTCCCTCCACTCCCTCCCTGCCAGTGAATTGCAGTGCTGCACTGGAAAAGAAGCACCCTGTGGTCCGAAAAGGGGGCGGGGCTAAACAGCACTGTACACAGTGTCCTGCCAGCCCTCAGCATGGGAGAGAGGAGGAGAAGAGAGCAGCAGCACAGCCTAAATAGTGATATGACTTAAGGAAGGGGCAGTGTATGTGTGTGCGACTACTATATACAATGTGTGTAAGAATGTGTGCTTGCGTGTGACTGTATGTGAATAGGTGTATGTGTACTCGTGTGTCACTGTATGTATATGTGTCACTATATATGTATGGGATGTAGTTATGTCTCCTGACCGCCGGTCACAATACCAGCACTTACATCCCGCCCCCTGAACATCCCGACAGTCGGCATCAATGTGTGAGTTATTCTATTTTTTTCTTCATCTGTAGCCCAAATAAATAAAAGATGAAAAACAAAAAGAGTGTGACAATGTATAGCTATCCCCTTTGCCCTTATGGAATTTATGATATATATATACTCACAGTTTAATGCGGGGGGGGTCAAGTTAATGTCTCGCCCCGGGTGACAAAACTCCTAGTTTCGGCCCTGCCCATGGTCCTTACGGAGTCCCAGCATCCTCTAGGACGTTAGAGAAACATTGTTTGTTGTACCCGTACGTCGCGCGTGCACACTGTTTGGGGCCTAGTTATTTTAAGTGCCATCCTGTCTGCAACTGCAGTGCCACTCCTAGATGGCCCATGTGTTTGTGCCGCACACTTGTTTCGCTTAGCTTAGTCATAGAGCTACCTCATTGAACCTCTTTTTCTTCTTTGCATGATGTGCTCTTTGGGGCCTAGTTTTTTTAAGTGCCATCCTGTCTGCAACTGCAGTGCCACTCCTAGATGGCCCATGTGTTTGTGCCGCACACTTGTTTCGCTTAGCTTAGTCATAGAGCTACCTCATTGCACCTCTTTTTCTTCTTTGCATGATGTGCTCTTTGGGGCCTAGTTTTTTTAAGTGCCATCCTGTCTGCAACTGCAGTGCCACTCCTAGATGGGACATGTGTTTGTGCCGCACACTTGGGTCGCTTAGCTTAGTCATATAGCTACCTCATTGCACCACTTTTACTTCTTTGCATGATGTGCTGTTTGGGGCCTATTTTTTAAATCTGCCATCCTGTCTGCCGCTGCAGTGCCACTCAGGGTCGGATTGGCTCACAGGGGTACAGGGGAAATCACCGGTGGGCCCACCTCCTCCTTTTAAGGATCAGGTTTCAGACTGTGCAGTTGAATTGCACTTGAATGATACATTATACATATGTTATCTTATACTGCACAGGGGTATGGTATATTTTCTACAGTGGATTTCTAGTATTAATCTGCTACATTATCCTGCATGCACTAGCAGTATTTACAATATATATTTATTATGAGGCCTAGACCATGCAACCCAACTAGAGACTGGCCACGCGCCTAAACATGGGCCCCTACCACTGCATTTCCCCGGTGGGCCCTTCATGCACCAGTCCAACACTGGTGCCACTCCTAGATGGGCCAGGTATTTATGCCTCACACTTGTGTCGCTTGGCTTAGTCATACAGCCACCTCGGTGAAACCTTTTGTGAGGTGTTCAGAATAGACTGGAAATGAGTGGAAATGAATGTTATTGAGATTAATAATACCGTAGGATCAAAATTACCCACAAATTCTGTGATTTTAGCTGTTTTTATGTTTTTTTCAAAAATCATCCAGATCCAAAACCAAAACACGAAAAGTGCCAGCCGCACAGCTCTAGTTTTTTGCAGCGATACGATCAGGTCAGAACTGCGCATGCGTATGCACTGCAATGCGCAGGCGCGTCATATGGGTACAAAAGCGGTTTGTTGCTGTGCGATGGGTTTTACAAAGAATCCATTCGCACAGCCGATCGCAAGGTGATTGACAGGAAGAAGGCGTTTGTGGGTGGCAACTGACCGTTTTCTGGGAGTGGTTGGGGAAACGCAGGTGTGTCCATGCGTTTGCAGGGCGGGTGTCTGACGTCAATTCTGGGCACGGGCAGTCTGGAGTGATCGCAGCGGCTGAGTAAGTCCTGGCCAACTCATAAACTGCACAAAGTATTTTTGTACCGCTCGGCCGCACCTGTGTTCGCACACTTGCAAAGCTAAAATACACTCCCCTGTAGGTGGCGACTATCTGATCGCTGGACTGCAAAAAACTGCTAGCGAGCGATCAACTCTGAATGAGGGCCCATGTGCACTGCAGGTGCAACAGATATAACATTTGCAGAGAGTTAGATTTGAGTGGGTTATATTGTTTCTGTGCAGGGTAAATACTGTCTGCTTTATTTTTACACTACAATTTAGATTTCAGTTTGAACACATCCCACCCAAATCTAACTCTCTCTGCACATGTTACATCTGCCCCCTCTGCAGTGCACATGGTTTTGCCCAACTGCTAACAAATTTGCTGCTATAATCAGGTCTGAATTACCCCCTCTGTTATCACATACCTCCCAACTTTTGAAGGTCCAGGGACGGCGCGTTCGCTCGGCACAGCCATTCGCGACTCAAAAAGGGGCACGGCTTAGTGTGGGAGTGGCGTGGCCTCAGCCGAGTGGGCGTGGCCGAGCGTAACGGACCCTTTGTCGGCATTTTGGGTGCGTCCCCAACGCTCCTCGAGCAGCCCCCTGCTCCCCTCCCAGCATTGAATGGATGCCGTGCGCGTGCGCACGGCATCTATTCAGAGATCACTCGCTGCTTTGCAGAGCAGCGGGTGATTAAAGCCTCCCCCAACTGTATCCCCGCCCGCGGCACACAGTGTCCGAATAGCGGCACTATCCCGCTGAAATCGGGACAGTTGTGCATAGAAACATATTCCGAAATGGTCACAGATTGGTCTCAGATATTTGAATCAGTTTTGATAAGCGATGATTTAAAAAAAAATATATACTGTATATATATTTGGATATGTTACGAATTGCTGCTTTACATAAATCACTTTAAATGCATAGTGGTCCTAGAACTACAGTAACAGTATAACTTCTGCTTTTATGCATTCAGTCTTCAAAAGAAAGAGATAAACGGTCTTTGCACTAAATATGATTATTCAGATATGGACGCAGATGTACATCCGTACGTAGCGGGCGCGTACATCTGGTTTGCGCACATGCACTGGCATCAGCACATACATTGGCAACTTTCAAATAATATAATTCCAAGTAATTGGGAAAATCTTGCAAAATGAGTAAGAATGTGATGGGGGATGGTGTCACGCTAAAGCACATCTGTGTAGCTGGGAGTTAGGTGTCACGTTAAGGTACATCTGTGTAGCTGGGAGTTGGGTGTCACGCTAAGGCACATCTGTGTAGCTGGGAGTTGGTATATATAGTCAAAATCGCAAGAAAAGTTAGTGCAGATCGCAAGGTGAAAGTCACCTTGCGATCCCGATGCGCGGTCCCGCCAGGTCGGCATCGCAAGAAATGATAGACTGTGCAGGCAAGTCAATCCTTGCTAGATCGGTGTACTATCTAGTTCATCTCACATGTCAATGACATCTCACATAAGCCAAAATCTCACATAAGCCAAAATCGTAAGCACACATAGTCCATATCTCAAGAAAAGTTAGTCAAAATCTGTGCTATCTGGGCTCCGAGGAGTTCAGGTGAAATCGCAAGTAAAAATCGGGCATAGCAAGAATCTCACCGTGTGTACACACCCTAAGACACATCTGTGTAGCTGGGAGTTGGGTGTCATACTAAGGCACATCTGTGTAGCTGGGAGTTGGGTGTCATGCTAAGGCACATATGTGTAGCTGGGAGTTGGGTGTCACGATAAGGCACATCTGTGTAGCTGGGAGTTGGGTGTCACGCTAAGGCACATCTGTGTAGCTGGGAGTTGGGTGTCATACTAAGGCACATCTGTGTAGCTGGGAGTTGGGTGTCATGCTAAGGCACATATGTGTAGCTGGGAGTTGGGTGTCACGATAAGGCACATCTGTGTAGCTGGGAGTTGGGTGTCACGCTAAGGCACATCTGTGTAGCTGGGAGTTGGGTGTCACGCACATCTGTGTAGCTGGGAGTTGGGTGTCACGCTAAGGCACATCTGTGTAGCTGGGAGTTAGGTGTCACGCTAAGGCACATCTGTGTAGCTGGGACTTGGGTGTCATGCTAAGGCACATTTGTGTAGCTGGGAGTTGGGTGTCACGCTAAGGCACATCTGTGTAGCTGGGAGATGGGTGTCATGCTAAGGCACATCTGTGTAGCTGGGAGTTGGGTGTTACTCACATCTGTGTAGCTGGGAGTTGGGTGTCACGCTAAGGCACATCTGTGTAGCTGAGAGTTAGGTGTCACGTTAAGGCACATCTGTATAGCTGGGAGTTGGGTGTCACGCTAAGGCACATCTGTGTAGCTGGGAGTTGGGTGTCACACTAAGACACATCTGTGTAACTGGGAGTTGGGTGTCATGCTAAGGCACATCTGTGTAGCTGGGAGTTGGTTGTCATGCTAAGGCACATCTGTGTAGCTGGGAGTTGGGTGTCACGCTAAGACACATCTGTGTAGCTGGGAGTTGGGTGTCACGCTAAGGCACATCTGTGTAGCTGGGAGATGGGTGTCACGCACATCTGTGTAGCTGGGAGTTGGGTGTCACGCTAAGGCACATCTGTGTAGCTGGGAGTTGGGTGTCACGCTAAGGCACATCTGTGCAGCTGGGAGCAGGGCTGCCAAGAGGATTCCTGGGCCCCGGTACAACAACTTTTTGAGCCCCCCTGCGACCCCTGGAGGGGGTGTGACCACAGCATACAGGGGACATGGCAACACCACTTTGGGGGCGTGTCTAGCACATGGGAAGCACCCACTCACAGGAGCATGGTATGCCTCCCAGCTAGGGCAGTAGAGAGCCTGGCTGGGCCCAGATACTTTTTAGGGGTCATGAGCTAATAAAAGGAGACGTGGGCCTAGGCCCCCCACTGGGTCCCTCCTTCAGACCTGGGCCCAGGTAATTTGTCCCCCCCCCCTCACGGCGCAACTGGCTGGGAGTTGGGTGTCAAGCTAAGACACATCTGTGTAGCTGGGAGTTGGGAGTCACGCTAAGGCACATCTGTGTAGCTGGGAGTTGGGTGTCATGCTAAGGCACATATGTGTAGCTGGGAGTTGGGTGTCACGATAAGGCACATCTGTGTAGCTGGGAGTTGGGTGTCACGCTAAGGCACATCTGTGTAGCTGGGAGTTGGGTGTCACGCACATCTGTGTAGCTGGGAGTTGGGTGTCACGCTAAGGCACATCTGTGTAGCTGGGAGTTAGGTGTCACGCTAAGGCACATCTGTGTAGCTGGGACTTGGGTGTCATGCTAAGGCACATTTGTGTAGCTGGGAGTTGGGTGTCACGCTAAGGCACATCTGTGTAGCTGGGAGATGGGTGTCACGCTAAGGCACATCTGTGTAGCTGGGAGTTGGGTGTTACTCACATCTGTGTAGCTGGGAGTTGGGTGTCACGCTAAGGCACATCTGTGTAGCTGAGAGTTAGGTGTCACGTTAAGGCACATCTGTATAGCTGGGAGTTGGGTGTCACGCTAAGGCACATCTGTGTAGCTGGGAGTTGGGTGTCACACTAAGACACATCTGTGTAACTGGGAGTTGGGTGTCATGCTAAGGCACATCTGTGTAGCTGGGAGTTGGTTGTCATGCTAAGGCACATCTGTGTAGCTGGGAGTTGGGTGTCACGCTAAGACACATCTGTGTAGCTGGGAGTTGGGTGTCACGCTAAGGCACATCTGTGTAGCTGGGAGATGGGTGTCACGCACATCTGTGTAGCTGGGAGTTGGGTGTCACGCTAAGGCACATCTGTGTAGCTGGGAGTTGGGTGTCACGCTAAGGCACATCTGTGCAGCTGGGAGCAGGGCTGCCAAGAGGATTCCTGGGCCCCGGTACAACAACTTTTTGAGCCCCCCTGAGACCCCTGGAGGGGGTGTGACCACAGCATACAGGGGACATGGCAACACCACTTTGGGGGCGTGTCTAGCACATGGGAAGCACCCACTCACAGGAGCATGGTATGCCTCCCAGCTAGGGCAGTAGAGAGCCTGGCTGGGCCCAGATACTTTTTAGGGGTCATGAGCTAATAAAAGGAGACGTGGGCCTAGGCCCCCCACTGGGTCCCTCCTTCAGACCTGGGCCCAGGTAATTTGTCCCCCCCCCCTCACGGCGCAACTGGCTGGGAGTTGGGTGTCAAGCTAAGACACATCTGTGTAGCTGGGAGTTGGGAGTCACGCTAAGGCACATCTGTGTAGCTGGGAGTTGGGTGTCATACTAAGGCACATCTGTGTAGCTGGGAGTTGGGTGTCATGCTAAGGCACATATGTGTAGCTGGGTGTTGGGTGTCACGCTAAGGCACATCTGTGTAGCTGGGAGTTGGGTGTCACGCTAAGGCACATCTGTGTAGCTGGGAGTTGGGTGTCACGCACATCTGTGTAGCTCGGAGTAGGGTGTCACGCTAAGGCACATCTGTGTAGCTGGGAGTTGGGTGTCACGCTAAGGCACATCTGTGTAGCTGGGAGTTGGGTGTCACGCACATCTGTGTAGCTCGGAGTAGGGTGTCATGCTAAGGCACATCTGTGTAGCTGGGAGTTGGGTGACATGCTAAGGCACATCTGTGTAGCTGGGAGTTAGGTGTCACGCTAAGGCACATCTGCGTAGCTGGGAGTTGGGTGTCACGCTAAGACACATCTGTGTAGCTGGGTGTTGGGTGTCACGCTAAGGCACATCTGTGTAGCTGGGAGTTGGGTGTCATGCTAAGGCACATATGTGTAGCTGGGTGTTGGGTGTCACGCTAAGGCACATCTTTGTAGCTGGGAGTTGGGTGTCACGCTAAGGCACATCTGTGTAGCTGGGAGTTGGGTGTCATGCACATCTGTGTAGCTGGGAGTTGGGTGTCATGCTAAGGCAATCTGTGTAGCTGGGAGTTGGGTGACATGCTAAGGCACATCTGTGCAGCTGGGAGCAGGGCTGCCAAGAGAATTCCTGGGCCCCGGTACAACAACTTTTTGAGCCCCCCTGCGACCCCTGGAGGGGGTGTGACCACAGCATACAGGGGACATGGCAACACCTCTTTGGGGGCGTGTCTAGCACATGGGAAGCACCCACTCACAGGAGCATGGTATGCCTCCCAGCTAGGGCAGTAGAGAGCCTGGCTGGGCCCAGATACTATTTAGGGGTCATGAGCTAATCATAGGAGACGTGGGCCTGGGCCCCCCACTGGGTCCCTCCTTCAGACCTGGGCCCAGGTAATTTGTCCCCCCCCTCACGGCGCAACTGGCTGGGAGTTGGGTGTCACGCTAAGGCACATCTGTGTAGCTGGGAGTTGGGTTTCATACTAAGGCACATTTGTGTAGCTGGGAGTTGGGTGTCATGCTAAGGCACATATGTGTAGCTGGGTGTTGGGTGTCACGCTAAGGCACATCTGTGTAGCTGGGAGTTGGGTGTCACGCTAAGGCACATCTGTGTAGCTGGGAGTTGGGTGTCACGCACATCTGTGTAGCTCGGAGTAGGGTGTCACGCTAAGGCACATCTGTGTAGCTGGGAGTTGGGTGTCACGCTAAGGCACATCTGTGTAGCTGGGAGTTGGGTGTCACGCACATCTGTGTAGCTCGGAGTAGGGTGTCATGCTAAGGCACATCTGTGTAGCTGGGAGTTGGGTGACATGCTAAGGCACATCTGTGTAGCTGGGAGTTAGGTGTCACGCTAAGGCACATCTGCGTAGCTGGGAGTTGGGTGTCACGCTAAGACACATCTGTGTATCTGGGTGTTGGGTGTCATGCTAAGGCACATATGTGTAGCTGGGTGTTGGGTGTCACGCTAAGGCACATCTTTGTAGCTGGGAGTTGGGTGTCACGCTAAGGCACATCTGTGTAGCTGGGAGTTGGGTGTCATGCACATCTGTGTAGCTGGGAGTTGGGTGTCATGCTAAGGCAATCTGTGTAGCTGGGAGTTGGGTGACATGCTAAGGCACATCTGTGTAGCTGGGAGTTAGGTGTCACGCTAAGGCACATCTGCGTAGCTGGGAGTTGGGTGTCACGCTAAGGCACATCTGTGTAGCTGGGAGTTGAGTGTTATGCACATCTCTGTAGCTGGGAGTTGGGTGTCACGCTAAGGCACATCTGTGTAGCTGGGAGTTGAGTGTTATGCACATCTCTGTAGCTGGGAGTTGGGTGTCACGCTAAGGCACATCTGTGTAGCTGGGAGTTAGGTGTCACGCTAAGTCACATCTGTGTAGCTGGGACTTGGGTGTCACGCTAAGGCACATCTGCGTAGCTGGGAGTTGGGTGTCATGCTAAGACACATCTGTGTAGCTGGGAGTTGGGTGTCACGCTAAGGCACATCTGTGTAGCTGGGAGTTGGGTGTCACACACATCTGTGTAGCTGCGAGTTGGGTGTCACGCTAAGGCACATCTGTGTAGCTGGGAGTTAGGTGTCACGCTAAGGCACATCTGTATAGCTGGGAGTTGGGTGTCACGCTAAGGCACATCTGTGTAGCTGGGAGTTGGGTGTCATGCTAAGGCACACCTGTGTAGCTGGGACTTGGGTGTCATGCTAAGGCACATCTGTGTAGCTGGGAGTTGGGTGTCACGCTTAGGCACATCTGTGTAGCTGGGAGTTGGGTGTCATGCTAAGGCACATCTGTGTAGCTGGGAGTTGGGTGTCACGCTAAGGCACATCTGTGTAGCTGGGAGTTGGGTGTCACGCACATCTGTGTAGCTGGGAGTTGGGTGTCACGCTAAGGCACATCTGTGTAGCTGGGAGTTGGGTGTCACGCTAAGGCACATCTGTGCAGTTGGGAGCAGGGCTGCCAAGAGAATTCCTGGGCCCCGGTACAACAACTTTTTGAGCCCCCTTGCGACCCCTGGAGGGGGTATGACCACAGCATACAGGGGGCATGGCAACACCTCTTTGGGGGAGTGTCTAGCACATGGGAAGCACCCACTCACAGGAGCATGGTATGCCTCCCAGCTAGGGCAGTAGAGAGCATGGCTGGGCCCAGATACTTTTTAGGGGTCATGAGCTAATCATAGGAGACGTGGGCCTGGGTCCCCCACTGGGTCCCTCCTTCAGACCTGGGCCCATTTAATTTGTCCCCCCCCCCTCACGGCGCAACTGGCTGGGAGTTGGGTGTCAAGCTAAGACACATCTGTGTAGCTGGGAGTTGGGAGTCACGCTAAGGCACATCTGTGTAGCTGGGAGTTAGGTGTCACGCTAAGTCACATCTGTGCAGCTGGGACTTGGGTGTCACGCTAAGGCACATCTGTGTAGCTGGGAGTTGGGTGACATGCTAAGGCACATCTGTGCAGCTGGGAGTCAGGTGTCACGCTAAGGCACATCTGCGTAGCTGGGAGTTGGGTGTCATGCTAAGACACATCTGTGTAGCTGGGAGTTGGGTGTCACGCTAAGGCACATCTGTGTAGCTGGGAGTTGGGTGTCACGCACATCTGTGTAGCTGGGAGTTGGGTGTCACGCTAAGGCACATCTGTGTAGCTGGGAGTTAGGTGTCACGCTAAGGCACATCTGTGTAGCTGGGAGTTGGGTGTCATGCTAAGGCACATATGTGTAGCTGGGTGTTGGATGTCACGCTAAGGCACATCTGTGTAGCTGGGAGTTGGGTGTCACGCTAAGGCACATCTGTGTAGCTGGGAGTTGGGTGTCATGCTAAGGCAATCTGTGTAGCTGGGAGTTGGGTGACATGCTAAGGCACATCTGTGTAGCTGGGAGTTAGGTGTCACGCTAAGGCACATCTGTGTAGCTGGGAGTTGAGTGTCATGCACATCTCTGTAGCTGGGAGTTGGGTGACATACTAAGGCACATCTGTGTAGCTGGGAGTTGGGTGTCACGCTAAGGCACATCTGTGTAGCTGGGAGTTGGGTGTTACGCTAAGGCACATCTGTGTAGCTGGGAGTTGAGTGTCATGCACATCTGTGTAGCTGGGAGTTGGGTGTCATGCACATCTCTGTAGCTGGGAGTTGGGTGTCACGCTAAGGCACATCTGTGTAGCTGGGAGTTGGGTGTCACGCTAAGGCACATCTGTGTAGCTGGGAGTTGGGTGTTACGCTAAGGCACATCTGTGTAGCTGGGAGTTGGGTGTCACGCTAAGGCACATCTGTGTAGCTGGGAGTTGAGTGTCATGCACATCTCTGTAGCTAGGAGTTGGGTGTCACGCTAAGGCACATCTGTGTAGCTGGGAGTTAGGTGTCACGCTAAGTCACATATGTGTAGCTGGGACTTGGGTGTCACGCTAAGGCACATCTGTGTAGCTGGGAGTTGGGTGACATGCTAAGGCACATCTGTGCAGCTGGGAGTCAGGTGTCACGATAAGGCACATCTGCGTAGCTGGGAGTTGGGTGTCATGCTAAGACACATCTGTGTAGCTGGGAGTTGGGTGTCACGCTAAGGCACATCTGTGTAGCTGGGAGTTGGGTGTCACGCACATCTGTGTAGCTGGGAGTTGGGTGTCACGCTAAGGCACATCTGTGTAGCTGGGAGTTAGGTGTCACGCTAAGGCACATCTGTGTAGCTGGGAGTTGGGTGTCACGCTAAGGCACATCTGTGTAGCTGGGAGTTAGGTGTCACGCTAAGGCACATCTGTATAGCTGGGAGTTGGGTGTCACGCTAAGGCACATCTGTGTAGCTGGGAGTTGGGTGTCATGCTAAGGCACACCTGTGTAGCTGGGACTTGGGTGTCATGCTAAGGCACATCTGTGTAGCTGGGAGTTAGGTGTCACGCTAAGGCACATATGCGTAGCTGGGAGTTGGGTGTCACGCTAAGACACATCTGTGTAGCTGGGTGTTGGGTGTCACGCTAAGGCACATCTGTGTAGCTGGGAGTTGGGTGTCATGCTAAGGCACATATGTGTAGCTGGGTGTTGGATGTCACGCTAAGGCACATCTTTGTAGCTGGGAGTTGGGTGTCACGCTAAGGCACATCTGTGTAGCTGGGAGTTGGGTGTCATGCTAAGGCAATCTGTGTAGCTGGGAGTTGGGTGACATGCTAAGGCACATCTGTGTAGCTGGGAGTTAGGTGTCACGCTAAGGCACATCTGCGTAGCTGGGAGTTGGGTGTCACGCTAAGGCACATCTGTGTAGCTGGGAGTTGAGTGTCATGCACATCTCTGTAGCTGGGAGTTGGGTGTCATACTAAGGCACATCTGTGTAGCTGGGAGTTGGGTGTCACGCTAAGGCACATCTGTGTAGCTGGGAGTTGGGTGTTACGCTAAGGCACATCTGTGTAGCTGGGAGTTGAGTGTCATGCACATCTGTGTAGCTGGGAGTTGGGTGTCATGCACATCTCTGTAGCTGGGAGTTGGGTGTCACGCTAAGGCACATCTGTGTAGCTGGGAGTTGGGTGTCACGCTAAGGCACATCTGTGTAGCTGGGAGTTGGGTGTTACGCTAAGGCACATCTGTGTAGCTGGGAGTTGGGTGTCACGCTAAGGCACATCTGTGTAGCTGGGAGTTGAGTGTCATGCACATCTCTGTAGCTGGGAGTTGAGTGTCATGCACATCTCTGTAGCTGGGAGTTGGGTGTCACGCTAAGGCACATCTGTGTAGCTGGCAGTTGAGTGTCATGCACATCTCTGTAGCTGGGAGTTGGGTGTCACGCTAAGGCACATCTGTGTAGCTGGGAGTTAGGTGTCACGCTAAGTCACATCTGTGTAGCTGGGACTTGGGTGTCACGCTAAGGCACATCTGTGTAGCTGGGAGTTGGGTGACATGCTAAGGCACATCTGTGCAGCTGGGAGTCAGGTGTCACGCTAAGGCACATCTGCGTAGCTGGGAGTTGGGTGTCATGCTAAGACACATCTGTGTAGCTGGGAGTTGGGTGTCACGCTAAGGCACATCTGTGTAGCTGGGAGTTGGGTGTCACGCACATCTGTGTAGCTGGGAGTTGGGTGTCACGCTAAGGCACATCTGTGTAGCTGGGAGTTAGGTGTCACGCTAAGGCACATCTGTGTAGCTGGGAGTTGGGTGTCACACTAAGGCACATCTGTGTAGCTGGGAGTTAGGTGTCACGCTAAGGCACATCTGTATAGCTGGGAGTTGGGTGTCACGCTAAGGCACATCTGTGTAGCTGGGAGTTGGGTGTCATGCTAAGGCACACCTGTGTAGCTGGGACTTGGGTGTCATGCTAAGGCACATCTGTGTAGCTGGGAGTTGGGTGTCACGCTAAGGCACATCTGTGTAGGTGGGAGTTGGGTGTCATGCTTAGGCACATCTGTGTAGCTGGGAGTTGGGTGTCACGCTAAGGCACGTCTGTGTAGCTGGGAGTTGGGTGTCACGCACATCTGTGTAGCTGGGAGTTGGGTGTCACGCTAAGGCACATCTGTGTAGCTGGGAGTTGGGTGTCACGCTACGGCACATCTGTGCAGTTGGGAGCAGGGCTGCCAAGAGAATTCCTGGGCCCCGGTACAACAACTTTTTGAACCCCCGTGCGACCCATGGAGGGGGTGTGACCACAGCATACAGGGGACATGGCAACACCTCTTTGGGGGGGTGTCTAGCACATGGGAAGCACCCACTCACAGGAGCATGGTATGCCTCCCAGCTAGGGCAGTAGAGAGCCTGGCTGGGCCCAGATACTTTTTAGGGGTCATGAGCTAATCATAGGAGACGTGGGCCTGGGTCCCCCACTGGGTCCCTCCTTCAGACCTGGGCCCAGGTAATTTGTCCCCCCACCCTCACGGCGCAACTGGCTGGGAGTTGGGTGTCAAGCTAAGACACATCTGTGTAGCTGGGAGTTGGGAGTCACGCTAAGTCACATCTGTGTAGCTGGGACTTGGGTGTCACGCTAAGGCACATCTGTGTAGCTGGGAGTTGGGTGACATGCTAAGGCACATCTGTGCAGCAGGGAGTCAGGTGTCACGCTAAGGCACATCTGTGTAGCTGGGAGTTGGGTGTCACGCTAAGGCACATCTGTGTAGCTGGGAGTTGGGTGTCACGCACATCTGTGTAGCTGGGAGTTGGGTGTCACGCTAAGGCACATCTGTGTAGCTGGCAGTTAGGTGTCACGCTAAGGCACATCTGTATAGCTGGGAGTTGGGTGTCACGCTAAGGCACATCTGTGTAGCTTGGAGTTGGGTGTCATGCTAAGGCACACCTGTGTAGCTGGGACTTGGGTGTCATGCTAAGGCACATCTGTGTAGCTGGGAGTTGGGTGTCACGCTTAGGCACATCTGTGTAGCTGGGAGTTGGGTGTCATGCTAAGGCACATCTGTGTAGCTGGGAGTTGGGTGTCACGCTAAGGCACATCTGTGTAGCTGGGAGTTGGGTGTCACGCTAAGGCACATCTGTGTAGCTGGGAGTTGGGTGTCACGCTAAGGCACATCTGTGCAGCTGGGAGCAGGGCTGCCAAGAGAATTCCTGGGCCCCATTACAACAACTTTTTGAGCCCCCCTGCGACCCATGGAGGGGGTGTGACCACAGCATACAGGGGACATGGCAACACCTCTTTGGGGGCGTGTCTAGCACATGAGAAGCACCCACTCACAGGAGCATGGTATGCCTCCCAGCTAGGGCAGTAGAGAGCCTGGCTGGGCCCAGATACTATTTAGGGGTCATGAGCTAATCATAGGAGACGTGGGCCTGGGCCCCCCACTGGGTCCCTCCTTCAGACATGGGCCTAGGTAATTTGTCCCCCCCCCTCCTCACGGCGCAACTGGCTGGGAGTTGGGTGTCAAGCTAAGACACATCTGTGTAGCTGGGAGTTGGGAGTCATGCTAAGGCACATCTGTGTAGCTGGGAGTTGTGTGTCATACTAAGGCACATCTGTGTAGCTGGGAGTTGGGTGTCATGCTAAGGCACATATGTGTAGCTGGGTGTTGGGTGTCACGCTAAGGCACATCTGTGTAGCTGGGAGATGGGTGTCACGCTAAGGTACATCTGTGTAGCTGGGAGTAGGGTGTCACGCTAAGGCACATCTGTGTAGCTGGGAGTTAGGTGTCACGCTAAGGCACATCTGCGTAGCTGGGAGTTGGGTCTCACGCTAAGACACATCTGTGTAGCTGGGTGTTGGGTGTCACGCTAAGGCACATCTGTGTAGCTGGGAGTTGGGTGTCACGCTAAGGCACATCTGTGTAGCTGGGAGTTGGGTGTCATGCTAAGGCACATATGTGTAGCTGGGTGTTGGGTGTCACGCTAAGGCACATCTGTGTAGCTGGGAGTTGGGTGTCACGCTAAGGCACATCTGTGTAGCTGGGAGTTGGGTGTCACGCTAAGGCACATCTGTGTAGCTGGGAGTTGGGTGTCACGCTAAGGCACATCTGTGTAGCTGGGAGTTGGGTGTCACGCTAAGGCACATCTGTGTAGCTGGGAGTTGGGTGTCACGCTAAGGCACATCTGTGTAGCTGGGAGTTGGGTGTCACGCACATCTGTGTAGCTGGGAGTTGGGTGTCACGCTAAGGCACATCTGTGTAGCTGGGAGTTAGGTGTCAAGCTAAGGCACATCTGTGTAGCTGGGAGTTGGGTGTCACGCTAAGGCACATCTGTGTAGCTGGGAGTTGGGTGTCACGCTAAGGCACATCTGTGTAGTTGGGAGTTGGGTGTCACGCTAAGCACATCTGTGTAGCTGGGAGTTGGGTGTCACGCTAAGGCACATCTGTGTAGCTGGGAGTTGGGTGACATGCTAAGGCACATCTGTGCAGCAGGGAGTCAGGTGTCACGCTAAGGCACATCTGTGTAGCTGGGAGTTGGGTGTCACGCTAAGGCACATCTGTGTAGCTGGGAGTTGGGTGTCACGCACATCTGTGTAGCTGGGAGTTGGGTGTCACGCTAAGGCACATCTGTGTAGCTGGCAGTTAGGTGTCACGCTAAGGCACATCTGTATAGCTGGGAGTTGGGTGTCACTCTAAGGCACATCTGTGTAGCTTGGAGTTGGGTGTCATGCTAAGGCACACCTGTGTAGCTGGGACTTGGGTGTCATGCTAAGGCACATCTGTGTAGCTGGGAGTTGGGTGTCACGCTTTGGCACATCTGTGTAGCTGGGAGTTGGGTGTCATGCTAAGGCACATCTGTGTAGCTGGGAGTTGGGTGTCACGCTAAGGCACATCTGTGTAGCTGGGAGCAGGGCTGCCAAGAGAATTCCTGGGCCCCGGTACAACAACTTTTTGAGCCCCCCTGCGACCCCTGGAGGGGGTGTGACCACAGCATACAGGGGACATGGCAACACCTCTTTGGGGGCGTGTCTAGCACATGGGAAGCACCCACTCACAGGAGCATGGTATGCCTCCCAGCTAGGGCAGTAGAGAGCCTGGCTGGGCCCAGATACTATTTAGGGGTCATGAGCTAATCATAGGAGACGTGGGCCTGGGCCCCCCACTGGGTCCCTCCTTCAGACCTGGGCCTAGGTAATTTGTCCCCCCCCTCCTCACGGCGCAACTGGCTGGGAGTTGGGTGTCAAGCTAAGACACATCTGTGTAGCTGGGAGTTGGGAGTCATGCTAAGGCACATCTGTGTAGCTGGGAGTTGTGTGTCATACTAAGGCACATCTGTGTAGCTGGGAGTTGGGTGTCATGCTAAGGCACATATGTGTAGCTGGGTGTTGGGTGTCACGCTAAGGCACATCTGTGTAGCTGGGAGATGGGTGTCACGCAAAGGCACATCTGTGTAGCTGGGAGTAGGGTGTCACGCTAAGGCACATCTGTGTAGCTGGGAGTTAGGTGTCACGCTAAGGCACATCTGCGTAGCTGGGAGTTGGGTCTCACGCTAAGACACATCTGTGTAGCTGGGTGTTGGGTGTCACGCTAAGGCACATCTGTGTAGCTGGGAGTTGGGTGTCACGCTAAGGCACATCTGTGTAGCTGGGAGTTGGGTGTCATGTTAAGGCACATATGTGTAGCTGGGTGTTGGGTGTCACGCTAAGGCACATCTGTGTAGCTGGGAGTTGGGTGTCATGCTAAGGCACATCTGTGTAGCTGGGAGTTGGGTGTCACGCTAAGGCACATCTGTGTAGCTGGGAGTTGGGTGTCACGCTAAGGCACATCTGTGTAGCTGGGAGTTGGGTGTCACGCTAAGGCACATCTGTGTAGCTGGGAGTTGGGTGTCACGCTAAGGCACATCTGTGTAGCTGGGAGTTGGGTGTCACGCACATCTGTGTAGCTGGGAGTTGGGTGTCACGCTAAGGCACATCTGTGTAGCTGGGAGTTAGGTGTCAAGCTAAGGCACATCTGTGTAGCTGGGAGTTGGGTGTCACGCTAAGGCACATCTGTGTAGCTGGGAGTTGGGTGTCACGCTAAGGCACATCTGTGTAGCTGGGAGTTGGGTGTCACGCTAAGCACATCTGTGTAGCTGGGAGTTGGGTGTCACGCTAAGGCACATCTGTGTAGCTGGGAGATGGGTGTCACGCACATCTGTGTAGCTGGGAGTTGGGTGTCACGCTAAGGCACATCTGTGTAGCTGGGAGTTGGGTGTCACGCTAAGGCACATCTGTGCAGCTGGGAGCAGGGCTGCCAAGAGAATTCCTGGGCCCCGATACAACAACTTTTTGAGCCCCCCTGTGACCCCTGGAGGGGGTGTGACCACAGCATACAGGGGACATGGCAACACCTCTTTGGGGGCGTGTCTAGCACATGGGAAGCACCCACTCACAGGAGCACGGTATGCCTCCCAGCTAGGGCAGTAGAGAGCCTGGCTGGGCCCAGATACTTTTTAGGGGTCATGAGCTAATCAAAGGAGACGTGGGCCTGGGCCCCCCACTGGGTCCCTCCTTCAGACCTTGGCCCAGGTAATTTGCCCCCCCCCCCTAACGGCGCAACTGGCTGGCAGTTGGGTGTCAAGCTAAGACACATCTGTGTAGCTGGGAGTCGGGAGTCACGCTAAGGCACATCTGTGTAGCTGGGAGTTGGGTGTCACGCTAAGGCACATCTGTCTAGCTGGGAGTTGGTTGTCATGCTAAGGCACATCTGTGTAGCTGGGTGTTGGGTGTCACGGACATCTGTGTAGCTGGGAGTAGGGTGTCACGCTAAGGCACATCTGTATAGCTGGGAGTTGGGTGACATGCTAAGGCACATCTGTGTAGCTGGGAGTTAGGTGTCACGCTAAGGCACATCTGCGTAGCTGGCAGTTGGGTGTCACGCTAAGACACATCTGTGTAGCTGGGTGTTGGGTGTCACGCTAAGGCACGTCTGTGTAGCTGGGAGTTGGGTGTCATGCTAAGGCACATATGTGTAGCTGGGAGTTGGGTGTCACGCTAAGGCACATCTGTGTTGCTGGGAGTTGGGTGTCACGCTAAGGCACATATGTGTAGCTGGGAGTTGGGTGTCATGCACATCTGTGTAGCTGGGAGTTGGGTGTCATGCTAAGGCACATCTGTGTAGCTGGGAGTTGGGTGACATGCTAAGGCACATCTGTGTAGCTGGGAGTTAGGTGTCACGCTAAGGCACATCTGCGTAGTTGGGAGTTGGGTGTCACGCTAAGACACATCTGTGTAGCTGGGAGTTGGGTGTCATGCTAAGGCACATCTGTATAGCTGGGAGATGGGTGTCACGCACATCTGTGTAGCTGAGAGTTGGGTGTCACGCTAAGGCACATCTGTGTAGCTGGGAGTTAGGTGTCACGCTAAGGCACATCTGTATAGCTGGGAGTTGGGTGTCACGCTAAGGCACATCTGTGTAGCTGGCAGTTGGGTGTCATGCTAAGGCACATCTGTGTAGCTGGGAGTTGGGTGTCATGCTAAGGCACATCTGTGTAGCTGGGAGATGGGTGTCACGCACATCTGTGTAGCTGAGAGTTGGGTGTCACGCTAAGGCACATCTGTGTAGCTGGGAGTTAGGTGTCACGCTAAGGCACATCTGTATAGCTGGGAGTTGGGTGTCACGCTAAGGCACATCTGTGTAGCTGGCAGTTGGGTGTCATGCTAAGGCACATCTGTGTAGCTGGGAGTTAGGTGTCAAGCTAAGGCACATCTGTGTAGCTGGGAGTTGGGTGTCACGTAAGGCACATCTGTGTAGCTAGGAGTTGGGTGTCACGCTAAGGCGCATCTGTGTAGCTGGGAGTTGGGTGTCACGCTAAGGCACATATGTGTAGCTGGGAGTTGGGTGTCACGCTAAGGCACATCTGTGTAGCTGGGAGCTGGGTGTCACGCTAAGCCACATCTGTGTAGCTGGGAGTTGGGTGTCACGCTAAGGCACATCTGTGCAGCTGGGAGTTGGGTGTCATACTAAGACACATCTGTGTAGCTGGGAGTTGGGTGTCACGCTAAGGCACATCTGTGTAGCTGGGAGTTAGGTGTCATACCAAGGCACATCTGTGTAGCTGGGAGTTGGGTGTCATGCTAAGGCACATCTGTGTAGCTGGGAGTTGGGTGTCACGCTAAGGCACATCTGTGTAGCTGGGAGCTGGGTGTCACGCTAAGGCACATCTGTGTAGCTGGGAGTTGGGTGTCACGCTAAGGCACATCTGTGTAGCTGGGAGCTGGGTGTCACGCTAAGGCACATCTGTGTAGCTGGGAGTTGGGTGTCACGCTAAGGCACATCTGTGCAGCTGGGAGTTGGGTGTCATACTAAGACAGACACATCTGTGTAGCTGGGAGTTGGGTGTCACGCTAAGGCACATCTGTGTAGCTGGGAGTTAGGTGTCATACCAAGGCACATCTGCGTAGCTAGGAGTTGGGTGTCATGCTAAGGCAAATCTGTGTAGCTGGGAGTTGGGTGTCACGATAAGGCACATCTGTGTAGCTGGGAGTTGGGTGTCACGCTAATGCACATCTGTGTAGCTGGGAGTTGGGTGTCATACTAAGGCACATCTGTGTAGCTGGGAGTTGGGTGTCATGCTAAGTCTCATCTGTGTAGCTGGGAGTTGGGTGTCACGCACATCTGTGTAGCTGGGAGTTGGGTGTCACGCTAAGGCACATCTGTGTAGCTGGGAGTTAGGTGTCATGCTAAGGCACATCTGTATAGCTGGGAGTTGGGTTTCACGCTAAGGCACATCTGTGTAGCTGGGAGTTGGGTGTCATGCTAAGTCACATCTGTGTAGCTGGGAGTTGGGTGTCATGCTAAGGCACATCTGTGTAGCTGGGAGTTGGGTGTCATGCTAAGGCACATCTGTGTAGCTGGGAGTTGGGTGTCATACTAAGGCACATCTGTGTAGCTGGGAGTTGGGTGCCACGCTAAGGCACATCTGTGTAGCTGGGAGTTGGGTGTCATGCTAAGGCACAACTGTGTAGCTGGGAGTTGGGTGTCATGCTAAGGCACATCTGTGTAGCTGGGAATTGGGTGTCACGCTAAGGCACATCTGTGTAGCTGGGAGTTGGGTGTCACGCTAAGGCACATCTGTGTAGCTGGGAGTTGGGTGTCATTCTAAGGCACATCTGTGTAGCTGGGAGTTGGATGTCATGCTAAGGCACATCTGTGTAGCTGGGAGTTAGGTGTCATACCAAGGCACATCTGTGTAGCTGGGAGTTGGGTGTCATGCTAAGGCACATCTGTGTAGCTGGGAGTTGGGTGTCACGCTAAGGCACATCTGTGTAGCTGGGAGCTGGGTGTCACGCTAAGGCACATCTGTGTAGCTGGGAGTTGGGTGTCACGCTAAGGCACATCTGTGTAGCTGGGAGCTGGGTGTCACGCTAAGGCACATCTGTGTAGCTGGGAGTTGGGTGTCACGCTAAGGCACATCTGTGCAGCTGGGAGTTGGGTGTCATACTAAGACAGACACATCTGTGTAGCTGGGAGTTGGGTGTCACGCTAAGGCACATCTGTGTAGCTGGGAGTTAGGTGTCATACCAAGGCACATCTGCGTAGCTAGGAGTTGGGTGTCATGCTAAGGCAAATCTGTGTAGCTGGGAGTTGGGTGTCACGATAAGGCACATCTGTGTAGCTGGGAGTTGGGTGTCACGCTAATGCACATCTGTGTAGCTGGGAGTTGGGTGTCATACTAAGGCACATCTGTGTAGCTGGGAGTTGGGTGTCATGCTAAGGCACATCTGTGTAGCTGGGAGTTGGGTGTCATGCTAAGTCTCATCTGTGTAGCTGGGAGTTGGGTGTCACGCACATCTGTGTAGCTGGGAGTTGGGTGTCACGCTAAGGCACATCTGTGTAGCTGGGAGTTAGGTGTCATGCTAAGGCACATCTGTATAGCTGGGAGTTGGGTTTCACGCTAAGGCACATCTGTGTAGCTGGGAGTTGGGTGTCATGCTAAGTCACATCTGTGTAGCTGGGAGTTGGGTGTCATGCTAAGGCACATCTGTGTAGCTGGGAGTTGGGTGTCATGCTAAGGCACATCTGTGTAGCTGGGAGTTGGGTGTCATACTAAGGCACATCTGTGTAGCTGGGAGTTGGGTGCCACGCTAAGGCACATCTGTGTAGCTGGGAGTTGGGTGTCATGCTAAGGCACAACTGTGTAGCTGGGAGTTGGGTGTCATGCTAAGGCACATCTGTGTAGCTGGGAATTGGGTGTCACGCTAAGGCACATCTGTGTAGCTGGGAGTTGGGTGTCACGCTAAGGCACATCTGTGTAGCTGGGAGTTGGGTGTCATTCTAAGGCACATCTGTGTAGCTGGGAGTTGGATGTCATGCTAAGGCACATCTGTGTAGCTGGGAGTTGGGTGTCACGCACATCTGTGTAGCCGGGAGTTGGGTGTCACGCTAAGGCACATCTATGTAGCTGGGAATTGGGTGTCACGCTAAGGCACATCTGTGTAGCTGGGAGTTGGGTGTCATACTAAGGCACATCTGTGTAGCTGGGAGTTGGGTGTCATGCTAAGGCACATCTGTGTAGCTGAGAGTTGGGTGTAACTTTAGGGCACATCTGTGTAGCTGGGAGTTGGGTGTCATGCTAAGGCACATCTGTGTAGCTGGGAGTTGGATGTCATGCTAAGGCACATCTGTGTAGCTGGGAGTTGGGTGTCACACACATCTGTGTAGCTGGGAGTTGGGTGTCACGCTAAGGCACATCTATGTAGCTGGGAGTTGGGTGTCACGCTAAGGCACATCTGTGTAGCTGGGAGTTGGGTGTCATATTAAGGCACATCTGTGTAGCTGGGAGTTGGGTGTCATGCTAAGGCACATCTGTGTAGCTGAGAGTTGGGTGTAACTTTAGGGCACATCTGTGTAGCTGGGAGTTGGGTGTCACGCTAAGGCACATCTGTGTAGCTGGGATTAGGGTGTCACTCTAGGGCACATCTGTGTAGCTGGGAGTTGGGTGTCACGCTAAGGCACATCTGTGTAGCTGGGAGTTGGGTGTCACGCTAAGGCACATCTGTGCAGCAGGGAGCAGGGCTGCCAAGAAATTCCTGTGCCCCGGTACAACAACTTTTCGGGGCCCCCTGCGACTCCTGGAGGGGGTGTGACCACAGCAAACAGGAGACATGGCAACACCTCTTTGGGAGAGTGTCTAGCACATGAGAAGCACCCACTCACAGGAGCATGGTATGCCTCCCAGCTAGGGCAGTAGAGAGCCTGGCTGGGCCCAGAAACTTTTTAGGGGTCATGAGCTAATCAAAGTAGACGTGGGCCTGGGCCCCCCACTGGGTCCCTCCTTCAGACCTGGGCCCAGGTAATTTGTCCCCTTCCCCCCCCTCACGGCGCAACTGGCTGGGAGTTGGGTGTCATGCTAAGGCACATCTCTGTAGCTGGGAGTTGGGTGTCATACTAAGGCACATCTGTGCAGCTGGGAGTTGGGAGTCATGCTAAGGCACATCTGTGTAGCTGGGAGTTGGGTGTCACGCTAAGGCACATCTGTGTAGCTGGGAGTTGGGTGTCACGCTAAGGCACATCTGTGTAGCTGGGAGTTGGGTGTCATGCACATCTGTGTAGCTGGGAGTTGGGTGTCACGATAAGGCACATCTGTGTAGCTGGGAGTTAGGTGTCACTCTAGGGCACATCTGTGTAGCTGGGAGTTGGGTGTCATACTAAGGCACATCTGTGTAGCTGGCAGTTGGGTGTCACGCTAAGGCACATCTGTGTAGCTGGGAGTGGGGTGTCACGCCAAGGCACATCTGTGTAGCTGGGAGTTGGGTGTCATACTAAGGCACATCTGTGTAGCTGGGAGTTGGGTGTCACGCTAAGGCACATCTGTGTAGCTGGGAGTTGGGTGTCACGCTAAGGCACATCTGTGTAGCTGGGAGCTGGGTGTCACGCTAAGGCACATCTGTGTAGCTGGGAGTTCGGTGTCACGCTAAGGCACATCTGTGTAGCTGGGAGTTGGGTGTCATACTAAGGCACATCTGTGTAGCTGGGAGTTGGGTGTCACGCTAAGGCACATCTGTGTAGCTGGGAGTTGGGTGTCACGCTAAGGCACATCTGTGTAGCTGGGAGCTGGGTGTCACGCTAAGGCACATCTGTGTAGCTGGGAGTTCGGTGTCACGCTAAGGCACATCTGTGCAGCTGGGAGTTGGGTGTCATACTAAGACACATCTGTGTAGCTGGGAGTTGGGTGTCATGCTAAGGCACATCTGTGTAGCTGGGAGTTGGGTGTCATACTAAGGCACATCTGTGTAGCTGGCAGTTGGGTGTCACGCTAAGGCACATCTGTGTAGCTGGGAGTGGGGTGTCACGCCAAGGCACATCTGTGTAGCTGAGAGTTGGGTGTCATACTATGGCACATCTGTGTAGCTGGGAGTTGGGTGTCACGCTAAGGCACATCTGTGTAGCTGGGAGTTGGGTGTCACGCTAAGGCACATCTGTGTAGCTGGGAGTTGGGTGTCATGCTAAGTCACATTTGTGTAGCTGGGAGTTGGGTGTCACGCACATCTGTGTAGCTGGGAGTTGGGTGTCACGCTAAGGCACATCTGTGTAGCTGGGAGTTGGGTGTCACGCACATCTGTGTAGCTGGGAGTTGGGTGTCACGATAAGGCACATCTGTGTAGCTGGGAGTTAGGTGTCACTCTAGGGCACATCTGTGTAGCTGGGAGTTGGGTGTCATACTAAGGCACATCTGTGTAGCTGGGAGCTGGGTGTCACGCTAAGGCACATCTGTGTAGCTGGGAGTTCGGTGTCACGCTAAGGCACATCTGTGTAGTTGGGAGTTGGGTGTCATACTAAGGCACATCTGTGTAGCTGGGAGTTGGGTGTCACGCTAAGGCACATCTGTGTAGCTGGGAGTTGGGTGTCACGCTAAGGCACATCTGTGTAGCTGGGAGCTGGGTGTCACGCTAAGGCACATCTGTGTAGCTGGGAGTTGGGTGTCACGCTAAGGCACATCTGTGCAGCTGGGAGTTGGGTGTCATACTAAGACACATCTGTGTAGCTGGGAGTTGGGTGTCACGCTAAGGCACATCTGTGTAGCTGGGAGTTGGGTGTCATACCAAGGCACATCTATGTAGCTGGGAGTTGGGTGTCATGCTAAGGCACATCTGTGTAGCTGGGAGTTGGGTGTCACGCTAAGGCACATCTGTGTAGGTGGGAGTTGGGTGTCACGCTAAGGTACATCAGTGTAGCTGGGAGTTGGGTGTCATACTAAGGCACATCTGTGTAGCTGGGAGTTGGGTGTCATGCTAAGGCAGATCTGTGTAGCTGGGAGTTGGGTGTCATGCTAAGTCACATCTGTGTAGCTGGGAGTTGGGTGTCACGCTAAGGCACATCTGTGTAGCTGGGAGTTGGGAGTCATGCTAAGGCACATCTGTGTAGCTGGGAGTTGGGAGTCACGCTAAGGCACATCTGTGTAGCTGGGAGTTGGGTGTCACGCACATCTGTGTAGCTGGGAGTTGGGTGTCACGATAAGGCACATCTGTGTAGCTGGGAGTTGGGTGTCACGCACATCTGTGTAGCTGGGAGTTGGGTGTCACGATAAGGCACATCTGTGTAGCTGGGAGTTAGGTGTCACTCTAGGGCACATCTGTGTAGCTGGGAGTTGGGTGTCATACTAAGGCACATCTGTGTAGCTGGGAGTTGGGTGTCATACTAAGGCACATCTGTGTAGCTGGGAGTTGGGTGTCACGCTAAGGCACATCTGTGTAGCTGGGAGTTGGGTGTCACGCTAAGGCACATCTGTGTAGCTGGGAGCTGGGTGTCACGCTAAGGCACATCTGTGTAGCTGGGAGTTGGGTGTCACGCTAAGGCACATCTGTGCAGCTGGCAGTTGGGTGTCATACTAAGACACATCTGTGTAGCTGGGAGTTGGGTGTCATGCTAAGGCACATCTGTGTAGCTGGGAGTTGGGTGTCATACTAAGGCACATCTGTGTAGCTGGCAGTTGGGTGTCACGCTAAGGCACATCTGTGTAGCTGGGAGTGGGGTGTCACGCCAAGGCACATCTGTGTAGCTGGGAGTTGGGTTTCATACTAAGGCACATCTGTGTAGCTGGGAGTTGGATGTCACGCTAAGGCACATCTGTGTAGCTGGGAGTTGGGTGTCACGCTAAGGCACATCTGTGTAGCAGGGAGCTGGGTGTCACGCTAAGGCACATCTGTGTAGCTGGGAGTTGGGTGTCACGCTAAGGCACATCTGTGCAGCTGGGAGTTGGGTGTCATACTAAGACACATCTGTGTAGCTGGGAGTTGGGTGTCACGCTAAGGCACATCTGTGTAGCTGGGAGTTGGGTGTCATGCTAAGGCACATCTGTGTAGCTGGGAGTTGGGTGTCACGCTAAGGCACATCTGTGTAGGTGGGAGTTGGGTGTCACGCTAAGGTACATCTGTGTAGCTGGGAGTTGGGTGTCATACTAAGGCACATCTGTGTAGCTGGGAGTTGGGTGTCATGCTAAGGCACATCTGTGTAGCTGGGAGTTGGGTGTCATGCTAAGTCACATCTGTGTAGCTGGGAGTTGGGTGTCACGCACATCTGTGTAGCTGGGAGTTGGGTGTCACGCTAAGGCACATCTGTGTAGCTGGGAGTTAGGTGTCATGCTAAGGCACATCTGTATAGCTGGGAGTTGGGTTTCACGCTAAGGCACATCTGTGTTGCTGGGAGTTGGGTGTCATGCTAAGTCACATCTGTGTAGCTGGGAGTTGGGTGTCATGCTAAGGCACATCTGTGTAGCTGGGAGTTGGGTGCCATGCTAAGGCACAGCTGTGTAGCTGGGAGTTAGGTGTCACGCTAAGGCACATCTGTGTAGCTGGGAGTTGGGTGTCATGCTAAGGCACATCTGTGTAGCTGGGAGTTGGGTGTCATACTAAGGCACATCTGTGTAGCTGGGAGTTGGGTGTCATACTAAGGCACATCTGTGTAGCTGGGAGTTGGGTGTCACGCTAAGGCACATCTGTGTAGCTGGGAGTTGGGTGTCACGCTAAGGCACATCTGTGTAGCTGGGAGTTGGGTGTAACGCTAAGGCACATCTGTGTAGCTGGGAGTTAAGTGTCACACTAAGGCACATCTTTGTAGCTGGGAGTTGGTGTTACAACTTCATGCACTTTAACCAAAAACATTACGCAAAGTATTCAGTTTAATAAATTTAGCACATCTGCGATCAGATCTAAATTACCCCCCTTGTGTTAGTAGTATTTCATACTTACAATAAGATCGTAGAACTTCTCTCCCATTGCCTCTTCATAAAACTGTTGGTGTCTGATGTATTCAGGGCTTTTCCTCTGTATGTTCCGCTGTTTGCTAACCAGGCTCTCCGTTACCAGCACAGACATTTCTTTGCCTTTTTTGTTGGATTGGGTGGCCAAGAATTTCTTGATATTGCTTACAGTGAGTAGGTCATTGACAACCTGGTAAAATACAGGGTAACACAATAAAATATATTTGTCATACCTATACACAAATTAATAAACATTTTCCCAATCATCAATGCCAGAATGTTCTAACAGAAAAATACTGTGCTTTAAAAAGAAAAATAGGATTTTAATACCTACCGGTAAATCCTTTTCTCTTAGTCCGTAGAGGATGCTGGGGTCGCTTCAAGAACCATGGGGTATAGATGGGATCCGCAGGAGACATGGGCACTTTAAGACTTTCAAAAAGGTGTGAACTGGCTCCTCCCTCTATGCCCCTCCCCCAGACTCCAGTTATAGGAACTGTGCCCAGGGAGACTGACATTTCGAGGAAAAGGATTTATTGTTAAACTAAGGTGAGATACATACCAGCTCACACCTCAAGCACGCCGTACAACATGGCATTAACACAACGCAAGTCAACGGCATGAACAACATCAGCAACAGGCTGACTATAAACGTAACACAACATGTGTGTAACCATAACCAATAACTGCAGATACAGTACGCACAGGGACGGGCGCCCAGCATCCTCTACAGACTAAGAGAAAAGGATTTACCGGTAGGTATTAAAATTTTATTTTCTCATACGTCCTAGAGGATGCCGGGGTACTTCAAGAACCATGGGGTTTATACCAAAGCTCTAGAACGGGCGGGAGAGTGCGGATGACTCTGCAGCACCGAATGACCAAACATGAGGTCCTCATCAGCCTGGGTATCAAACTTGTAGAACTTCGCAAAGGTGTTTGAAATCGACCAAGTAGCCGCTCGGCAAAGTTGTAATGCCGAGACTCCCCGGGCAGCCGCCCAGGACGAGCCCACCTTTCTGGTAGAATGGGCCTTCACCGATTTCGGTAACGGCAATCCAGCCGTAGAATGAGCCTGCTGAATCGTATGACAGATCCAGCGCACAATAGTCTGCTTGGAAGCAGGAGCCCCAATTTTGTTGTGAGCATACAGGACAAACAGAGCCTCCGTTTTCCTAAACTGAGCCGTTCTGGCCACATAAATTTTCAAAGCTCTGACTACGTCGAGAAACTTCGATTCCAGCAAGGCGTCAGTAGCCACTGGCACCACAATAGGTTGCTTCAAGTGGAACGACGAAACCACTTTTGGCAGAAACTGCTGACGAGTCCTCAACTCTGCTCTATCTTCATGGAAGATCAAATAAGGGCTTTTGTGAGACAAGGCCGCCAATTCAGACACCCGCCTTGCAGATGCCAAGGCCAACAGCATGACCACTTTCCAAGTAAGGAATTTCAACTCTACCTTTTGTAAAGGTTCAAACCAATGAGTTTGAAGGAATTGCAACACCACGTTAAGATCCCATGGTGCCACAGGGGGCACAAAGGGAGGTTGGATGTGCAACACGCCTTTCATGGAGGTCTGAACTTCTGGAAGGGAGGCCAATTGTTTTTGGAAGAAAGCCGATAAAGCTGAAATTTGAACTTTAATTGAGCCCAACTTTAGGCCCGCATCCACACCGGCTTGTAGAAAATGGAGAAAACGTCCTAACTGAAATTCTTCCGTAGGAGCCTTCTTGGATTCACACCAAGACACGTATTTTCTCCAAATACGGTGGTAATGTTTAGACGTTACTCCTTTCCTGGCTTGAATAAGAGTGGGGATGACTTCCTTGGGAATACCCTTTCGGGCTAGGATCCGGCGTTTAACCTCCAAGCCGTCAAACGAAGTTGCGGTAAGTCTTGGAACATGCACAGCCCCTGCTGTAACAGATCCTCCCTCAGAGGAAGAGGCCAGGGATCTGCTATGAGTAATTCCTGAAGATCTGGATACCAAGCCCTCCTTGGCCAGTCTGGAACAATGAGGATCGCTTGAACCTTTGTTCTTCTTATGATCTTTATCACTTTTGGAAAGAGTGGAAGCGGAGGAAACACGTACACCAACTGAAACACCCACGGTGTTACTAGGGCGTCCACTGCTATTGCTTGAGGGTCTCTCGACCTGGAACAATATCTCTGAAGTTTCTTGTTGATGCAAGACACAATCATGTCTATTTGAGGAATTCCCCAAAGACTTGTCACGTCTGCAAAGACCTCTTGATGAAGACCCTACTCTCCTGGATGGAGATCGTGTCTGCTGAGGAAGTCTGCTTCCCAGTTGTCCACTCCTGGAATGAAGATCGCTGACAGAGCGCTTGTATGCCTTTCCGCCCAACGGAGCACCTTTGTGGCCTCTGCCATTGCCGCTCTGCTCTTTGTTCCGCCCTGGCGGTTTATGTACGCTGCTGCTGTTATGTTGTCCGACTGAATCAAGACGAGCCGATTGCGTAGTAGATGTTCCGCTTGCAGAAGGCCGTTGTGAATGGCCCTTAACTCCAGAACGTTTATGTGTAGACAAATTTCCTGGCTTGACCATCTTCCCTGGAAGCTTTCCCCCTGCGTGACTGCTCCCCAGCCTCGGAGACTCGCATCCGTGGTCACTAAGATCCAGTCCTAGATCCCGAACCTGCGTCCCTCTAGGAGGTGAGAGCTGTGCAGCCACCACAGGAGTGAGATTCTGGTCTTGGAAGACAGGGTTATCCTTCGGTGCATGTGTAGATGGGACCCGAACCACTTGTCCAACAGGTCCCACTGAAACACTCTGGCATGGAATCTGCCAAACTGAATGGCCTCGTAGGCCGCCACCATCTTCCCCAGCAACCGAGTGCATTGATGGATCGATACTCTTGCTGGTTTCAGCTTTAGTTTGACCAGGTTCTGAATTTCCAGAGCCTTTTCCACTGGAAGAAAGACTCTCTGTAATTCTGTGTCCAGAGTCATTCCCAAAAACGACAGCCGTCTCGTCGGAACCAAATGGGATTTTGGCAAGTTTAGGAGCCAACCATGTTGCTGCAGAATTGTTAGGGAGAGCGTTAAGTTCTGCATTAATTTGTCCCTGGATCTCGCCTTTATCAGGAGATCGTCCAAGTACGGGATAATCGTAACTCCTTGTTTGCGTAGGAGAACCATCATTTCAGCCATTACTTTGGTGAAAACCCTCGGAGCCGTGGACAGACCAAACGGCAACGTCTGAAATTGGTAATGACAATCCTGAACTGCAAACCTCAGGTAAGACTGATGTGGAGGATAAATGGGAACATGTAAGTAGGCATCCTTTATGTCTACCAACACCATAAAATCCCGAACCTCCAGACTGGAGATCACTGCCCTGAGAGATTCCATCTTGAATTTGAATTTTTTTAGATAGAAATTGAGGGATTTGAGGTTCAGGATTGGTCTGACTGAGCCGTCTGGCATCGGGACCACGAACAGGCTCGAATAAAAGCTTCTCCCTGTTGTGACGGGGGAACCCTGACAATGACTTGATTGGGACACAATTTTTGTATTGCGGCGCATACCACCTCCCTGTCTGGAAGAGAAGCTGGTAAGGCCGATTTGAAAAATCGGTGAGGGGGAACGTCTTGAAACTCCAGTTTGTACCCCTGGGACACTATTTCTAAAACCCATGGGTCTAGGGCCGAACAAGCCCATAACTGACTGAAGAGCCTGAGACGTGCCCCCACCGGTGTGGACTCCCGCAGAGGAGCCCCAGCGTCATGCGGTGGACTTGGCAGAAGCCGGGGAGGACTTCTGCTCCTGGGAACTGGCCACGGCCGGTGATCGTTTACCTTTTCCCTTTCCTCTAGTAGCAAGGAAGGAAGACCCTCGGCCCTTTCTGTATTTATTGGGCCGAAAGGACTGCATCTGATAGTGGTGCGCTTTCTTTTGTGGTGCAGGCACATAAGGTAAAAATGATGACTTACCTGTGGTAGCCGTAGATACCAAATCATCGAGGCAGTTACCAAACAATACACCACCCTTATACGGTAGAGACTCCATAGCTTTCTTTGAGTCAGCATCAGCATTCCATTGATGAATCCACAATGCTCTCCTAGCTGAGATTGCCATGGCATTGGCCCGTGATCCCAAGAGGCCAATATCTCTCGCAGCTAGGTAGACTGCAGCGTCCCTGATATGACCTAGTGTCAAAAGAATGCTATCCCTATCCAGGGTATCCATTTCAGATGACAAGTTATCTGCCCATTTTTCGATAGCACTACTCACCCACGCAGATGCAATGGCTGGTCTGAGTAGCGTACCGTGGTGACATAAATGGATTTAAATGTATTTTCCTGTCTACTATCCGCAGGATCATTTAGGGCTGCCGTGTCAGGGGACGGAAGAGCCACCTTTTTGGACAGCCATGACAGAGCTTTGTCCACAACGGGGGGTGACTCCCATTTTTCCCTATCCCCAGAGGGAAACGGATACGCCACTACAATCCTTTTGGGAATCTGAAACTTTTTGTCAGGATTTTCCCAAACCTTTTCACAAAGCGTGTTCAGTTCATGAGAGGGAGGAAATGTTACCTCAGGTTTCTTCCCTTTATACATATAGACCCTAGTATCAGGAACAGTAGGGTCCTCAGTGATATGTAATACATCTTTTATAGCCACAATCATGTACTGAATGCTCTTTGCCAGTTTTGGATCTAATCTGGCATCACTATAGTCGACACTTGAGTCAGCGTCCGTGTTGGTATCCGTGTCTGCCAGCTGGGCAAATGAACGTTTTTGTGACCCCGAGGGAATCTGGACTTGAAACAGCACATCCTCTACGGATTTCTTCCAAGCCTGTGGTTATCAGAGCCACATTAGCATTCAAAGCACTCAAAACATTCACCCAATCCTGTGTCGGCGGTGCCGACAGGTTCACTCTCACAGCCGTTTGTGTCCCTAACATAGTCTCCTCCTGGGAAAAGCACTCCGCCTCAGACATGCCGACACACGTGCACCCACCACACGAACACACAAATAGGGGACAGACCCACAGTAAAGCCTGTCTGAGAGATACAGAGGGAGTTATTGCCAGCTCACACCCCAGCGCCCAATCCCGGTCTGAAAACACCACAGAAAATGTCCCAGACCTGCAGCGCTTTTATAAGTTACATATAATGCACCAATATAACTGTGCCCCCCCCATTTTGCACCCTGTTACTTGTACAACAGTGTGAGGAAGGACCAGCCTTTGCAGCCTTGTGTAGAGAAAATGGCGCCAGGCTGTGTGCTGTGAGGGCTAAGCCCCGCCCCCGTAATGGCACGCTTCAGACCCGCTCTTTTTAAAAAAAAATGTATACTGGCGGGGGTCCGGACAGTGCCCTGGCACTTAGTCCGCTCTTGCCAGGTAGTTATTGAGGCTAAACTGCTGCCAAGGGCGCCCCCACCGCGCCCTACACCCTGTAGTGCCGCTGTGTGTGGGAGCATGGCGCGCAGCGTGCGATCGCTGTGCGGTACCTCAAAGCCGTCACTGAAGTCTTCTGATCTTCTTCTACTCACCTGTCTTCTGACTTCTGGCTCTGCAAGGGGGGTGACGGCGGGCTCTAGGAGCGAGCATCTAGGTGTACCTAGCGATCAGACCCTCAGGAACTAATGGTGTCCTGTAGCCAAAGAAGCAGAGCCTTTAAACTCACAGAAGTAGGTGTGACCTCTCTCCCCTAAGTCCCACGAAGCAGGGAGACTGTTGCCAGAAGTTCTCCCTGAACATAAAAAACCTAACAAAGTCTTTTCAGAGAAACTCAGTAGAGCTCCTCAGAGTGCATCCAGTCTGCCTGAGCACAGATTCTAAACTGGAGTCTGGAGGAGGGGCATAGAGAGAGGAGCCAGTTCCCACCCCTTTGAAAGTCTTAAAGTGCCCATGTCTCCTGCAGATCCCGTCTATTCCCCATGGTTCTTGAAGTGACCCCAGCATCCTCTAGGACATATGAGAAAAAAAAGTTTATTTTCTAATACCACTAGATATAAGTGTATTATTACATCTACATGAGCCAACGTTCATTTAAATGCAACCATATACCAAATAACGAGTTTTATGGTAAGAACTTAACCTTGTTAAAACTCTTTGGGGTATATTTACTAAGGTCCCGATTTTGACCGAGATGGTGTTTTTTCTTCAAAGTGTCATCTCGGGAATTTACTAAACTCAAATCACGGCAGTGATGAGGGCATTCGTATTTTTTTGGAAGTCCAAGTAAAAAAATACGAATGAATACACTATCGGTCAAATACGCCTATAATTTGGTAGAACTTGGTCATTTACTAAAAAGTGTAATTCACAAACACTGCCGACAATAGCCAAACACTGCCGTGAAAAAATAGCAATCGTGAAAAAGTGCTAAAATAAAACAGACCTGCTTTTTTTTTACCGTGTTCTGATAGGCATGCACGGATCCATGAGATCCGTGCATGTTTATCAGTGGGAAGGGGTGGGAAAGTGTTAAATTTGCCCCAAAAAAATGCGTAGGGTCCCCCCTCCTAAGCAAAACCAGCCTCGGGCTCATTGAGCCGGTCCTGGTTGAAAAAATATGGGGGGGAAATTGACCGGGGATCCCCCATATTTAATCAACCAGCACCGGGCTCTGCGCCTGGTCCTGGTTCCAAAAATACGGGGGACAAAAAGCGTAGGGGTCCCCCGTATTTCTGAAACCAGCACCGGGCTCCACTAGCCAGATACATAATGCCACAGCCGGGGGACACTTTTATATTGGTCCCTGCGGCCCTGGCATTACATACCCAACTAGTCACCCCTGGCCGGGGTACCCTGGAGGAGTGGGGGCCCCTTCAATCAAGGGGTCCCCCCCTCCAGCCGACCAAGGGCCAGGGGTGAAGCCCGAGGCTGTCCCCCCCATCCAAAGGCGGCGGATGGGGGGCTGATAGCCTTTTTTTTTAAATTTGAATATTGTTTTTAGTAGCAGTACTACAAGTCCCAGCAAGCCTCCCCCGCAAGCTGGTACTTGGAGAACCACAAGTACCAGCATGCGGTGGAAAACCGGGCCCGCTGGTACCTGTAGTACTACTACTAAAAAAATACCCCAATAAAAACAGAAGACACACACCTTGAAAGTAAAAGTTTAATTCATACATCCACACCTCCAAACATACATACTTACCTATGTTCACACGAGGGTCGGTCCTCTTCTCCATGTAGAATCCATGGGGTACCTGTTGGAAAAATTATACTCACATAATCCAGTGTAGATCGGTCCTCTTCTGTTCTATTTGTAATCCACGTACTTTGCAAAATAAAAAAACGGACACCCGACCACGCACTGAAAGGGGCCCCATGTTTTCAAATGGGACCCCTTTCCCCGACTGCCAGGAACCCCCCCTGACTTCTGTCTAAGAGGGTTCCTTCAGCCAATCAGGGAGCGCCACGTCGTGGCACCCTCCTGATTGGCTGTGTGCTCCTGTAGTGTCTGTCAGGCAGCACACGGCAGTGATACAATGTAGCGCCTATGCGCTCCATTGTAACCAATGGTGGGAACTTTGTGGTCAGCGGTTGACCGAAAGTAACCTCACCCTATGTTTGGAGGTGTGGATGTATGAATTAAACTTTTACTTTCAAGGTGTGTGTCTTCTGTTTTTATTGGGGTATTTTTTTAGTAGTAGTACTACAGGTACCAGCGTGCCTGGTTTTCCACCGCATGCTGGTACTTGTGGTTCTCCAAGTACCAGCATGCGGGGGAGGCTTGCTTGGACTTGTAGTACTGCTACTAAAAACAATATTCAAATTTTGACAAAAAGGCTATCAGCCCCCCATCCGCCGCCCTTGGATGGGGGGGACAGCCTCGGGCTTCACCCCTGGCCCTTGGGTGGCTGGAGGGGGGGGACCCCTTGATTGAAGGAGCCCCCACTCCTCCAGGGTACCCCGGCCAGGGGTGACTAGTTGGGTATGTAATGCCAGGGCCGCAGGGACCAATATAAAAGTGTCCCCCAGCTGTGGCATTATGTATCTGGCTAGTGGAGCCCGGTGCTGGTTTCAGAAATACGGGGGACCCCTACGCTTTTTGTCCCCCGTATTTTTGGAACCAGGACCAGGCGCAGAGCCCGGTGCTGGTTGATTAAATATGGGGGAACCCCGGTCAATTTTCCCCCCATATTTTTTCAACCAGGACCGGCTCAAAGAGCCCGAGGCTGGTTTTGCTTAGGAGGGGGGACCCCACGCATTTTTTTTTTTAAATTTTAACAATGTTTTATTTTTTACGAAAGGTGCACAATGAAGCCCAGCATGGATCTCACAGATCCGTCCGAGATTCATTGTGTCGGCAGTGTTTTACAATTCACTCACGTAAAACACTGCCAAAAAATACGAATGACATCGACATCGGTAAATACGAAAATGCAGAATACGACAGCTTAGTAAATTAGTCATAATAAATTCAAAAAGTTGCAATTTTACACTTTCGATGTCATTCGTGATTGAACTTTAACCTCATTCGGAAAAATACGAATTTTAGTAAATATACCCCTTTCTGCGAGGTACACTGGGCTCCACAAGTCTGAACAATGGGGTGTAGAGTAGGATCTTGATCCGAGGCACCAACAGGCTCAAAGCTTTGACTGTTCCCAGAATGCACAGCGCCGCCTCCTCTATAACCCCGCCTCCCAGCCCAGGAGCTCAGTTTAGTTAACCAGCCCAATGCAGTAGCAGGAAAAGAGACGACAACGGTTAGTAGCCACATACACCACACTCTCACGACAAGAGAAGTGTCAGCGGCTAATGCCATATCAACCCAAGGAAGCTAAGTGCGTCAGAGTGGGCGCCTTGTGGAGCCCAGTGTACCTCGCAGAAAGAGTTTTAACCAGAGTAAGTTCTTACAATAAAACTCGTTTTCTGCTGCGGGGTACACTGGGCTCCACAAGTCTGGACAATGGGGATGTCCTAAAGCAGTTCCTTATGGGAGGGGACGCACTGTAGCGGGCACAAGAACCCGGCGTCCAAAGTAAGCATCCTGGGAAGTAGCAGTATCAAAGGCACAGAATCTTATCAACGTGTTCCCGGAGGACCACGTAGCCGCCTTGCACAATTGGTCAAGGGTCGCACCACGTTGGGCCGCCCAAGAAGGTCCAACAGACCGAGTAGAATGGGCCGTAATGTGAACAGGAGCTGACAGACCAGCCTTCACATAAGCATGCGCAATCACCATTCTAATCCACCTGGCCAGGGTCTGCTTGTGAGCAGGCCAGCCACGTTTGTGAAATCCGAACAAAACAAAGAGAGAATCAGCCTTTCGAATAGAAGCAGTTCTCCTCACATAGAAACGGAGAGCCCGTACCACATCCAAAGACCGCTCTTTGGGAGACAAATCAGGAGAAACAAAAGCTGGAACCACAATCTCCTGATTAAGGTGGAACGGAGAAACCACCTTAGGTAAATATCCGGGACGAGTCCTAAGAACTGCCCGGTCACGGTGAAAAATCAGATATGGGGAACTACAAGACAAGGCACCCAAATCCGACACTCTTCTAGCAGAGGCAATAGCCAGCAAGAACACCACCTTAAGTGAAAGCCACTTAAGGTCAGCTGAACCAAGAGGTTCAAATGGAGGCTCCTGCAACGCCTCCAAAACCACCGACAAGTCCCAAGGAGCCACAGGCGGGACATAGGGAGGTTGGATACGCAACACACCCTGAGTGAAAGTATGAACATCAGGTAAAGTCGCAATTTTTCTCTGAAACCACACCGACAAGGCAGAAATAGGAACCTTGAGGGAGGCCAGATGCAGGCCTAAATCTAGGCCCTGCTGTAGAAATGCCAAAAGTTTGGCTGTACTAAACTTGGAAGCGTCATAATGGTTAGATGCGCACCAAACAAAGTAGGAATGCCAGACCCGATGGTAAATCCGAGCAGAGGCCGGTTTCCGGGCCCGCAACATAGTTTTAATGACCTCTTCAGAAAAACCCTTAGCTCTTAAGACGGAAGCTTCAAGAGCCACGCCGTCAAAGACAGCTGGGCTAGGTCCTGGTAGACACAGGGGCCCTGAACGAGGAGGTCTGGGCGTTGTGGAAGTAGAAGTGGACGCTCTGACGATAGGCCCTGCAGGTCTGAGAACCAGTGCCGTCTGGGCCACGCCGGAGCTATGAGAAGCAGATTTCCTTTTTCTTGCTTGAACTTCCGAATTACCCTGGGCAGGAGTGACACCAGAGGGAGCACGTACAGCAGCCGAAACCTCCACGGCACTGCCAGCGCATCCACGAATGCTGCTTGAGGATCCCTTGTCCTTGCTCCGAAGACCGGAACCTAGTGATTGTGTCGGACGCCATCAGATCCACATCTGGAAGACCCCACCTTTCCACGAGGAATTGAAACACTTCTGGATGGAGGCCCCACTCGCCGGCATGCACGTCCTGATGACTGAGAAAGTCCGCTTCCCAATTCAGGACTCCTGGAATGAATATTGCCGATATTGCCGGTAGATGGCGTTCTGCCCAACGTAGAATCAGTGAGGCGTCCTTCATTGCCAAACGGCTTAGAGTGCCGCCTTGATGATTTATGTGAGCCACTGTGGTGGCGTTGTCCGACTGTAATTGAACAGGACGGTTCTGAATCAAATGCTGGGCTAGGTTCAACGCATTGAAGACCGCCTGCAAGATTCCTCCTTGGTCCACCGACCCTGCAAGGAGTGCTGCTCCAGCACCGCGCCCCAACCTCTTAGACTGGCATCTGTCGTCAACAGGACCCAGTTGGATATCCAGAAGGGACGGCCTCTGCACAATTGTCGGTCCAGGAGCCACCACAGCAGCGACAGACGGACCTCCGGAGTCAAAGAGATCATGTGAGACCTGATCCGGTGAGGCAGGCCGTCCCACTTGGCTAGAATCAGCTTCTGGAGGGGGCGAGAATGGAATTGAGCATACTCCACCATCTCGAATGCTGACACCATGAGGCCCAGCACCTGCATTGCAGAATGTATCGACACTTGCGGACGAGAAAGGAAGCAACGAATCCTGTCCTGAAGTTTCAGGACTTTCTCCTGAGACAAGAACAACCTCTGGTTGTGAGTGTCCAACAGCGCTCCCAGATGCACCATGCTCTGAGCAGGGACCAGGGAGGATTTCTTCCAGTTGATGAGCCACCCGTGGGCTTGTAGAAACCGGACCGTCATATCCAGATGACGCAGGAGAAGATCTGGGGAATTTGCCAGGATTAACAAGTCGTCCAGATACGGCAGTATCCTGACCCCTTGCCGGCGGAGTACCACCGTCATAAACGCCATAACTTTGGTGAAGACTCACGGAGCCGTTGTTAAACCAAAAGGTAACGCCCGAAACTGGTAATGGAGGTTGCCAATAGCGAACCTCAGGTATTGTTGATGTGACACTGCTATAGGAATATGCAGGTAAGCATCCTGTATGTCCAGGGAGACCATGTAGTCCCCAGGTTCCAAGGCCAGAACTATAGAGTGAAGGGTTTCCATACGGAACTTGGAAACCTTCACAAATTTGTTCAGTGCCTTGAGGTTGAGAATGGGCCGGGAGGACCCATTCGGTTTCGGGACTAGAAACAGCGGAGAATAGTACCCCCGGCCCCTCTGAGCAAGAGGCACCTGTACTACAACTCCTGTATCCAGGAGGGTCTTTACCACCGAATGCAGAGTGTTTGCCTTTGTCTGGTCCGACGGGACATCTGTCTGTCAAAATCGATGAGGGGGTCGGTTTTTGAAGGCTATGGCGTAACCTCGAGTGACGACTTCCAGTACCCAGGCATCTGAAGTGGTCTTCAACCATTCCTGGGTATACCCTAGAAGCCGGCCCCCCACCCTGGGATCCCCCAGGGGGAGGCCCGCCCCGTCATGCGGCAGGCTTATCGGTCTTGGCTGCTGGCTGACAGGCAGCCCAGGCTCTTTTGGGCTTCGGCTTACCAGGTTTGGAAGCGCGGGCCTGCTTATGGTACGCCTGACCTTTTGCTTTACCTGAAGGACGAAAGAGGCGAAAGGACGTGCCTTTGGCCTTCGACACAGAAGGAGCTGTATTAGGCAGACAGGCAGTTTTGGCAGTAGCCAAGTCAGCCACTATCTTATTTAAGTCCTCCCCAAACAGAATATCCCCCTTGAAAGGGAGTACCTCCAGGGTTTTTCTAGAGTCCAGATCCACAGACCAGGATCTCAGCCACAATATCCTGCGAGCCAGGACTGACATAGTAGAGGCCTTGGCTGCTAGGATACCGGCATTAGAAGCTGCCTCTTTAATATAGCGAGAAGCTGTGACAATATATGACAAGCATTGTCTAGCATGGTCAGAGGAGATTTCAGCGTCTAACTCCAAGGCCCATGCTTCAATAGCCTCTGCCGTCCATGTAGCTGCAATAGTGGGCCTTTGTGCAGCACCGTGAGGGTGTAAATCGCTTTTAGACAACCCTCCACACGTTTATCCGTAGGCTCTTTTAGAGACGTGACGGTAGTGACAGGTAGAGCTGAGGAAACCACCATCCTAGCCACATGTGAGTCTACTGGAGGAGGCGTTTCCCAATTCTTAGACAGCTCTGGCGCGAGGGGATAGCGAGTCAGCATCTCCTTTTGAGGCACAAACTTCGTACCCGGGCTTTGCCAGGGTTCCTAATGTATATCCACTAGGTGGTCAGAGTGAGGTAAAACTTGTTTAATCACCTTCTGACGCTTGAACCTATCTGGTTTCTTAGGAGAAACGGATGGCTCGGGATCATCCGTAATCTGCAGAATTAACTTAAAGATCAGGAACATCCACATGTGAACTACCCTCCCCATCAGCCGTATCTGAGTCAGAACCTGTGGGGTCAGTGTATGTGCTGTCTTCATCAGACGAGGTGTCAGTGACAGCAGTGGATTGTGAGGAGACGAGCGCTCGCATAGAGGACCTCTTGGACTTAGGCGAGCGTTGGTCAGACTTTTTAGTAGTCAGGGACTGGTTCAACTTCTTTAATTGAGCAGATAAATCATCCGCCCACGGCGGGTTAGCTGCAGGGACCACATACGGTTGTACCGGCATTGGGGGTCCCATAGGGGGTGTTAGTTTATGAACTAGCATATGCAGAAGCGTGGAAAAAGCGGCCCACGGAGGGTCAGTATGTGCCTCCGTTGCCACAGTCCCACTGGGGGACAAGGAGCCCCCAGAACCAGAGCCCACAGCTGCTATATTCTCCCCATATGTGCCTGTGGCTTCAGCAACACCAGCAGTGTGTTACGCCCCAGAACCGTTACCCTCAGAAGCAGACATGATATAACTTGCAGTATGAGGTAACACAGTACAATTATTAGCAGCACTATATCCCTAAACCCAAACCCCTGCGCAGTGTAGTCAGTACCAGCAGAGATAAAGGAGAGATATGGTGACTAAATCACAGAGAAAAATACGTAATACAGTATATCTTTGTGAAAATACTATATAAAATAACACCTGACGAACCAAGCCCCCTCAGGTTATAGAATATAGGGATAGCAAGTTGATTGAAAGACACGAGATGGACACCACTCAGCTATCAATGCACACACAAATAGTCACAGTTTGTACAATGCAGAGGTTATTACAGACAATAATACTGCACTGGACTAGCTTACACAGCTATATAGTCAATAGATATAGCACTACACAGTAAGAAACTGGATGTATATCACAGGGTAATTGTACTATAAACCCCTGACTAAATGCACTCTTTCTTACGAACACTGACTAAAAAGGCATGTAGAATACCTAAGTGTCATGTAAAGTCACATCGCTGACAACCAGGCGGCTTTACATAGGAGGATTTGCCCAAGCAGTCCCAGGAACAGTGAGCTGAGGAGTAATGGCGCCGCAGACACTGACAGGGAGTGTGGAAAAGACAGAAATGCAGCTCCAGGGCGGGAACACTTGCTGGAAATGGTGCCCTGGGGCTGGGGGAGGGGCTTCAGGTCTAAGCCTTATCCCCCTTGCTGGCAAAACCACCGGGTACTGTGGGCGATATTAAAATCGGTTTTAAGAGAAAACCTGACCTGCGCCCATGCCCTGGTGATCTAGTGGGATCGACTGTATCCACAGTGTCCACCGCCAGCGTGCGCGGCCCACCTCCCACTGACCGCGCCGGATCGCGATAAAGAGCGAGTCCCGCGAGCGGGACCCACTTACCACCTTCCGAAGCGTGGCCACGCGATCCTGGAGAGCCCCAGCCGTGTGTGCCTAACGTAAAGTAAACCGGAGCCTCCGCTGTAGGTACCCGGCAACCAGGGCTCGGGAGTGTACAGCGCCGCTGGGGAGAGCTGGAGCTGCAGCAGAGAATGTCAGAAGACATTTACCCCTGCTGCTGCCCTTGAAGTCTTCACTTTTTACCTCCTAAAAAGCTTTTCTTAGGGCTGCCTGGAGCAGCCCCTCTGTTAAGTGCCTTCTTACTGCAGCACCAACTGACAAAACTGAGCTCCTGTGCTGGGAGGTGGGGTTATAGAGGAGGCGGTGCTGTGCATTCTGGGAACAGTCAAAGCTTTGAGCCTGTTGGTGCCTCGGATCAAGATCCTACTCTACACCCCATTGTCCAGACTTGTGGAGCCCAGTGTACCACGCAGCAGAAAACATATTACACAATATACATTCTGCTATATGCACATTGACACTGCAATAGATATGAATCAGTCCCAACTAGAGATGTGCACCGGAAATTTTTTGGGTTCTGTGTTTTGGTTTTGGGTTCGGTTCCGTGGCCGTGTTTTGGGTTCGAACGCGTTTTGGCAAAACCTCACCGAATTTTTTTTGTCGGATTCGGGTGTGTTTTGGATTCGGGTGTTTTTTTCAAAAAACCCTAAAAAACAGCTTAAATCATAGAATTTGGGGGTCATTTTGATCCCAAAGTATTATTAACCTCAATAACCATAATTTCCACTCATTTTCAGTCTATTCTGAACACCTCACACCTCACAATATTATTTTTAGTCCTAAAATTTGCACCGAGGTCGCTGGATGACTAAGCTCAGCGACCCAAGTGGCCGACACAAACACCTGGCCCATCTAGGAGTGGCACTGCAGTGTCACGCAGGATGGCCCTTCCAAAAAACACTCCCCAAACAGCACATGACGCAAAGAAAAAAAGAGGCGCAATGAGGTAGCTGTGTGACTAAGCTCAGCGACCCAAGTGGCCGACACAAACACCTGGCCCATCTAGGAGTGGCACTGCAGTGTCACGCAGGATGGCCCTTCCAAAAAACACTCCCCAAACAGCACATGACGCAAAGAAGAAAAAAAAGAGGCGCAATGAGGTAGCTGTGTGACTAAGATAAGCGACCCTAGTGGCCGACACAAACACCTGGCCCATCTAGGAGTGGCACTGCAGTGTCACGCAGGATGGCCCTTCCAAAAAACACTCCCCAAACAGCACATGACGCAAAGAAAAATGAAAGAAAAAAGAGGTGCAAGATGGAATTGTCCTTGGGCCCTCCCACCCACCCTTATGTTGTATAAACAGGACATGCACACTTTAACCAACCCATCATTTCAGTGACAGGGTCTGCCACACGACTGTGACTGATATGACGGGTTGGTTTGGACCCCCCCCAAAAAAAAGAAGCAATTAATCTCTCCTTGCACAAACTGGCTCTACAGAGGCAAGATGTCCACCTCATCATCATCCTCCGATATATCACCGTGTACATCCCCCTCCTCACAGATTATCAATTCGTCCCCACTGGAATCCACCATCTCAGCTCCCTGTGTACTTTGTGGAGGCAATTGCTGCTGGTCAATGTCTCCGCGGAGGAATTGATTATAATTCATTTTAATGAACATCATCTTCTCCACATTTTCTGGAAGTAACCTCGTACGCCGATTGCTGACAAGGTGAGCGGCGGCACTAAACACTCTTTCGGAATACACACTTGTGGGAGGGCAACTTAGGTAGAATAAAGCCAGTTTGTGCAAGGGCCTCCAAATTGCCTCTTTTTCCTGCCAGTATACGTACGGACTGTCTGAGGTGCCTACTTGGATGCGGTCACTCATATAATCCTCCACCATTCTTTCAATTGTGAGAGAATCATATGCAGTGACAGTAGACGACATGTCCGTAATCGTTGTCAGGTCCTTCAGTCCGGACCAGATGTCAGCATCAGCAGTCGCTCCAGACTGCCCTGCATCACCGCCAGCGGGTGGGCTCGGAATTCTGAGCCTTTTCCTCGCACCCCCAGTTGCGGGAGAATGTGAAGGAGGAGATGTTGACAGGTCGCGTTCCGCTTGACTTGACAATTTTCTCACCAGCAGTTCTTTGAACCCCTGCAGACTTGTGTCTGCCGGAAAGAGAGATACAACGTAGGTTTTAAATCTAGGATCGAGCACGGTGGCCAAAATGTAGTGCTCTGATTTCAACAGATTGACCACCCGTGAATCCTTGTTAAGCGAATTAAGGGCTCCATCCACAAGTCCCACATGCCTAGCGGAATCGCTCAGTGTTAGCTCCTCCTTCAATGTCTCCAGCTTCTTCTGCAAAAGCCTGATGAGGGGAATGACCTGACTCAGGCTGGCAGTGTCTGAACTGACTTCACGTGTGGCAAGTTCAAAAGGTTGCAGAACCTTGCACAACGTTGAAATCATTCTCCACTGCGCTTGAGACAGGTGCATTCCACCTCCTATATCGTGGTCAGTTGTATAGGCTTGAATGGCCTTTTGCTGCTCCTCCAACCTCTGAAGCATATAGAGGGTTGAATTCCACCTCGTTACCATTTCTTGCTTCAGATGATGGCAGGGCAGGTTCAGGCATTTTTGGTGTTGCTCCAGTCTTCTGTACGTGGTGCCTGTACGCCGAAAGTGTCCCGCAATTCTTCTGGCCACCGACAGCATCTCTTGCACGCCCCTCTCGTTTTTTAAATAATTCTGCACCACCAAATTCAAGGTATGTGCAAAACATGGGACGTGCTGGAATTTGCCCATATTTAATGCACACACAATATTGCTGGCGTTGTCCGATGCCACAAATCCACAGGAGAGTCCAATTGGGGTAAGCCATTCTGCGATGATCTCCCTCAGTTGCCGTAAGAGGTTTTCAGCTGTGTGCGTATTCTGGAAAGCAGTGATACAAAGCGTAGCCTGCCTAGGAAAGAGTTGGCGTTTGCGAGATGCTGCTACTGGTGCCGCCGCTGCTGTTCTTGCGGCGGGAGTCAATACATCTACCCAGTGGGCTGTCACAGTCATATAGTCCTGAGTCTGCCCTGCTCCACTTGTCCACATGTCCGTGGTTAAGTGGACATTGGGTACAACTGCATTTTTTAGGACACTGGTGAGTCTTTTTCTGAGGTCTGTGTACATTTTCGGTATCGCCTGCCTAGAGAAATGGAACCTAGATGGTATTTGGTACCGGGGGCACAGTACCTCAAACAAGCCTATAGATGGCTCTGCAGTAATGATGGATACCGGAACCACGTTTCTCACCGCCCAGGATGCCAAGGCCTCAGTTATCCGCTTTGCAGCAGGATGACTGCTGTGATATTTCATCTTCCTCGCAAAGGACTGTTGGACAGTCAATTGCTTGGTGGAAGTAGTAAAAGTGGTCTTACGACTTCCCCTCTGGGATGACCATCGACTCCCAGCAGCAACAACAGCAGCGCCAGCAGCAGTAGGCGTTACACTCAAGGATGCATCGGAGGAATCCCAGGCAGGAGAGGACTCGTCAGAATTGCCAGTGACATGGCCTGCAGGACTATTGGCATTCCTGGGGAAGGAGGAAATTGACACTGAGGGAGTTGGTGGGGTGGTTTGCGTGAGCTTGGTTACAAGAGGAAGGGATTTACTGGTCAGTGGACTGCTTCCGCTGTCGCCCAAAGTTTTTGAACTTGTCACTGACTTATGATGAATGCGCTGCAGGTGACGTATAAGGGAGGATGTTCCGAGGTGGTTAACGTCCTTACCCCTACTTATTACAGCTTGACAAAGGCAACACACGGCTTGACACCTGTTGTCTGCATTTCTGTTGAAATACTTCCACACCGAAGAGCTGATTTTTTTGGTATTTTCACCAGGCATGTCAATGGCCATATTCCTCCCACGGACAACAGGTGTCTCCCCGGGTGCCTGACTTAAACAAACCACCTCACCATCAGAATCCTCCTGGTCAATTTCCTCCCCAGCGCCAGCAACACCCATATCCTCCTCATCCTGGTGTACTTCAACACTGACATCTTCAATCTGACTATCAGGAACTGGACTGCGGGTGCTCCTTCCAGCACTTGCAGGGGGCGTGCAAATGGTGGAAGGCGCATGCTCTTCACGTCCAGTGTTGGGAAGGTCAGGCATCGCAACCGACACAATTGGACTCTCCTTGTGGATTTGTGATTTCGAAGAACGCACAGTTCTTTGCTGTGCTTTTGCCAGCTTAAGTCTTTTCATTTTTCTAGCGAGAGGCTGAGTGCTTCCATCCTCATGTGAAGCTGAACCACTAGCCATGAACATAGGCCAGGGCCTCAGCCGTTCCTTGCCACTCCGTGTGGTAAATGGCATATTGGCAAGTTTACGCTTCTCCGACGACGATTTTATTTTAGATTTTTGAGTCCTTTTTTTACTGATATTTTGTGTTTTGGATTTTACATGCTCTGTACTATGACATTGGGCATCGGCCTTGGCAGACGACGTTGATGGAATTTCATCGTCTCGGCCATGACTAGTGGCAGCAGCTTCAGCACGAGGTGGAAGTGGATCTTGATCTTTCCCTATTTTTGGAACCTCAACATTTTTGTTCTCCATATTTTAATAGGCACAACTAAAAGGCACCTCAGGTAAACAATGGAGATGGATGGATACTAGTATACTTATGGATGACGAGTGACTGACGACACAGAGGTAGCTACAGCCGTGGACTACCGTACTGCGTCTGCTAGTATAGAGATGATAATGATATAAAATATATATATATATATCACTACTGCAGGTATATATAATATAATGACGGACCTGCTGGACACTGTCAGCAGACTCCTAAACTACTAGTATGAAGAAGATAGAAAAAAAAAACCCACCACAGGTAGGTATACAATTATGGACGAGCACTGACGACACAGAGGTAGCTACAGCCGTGGACTACCGTACTGCGTCTGCTAGTATAGAGATGATAATGATATAAAAAATATATATATATCACTACTGCAGGTATATATAATATAATGACGGACCTGCTGGACACTGTCAGCAGACTCCTAAACTACTAGTATGAAGAAGATAGAAAAAAAAACCCCACCACAGGTAGGTATACAATTATGGACGAGCACTGACGACACAGAGGTAGCCACAGCCGTGGACTACCGTACTGCGTCTGCTAATATAGAGATGATAAAGATGATAGAGATGAACAAAAAAAATATAACACTACTGCAGGTAAATATTTATATAATATAATGAATGACGGACCTGCTGAACACTGTCAGCAGAATGCGTTTATAGAATAAAAAAAAAAAACACCACAGGAGTGTTTAACTTTTTCAGGCAGACAATATACTGGTGGTCACTGGTCAGTCACACTGGCAGCAAAAGTGTGCACTGTACTCCTGCTATAACTGCACCCCAGTCTCCCCCACAATTCAGCTGTGTGAGCAGTGAGCCCTCAGCACAGTCAGATATACATATAGATGATATTATCATGCAGCAGACTGAGGCTGAGCACAGATATGGTATGTGACTGTGTGTCGTTTTTTTTCAGGCAGAGAACAGATTATATTAAATAATAAATAAAACTGGTGGTGGTCAGTCACTAGTAACTATCAGCAAAACTCTGCACTCTGAGTACTCCTAATGCTCCCCAAAATTACTAAGTAATCAACTCAAGTGTCTCTATCTATTCTAACGGAGAGGACGCCAGCCACGTCCTCTCCCTATCAATCTCAATGCACGTGTGAAAATGGCGGCGACGCGCGGCTCCTTATATAGAATCCGAGTCTCGCGATAGAATACGAGCCTCGCGAGAATCCGACAGCGGGATGATGACGTTCGGGCGCGCTCGGGTTAGCCGAGCAAGGCGGGAAGATCCGAGTCTGCCTCGGACCCGTGTAAAAAGGCTGAAGTTCGGGTGAGTTCGGATTCCGAGGAACCGAACCCGCTCATCTCTAGTCCCAACCAGAAGTTCTGGTAGTAAAGAAATACTAAATTTAAACCACAGCCAGTGTGTCCCTCGCCCCAATTCCTCAGCTAGACCTATGGGCTAGTTCCCACTAAAGCAGGGGGGCAACCAGCATGGGGTTCCCCAGCTATAAAGAAGCTGTGCAGCAGCTACTAGCCATTTGTCCATATGGAGAGTGTGTGTGTGTGTGTGTGTGTGTGTGTGTGTGTGTGTGTGTGTGTGTGTGTGTGTATATAAAATATATTGTACATGTTATTCGGCACTCACTCTTATGTAGAACTGTGTAGATGTTTCGTTGCCTTCCTCCAAAGCATATAGAAATCCAATATCTCAGCAGAGACAAGGCGTCACTCGAAGTCTTATTCAAAGTAACAATAATAAGCTTAGTTTGAATAAGACTTCGAGTGCCGCCTTGTCTCTGCTGAGATATTGGATTTCTCTCTCACTCTATATGAATATACGCACACATAGTTCCATGCTCGGGTAGGGGGTGTGCCAAGTTAATGCCTTGCCCCGGGTGACGTAAATCCCAGTTTCGGCCCTGCCCTAGCTACCCCTAGGCAATGAGCATTCCCCGTGGCAACGAGCATGGATCCCGGAGCATAAAACCCCTGGGAACAAGCATGACACAACATGTAAAACAGCTGGCCACGCGCATGAAACCCCTGGCAACGCGCAGGTAAAAATATCTAAACTGGCACTGTGGGGGCATATCTGGCACTATGAGGGCATATCTGGCACTGTGGGGTCATGTGTATCTGGCAATGTGGGGGAATATGTGTATCTGGCACTGTGGGGGCATATCTAGCACTGTGGGGGCATATCTGGCACTATGAGGGCATATCTGGCAGAGTGGGGTCATGTGTATCTGGCAATGTGGGGGAATATGTGTATCTGGCACTGTGGGGGAATATTTAACACTGTGGGGGCATGTGTATTTGGCAATGTGGGGGCATATCTGGCACTATGAGGGCATATTTGACACCGTGGGGGAATATGTGTATCTAGCAATGTGGGGGCATATCTAGCACTGTGGGGGCATGTGTATCTGGCAATGTGGGGCATATCTGGCACTGCAGGGGCATATGTGTATCTGGCACCATGGGGGCATATCTGGCACTGTGGGGGCATATGTGTATCTTGCACTGTGGGGGCATGTGTGTATCTGGCACTGCACTATTTGGGTCATATGTGTATTACGACCCCATTTTCATTGACCACGCCCCATGTGGCATGTGGCCACACCCATTTTTTTGCCATTTTGCCATTTTCCCATCGGACATACATAGCTGATCACTGGAGCATGGTCTGTCAGGGGCAGACAAAGCTGGGCAAAAGAGTGTACATCACAGTGCTGCCCTGTGATCTTGCCAGCCTGAGCAGGCAAAATTATCACAGGGCACACTGCGGTATTTTTTCACTTTTTTTTTTAGTAAATTTGGCCACATCGCATTTCCCATTATAAGTATGGGGAATGCGATGTAAGTTACTAAATAAATCACTTTGTAGTTTAGTCAGGGAAAGACACACAAAAATATACTTTAATATAAGTTTTCCCAGAGTTACTGTTGCATATTACTCCCAGAATACAGCCCTGACTAGCATTTATCAAAAATAGGTATAACAAATATGTTTACTTGTAACAAGGACTTTATACAAACATAAAGAGAAATATGTAAGGTTTTTATTTACTTCTGTTTGTAAAAAAAAAAAAATTAATACTGTTTTATCCTTATTGCAAGAAAAAACGTTCTAGAAGTCTTTCGAAGAGATGCAAATTGGATCTATTAGTAATTACAATGGGCTTAATATAGAAATGTATGTAAACCCATTGTCTGCATATATCTCCAATGTATCCCCAAATGCTGAGGCATGATTGGCATGCTGCTGGCATTTGCAGATAGCATTACTGAAAACGGGGGTATTTTTTCCCTGTTTTCTGGGCATGCTGAAGCCAGTGGCTGGGTCCTTGGATACTCAGATGACCGATGTTCATGCAGATGATCTGATGCTGTGCAATACCATACAGCTAATATGTTAATGCAGCAGGAGGCGTGGTGGAAATAGATGCCTCCTACTTGCTTCCGAGATCCACTGTTACATCTCAAGATGCACCATCAGATCACTCTGCGGGACCATCGGTTATCTGAGTAACCTTCAACAGGAATAGAACGGTGTCCTGCAATGAATGTCGAGACACAGTGCTGCACATCGAAACACACTGCTGCATGCCGAGACACAGTGCTGCACGCCGAGACACAGTGCTGCATGCAGAGGCACACTGCTGCATGCCGAGACACACTGCTGCATGCTGAGACACTTTGCAGCACCCCGAGACACAGCGCTGCATGCTGAGACACATTGCTGCATGCTGAGACACAGTGCTGCATGCTGAGACACACTGCTGCATGCCGAAACACTGTGCTGCATACTGAGACACATTGCTGCACGCCGAGACACAGTGCTGCATGCTGAGACACAGTGCTGCACGCCAGTGGCGTAAGTTCGTCCCAGTTGCCCGGAGGCAAGATAAATGTTGGTGCCACCCTATTTCCTATATTAAGATAAGTGTGTGTGTGTGTGTGTGTGTGTGTGTGTGTGTGTGTGTGTGTGTGTGTGTGTGTGTGTGTGTGTGGAGTGTTCTGAAGAAAATGTATATACTGTATTTATACATTTAAGTGTCTTTTATTTTAAATCACACATTTCTTAGCAGTCATACCCAGGATTAGAAGCCATGACCTGTTATACTGACAGCAGACACTTTACTGATGGAGCTATTTGCTCCTGTAGAGGAAGCATGAGAATGCTAACTATATGAAGTTACGTGTAATTGTCAGAGAAGTATCTTCATATGGTTAGAATTCTCATATTTCCTATACAGGAGCAAACATTTTCATCAGTAAGGTTTCTGCCTCCAGTGTAATAGGTTGTGGTTTCTAATCCTGGCTATGACACTTGTAAAATGTGTATATTCAGTATAATAAAGAGGGTGTGATTTGTAAGGTGCAGGGACCAGTGAGGAAGTCGGCCACTGAAAAGATAGCGGCAGCTACTGTATCAATTAACTTAATTCAATGGCGTCACAGAATGTGAGGAGAGGTGCCCCCCTTCAGAGCAGGAGCCAGGCGGCAGATGACTCCTTTGCCTCCCAGAGTTCTGCCTCTGCTGCACGCCGAGACATAGTACTGCATGTTGAGACACACTGCTGCATGCTGATACACACTGCTGCATGCAGAGACACAGTGCTGCATGCATGCCGAGACACACTGCTGCATGCCGAGACACACTGCTGCATGCCGAGACACACTGCTGCATGCTGAGACACAGTGCTGCATGCTGAGACACACAGTCTGATTCAGAGGTAGATGCAAAGTGCTGTTTGCGCAATTGAGTGATTATTATTGTAGTTCGCTTGCATTAGAGTCACACTGCACATGTGCTGCAATGATCTTGAGACAACAATCGCAGCGAGAATTTGTTCGCAGTGTGACTGACAGTCAGTGAGTATGGGGTGTAACTGGGTGGGGGGGAGGCTAGTCAAACGCTGGCATGTCGCAAGTGTTTTTTTGCAGCCTGCGAATGCAAATTCATAGAGCACCCATGAAATTGATCCAGGGGAGAACACTTACTTCAGTGGAAAAGAAATCACACATACCAGTAAAGCATAATGTTCATCTTCAAAATAATGGCCACCCCATATTTTCACTGTTATACTTCCATAACTTTTATGAAGAGCTAAAGTCTTTTTCTTCAATCCTTCCTCAATGGCTGCTTTCACCGAAGTCTCAGATAAAGATTGTAGAAATCCCTGGAAACAATACAATTAAAATGAATCTATAACAAACTGACTGATTTGGAGGGTATTACAAGATTAATACTGCAGGTGATACCGGTCATCAGAGTATGGCTAAGCATGGTATACAAGATTACATTGTATAGTAGTAAGCAAGTTTGGTTCTGTATTGTATAATGGCTACAACAACTGTGGATCTGTTTGGAACACTGGCTCCGTAAGGGATATTGGTCAAGCAATATCCAGATAGAAAATAGACAGTAAATAGCTAGTCAATAGGTCGACGGCAGATGGTCGACAGCCTTATGGTTGACAGGGTAAAAAGGTTGACCCCCAAAAAAGGCAGCCATGTGGTCTTTGACGATTTTTTATGATTTTTAGGGTTAGGGTTGGAGTTAGGGTTAGGATCTTGGGGGAGGGTTAGGGTTAGGCTGCGGAAGAAGTTAGGGTTAGGCACCAGGGGGAGGGTTAGGCAATAGGGCAGTGTTTCCCAACCCCAGCCTTCCAGGAACACTAACAGTGCAGGTTTTAGTGATATCCATACTTGAGCACAGATGGTTAAATCAAAATAACGGAGGTACTAATTAAGTCTGTGTGTTCATACAGTGAGGTTTTTTTGTCCTGCACAGGACTAGGCAATTTTATGTTCAATAATTTCTAAAAACCAACCTACTACCATCCACTCCTTTCATAGGGTCAGCATAGTAAAAGGTTGGAGGAGCTCCTGGAATCATAGAACTCAGTTCACAAGCCACAAATTTATGGCATTCACCATGGAGGAGATTCCTTTTTGGAGCACTCTTTTATTGTGTATACTTATTGTAACGATATGATTGTAAGGATTAAAACATACCTTTTAATTATTTTCTCTCATAAAAAATAATGGGTATCAAAAGATATATTCAGTGACTCTCAAATTAATTTTATAGCGGTCGCCCCCTGTGTAAACATTAAATAAACAAATATTGGACAGTAATTGTCCTAGTGGTGAAATTATAGTCACACAATTTCTTCTCACAATTTTTAATAGTCTAACTACTCAAGTCTTAAGATACGTGATATACCACCATAATTGCTCGCCTCTTAAGACCAAAAATAATTTAAATTATAGGCATAATAATTTGCTTTTCATTTCGGTCGTGAGATACCTTGACTTGGCGAAAATTTAGCAATCAATCAGCACGGGTATTATCCCTTTCTCCATATAGTAGGTTAATATTGCAGTTACCTTTCAGCTACATACACTTAGAATGTTGCTATTTGTATCATTCAGTTCTAATACAGGAGAAATTGGAAACTGTTAATGTGAATAATACACACTGGGCGATTTTGAGCTCACTTTTGGCATTCTGAGCTACTTTGCGCTTAAAATCTCCAAGTGTGTATGGGCGGACGATGAGCGGTGAGCGGTGATGCGTGCTCCCGCATCATCGCTGGCCGCCGCCATCCATCGCCCTGTTTTACCGGCCGAGTGAAGCACTTTCCACAGCCTCCTACTGCGGTAAGAGGTTCACCCCCTCACCCCCGTGAACATCGCTGGGCCGGGTGAAAATCGCTCAGTGTGTACGAATTGCACGATTTTTCTGCCAGCAGTTTTCACATCATCGCTCAGTATACACACTGGGCAAAAAAACGTCAAGTGTGTATGAGCCTTGACTCCTCTTCCTGTATCAAGTTGGATCTGCAGACACCCTCAATTATGCTAAACTATTAGTTAGAAAGACGGCACACAAATCAAACAGTCAGAAGGTGTCCCCTGAAGTAATGGTACTTCAACTTTTCATCATCCCTATATAGCCTGTTAAGTGTGCACCATGCATGCATGTATTTTATAAAACATATGACGTGTACCAATTCGATATTAAATCATAGCAGTTTCTGTGTGATTGAGGCAGTATAAGGGTTTTTGTCCAATCAATCCCCTATTTTTTAGCAATGCACAAGTTACACATTTCATCATCTGTTCATACTGTACCACCTTATTGCTGCAAAACCATCCAAACATTTGATACCAATGATGCAAGAGTTACATATTCCAGCATTTGTTCATATTGTGCCACCTTACTGCAGCCAGACTGTCCATATAATTATATGGTTTTCATCTAAACATCAACGTTCCCTCTGTTAGCAGGTTAAATAAGAGCATTGAGTATAGTACCCTGTAAGGCAGGCATGTCCAAACTGCGGCCCTCCAGCTGTTGAGAAACTACACATCCCAGAATCCCCTGACACAGCTTTAGCATTCTCTGACAGCAAAACTGTGTCAGGGCATGCTGGGAATATGTAGTTTCACAACAGCTGGAGGGCCACAGTTTGGACATGCCTGCTGTAATGTGTCTGCAATGCAATACCACTGTAAATCTAATTCACACAGAGTACATATCAAATACCACATAGTCCGGTGACCTGAATAGTGGGTACCCCAATCTGAAAAGTGACTATGGGCTATGAACAGTGAAATAGTTTGCTGTTGTTTCACTGTGTCAAAGTGCATTGTTCACTTCACCTTGCCATACAGAAAAAATCATCAGTACACAGATTTTTTAGGAAGACAAATAATTTTTTCAGTTTTTAAAGAAGGTAACCTTTGAAAAGTGATAGAGTAAGGAATGGCTCAGCATAAAATGCACGCATCTTCATCTGCTGTCCACCGTCATCCATGGTGCGGACGATGGATGAGAATGGAGGTGAGTGCCATGTTGATAGAAAATCAGCCGCTGCACCATTCCGTGTCCCTGTGTTCAATGTTAAAAGGACCCTGATACTTATTGCATTGCAGGGTCCTGATGCGCCACAGGGACTGGAGTGTGAAGGAAGGAAGAGAACATTATAGGTTAGGGTTAGGTTTAGGGTTAAAAGAACACAAGAAACAACACAGCAGAACCCAACGGCTTCTCAACGAGTACGAGCTCATGGATTTAAGGAGAATCCAACATCCGACCACAAAGGATTTTACCTTCTTTTCTTCCCCACATACCATGTACTTGTTACGCACACCAGTGCTAACAGGAGTATACCGGTGTATGAACAGAGAGGGATGCGAAGCAAACGAACTCACAGACAGTATAACACAACATACACAGGAGGTGATGGAATAACTAATAAACAAAGTGAACGGAGAAGCCCAAAGGCTCAGGAATTGGGTTTCTCCCTAGTGTCAGGAATGCTCAGATGGGATAGAGCGGACAATGAAGCAAGATGTAGTGATTTAACATGTGGAGCACCCGAAATGATGTTGCTAAGAGCAACAGAAAAAACCCCAAAGGGTTACCAATGGGTGTGGGAATAAACTCCTTGGTCAGAGATAGAAATATAGACACAAGGAGAGTATCCACAATCCTAACCCCCACTTGCAGGGCACAGGTTCAGCTTACTGCCACTAAACTGACACCTGGACGCCCTGCACAGTGAGGGAGGATTAAGCAAGCAGGTCTGAGAGTACAGCCACAAACCTGCTGGGTTCACAGAATAGCAAAAGAACCCCAGCAGGTTAAACAACTGACTCCAGTCTTACTGCTAGGTCCGGATTGGCAGAATGAAGTACCGAATCCCAAGGCCTATTCGCAGTAAGCAACAAGTAAATACAAAGTCACACAGTACTAGCTAACTCTCTGGAACTGACTAACAAACAAAGATTCAGCAGCATTTGCCTAGCCTGAGAGGATGGTTTATATAGCAGGTGCTGTCCACGCCCCACTCAGACCTCACAGACTGTGAGCACAAAACCAGCGCCGGATTCCCTGCCGTGCACAGAGCCTGTAACCACTACACAGTAAAAACCCGGACCGGAGTATAAGCTGTGCTCAGGTTACTTCGCTAACACTTGCCTCCCGGTTGCCATGGCGACGTGGCAGCACAGAACAGGAGATCCTAACAGTACCCCCCCTCTGACGAGGGGTCAAAGAACCCCTACCACCGGGTTTATCGGGGAACTGCGAGAAGAAAGAGCGTATCAGTCTGGGGGCATGAAGATCACAACTGCGCACCCACGACCGCTCCTCCGGGCCATACCCCTTCCAGTGCACCAAAAATGACAGCCGACCCCGAACCATCTTGGAATCAAGAACCCTTTCAACCACAAACTCCCTCTGACCCCGTATCAGAAGAGGAGAAGGTCTTCCACTGGAAGAAGGATTACTAACCGCCAGTTTTAAAAGGGAACAATGAAATGTTTTATTGATACCCAATGAACGGGGCAGATCTAACTGAAATGCCACCGGATTGATAACCCTGGTGATCTTATAAGGGCCGATGAACCGGGGGCCTAACTTATGAGATGGCTGTCTCAACTTCAAATTCTTGGTGGACAACCAGACGAAGTCTCCTAATTTGAAGCTGCAGGGTCTTCTCCGCTTATCAAAAACCCTTTTGGTCACTAATGACACAGACACAAGGGCTTTCTTAACTTTCCTCCAAATACCCCTAAGGGCCGAAACCACAGAGGAACCACCAGGCGTGGAATCCAGGGGGTCAAAAGAATTGGCCTTAGGATGATGCCCATACACACAAAGGAAGGGAGAGATCCCTGTAGCAGAGTGAGCCGTGTTGTTATAGGCAAACTCCGCCATGGACAGATGAGCAACCCAGTCAGTATGACACTTGGAGACATAACACCTGAGGAACTGCTCCAAGGACTGGTTCACCCTCTCAGTCTACTTATTAGGCTGTGGATGATAGCCTGACGACAAGCTCACAGAAATCTGGAGATCAGAACAAAATGCCCTCCAGAATTTGGCCACAAACTGGGATCCACGGTCAGAGACCACATCAAATGGCAACCCGTGGAGGCGCACAACATGCTGCATAAATAACTCAGACAGGCGTCTGGCCGATGGCAACCCAACCAGTGGAACGAAATGCGCCATCTTCGAAAACCTGTCAACGACAACCCAAATGGCTGTCATCCCCGAGGATTTGGGCAAGTCCACCACAAAATCCATGGAAATGTGGGTCCATGGCTTAGATGGAATAGAGAGTGGATGTAATGGGCCGACAGGAACCCCTCTAGGAGTTTTATTTCGGGCACAAACGTCACATGCCCGAACCCACTGATCTACATCCCTAGCCACCGAGGGCCACCACACCGCCCTAGACAGCAACTCCCGAGTTCTGGCAATACCCGGATGCCCTGCCGACCTCTTGGCATGGAATTCCAGGAACACTCGCTGTCTTAACCTAGGAGGCACAAACAAGAGACCTACCGGAAGGTCTGGAGGAGCCTGCTCCTGTGCTCTAAGGACTAATGACAAGAGGTCCTGGGTAATGCCCACTTTAATACATGATGGGGACACAATGGGCAATGGCTCCTCGGTGGTCTCTTGGACTGGAGCATAACTCCGCGAGAGCGCATCAGCCTTCATGTTTTTTGACCCAGGGCGATATGTTATAAAAAAATTTAAGCGAGCAAAAAACAAAGCCCATCATGCCTGCCTGGCATTGAGCCGCTTCGCTGACTCTAAATATGCCAGATTCTTATGGTCGGTGAGAATTGAGACCACAAACTTAGCCCCCTCAAGCCAGTGTCTCCACTCCCCGAGTGCATCCTTTATAGCCAACAATTCCCGGTTACCCACATCATAATTCATCTCGGCAGACGAAAATTTACGGGAAAAGTAAGCACAGGGATGAAGGCGATTATCAGACACCCCCATCTGAGAGAGCACTGCCCCAATACCTATCTCAGAGGCATCCACTTCTACCACAAAAGGACGCTCTGGATCTGGGTGTCGCAGCACCTTGGCCGAGACAAATGCCCTTTTGAGACGGGCAAAGGCCGCTTTGGCCTCACAAGACCAGTGAGCAACATCCGCCCCTTCCTTAGTGAGTGCCACCAAGGGGGCCACTATAGACGAAAATCCAGCGATAAACCGTCTATAAAAATTCGCAAAGCCCAGAAAACGCTGAAGCGCCTTCAAACTAGTGGGCTGCACCCATTCCAGGACTGCCTGTACCTTAGAACCCTCCATTTGGAAACCTTCTGAGGAGATAATATACCCTAGAAATGTGATTTGCTGGACTTCAAATTCGCACTTCTCCAGCTTCGCCCCAAGCTGGTGGTCTCTGAGTTTCTGGAGGACTAAGCGTACATGCTTCCGATGTTCCTCCAGGGAATGGGAGAAGATTAGGATGTCATCTAGATAAACAACTAAGAATCTATCCAAATATTCCCTGAGCACATCGTTCATGAATTCCTGGAAGACTGCCGGGGCATTAGAGAGCCCAAAAGGCATCACCAAATATTCATAATGCCCTGAGTGGGTATTAAAGGCAGTCTTCCATTCATCCCCCTCTCTTATTCGGATTAGATTGTAAGCACCGCGTAGGTCAATCTTAGAAAAAATGGTGGCAGTACGAAGCTAGTCAAACAAAACCGAAATGAGAGGCAGTGGGTACGAGTTTTTAATCGTGATACGGTTCAATTCCCTGAAGTCGATGCAGGGTCGCAACGAACCATCCTTTTTACCCACGAAGAAGAACCCCGACCCAACTGGGGACTGTGAGGGTCTGATAAATCCCTTAGCCAAGTTCTCCTGAATGTACTCTGCCATAGCCTGAGTCTCAGGACGTGACAGGGAGTACAACCTGCTCTTGGGAAGCTTAGCATCCGGCAACAAATCAATGGCACAGTCATAGGGGCGATGGGGAGGTAGTACCTCCGCAACTTTTTTGGAGAACACATCCGCAAAATCTGCATAACATCCTGGCAATCCTGGCAAACTTAGCTGCGAGAGCCTGACTGGAAGGCTCAAGCAACTCCTGAAACAATCACTACCCCAACTAAGAATCTCCCCAGAGACCCAGTCAAATTGAGGGTTATGGGCCCTTAACCAGGGTAACCCCAAAACCAATGGGGCAAAAGAACAGACAGTCACATAGAAAGACAATTTTTCAGTGTGTGTGGCTCCAATAAACAAAGGAATTTGGCTGGTGCAGGAGGTAATTTTACCCTGGGACAATAGTTCCCCGTTTAACCCACAGATCTCAATCTCTGATGCCAAAGGTACTGAGGGAACAGAGTGTTCCAGGGCAAATTGACGGTCCATGAGAACCCCATCGGCCCCACTGTCAACAAAGGCCTCAGTCTTGACAGTTTGACCGAGGATCTCCAAAGTCACCGGAATGAGAAAAGTCTTTTTGGGAAATTCTGACTTCTGGCCTGACAGGATATTTCCCATAACCCTCAGGCCCTGAAGTTTTCCGGCTTTTCTGGGCATGATACTACAACATGACCTTTATTCCCACAGTACAAACACAAACCCTGCTGTCTCCTCCGCATCTTCTCACGCGAGGAGAGGCGGGTAGCCCCAATCTGCATAGGCTCCTCGGAATATTCCTCAGAGTCTGAGGTTCCCTTTTGGAAAAAAGGAAACTGCGGTCTCCCTTTCAAGCCTACGCTCTCTCAGCCGTCTATCCACCCGGATGGATAACTGCATGAGCTGATCTAAGCTATCAGGCGAGGGATATTGTACCAGTTGGTCCTTTATCTGGTCAGAAAGGCCCCTTCGGTACTGGTTTCTCAGGGCTGGGTCATTCCACTGGGTATCATGAGCCAACCTCCGAAACTCCGTACTATAAACCTCAGCTGGCCGTCGCCCTTGCTTAAGGACCGTAATCTGAGCCTCGGCTGAAGCCATCTTGTCAGGGTCATCATACAAAATGCCCAGTGCCGTAAAAAAAGCATCAACACTTTTAAGCGACGGACAGTCAGGCTGCAACCCATATGCCCAGACCTGTGGGTCTCCTTGTAGCAAGGAAATCACCATGCCCACCCGCTGAATCTCCGACCCAGAAGACTGGGGCCTAAGCCTGAAATATAGCTTACAGCTCTCCTTGAAACAAAAGAACTGCGAGCGATCTCCAGAAAAACGATCCGGGAGATTTACTTTCGGCTCCTTAACCCCTAAACTTGCCGCTGCTGCTGCGGGAGCTCCGCTAGCGGCCTGCGGGGTGTTAATTTTAATGGACTTCTCATTAAATTGTCGAGTCAGGACCTGCACCTGATCGACCACCTGTTGCAAAGTATTTTGAGGGGTATGCTCCATATTCCCACAAAATTTCAACAGGAGTAGGGCTGCTGAATATGTTACGCACACCAGTGCTAACAGGATTATACCGGTGTATGAACAGAGAGGGATGCGAAGCAAACGAACTCACAGACAGTATAACACAACATACACAGGAGGTGATGGAATAACTAATAAACACAAAGTGAACGGGGAAGCCCAAAGGCTCAGGAATTGGGTGTCTCCCTAGTGTCAGGAATGCTCAGATGGGATAGAGCGGACAATGAAGCAAGATGTAGTGATTTAACATGTGGAGCACCCGAAATGATGTTGCTAAGAGCAACAGAAAAAACCCCAAAGGGTTACCAACGGGTGTGGGAATAAACTCCTTGGTCAGAGATAGAAATATAGACACAAGGAGAGTATCCACAATCCTAACCCCCACTTGCAGGGCACAGGTTCAGCTTACTGCCACTAAACTGACACCTGGACGCCCTGCATAGTGAGGGAGGATTAAGCAAGCAGGTCTGAGAGTACAGCCACAAACCTGCTGGGTTCACAGAATAGCAAAAGAACCCCAGCAGGTTAAACAACTGACTCCAGTCTTACTGCTAGGACCGGATTGGCAGAATGAAGTACCGAATCCCAAGGCCTATTCGCAGTAAGCAACAAGTAAATACAAAGTCACACAGTACTAGCTAACTCTCTGGAACTGACTAACAAACAAAGATTCAGCAGCATTTGCCTAGCCTGAGAGGATGGTTTATATAGCAGGTGCTGTCCACGCCCCACTCAGACCTCACAGACTGTGAGCACAAAACCAGCGCCGGATTCCCTGCCATGCACAGAGCCTGTAACCACTACACAGTAAAAACCCGGACCGGAGTATAAGCTGCGCTCAGGTTACTTCGCTAACACTTGCCTCCCGGTTGCCATGGCGACGTGGCAGCACAGAACAGGAGATCCTAACAGTACTCTAGACTGGATTACTTTTTAGTGAACCATAGGTTTTTGTGTCTTTTCCCTTTCAGTACAATTGGTCAGATATCCTGGTCAGACCACGCCCCAGTGTATGTCAGGGCCGGATCTAGGTGGGGGCGAAGGGGGCGACCGCCCCCCCCCCCTAACACAGTCATAGCCATGCCCACTTTTGAGCAGAAGAGAGCTCTCCGGGGAGAGCCTGAGGCAGAACGATGTGCTGCAGCTTATACCACAGCAGCACAGAGGAGCCAGGAGAGCAAGGGTTACAGAGCATTTGCCCCTCACTTGCTGGTGTGTGGGTACTAGGGCTAATAAATACAATTACACCATAGCACAGTCACATGTACATAGAACAATCACAAAGCTCTATCTCAGTCGCACTCAAAAAGTTCAGTCAGAATTGAGAGGAGGAGGAGTTAGGATTGCAGATGGGAGGAGTTGGGCCTGTAGAGGGAGGAGTCCAGATTAAACAGTAAACCGCCCCCCCCTAAAGAAAAGTCTAGATCCGTCCCTGGTGTATGTGTCTGTTAACCTATCCCTGGCTCCCCCAAGCCCTGGACGCGGCGATTTAATTCCTCTTTGCTCAGTGACCCCCGCTTTAAAGCCGAGTTCGACACTGCTATCTCTGTGATCAGGGGCAAATGCATAGGGGGCTCTAAACTGAAAAAATGTCTCAGAGACTGCAGCTTCTTGATTGCATTGCGACCCTAGAGACCTCTCACCAGTCAATGCTAGATACTAATGTTTTGCTAGAACTTTAGGAGGCTTAGTTGGCCCTTGATAAACTCTTGCGTGATACAACTAAGAAGGAATTGGGTAAATGCCGCCATTCATTTTATCTATGGGGTAACAAACCAGGCTCTCTGCTTGCACGGGCGCTGCAGGCACAGCAGCTGCAGTCCTATGTCCATTCTATTTGTGACCTGGGTGAAAAGGCTGTACGTACCCTTCCCCAAATTACGGAATATTTTCAAATATACTCCGCCTCTCTGTAAAACTTGAGGAACGGAGAGTCTTCTCACACTGTCCCTGAGTTGACCACATTGATTCAGGATTACCTCCATGAGGTTGACTTTCCGAAACTTTCACTATAGAGAAACTACATGCAGCATTGTCTGCAACTCCAGTGCGAAAGAGTCCGGGCCCAGACGGTTTCCGGTTTGTTACTATAAACCATTCAAGTCATTCCTGTTACCTCTGTTCTTGAGGGCCTGTAACTCTGTATCTTGAAAGACTGCTTCCACACAAGCATTTGAAGCCCATATCTCTGTTATACCAAAGAAGGGTAAGGATTCTGCCCAGTGCTCATAGATTATAGATCTATTTCTCTGCTAAACTGTGATGTAAAGCTATTTGCTAAATTGCTTGCAAATTGATTAGGCCCTCTTCTCCCTGACATGGTACATGGGGACCAGGTGGGATTTAGCAATGGTAGAGAAGCTAAGAACAACACATCTAAAATTATCGATCTCATTCATGTTGCCCAGAATGGTACGTCCCCGTGGTCCTCCTGTCTATTGATGCAGAGAAAGCATTCAATAGGGTTGATTGGCAATTTACAGAGAGTCTTCTCAGGTGCCTGGGTTTGGGTCCTGCCTGTCTTCATCATATTTTGCCCTATACAGGCCTCTGACAGCTAGTGTTCGAGTGAACAATACCCTCTCTGATCCTTTTAGAATTCGGAATGGATTGAGGCAGGGATGTCTTCTAACTTTGTAGTTTGTATGGAGGCATTGGCAAGAGTGATCTGGGCCAACCTGAATATTCATGGTATATGGGCAAGTGGTGATGAGCACAAATTAATACTATACGCAGATGATCTCCTTGCAATTATCTCTGACTCAGTGACCGCTCTCCCAGCCCTCATGTATGAATTTAGTAGGTTTAATCTTTTACTGTAACTTTAAGATAAATTATACTAAATCAGTTGCCCTGAATGTCTTGACTCCCATGCGGGTGATCGAAGGCCTCCGAGAGTTATTTCCTTTCCAATGGCACCTTTCTCAACTTAAATATTTAGGGGTTCTCTTGTCTCGTGACAACTCGAACCTGTATCAACTTAATGTCCTCCCCTTATTACACAAATTTAAAACAGATTTGAACAAATGGTCATTCCTTAACTTGTCTTGGTGTGGTAGGATTAACACAGTGAAAATTAATATTTTATCAAAAATCCTTTACCTGTTGCAAACTCTGCCAATCTCAATACCATCCCCTTTCTTTAAAGAATTGCAGGCAGCAGTGGGCCACTTTGCTTGGGGCAGGATAGGTCATCGGTTAGCTTAGTTGGCCCAAATACGTAGCTGTACTGAAGGGGATCTTCAACTTCCCCACTTCGTTAGCGATTAACTTAGGATAATTGAAATGTTCCGATTTCCTGCTGATAAACAATTGGCACTCATTGTAGGGGCTGCCACTGGCACACCTGCACATATTCTCCCTTGGCTCCAGAAGCCCCCTTGTTATCGACACCCTACCTTAGATCCTATTGGAAGAAATGCAAACAATTGCCGGCTGTCAGTCCGGGTGCTTCTCTGCCCATGCCATTATTACATCACCCAGATTTATTTCTGAGCTCCAACACGCAATCCTCCCTATCTGCTTGATCCAGGGCTGGTATTTCCCAATTGTCCCACTGAACTGGTCCAACTGGTCTCCGTTCTTTTACAGACTTAGGGGGTGTTGATCGAGTTGGTCGCAAGCTGCCGTTGTTCACAGCGCAGCGATCAGGCTAAAAATCGGCATTTCTGCGCATGCACCGCAATGTGCACTCGCGATGTACGGGTACAAAGGCCTTTGTGGTTTTGCAAAGGTTCTAGCGACGTTTTCATTCGCATTGGCGGCCGCAAGAAGATTGACAGGAAAGGGGCGTTTCTGGGTGTCAGCAGACCATTTTCAGGGAGTGCTAAGAAAACGCAGGCGTGCCAGGGAAAACGAAGGCGTGGCTGGGCGAACGCTGGGCGGGTGTGTGACGTCAAAAGCCAACCCACCAATGTTAGAATCATCGCACACGAAGAGTAAGTTCAGGGCTGGTCTTGTTTTGCACAAAATGTTTTTGCAGGTGCTCTGCTGCACAGGCGTTCGCACTTCTGCAAAGCCAAAATACACTCCCCAGTGGGCGGCGACAATGCGTTTGCACGGCTGCTAAAAACTGCTAGTGAGCGAACAACTCGGCATGACCACCTTAGTGCAGATGTTTGGCCTCCCATCTATCTCTTTCTGGGCTTACAGTATTTACAGCTCTGACACTATGCTGCCTCCCTACCTACCCGTGTCAGTGGGTGGACTCCAACCGCTTTTGAATATGTATGCTTGACTGAGACTGTGCCGCGGCACCTGATTTCTCAGCTATATCAAAAATGTCTCTCTAGCCTCCCCTCTTCAGCTCCCTCATTTGTGACAGGCTGGCACAGGGACTTACAAAAGGAACTCGCTGCCAACCAATGGTCTCATATATATTGTTACACGTTTCCCAGCTCTCCTTCAATCCATGTCCTGAAAACACAATATAAAATCATGTCCAGATGGTATCGTTGCCCTGATCGTGTTCACCAGATGCTCCCGAGCATGTCCGTCCTCTGTTGGAGGTGTGGCCAATCACAGGGAACCCCTCTCCACATATGGTGGCAATGTCTGGGATTGACTGGCTTCTGGCACCAAGTTCACACTAACTCTCGACAACTCAGTGGCTTTCCAATCCCGGAGACTCACAATTTTTGTCTCCTTAGCCTAATGGACATTCCCCTTTCTCAGTGTAAGAAGTCTTCACTATGACATCTGGTGAATGCTGCCAGGGCGACTACCCCTGTTATTGGAGATCTACTGTTCAACCACCCATCTCCAAGGATTGATTTTTACATGGCCATGGAGGATCTTATTTCCTCCTTGAGAATACTGGGGGTTATTCCGACCTAATTGCTGTTGTGCAAATTCGCAAGCCAGGTGATTATCGATCGACTGCGCATGCATACGCATAGCAGTACGCATGCGCGAGGCCATACAGCGAAAAAATCCAGCGATTTTTTGCTCGCTAGGCATATGCAAGTTGACTGACAGGAAGCAGGCATTTGGGGTGGTAACTGGCCGTTTTCTGGGAGTGTCAGAAAAAAGCAGGCATGGCCAAGCGTTTTCAGGGACACCGGTCAGCTCTGGGCCCGATCAGCCTGATTCTATCACACTGCAGGAGTAGGTTGTGAGCTACGCACAAACTGGAAAAATCTTTAAATGGTGAGTGAGTTGTGAATGGATTTGTAGCTGACCAGCAAACACAGACATTTTCGCAAGGCGTACTCAGACTTGCACGGGGCGGGTTTCACTCGGTCTGGGCGGTGGCTATCTGATCGCAGACCTCTGAAAATTCAGAGAGGAGCGATCATGTCTGAGTAACCCCCACCCTCCCCTCAATTCAGCACTACCTGGTCTGAATGGTTGAGCTATAAAAGAGACATCCTGATTGCATGCCCATATGATAATCTCTCCCAACCCGGCACTCTAATGTTGTGATGACGATGCTTTCTCTTTTCTTCTCAATCCCTCTCTTCTCTTCATCAATAGCAACTTTGGGAATACAGTCAGGGGAATGCATGCACCGTAGGGGGTTTCAGAAAAATTTGCCTATGCGCATTAGTAAATAATTGAACAACTGCACCAACATTGCATTCAGATATTGGGCCTTATTCAGCTCAAGTTGCAAAATTGCAAATTGGCCAATTATTGGATGAATGCGTATGCACTGTGACCGCTTTGTGCGTGCGTGAAGGCCAAAATAGATTTGCAATACGATTGTAGGCTCAGCAAAGTGCGATCGCAGAGCGATTGCCAGGAAGTGATCATTTGTGGAAGGTTACATTGTGTTTGTGGGGAGTGGTTGGGAAAACACAGGTGTGTCATGGCCGTTCTCGGGGTGTGCATCTAAGGTCAGCTGCGATTGCTGCAATTAAAAATATGGCACCACTGTGACTGTAGCTGCTTATATCCTGTGTATGCATGTGTCAACCGGAATTGTCAATGGTACTTGATTTCTGCGTACGCATCTCAATTATGTGATCACATCTGCAAATTTGCGAATGCATCGGTGGGCGTCTTTTACCTTTCTGTTCTTCACATGCTGAATAAGGCCCAATATCCAACTGACTTAATGACTTTAAGTGCTTTTTGCAACTTGTAACTGTTTTAGCAAGCTGTTTTAGATGTGCACACCTTTTGTATTTATTCTTCATAACAGTAGTGACCGGGATGTGGATGAAATAGGTGTGACTAGATGTTACCTTATGTATTGTCTATTCAGTTGCATTCTGCATTCCCACCATTAGTAGTCACCATAGAGATCATATACCAACTTAAGTAGCTGTTTTTCCCACTTTTTGTTGCAGCTGTGTATATCCCGGACTGCATCCAACTCTGAAGCAGGCCCCATGTGACTTATCCAACTCTTCACCTGGCATGCCATACCTAAGGCTGGGTACACACTAATGCGACCAGCAATCGTGCTGATGGGGGTGATTATCATTTGCCCTGCGCATCGAGAGATTGCCAGGAACACAAGGGAGATATTAACGAGCGTTGGAATGATCACTGTTCTGTCTTTCATTAATATCCACTGCATCGCATACGAGGCCGTGTGATTGGCTGTGAAGCACGGCCAATCACACGACCTCACGTGCGACCAGTGGTAGCGTGCAATTGGCCGTTCACACTGCACGAAATGGCTAATCTGTCGTTCCGATTCACACGAATCAGACAAATTAGCATGATGTTGTGCAAGTGTGTACCCAACTCAATGTTAAGTGATGGATTGATCTGGAAAATTAACTAGTTGGCAAGAGCTTGCATGAATGACCCTTGGTTTATTAAATGATATAGAACAAAATCGTCTTTGCCAAGAGCAGCATTATTCACTACATTCCATCAAATAGTTAAAAATGATCTCAGAATGTCACTCAACTGAACGTACCTGTACTTATAACGCCAACTGCAAAGGCTCTACATCTCTGCTGTCACTATCAACCAAAGATGCCCACAAACTAGGATGACCCCAATAAGTCTCCATACACAACCAACCAGTGGTGGATTGAGTATAACCAAGTGTTATCCACATTTGCTGATCTTGCCATAAATAAGCTTCTCTCCGCATCAGAAAGTTTACTGGTTGCTGAAATTACAGTTATGTCTCTTGATTTGTCAGTCAACAACTTGCCCTTTATGTGCCCATCAATTACACACTGACAAATCACACGACAAGCTTACACTGCATGTGTGTACAGTATACTATGGGGGTCATTCAGACCTAATCGCTTGCTAGCGGTTTTTGCAGCGCTGCGATCAGGTCAGAACTGCACATTCGTATGCACCGCAATGCGCAGTTGCATCGCACGGGTACAAAGCGGATTGTTGCTGTGCGATGGATTTTACGAAGAATCCATTTGCACAGCCGATCGCAAGGTGATTGGCAGGAAGAAGGTGTTTGTGGGTGGCAACTGACCGTTTTCTGGGAGAGGTTGGAAAAACGCAGGCGTGTCCATGCGTTTGCAGGGCGGGCTCTTGACGTCAATTCCGGCCCCGAACAGTCTGAAGTGATCGCAGCGGCTGAGTAAGATCTGGGCAACTCAGAAACTGCACAGTTTTTTTGTACCGCTCGGCTGCACATGCGTTCGCACACTTGCACAGCAAAAATACACTCCCCGATGGGCGGCGACTATCTGCTCGCAGCAGTGCAAAAAACCCAGAGCGATCAGGTCTAAATTAGGCCCATTGTGCCTTGTTCAGAGTTGTATGTACAATTCCAATGTGTACCGATTGCTGCATGAGCAGGATCTGCACTGCGCACGTGCCGCTCTCATTCTATTATCTCACTTGTAGTGCCCCAAATCTAGAGCATGACTGAATGACATCCGTTTTGGGCAGCTGAGATGGGGACCTTTCTACAAAATAGGGGGCACATGGCCCCTATTTTGTAGGCATGCTGAGGCCAGGGTCTGCATCTGCATCTTTTAAAGGTCACTCAGCCTGCTGATGCTCATGCAAGTGATCCTATGGCTTCATCTTTGGACTCAGCAGCGGATCACAGAAGCTGGCACAAGGTGCTGCATTTCAATAATTTGTCAAGTCCTGTCAAGAGCACATTTTTAAACATATATTTTTTAGAGATATAGCTTTGTTAACTATATAAAACCATTTTCAGTGAAAACTTATCCTATGCTATCAATTTATTTATCAATAAGGTTTAAATTAAATAGGATATGTAAACCTTTACTTCAATGGAACCAATATCTTTGGCAAAATGCACTGGGTGCTTGGATGTTGCTGACCCCACATTGCCCTATTACCAAGTCATCACTTCAGGTGACCAACACCACCACATGGGGAAGATGAGAAATGACCAGACAAAGGGCCCAATTCTGTACAGATGCTGTAGGAGCCATTATCATGTGGCCTTACACTGGGCCATTAGACCCAGACATATTTGTTATTATTTATGGGGTGGGTCTGGGGTGCGATTTTTCCCTGTGTTGGTATGGCTGGGCTGCTTCAGGTTGGCACACCCTAACACTTTATTAACACTTTTCCCCACTATCACATTGTATATATTTTTGTATTATTTAAATCACACCTCACTTACATAGCACTTATGTGCTTCTTATTAACCCTTACTAATTTTCACTTGTGTGCTGCCTTGTGGTAGCCGACCTGTGCCAGCATGATGGGGTCTCACACCCCGGACCCACAACTAGTATTAGGGACCCCCAGTGATGGAGACGCCTTGCCGAACGGCCTGGGGGCTTAACCCTATATGTGCAGATATATATGCAACTAAGATCTCCGTATTATGGGGGCAATTCCAAGTTGATCGCAGCAGGATTTTTGTTAGCAATTGGGCAAAACCATGTACACAGCAGGGGAGGCAGATATAACATGTACAGAGAGAGTTAGATTTGGGTGTGGTGTGTTCAGTCTGCAATCTAATTTGTAGTGTAAAAATAAAGCAGCCAGTATTTACCCTGCACAGAAATAAAATAACCCACCCAAATCTAACTCTTTCTGCACATGTTATATCTGCCTCCCCTGCAGTGCATATGGTTTTGCCCAATTGCTATAAAAAATCCTGCTGCGATCAACTTGGAATTACCCCCTATATGATTATTATTTAGTGCTATTTCTCACTCAGTGTGCATTAGGGATCGCAAACAGTATACTGGATTATCAGGTCCGGGATGGCAGTTCTAGGGTATTATTTTCATTGAGGCATTGGGGGATTATCAAGTGGGGTGGGAGAATTTTGGTGCATTATTTTTATTCAGAGATTGGGGGGCTATCACGTCTGTGTGGGGGTCACATTTAGTGCTTATTTTTTCATTGAGGAATTGGGGGTTGTGAGGTCAGGTAAGTCAGTGCATATATAGTGTTTTCAATTTATTTGAATTAAACAAGTAAATAGTTAATGGGTGTGTATGGGGTGAACCAACAGCGCCCAAAAAAAATCCCCTGGCAGGGATTTACTCTTACTGCAATTCTGCATATGACGGCGTCACTACTATACAAAATATGAATCACTGGAATTATGTCACGTCAGTGACTCCTTTATAACACTTTTTAACCTTTCTAATATTGTTAATATTTACCAGCCCAATATCCATACGACACCGGTATGTATTTTAGAACCATTGCGCCTGAAGGTTATACCCATATAAAACTCCTGTATATGTACACACTAGATTATTAATGTTTTTATATGCGCAGAATATTGCATATTTTAGGTGCTTATGCATCCATATGAATGTGTCCAGATGCCATGTCCCTTAAGTAACATATATAAATTTAGAGCAAATAGATCTGTGCTGCTAAAAAAGAAAACTTCTGAATCCGTTTTTCCTTCCCTTGTATGACGATTCCATGTCTGGAGACAAGTAATCCTGAAGAATCAGTGCCTATGAATGGACTAAAACACCACTAAGATGGCCACCGGCACCTGCTTTCAGCATACAAGACTGTCTCCAAAAAACGGACTTCTTAAAGATGGCCGCCGCACCCTGTAATACACCTGCCCGGCGCATGCGCAGTAAAGGCTCCCGGACACAGGAAGTGGGGCGGAAATGACGTCAGAGACGTCCCGTACCGGAAGTCCGCATCCAGAGACTTCTTCTAAGCATTTTACCACTTTACAACACTAGTTTTATAAAGGAAACATGGCGTTTTACATGTCCCAGTATACATCTATACAACTAGTACACCGAATATACATTACTAGATCCTAAACCCCTGGTAAGGTTAATTACAGGAAGTGAGGTAATTAATCACTTCCTGACCCATAATGGTATATATAGATGATCTGTCCCACATGCATGATACCCCTTGATGAAGTCAGACCAGACGAAACGCGTTGGGTGAATCCTGATACTACTGAATCCTCAGTTAAGCTACTTCTATCCATCTCCATTATTATAATTGCATTCCAAACCTTTTTTTTTTTTTTTTAAAGTATAACATTTTTTTATTAAAACATTGCTTCATGTTACATAGTCGGTTGCATCAATAATAAACAAATGCATTTAAATAGTGTCACAACATGATGGAGTGAGAACATTAAATGATCATTAGTGAATCTTCTTATATACACTATGCAAACTCACAGACATCATGTAAAAGAGAGTGCAAAACAAAAGTATATACCAAAGACCTGTCAGTCTAACCGTAGCGGAGACATGAGGAGGCCGGGGCCCCACGGCACCCCCAACCCCTAGTTTGTCAATATTATGGGAGGATCCCCGATTGCCATTCGGGTTTCAAACCATTCAGTGTTTTTAAGTGAGGTTTGAATTCTAGTTTGGAAATCTACTGGAAGGGTAGCCACATAACTTTCCCAGGAGTCAAAAAATTGCCCTACTAGTTTGTCTTTATGCAAAGATGTTTCTATCCAGTGCATTTGAAATATATGATGTAGTTTCCCTTTGAACAGAGATAAAGTGGGAGGATCTCTATGTATCCAGGACTGTAGGATAGCTTTACGTGCAGCTGCACTGATTGCCAGCAGCAACCGTCTACCCCCCTTTGTTATCCTTTGCCCAGCTGGGATTATTCCAAAAATTGCCCATTCTGTGTAAAGGGGATAAAATTTACCAGATGTTCCATTGCATATTGGCGTATCAAAAGCCAAAAGCGACGAAGAAGTGGGCATGACCAAAAGCAGTGTAATAGGTCCGCTTTGGGAGCATGACATTTCAGACATTTGTCCGAGTCTGTCATGTTGTTATGCACACCAGTGCCTGCAGGAAAGTACTAGTGTCAGAACTGTTATGCACTCCAGTGTCTGCAGGAATGTACTGGTGTTTGAACTGTTATGCAAAACAAATGGACTCACAGACAAACTGGGGAATATGACATAACGTACACAGAAGGTGATAGGGTAACAAAATACACACACAATGAACAGAGAAGCCCAGAGGCTAAGGAACTGGGCATCTCCCTTGTATTAGAACTGCTCAGATGTAAAAAGCAAGATGTTGTGTTTTAATACGTAGAGAACCCGAAATGCTGTTGCTAAGGGCAACAGCAAAACCCTAAAGGGTTACCAACGGGTGTGGCAGTAAACTCCTTGGTCAGAGATGGAATGATAGACACAAGGAGAGCCTCCACAATCCTGATTCTCACTTGCAGTGCACAGGTTTAAGCTTACTGCCACTAAACTGACCCCTGACACCTAGCACAGTGAGACAGGATTAGACAGGCAAGTGTTAGAATACAGCCGCAAACTTGCTAAGTTCACAGAGTAATAACAGAACCCCAGCAAGCTAAACGACTGACTCCAGTCTTACTGCTAGGTCTGGATTGGCAGAGTGTAATACCAAATCCCCAGGCCTATTTGCAGTAAGCAACAAACAAATACAAAGCTACACAGTACTGGCTAACTTTCATGAACTGACTAACCAACAGAGATTCAGCAGCATCTGCTTACCCTGAAAAGAGGCCTTATAAAGCAGGTGCTGTCCACGCCCCACTCAGACCTCACAGACTGTGAGCACAAAAACCAGCACCGGATCCCCTGCCGTGCACAGAGCCTATAACCACTGCACAGCAAAAGACCCGAACCGGAGTATCAGCTGCGCTCAGGTTACTCCACTAGCACTTGTCTCCCGGTTGCCATGACGACGTGGCAGCACAGGGCAGGAGACCCTAACACATGCCTGCCTTATATTGTTTATATGGGCAAAAGTAAGCTCTATGCACTATATTATAAAACATCTCCTGGTATTGTATTTGTGCTGAGGGCAAAAGTTTGCAGGAGTGTAGCAAACCTTTCAATAGTAGATCACATGTCAATTCAGGAAAGTTTGATAGCCATTTGCGTATTCCTGAGTCTGAATGAGAGTGATCTAGCTGAGTGCTTAAACGTTTGTAATGTAGTGAAAGGGCTTTCCTTGTGGTTGGAGGTGTACGTAACAGGGTATCCAGTGTATTATTCAAGTCTTTCCCTGACAATACCCTAAGTACCGAACAGGTGTAATGTTGCAACTGGAGAAAGGCCAATGGATAATCTCGTAGGAATGGAAATTTTCCCTGCGATTGAGTGAATGTGAGAGGTTTCCCTGTTGCTGTGTTAACTATGTGTCCTATGTCCTGCAGACCCTCTTCATGGAACATCGTGAATGGGAACCCCGCCTCCCCACGCTGGAAGTCAGGATTACCTAGAAACCGCATAAACAAGGATTTGTGACTGCCCAAACTTCCAGATCTTCTTAAGGAGCGCCAAAGGCGATAGACCGACCACAGAAGGGGGTTATCTTTCAGATCCTGATCGCATTCCACCTCCGTACAGTGGAGGAAGTTTGTCAAATTTTTAGGTGTTATGAATTGTGTTTCAAGGTGCGTATTTGCATATGTGTCCGTATCGTTTAGCCAGTCTCTCAGGAATCTCAATAAAGATGCATGGTTATAAAGCAAAACGTTTGGAAAGTTAATTCCGCCATTAGACTTTGGTTGTTGTAGCTTATGCATGGCAATACGAGGCCTCTTGCCTTTCCATATAAACTGCCGAAACAGTTTAGTTATGTGGGTAAGATCAGATCTACTGAGTAATATCGGGAGGGATTGCAAAATATATAATAATCGTGGAAATGTACACATTTTTATCAAAGCAGCTCTGCCTAAATACGAAAGCGTTAAATGGTTCCATCCTTCAAGCTCTTTCGCAATGAGGGTGATTGTCGTCTTTATATTCAGTCTATATAAATCCGAAGGATATTTCGGAAGGTTAATGCCCAGATATGTTATGTGAGTATTAGCCCAGTTTATAGGGATCTGTTTTCCCCAACCCGGGCGTTTAACCCCGAGTTTTAAATATAGCCCTATAGATTTTGAAAGATTAACTTGGAAACCTGAAATTTGTCCAAATTTGTCTAGTAAATCCAAAATATCCTGCAATGAGTCTTTGGGGTTTCCAATAAAAACTAACACATCGTCCGCGAATGCTGACAGTTTTATTTATTTTTCCCCGATCGGGATACCCTGATAAGTCATTGAGTTCTGTAGTACTCGGAAGAGGGGATCTATGGATAAATTAAAAAGAAGGGGTGACAGGGGGCAACCCTGTCTTGTACCCCTTCTCATAAAAATCCGAGGCCCCCGTTTGCCGTTAATCAGCAAAGAGGTCGTCGGAGCTGTGTAAAGGTACTTAATAATATCTATAAAATTTTCATTAAACCCTCTGTAGTGTAATACACTAAACAGATGATGCCATGACACAGTGTCAAAGGCCTTGTGTGTGTCCAGGCTCAAAAGCATGTGTTCCGAATTAGGGATGTGTCTGGACGCCACTGTCGCCGCTATTGCTGTACGGATGGCCTTGACCGAATGGCGCCCACGCACAAAACCATACTGATGGTCTGTCAGTAAGTCCGGGAGAAATAGCTGCAATCTATTCGCTATGATTTTTGTGAAAATCTTAAAATCAGAGTTTAAGAGGGAAATAGGCCTATATGAATCTGCTAATAGTGGATCTTTGTCTGGTTTAAGGATAAGAGTAGTGTACGATTGAGAAAATGTCAGATATATGGGGTGTTCCCGATAGATTTTGTTATAGAGTTCTAATTCCAAACCTTTTTTATCCCTCATCAATTCCGTGTTTTTAATTTTTAATTTTTAACATTTGAATTGTATTTTTTAGTAACCCCATGCTTTTTAATTTGCTTTCCAACTTTTTATGTGCTCCATGTAAATTTTAAACTGTTCTCTTGCCAGTTTAATTCTGATGCTTTTTCATTGTTATGTGCCTAGGGTCCCATCGTGCTAGTATTTAGCACCTTGGATATTGTAACCCCGTTTTGGCCAGTTATGTGTTTTTATAAGTCTTTTTATATATAAAACATCTTTCTGTTCATAAATAAACCCCCTTCTTTTAATTAATAATAGCAGTCCTTTTTATTCTTCTGCCACCACTGGTCGCTCAGAAGTAAATAGTTAAATACAGCTACTTCCATAGCAACTCTACCATGGCATAATGTGTATAAGGGGCTCAACCATAGTGTAACGTGTATAAGGAGCTCTGCTGTGTGGCGTAATGTGTATAAGGGGCTCTACTGTGTGGTGTAATGTGTATAAGGAGCTCAACCATAGTGTAACGTGTATAAGGGGCTCTATTGTGTGGTGTAATGTGAATAACAGACACTACTGTACGGTGTAATGTGAATTGATACTATTCTGGCCACACACCTTCCCAGTGAAGCCTTGTCCCTATATTGTTGTTGCAAGTATTGCAACGCACTGACCCTATTTTAAACATGGGGGGTACCCAAAGAAAACTTTCGCCCTGAGCTCCACAAGGTCTAGAGCCCTGTCACCAATTTAGGATTTTTAAATATTGTTTCTTTTCAAATGTAACATGCCACCACATGTTGGCTAGGCCCCCAATTCCGTAAAGGGGTGCAAAAACATACTCTTGCTCCGGGCACCATGGCACCTAGCTTGTATGTAACAATTGGGTGGTAAAATTAAAGTCCGGTGATGGCACAGAGAGGGTGCAGTAACCATTACTGGTATAACAGTCACAAATATCAGCTGGCAGAATGGCACTGATAATGTATTTATTTATTAATGGTGATTCAGCATATTTAGATAAACTGTAAAAAGAATGCACTGGACAGATTTTGTTTTGCTTCAGCTTGGATGCTGTAGGGACTAGCCCTCAGATAAACCTGTACTGTATGTTATATTCATTACTGTTTATTTATAACTCTGGCATAAGAAGACTGCCAGCCTTTGGTATTGCATGCAATACATTCATTTAAAGTTTAAACTATTTTGTCTCAGTTTATAATTTATAAAGTACTGGGTATATAAATTATACACCCACTACTAGGGAAAATCACTTAATGGATTTATTAAAAAAATATTTTGATAAACTGTTATGTCATTTTTATACAGTACAAAAGACTGGTCCTCCAACATAATTTGCAGATCCACACACTTAAGTAACAGGGCTGGATTTAGGGTCACATAGGCCTGGGGCTGAAAATGATCAGTGATTGAAGTCTGTGCAAGAGTTCATGACTGCCAGCAACTTAGAGAATGATCAGCACCCAAGCAATAGGTCAGGTTATTGCCCTAATGTTTCAAGCTGCGAATGGAACTTGCATTCTGTTTATGTTTTTATGTTGTGAGTCTATTGTATTTCTGTTAGCATTCCAGGTTTTCTTATGTACTTGTTTGGGGTACTGTTGCACGCCGCCATTGGTGAGTCTGTGTAACTGCAGCCTGTCCAGATAATTAGGCGAATACTTTGTGTCTGGCTTTCCAGCCATCCTGATTGGGGGAGCCTGCCCCTCACCTGAGGCCAATTAAAGCTTCCTGTTTGTACCCGTGTCTGGTCCCTGTCCTTGGTGGAATCTCGAATCTCTGCAGTTAGTGCTGTCTGTGTAATCCTGCTCTGAAGCCGGTCTCAGTCTCAGTGTCTCTAGATCTCTGCTTCCCTTCAGGGGGTTCTGTTCCCGTTCCAAATTCTGGGCTTCTTCAGAATCCACATAAGACAGTTTAAGCTAAATCCTGGGATTTGCATTGGTTATTTTCAGAGTTTGAGTTACCTCTTGTATTTGATTATTGATATCATCCTGTGCATTGTTGCATTAACATACCACCTGTGTTTGATTATTATACCACCCTGTGCATTGTTGCATTTCATATACATTCAGTGTTTATTATTATATCACCCTGTGCATTGTTAGACCTGCATACAATGTGTTTATAATCTCTGTCTGAGTATTAGGCAGGGTTATTTAAGGTTGTGTTCTGGGACGTCTCACTGAACTGCATTTACTCCTGCCCAGCCTCCAACAGTCGCCTTGTCCTTACATAAGACCTGGGGGCATCTGAGTATGGGGTGGACCTAATTCACCCTGGAAAGGTGGCTGCTATAGATGAAGCCTAGCATCGCAGGAGACTAAAAGACTGCTGGGCAGGGGGTAATTGCTTGACCTTATAACCCAGGAGACTGAGTAGTATTCATAACACCTTATATTTCTTGGAATTATTGGGACAATGCTCTTATCCCCTGATGGGTGAGTCGGGAGACCAGGAATATTAAACATGTTAATTTCCCAGATTCCCCGACAGATCGCCGAACATCGCTGCCTGCTGATTGGCGAATCTGGTCATCAACGAATTGGTGGTGCCGGTAAGTTGGGGAATCGCAGCCGCAGATGTAGGGGGCCATTAGTCAACAATCCTGAAGTTCTGAACCACAACAAGGCAGAGACAATGGTAGGAGCAATCATGCAGTGGAGCATTTCTGTACCTATAATTCTTGACATATACAAAGTGCCTGATTCACGTCCCACTGTATCTGCAGCGTGTTCTGCAAAGTACCGATATTCAGTACTTGCCTGTGCAGTATAGGTCTCCGATATCGGAGCTCTATGGCTCAGATGGTCAATAATTGACAGTCTGCTGTTGTTTGGTGGCGGGGAGCGGGCGGTGTATACTGTAATTTTGGGGGAGTGACGACGCCAGGATTTCCACTGGAAGATGGAGATTTCCTGGCCTCTTTATTGGATGTGCGGTTGCTGGTTTGTGTGACCCCATTGGTCATGCAGCCAGTCGATGGTGACCCTATTGGATCTCTACTGGGGAATGCTGTGGACAGAAAGCCCATAGATGTCCATTAGGCTGCGCCATCTATAGATCACATGGCCTATAGTGTACAAGCTCTAGAAAGTTTTGCTTTCCTGTGCATGATGTATGTGGGAAATGTGGTCAAACCTCTGAAAATTATATTTTTGGAGGTTTGATGCATCCTGCTCTGAATTTTGAATACGTGTTGACCGTTGTATATTGTAAGCTTCAGTTTCTATTTGTTTGTGTTTTTTTTAAATGATCAATAAGTGCTTAGTTGTCAACACTGGATGTTTCCCCCCCCCTGAAAACTAAGGGTAGAGTTATCAATATGGACATGTTCAAAACACAAACTTTTATGCTGGAAAATCATAGCTTTAAATAATTAAATGAACAAGACAAGTAACTCAGCTGTTAGGCTCAGAAACAGGTGGACAAGGTTTTGAATAAACACCACAACTGCAACAAAGGAAGTGAACAAAGTGCAAGGGAAAAAAAGTCTGAAAGCCAGTTACATTCCAACTCATGGCATATGGGCCTTTGCTGCTGCCAGTGGCTGGAGAGGCATCAAACTGAAGGAAATGAAGGAACATGGGCTACTGTGCCAGAAACAGCAGTGTTTATTGCCAGGAGTGAATCATGCAAATATGTTAAGTGTATTGCCTGAGTAATTGTCTTTGACATAACGGGAGCTCTTACATAGGTTACCACAGGGAAGATAAATCAGAAAAGATAAATATATGGACAGAGGACTCAGATGCCATCACTTACTTATCCCCATCCATTCTAGCAGTTGTTAGACTTGATCTAGGAAAACTACAGAATTTATTGTATTGTAATGTAACTAACAGTAATATTGTTTCCTGTACACTATTGACAATGGGCCTCATTCAGATGTGGTTGCTGATGCAATTGCTATTGCTCTCTTTAGCTGTATGTAATTGCGATTATATGCCAATATGGGCAGAAGCTAACCTGAGCATAGGGACGCCCACTGCTTCCTTATTTTTGGCTGATGGTGTACAAATGCAGAAACATCAGTACCATCATTGCAGATTGGGTCATCACCAGTGGCAGATTTTACCTATGGGCTGCAGGACTGCAGCCCCTCCCCCCAGGTAAATCCCCACCCAGGTCAGAGACAGTGAAGCCAGATGCAGTCCTTGACTGCACTGCTTTCACTATGACTGGCAGTGACTTCCTATTGGAAGTACTATCCACCAGTCAGAGACACTACAAGCAATCCCAAAGGGAGGTGTTTCCTCCCTCCGGGACTGCCAGACCGGGCTGCGAATAGCAGAGAGTAGGGATGACCATCAGTGGTTTATTCATCGATGGTTACCATCAATTGTACCATTGATGGATAACCTTGATGGTAGAAAACCATCTGTAAGGGAACCATCAATGGTTTTGCCCATCGATGGTGACCCTTATGTTGAGTGAGTCAGGAGCCAATCAGGGCCCGGGGGCGTGGCTTACCAGAAGTCGGGGGCAGAGCTATGCTCTGTGTTCCTGACACCCTGGAGAGCAAAAAAAACAAACCAATATTTGATAGGGAAACCATCTGGTTCTACCCCATCAATGGTAAAAGTAGTTACCATCTGTCATAGACCATCAATGATTTTGAATCATTGATGGTCGATGGCCATCCCTAGCAGAGAGCTGGCTTAATGTAGGAAGCCACTCTGCCTTTCAGACAGCCCTAGTCGGCTTCTATGTACTGCAGTCGTTGCAGTCCATAGAAGCCGGGGGTTTGTACATGCACAGTACTGTCGCACCTACTGCACATACGCCAGTCCTGGAGTCTGTGAACTACTGTGTAGATTTTGGGACCCTGCTGATGGTGGGGACAAGAGAACTGTGACCCAACGGCAGGGAGAAGGAACCAGTCAGCACAGCCCCTGTCCTCCACCGAGGTAGGAGCCGCCACTGGTCATCATGCAGATTCTGAATGCCTCTACAGACGCACATACTCAGGTGCTCTACAGGGACACAGAGGGCTCTCCAGTAGCAAGTAAGATCTGAACTGTTAATTTATGCACGCCCAGAAAACGCCATCTGAAAAGCCATGACATGCCTGCGTTTTACCTGACCACTCCCCGTTACCACCCTCAAACGCTGCCATCCTGTCACTCACTTTGCAACTGATTCCTTGATGTGACTGCAATCACAATTCTCTCACCTGTGCGCAATGCAGCTCAGACACGAGTAGTAAGAAACCATCGACCAATTTGCACATAATAGCAGCTTTGCGACTGCATCTGAATAGTATTAACTAATTTTGTTATAAAATGTTTCCCATCCAAACAGTAACTATATCCTTTTCAAAAGCTTGATACATACCATATAATACCTTCCAGTTTACAGTCAAGCAACTTTGGGCCTGATTAGGATATGTATGCAAACCTGATGGTTCAAATACTGTGCAAATCTGATGTTTGGGGGTTTGCGCATGTGCAAATCCAGGCCCTACATAAGCGAGGGGAGGCATCTAGGATTGTTCTACAGAACCGCACATGGGGGGGGGGCTACTCAGACACGAGCTTGTTAGTGGCAGCCATTGTGGTACTGGTGGCCATGTTCTGACAGACATTCTGAGCAATCACAAGTGTTACTCAGAAGTTCAACTGATTGCTGGATGTGTGAGCGATGGTGTGTTGGATGTGTGATTGGTGGTGCGATGGATGAATGATCAGTGGTGAGATGGATGTGTGATCGGTAGTGCAATAGAGATGTAAATGTGATCGATGGTGCAATTGATGCGTGAGCGATAGTGCAATGGATGTGTGATCGGTGGTGCAATGGATGTGTGATCAGTGGTGCAATGGATTTGTGATCGGTGGTGCAATGGATGTGTGATCGGTGGTGCAATGGATTTGTGAACAAAGGTGCAATGGAGATGGATGTGTGATCAATGATGTGATGGATGTGTAATGGCGATGGATGAGTGAGTGATGGTGCAATGGACGTGTGAGCGATGGTGTGAGGGAGATGAATGTGTGAGTGATGATGCGATGGATGTGTGAGTGGTAGTGGAATTGTTATGTGAAGGATGGTGCGATGGATGTGTGATTGGTAGTGCTATAGAGATACAAAAATGGGCAAACATATAACATCAAGCGCTGGGAGATAAAATTCAAACCTTCCCTTATGAATGTGAAGAGAAAGGTTGCATTTGAAGGCGTTTTCCTCTACTTCTTAAGGTGGAGACTCCAATCCTCCATTCACATCAGGAATCATGACATGTAAAAGAATATGATACAATGGTGTAGTATGTCTTCACTAGATCACACTTCACCCCAGTAGTTCTTGATTAAATGAACAATGGGTGTTGAGCTTCCACCAGATCTTCAGAAAATTAAATAAACAAAGAGCGTACCCGGACTCACAATAGAAATGTATGTTGTAAACATATAAAGGTATCTTTGTGTGAATATATAATCAGAAAAGACCGTCTAAAGGGCGTACCCCAACTCACAGTGACTAGGGGTGAATGAAGCCTATAAAGGTTTCTTTTAGTGAGTACTTCGAATCACAGCGTACCCCAACTCACAGTTAATCAGGTGTTCGTAATCATATCACGGTTTCTTTCACTCTCCAAATATCCAGACAGAAAGATCGATGCAAAAAAGGATTTATTCCATAAAATATTCATAAAACTATTCCCACAGGAATGTCCAAATAACAAATGATAAAACTTATTTTTAAAAAAGGAGCAAAGATGAACGATCACACCACCTGGCTTGGACACCTGGTGTATATCACCTGAGCATGCAGATTCCGGAGTTCTTATCGGTGCATCCAGGGTCCAAAATCCGGGTGGGAAGAAAGCACATCAATGATGAAAAAAAGCTCCTGTCTGCTTCCAACGCGTTTCAATCTCTACAAGAGATCTTTATCAAGGCCTGCAGACCAGGGGCCCATGTGCCGGTATTTATACCCACAATAAGCAATTAAACAGGAAGTGAGGTCACACAATGGAAATAATCCCATATAATGGTAATCTTCACATACAATCATTATCACAACCAATTGGTGACTTTATCCAGTTGGAAATGTTTAAAAGTACAATCTGACTCTGTTTCCCGAGTTTAGCTATGTACTAGCATAGATGCGCTGTACAATAAACCGCAATGACGGAACAGGAAGTGAGTTCCCATGGAACGCATGCGTTCCACCGGTCACGTGGCACACAAGTCATATGACGCGTAGGTCATATGATAGATGCCGCGAAAAATAGAAGCAGGCGGAAGCACTCGTCTGTGTACCGCATGCGTTCCACTACCCAAGGTGTCAATCATATGGTGCCATCCGGGACTAAATATACGTGGAACGCAAAAACAGGAAGTCGAATGTCTTCATCGATATTTAGAACATTTCCGACTGCATGTACATATCTATGTAGCTCAACATAAAAGAAATACAACATTCACAATATAGACAATAGAACAAAATCATCATAATTATATCAACATTTTTTTAATAATCCTTCCTTCTTGATTTCCGATGCTTTCTTGCAAGTCCTTTGTCACAACTGAGGGCCTGAGCTGACGGGAGGCAGCCTCAGTTGTAGGGGCTGAGATGTAACGGAACCTGGGAGGTTGTATCAGACCCCTAGACATGTAAGTAACATGTAGAATAACTGCCCGAAGGCGTGACCACGACAACCAGGATAAAAGTCAATGATGTTTATTATGACAAACTCCGTAACACAGCAGCAGTAAAGGAAACATAAAAGTCAACAGAGGATAAATACAATTCCTGGGTACTACAGGGTGGCAAGGGCCACAGGCACTGGTAGTGTGAGACAGTTCTTATAATCTTCTAGTTGGAAAGTCCTTACCAGGCCTGACTGTAGCAATGGAGAGAACCCAGGATCGTACCAGCTGGTGTTCCAGGAAAGGCTGGGCTGCTGAAGATAAAACGGCTGCTGTGGATACTGGCTGGAACCAGACTGTTGTTGGTACGGAGTGAATACTGGCTGGAACCAGTTAAATAATAAACAAACTTGAGAGCGATGAAATAATAATGAAGTTTGGAGTTTGAGAGCGGTGAAATAATAATACCGGTGGAGAGTGGTAAACTGCAGAAAGGACACCGGCCCTTTAAGAGAAGCTGTACACTGCTGGAAGCTGGGCTGGAAGCAGGTGATTGTTGTAACTGGAAACAGGTGAGTCCAGAATGGATCGGAGAGTCAGGCTACACCGCAGATGGAATGCTGGTGCGGGTCTCTATAGCAGAAGTCTGGAGACAGGAGCTGGAACCTGGAAGACATTCACAGAAGAGAGACAAACTGGAACTAGGTTAGACAACCAAAGCACTGACGCCTTCCTTGCTCAGGCACAGCTTACTTATACCTGCAGCAAGGAAGGGGTTGGCTAGGCAATTATGCAAATCAACAATACAGACAGCAGATTGGTGGAAATGATCAGATGACAAAATCCAAGATGGCTGCGCCCATGCAGACACTTGGAGGGAAGTTTGGTTTGTAATCCATGTGAGAATTGAAACAGTAATGGCGACGCCGGCCACAGGAGACAGGAGACGCCAGACTGACAAGCGCACATTTAACCACGCGGGCACAGCGGAGGCCGCGGCTGATGAAATCACCACTCTGACATTCTGCATGTGGAAACTCAGGAACAGCGGGATCCGGTCCTGGAACGCTGAGCCAGCCTTAGGAGGCATCTGAAGGGTAAGTAATGGCGTCCAGATACCCGGATCATGACAGCACCCCCCCCTTTAGGAGTGGCCCCAGGACACTTCTTAGGCTTTAAAGGAAACTTTGCGTGGAAATTTCGGACCAAGGCAGGAGCATGGACGTCTGAGGCATTGGTCCAAGAGCGTTCTTCAGGACCATAGCCCTTCCAGTCAATGAGGTATTGTAACTGACCGTAACGGAAACGTGAGTCCAAAATCTTGGCCACCTCGTACTCGACTCCCCGTTGAGTCTGAACTTTGGGAGCTGGAGGAAGTGCGGGATGAAACCGATTCAGGATCAGCGGTTTCAACAAAGAAACATGAAATGTCCTGGGTATTTTCAAGAAGGATGGCAACTGTAACCTGTAGGCAACAGGATTGATGACTTGTTCAATCTTGAAGGGTCCGATGTAGCGAGGTGCAAATTTCATGCTGGGAACTCTCAACCTCAAATTCTTTGTGGACAGCCACACACGATCACCCACCTTGAGAGCAGGGACCGCTCTACGCTTCCTATCGGCAAACTTCTTATACCTGAATGAGGCTTTAAGCAGGGCTGCGCGGACGTTCCTCCAGTTATTTGAAAACTGACGCAAGGTGACATCCACTGCTGGAACAGAAGTTGCGGGAAGCGGTTGGAATTCTGGGACTTTAGGGTGGAATCCATAATTAATTTAGAATGGTGTAGAAGAAGATGAGGAATGGTATTGATTGTTGTGGCTGAACTCGGCCCAAGGAAGGAGTTGAACCCAGTCATCTTGAGAGGAAGACACATATATACGGAGGAAGGCCTCCAAGTCCTGATTCACCCTCTCGGTTTGACCATTGGTCTGAGGATGGTAAGCCGTGGAAAACTTTAACTTGACTTGGAGGGCTTGACACAAACTTCGCCAAAATTTGGCTACAAATTGTACTCCACGATCCGAGATGATCTCTTCAGGAAGACCGTGAAGTCGGAAGATCTCCTGTATAAACACTTGAGCCAACTTGGAAGCTGACGGAAGACCGGTGAGAGGGATGAAATGTGCCATCTTGGTGAACCGGTCAACTACCACCCAGATGGTATTAAACTTGTTGCAGATAGGTAGATCGGAAACAAAGTCCATCGACAAATGGGTCCAAGGTCGACGGGGAACAGATAATGGAACCAGTTGCCCCGCAGGCGACTGGCGGGAGACTTTGTGTTGGGCACACTTTGGGCAGGAGGCAATAAATTCCATAACGTCCTTCTTCAGAGTTGGCCACCAGTAGGACCTAGAAATAAATTCAAGGGTTTTCTGAATGCCTGTATGTCCAGCAAAACGGGAAGCATGGGCCCAATGCATGAGCTTCTTCCTTAGAACTGGCTTAACAAAACTTTTCCCTGGTGGAGGCGTAGAGTCCATCCCTACCGTGGAGAATGCCAACGGATTAATAATAGGATGCTTGTCTGCAGACTCGGACTAATTTTCTTGCTCCCATGAGCGGGAAAGGGCATCGGCCTTACGATTCTGAGAACCCGGACAAAACTGGAGTTTAAAGTCAAACCTAGAGAAGAAAAGTGCCCATCTGGCCTGACGAGGATTCAGACATTGTGCGCCTTTGAGATATAAAAGATTTTTGTGGTCGGTAAGTATGGTGATTGAGTGGGAAGCTCCCTCCAACAGGTATCTCCACTCCTCCAGAGCGAGCTTGATGGCTAGCAACTCCTGATCGCCAATGGCATAGTTGCGCTCAGCTGGGGAGAACTTCCGGGAGAAGAAACTGCAAGGATGTAGATGTCCATCTTTGGCCCTCTGGGATAACACTGCTCCTACTCCAACGGAGGAGGCATCTACCTCTAAGATAAAAGGAGAGTCGGTGTCGGGCTGTTTCAGAACTGGTGCAGAGATGAACCGTTGCTTCAGGAGGTGAAAGGCCTGTGTAGCTTCCTCGGACCATTTGGACGGATTAGCACCTTTCTTGGTTAATGCAGTGATAGGCGCCACAATGGTGGAAAAGTCTCGTATAAATTTTCTATAATAATTGGCGAACCCTAAGAACCTCTGGACCCCTTTGAGGCTTAAGGGTATAGGCCAATTCTGGATTGCTTGGAGTTTCTCAGGATCCATCTCTAGTCCGGAACCGGACACAATGTAACCTAGAAACGGAATGGTTTTAACTTCAAACACACACTTCTCCAATTTACAATAGAGGTGATTGACACGGAGACGGGAAAGAACCTCTTTTACCCAGAAACGATGATCTTCGAGATTATTAGCAAAGATGAGGATGTCGTCTAGATAAACCACGACATGGCGGTACAAGATGTCCCTGAAAATCTCATTCACGAAGTGCTGGAAGACTGCTGGAGCGTTGCTCAATCCGAAGGGCATGACGAGGTACTCATAATGTCCGTCACGGGTGTTAAAGGCGGTCTTCCACTCGTCACCCTCACGGATTCGGATGAGATTGTAGGCACCCCTCAAGTCCAGCTTTGTGAAAATAGTTGCACCACTAACTCTATCAAAGAGCTCGGTAATCAGGGGTAAAGGGTATCGGTTCTTGACGGTAATGTCGTTCAGACCTCTGTAGTCGATGCACGGACGCAGACCACCGTCTTTCTTCTTAACGAAGAAGAAGCCTGCGCCGGCTGGAGAAGAAGATGGTCGGATGAAACCCTTCGCCAGGTTCTCTTTGATGTACTCTTCCATGGAGTGTGTCTCAGGCAGAGACAACGGAGAAGTTCGGCCTCGCGGTGGAACCTTCCCTGGAATGAGGTCGATTGGGCAGTCCCATTCTCTATGAGGAGGAAGGATATCAGCAGAGGCTTTACTGAACACGTCCGTGAAGTCTTGATATGGAGGAGGCGGAACATCAGATGACCTGGGGAAGGAAGAACAAACAGGAAGAACTTTGGCTAAACAAGTCTCAGCACAGGAGGGACCCCATGCCAGTATTTGCGTAGTCGTCCAGTCAATTGATGGGTTGTGGAGACGGAGCCATGGAAGGCCTAAAACCACTGGATGTGTGGCTCTTGGAATCACTAAAAAAGAAATATACTCAGAATGAAGAATTCCCACTCTCAGACGAACTGGAAGAGTCCTTAAGGAAATGACTGCGTCAAAAATCTTGCTGCCATCCACGGCAGTCAAAGAGATGGACGAGGACAGTCTCTCGGTGGGTAGGGACCACCGTTTAACATAAGCTTCGGTTATGAAATTCCCAGCTGCTCCGGAATCAAGGAGGGCAATGACGTTCCTGTAACGTTGAGCAATTTGGAGCGACACTGGGAGGTTACAGTCATGAGGAGATGGAGAGGAGATCATTACTCCTAGCCGGCCCTCTCCTTGGCGAGCTAGGATCTGGAGTTTCCCGGACGTTTGGGACAGGCATTGATAGTGTGCGACGGAGCTGCACAGTAGAGACAGAGAGACTCAGAGAGACGTCTTCGGCGCTCAGCGGGAGATAGACGGGAACGACTAATTTGCATAGGCTCATCCTTGGATGGAGATGGTTGACGAGGAGGAGGAGCAGAAGATTTAGGAGTAGATGATCTTCCTCGCTCGGTTGCTCTCTCTCTGAAACGTAGATCAACCTTCGTGCAAAGAGAAATTAGCTCATCCAACTTAGAGGGCAAGTCTCTGGTAGCTAACTCATCCTTGATGCGTTCTGATAAGCCATGCCAGAATGCAGCATACAGGGCCTCGTCGTTCCATGCCAGTTCGGATGCCAGGATTTTAAACTGTATAAGATACTGTCCCACATTACGTGTTCCCTGGCGTAAACGGAGAATCTCAGATGAAGCAGATGTTATCCGGCCTGGCTCGTCGAAGATGCGCCTGAATGTAGCTACAAAGTCAGTATAGGAGGATAGCAGGGGATCAGACTTCTCCCATAAAGGTGATGCCCAGTCAAGGGCTGAGCCACTGAGAAGGGAGATGATATAGGCAATTTTGGTACGGTCACTGAAGAAATTGCCAGGTAGAAGCTCAAAGTGGATTTCACATTGATTGAGAAATCCCCTGCAGAACCTTGGAGATCCATCAAATTTTGCTGGCGTTGGAAGATGAAGATGTGGACTGGAAATGGGTAAGGTGGGTGGGGTCACAGCTGGTGTCACTGTAGTGGACGCACCGGACGTGCCAGGTCCACGGAGGGTCGTTTGAATCCCATCCAGCCGTGTAGAGAGATCCTGGAGACAGCGGATGATGTGGCCCTGTGCAGCCTCCTGATGTTCAAGTCGGGCTGCCAGTTCTTGCATTGGCCTGGCCGCTTGATCCTGGTCTCCGGCTGGATTCATTAGTTCAGTGCTTACTGTCACAACTGAGGGCCTGAGCTGACGGGAGGCAGCCTCAGTTGTAGGGGCTGAGATGTAACGGAACCTGGGAGGTTGTATCAGACCCCTAGACATGTAAGTAACATGTAGAATAACTGCCCGAAGGCGTGACCACGACAACCAGGATAAAAGTCAATGATGTTTATTATGACAAACTCCGTAACACAGCAGCAGTAAAGGAAACATAAAAGTCAACAGAGGATAAATACAATTCCTGGGTACTACAGGGTGGCAAGGGCCACAGGCACTGGTAGTGTGAGACAGTTCTTATAATCTTCTAGTTGGAAAGTCCTTACCAGGCCTGACTGTAGCAATGGAGAGAACCCAGGATCGTACCAGCTGGTGTTCCAGGAAAGGCTGGGCTGCTGAAGATAAAACGGCTGCTGTGGATACTGGCTGGAACCAGACTGTTGTTGGTACGGAGTGGATACTGGCTGGAACCAGTTAAATAATAAACGAACTTGAGAGCGATGAAATAATAATGAAGTTTGGAGTTTGAGAGCGGTGAAATAATAATACCGGTGGAGAGTGGTAAACTGCAGAAAGGACACCGGCCCTTTAAGAGAAGCTGTACACTGCTGGAAGCTGGGCTGGAAGCAGGTGATTGTTGTAACTGGAAACAGGTGAGTCCAGAATGGATCGGAGAGTCAGGCTACACCGCAGATGGAATGCTGGTGCGGGTCTCTATAGCAGAAGTCTGGAGACAGGAGCTGGAACCTGGAAGACAACCACAGGAGAGAGACAAACTGGAACTAGGTTAGACAACCAAAGCACTGACGCCTTCCTTGCTCAGGCACAGCTTACTTATACCTGCAGCAAGGAAGGGGTTGGCTAGGCAATTATGCAAATCAACAATACAGACAGCAGATTGGTGGAAATGATCAGATGACAAAATCCAAGATGGCTGCGCCCATGCAGACACTTGGAGGGAAGTTTGGTTTGTAATCCATGTGAGAATTGAAACAGTAATGGCGACGCCGGCCACAGGAGACAGGAGACGCCAGACTGACAAGCGCACATTTAACCACGCGGGCACAGCGGAGGCCGCGGCTGATGAAATCACCACTCTGACATTCTGCATGTGGAAACTCAGGAACAGCGGGATCCGGTCCTGGAATGCTGAGCCAGCCTTAGGAGGCATCTGAAGGGTAAGTAATGGCGTCCAGATACCCGGATCATGACATCCTTTTATTTAAAAGAAAGTCCATATTGTCACAATCCTGACTGTAGGTTTTATATTTGGTGACTTACCCCTGCCATCTGTCCTGGATCCTGTGTCTTTTCACTCACGGAGTTAAACAGCTTGTCAGTTTTCCTGAGTTCTCTGCCTGAGAGGTAATAGTTAATTAGCTCCACCTGTGGTGATCTCCTGTGTGAGGCTGAATTCAGTAATCTGAAGTTCAGGCTTCAGTGTTCTCTCGGCCTGCTAGGCCTCGCTGCACTTCACAGCCTCCTCTAGAGTAGTCACATGACAGTGACTTCACCTGACCCAGAGTTGTCCAATCCTCTGCCAGCCTGAGACTCTCTACATCACCTAATCCTGCCCACCAATCATCAGGGACCAGGAAGTATAAATCAGGAGGCTGAGTTGGAATCTGGGCCAGTTCCTTGTGTCACATACAGCCTTGTGTGGGTCTTAAGCTGAGCTCCCTAAAGGTAACCTTTGTACCTAAGTTCCTGTGGAAACTCTGTTCCCTTGTTACCGTTTGGTTTATTTGTGTGTTGCCATTTGATTTCACCATTTCCCTGAGTCTCAATGTAAAGGTACAGCTGCAATGTTTCGTCTTAAAGGCACAGTACTGAATTCCGTGTTCTCCACTGAAAACCACAGCTGTCGTGTTTCAGTTTTACTACTGTTGTAGTTGGGATCTCCAGGGCTCAGCACCTCAGTGCCTCAGCATCTCCGTGCCTCAGTGCCTCAGCACCTCCGTGCTTCCAGCACCTCCGTGCATCAGTACCTCAGTACCTCCGTGCTTCCAGCATCTCTGTGCCTCAGTACCTCCGTGCTTCCAGCACCTCAGTATCTCCGTGACTCAGCATCTCCGTGCCTCAGCACCTCAGTGCCTCAGCATCTCTGTGCCTCAGTGCCTCAGCACCTCCGTGCTTCCAGCACCTCCGTGCATCAGTACCTCAGTACCTCCGTACCTCCGTGCCTCAGTACCTCCGTGCCTCAGTACCTCCGTGCCTCAGTACCTCCGTGCTTCCAGCATCTCTGTGCCTCAGTACCTCCGTGCCTCAGCACCTCCGTGCTTCCAGTGCCTCAGCATCTCCGTGACTCAGCATCTCCGTGACTCAGCACCTCAGTGCCTCAGCATCTCCGTGCCTCAGTGCCTCAGCACCTCCGTGCTTCCAGCACCTCCGTGCCTCAGCACCCCTACGCACCCCAGTGTCTCTACGCACCCCAGTGCCTCCACGTACCTCAGTGCCTCCACGTACCTCAGTGCCTCCACATACCTCAGTGTCTCCAAGCACCTCAGTGTCTCCAAGCACCTCAGTGTCTCCAAGCACCTCAGTGTCCCCAAGCACCTCAGTGTCCATAAGCACCTCAGTGTCCGCAAGCACCTCAGTGTCCGCAAGCACCTCAGTGTCCGCAAGCACCTCAGTGTCCGCAAGCACCTCAGTGTCTCCAAGCACCCCGTGCCCTTTAGCACAATTATACCTGGTATTCTTCACTGATTCATCAGTGCCTTTCCAGTTCTGTCTTTCAGGAGACCTTCAGCATGCCTCCTGTCTGCCGACCTAATCCTGCATGAGGAGAACCTAGATTCGGCCATCTCTGCTGCGGTTCCTCTTCCCAGTCACCGGAAGAAACCCAGAGTCCACAACAGTCCCAAACCAGGTCAGTGGTAGTATTCATATAATCCTCCAGTCGCCCGCACAGACTTCACTAACCCCGGGTTCACAAAACCTTAGTCATGAGAGTAGGAACTGGCCCCATGGACCCGGCCGAAAGTGTTTGTCTGTCGCATGACCTCCTAAGCAATATTGCAGGACGCTTGGGAGGTCTGGAGTCGACTCAGCATCGATTGGCACAGTGTCTGCAGCGGAATTCGTCCTCCAGAGATTCTATGACCTTCTGCTCTAAGACTCCTGACCAACTGCAGATTTTCTACCAGATGTTACTACAGTTACAAGAACTTTTGCCTAGTATTCTCTCTGTGATGCCTGATCTCCTCAGGAATACTACCAACGTTGTTGATCCTGTTTTGTCCCATTCAGTTAATAGAGTCTCTTCCTCTGCGCAAGGGAAAGTTTTTCATCAGAGCTATCCACGGCCCAAGCTCTCTGAAGCTGAACGTCAGCGGCGTAAGGAGCTACATCTCTGTCTTTACTGTGGAAATTCTGGTCATTTTGTTAAAGACTGTATTCTTCGCAAGCCAGGTAATAGTGACAAATCTCAGTATCATAGTGCTCATGTCTACAAGTCATCCACAGTATCCGATCCATCTGCTGCTGACGGGGGTATCAAGAAGGCTACTCTTCTGAGAGAGACTCAAATTTATGACTGGGGTCCGGTGGTTAAAAGACCTTATCCCAAGTTGGGTGTCCAGAGAAGAATGTTCAAGCCATTTACAGTCACAGAGGAGTCCGTGTCCACAGCCCCAGGAGGGGCGTCTTCAGAGCGTCCAGCCCCAGGAGGGGCGTCTTCAGAGCGTCCAGCCCCAGTGAGGGGTTCAGAGCGCCCAGCCCCAGAGAGTCTACAGGGTGCTGCCCAGCCAGAGATTCTACAGAGTGCTGCCCAGCCAGAGATTCTACAGAGTGCTGCCCAGCCAGAGATTCTACAGAGTGCTGCCCAGCCAGAGATTCTTCAGAGTGCTGCCCAGCCAGAGAGTCTACAGAGTGCTGCCCAGCCAGAGAGTCTACAGAGTGCTGCCCAGCCAGAGAGTCTACAGAGTGCTGCCCAGCCAGAGAGTCTACAGAGTGCTGCCCAGCCAGAGAGTCTACAGAGTGCTGCCCAGCCCCGTGAAGAGGGGGCTCTTGCCTCAGCCCAGCCCCGTGAAGAGGGGGCTCTTGCCTCAGCCCAGCCCCGTGAAGAGGGGGCTCTTGCCTCAGCCCAGCCCCGTGAAGAGGGGGCTCTTGCCTCAGCCCAGCCCCGTGAAGTGGGGGCTCTTGCCTCAGCCCAGCCCCGTGAAGTGGGGGCTCTTGCCTCAGCCCAGCCCCGTGAAGTGGGGGCTCTTGCCTCAGCCCAGCCCTGTGAAGAAAGGGCTCAGCCCGTCCCGGTTCCAGCCGGTCCAGCAATACTCCAGGCCCTGCCTGGTCAGTCCGTCCCGGTTCCAGCCGGTCCAGCAATACTCCAGGCCCAGCCTGGTCAGTCCGTCCCGGTTCCAGCCGGTCCAGCAATACTCCAGGCCCAGCCTGGTCAGTCCGTCCCGGTTCCAGCCGGTCCAGCAATACTCCAGGCTCCGCCTGGTCAGTCCGTCCCGGTTCCAGCCGGTCCATCAATACTCCAGGCTCCGCCTGGTCAGTCCGTCCCGGTTCCAGCCGGTCCAGCAATACTCCAGGCCCAGCTTGGCCAGTCCGTTCCGGTTCCAGCCGGTCCATCAATACTCCAGGCTCCGCCTGGTCAGTCCGTCCCGGTTCCAGCCGGTCCAGCAATACTCCAGGACCAGCCTGGTCCGTCTCCTTTGGCTCCAGCCAATCCAAGTATCCTCGGATCCAATCCAGTCCTACTCGTCCAGCCAAAGCTTTCTTCAGTTTCATCCTCTAAGCTTTCGTCTGATGGTTTTCCACCTATTTACTTCGATGGAGATTTATTGCAATATGCCGCTCTGGTTGAACAATTTCTCTCTCGGATGGAGTCTGATCCTTCAGGTGCAGTAACTCTTTCCAACGTTACTCGATATCTGTTCCTGGCATTCAGAGGAAGAGCTTTGGAGTGGGCCAACATGCTCTTTGAGAGTAATGATCCTGTGTTCCATGACTTACAGACTTTCAGTAACGCTGTAGTTAAAGAATTTAGTCCTAAACCTTTGGAATCTGCATCAACGAAGGTCCTAAATTCTTCTGTATGAATTTCTCAAGTTCAAGATGGGTGTCCGGAGTCCACCCTTGAAGAGGGGGATACTGTCACAATCCTGACTGTAGGTTTTATATTTGGTGACTTACCCCTGCCATCTGTCCTGGATCCTGTGTCTTTTCACTCACGGAGTTAAACAGCTTGTCAGTTTTCCTGAGTTCTCTGCCTGAGAGGTAATAGTTAATTAGCTCCACCTGTGGTGATCTCCTGTGTGAGGCTGAATTCAGTAATCTGAAGTTCAGGCTTCAGTGTTCTCTCGGCCTGCTAGGCCTCGCTGCACTTCACAGCCTCCTCTAGAGTAGTCACATGACAGTGACTTCACCTGACCCAGAGTTGTCCAATCCTCTGCCAGCCTGAGACTCTCTACATCACCTAATCCTGCCCACCAATCATCAGGGACCAGGAAGTATAAATCAGGAGGCTGAGTTGGAATCTGGGCCAGTTCCTTGTGTCACATACAGCCTTGTGTGGGTCTTAAGCTGAGCTCCCTAAAGGTAACCTTTGTACCTAAGTTCCTGTGGAAACTCTGTTCCCTTGTTACCGTTTGGTTTATTTGTGTGTTGCCATTTGATTTCACCATTTCCCTGAGTCTCAATGTAAAGGTACAGCTGCAATGTTTCGTCTTAAAGGCACAGTACTGAATTCCGTGTTCTCCACTGAAAACCACAGCTGTCGTGTTTCAGTTTTACTACTGTTGTAGTTGGGATCTCCAGGGCTCAGCACCTCAGTGCCTCAGCATCTCCGTGCCTCAGTGCCTCAGCACCTCCGTGCTTCCAGCACCTCCGTGCATCAGTACCTCCGTGCCTCCGTACCTCCGTGCCTCAGTACCTCCGTGCTTCCAGCATCTCTGTGCCTCAGTACCTCGGTGCCTCAGCACCTCCGTGCTTCCAGCACCTCAGTATCTCCGTGACTCAGCATCTCCGTGCCTCAGCACCTCAGTGCCTCAGCATCTCCGTGCCTCAGTGCCTCAGCACCTCCGTGCTTCCAGCACCTCCGTGCATCAGTACCTCCGTGCCTCAGTACCTCCGTGCCTCAGTACTTCCGTGCTTCCAGCATCTCTGTGCCTCAGTACCTCCGTGCCTCAGCACCTCCGTGCTTCCAGTGCCTCAGCATCTCCGTGACTCAGCATCTCCGTGACTCAGCACCTCAGTGCCTCAGCATCTCCGTGCCTCAGTGCCTCAGCACCTCCGTGCTTCCAGCACCTCCGTGCCTCAGCACCCCTACGCACCCCAGTGTCTCTACGCACCCCAGTGCCTCCAAGCACCTCAGTGCCTCCAAGCACCTCAGTGTCTCCAAGCACCTCAGTGTCTCCAAGCACCTCAGTGTCCGCAAGCACCTCAGTGTCCGCAAGCACCTCAGTGTCCGCAAGCACCTCAGTGTCCGCAAGCACCTCAGTGTCTCCAAGCACCCCGTGCCCTTTAGCACAATTATACCTGGTATTCTTCACTGATTCATCAGTGCCTTTCCAGTTCTGTCTTTCAGGAGAACTTCAGCATGCCTCCTGTCTGCCGACCTAATCCTGCATGAGGAGAACCTAGATTCGGCCATCTCTGCTGCGGTTTCTCTTCCCAGTCACCGGAAGAAACCCAGAGTCCACAACAGTCCCAAACCAGGTCAGTGGTAGTATTCATATAATCCTCCAGTCGCCCGCACAGACTTCACTAACCCCGGGTTCACAAAACCTTAGTCATGACACATATATAGTCCATACAGAGATCATAAATGATTTTAAAACTAAAAAAGAGAAAAAACAATTAGGATCATTTACAGAAACCACTTGGTTTCAAAGTCACTGTTGAGACCATTGGGTATAAGTGTTTTGTAATTGTAAATAAAAGACATTTCTTTTCTAGCTAATTTACTGGCAGTGTCCTTATTTCTCACATCATATTCAACAGTAGCTAAGCCATAGAAGCCTAAAATGTGTGAATTTGAACATTGGTGGTTTTGTTTGAAATGAAGTGATAAGGCGTGGGTCTCCAGACCATTCTTAACGTTTCTTACGTGCTCACCTATTCTCACTTTTAATGGTCTGGATGTCCTCCCTATGTAGAATTTTTGACATGAGCATTTCACCGCATAAATAACATTCTTGCTATTGCAAGTAATGAATTGGTTAATAGCAAACTCCTTTCCATTTAAATTCACCTTATCAATTTTATTACGGCCCTCACCTTTGATGTTCTTACATCCCTGTCAAAGGCCGCATCTAAAAAATCCTTTAGACACAATTTTTCCTTTTCTCTCTGGTCCTCGTAACCTACTTGTAACCAGGTGATTCTTCAGATTAGATGCCTTCCTATAAATACAAACTGGTTTCTTAGGGATTTGAGTGCCAATAATGGGGTCTTTGGTTAATAGTCCCCAATGTTTGTTGAGGATTTTCTCTATACCCCGATATTGGCAGTTATAGTTTGTCACAAATGCCCATTCAAACCGATTTCCTTTTTGATCATTCTCATCGACAGACCTAGGTTATAAGGAGTGTGGTTCTATCAATTTCCTTTATTTCTCCAAAGGTTTTGTCTATCTTCCTCATGTCATAGCCACTGGCTCGAAATTTTTCACACATTTCAATGGCCTGAGTCGAGAACACTTCCATTTCAGTACAGTTTCTCTTTAATCTTTTTAGCTGTCTGCACGGAATTGACTCAAGCCAATTCCGATGGTGACAGCTACTGGCATTAATGTAAGAACCTGAGTCTGTAGGTTTGCAGTAATTTTTGGTACAGATATGATTTTCTTTTATATACACAGTGATATCGAGAAAATTAATGATATTATCACTAATCTCAAAGGATAAATTGATATTGTATTCATTGATGTTTAGGGAGGCACAAAAATCATCTAAGTTTTGTCTGTCCCCCCTCCAAATGAAAAAAACGTAATCTATGTATCTAACGAAGGACACCAGGTTGGCCCCATGAGGGTTGTTGGCCCAAATTATGTTATTTTCCCAACTCCCCATAAATAAGTTGGCATAACTCGGGGCGAACCTGGTGCCCATCGCCGTCCCAGTCTTTTGTAAATAGAAATCATCCTTAAAAAGGAAAAAATTATTTTCTAAAAGGAGTCTGATGCCCTCTACCAAGAATGTCTGTAACAACTCTGGTAGATCTGAGTTTCTTAAAGCCGCCTGAGTGGCAGCTATACCTAGATCATGTTTAATGATCGTATAGAGGGAGGAAACATCCGCCGTGACTAGCAACTCCCCCTCCCTCCATTCGATCTGGGATAAGTGATCTAAGAAATCCTTTGTATCACGGAGATGGGAATAATTCTTCAATACCAGGGGTTGGAGGTGGTAATCAATGAACTGAGAAAGGTTCGCCAGTAAAGAACCTACACCGGAGATTATAGGTCTTCCGGGAGGTTGCGTGAGGCTTTTATGCCAACTTATTTATGGGGAGTTGGGAAAATAACATAATTTGGGCCAACAACCCTCATGGGGCCAACCTGGTGTCCTTCGTTAGATACATAGATTACGTTTTTTTCATTTGGAGGGGGGACAGACAAAACTTAGATGATTTTTGTGCCTCCCTAAACATCAATGAATACAATATCAATTTATCCTTTGAGATTAGTGATATCATTAATTTTCTCGATATCACTGTGTATATAAAAGAAAATCATATCTGTACCAAAAATTACTGCAAACCTACAGACTCAGGTTCTTACATTAATGCCAGTAGCTGTCACCATCGGAATTGGCTTGAGTCAATTCCGTGCGGACAGCTAAAAAGATTAAAGAGAAACTGTACTGAAATGGAAGTGTTCTCGACTCAGGCCATTCAAATGTGTGAAAAATTTCGAGCCAGTGGCTATGACATGAGGAAGATAGACAAAACCTTTGGAGAAATAAAGGAAATTGATAGAACCACACTCCTTAAACCTAGGTCTGTCGATGAGAATGATCAAAAAGGAAATCGGTTTGAATGGGCATTTGTGACAAACTATAACTGCCAATATCGGGGTATAGAGAAAATCCTCAACAAACATTGGGGACTATTAACCAAAGACCCCATTATTGGCACTTAAATCCCTAAGAAACCAGTTTGTATTTATAGGAAGGCATCTAATCTGAAGAATCACCTGGTTACAAGTAGGTTACGAGGACCAGAGAGAAAAGGAAAAATTGTGTCTAAAGGATTTTTTAGATGCGGCCTTTGTCAGGGATGTAAGAACATCAAAGGTGAGGGCCGTAATAAAATTGATAAGGTGAATTTAAATGGAAAGGAGTTTGCTATTAACCAATTCATTACTTGCAATAGCAAGAATGTTATTTATGCGGTGAAATGCTCATGTCAAAAATTCTACATAGGGAGGACATCCAGACCATTAAAAGTGAGAATAGGTGAGCACGTAAGAAACGTTAAGAATGGTCTGGAGACCCACGCCTTATCACTTCATTTCAAACAAAATCACCAATGTTCAAATTCACACATTTTAGGCTTCTATGGTTTAGCTACTGTTGAATATGATGTGAGAAATAAGGACACTGCCAGTAAATTAGCTAGAAAAGAAATGTCTTTTATTTACAATTACAAAACACTTATACCCAATGGTCTCAACAGTGACTTTGAAACCAAGTGGTTTCTGTAAATGATCCTAATTGTTTTTTCTCTTTTTTAGTTTTAAAATCATTTATGATCTCTGTATGGACTATATATGGACTTTCTTTTAAATAAAAGGACTTGCAAGAAAGCATCGGAAATTAAGAAGGAAGGATTATTAAAAAAATGTTGATATAATTATGATGATTTTGTTCTATTGTCTATATTGTGAACGTTGTATTTCTTTTATGTTGAGCTACATAGATATGTACATGCAGTCGGAAATGTTCTAAATATCGATGAAGACATTCGACTTCCTGTTTTTGCGTTCCACGTATATTTAGTCCCGGATGGCACCATATGATTGACACCTTGGGTAGTGGAACGCATGCGGTACACAGACGAGTGCTTCCGCCTGCTTCTATTTTTCGCGGCATCTATCATATGACCTACGCGTCATATGACTTGTGTGCCACGTGACCGGTGGAACGCATGCGTTCCATGGGAACTCACTTCCTGTTCCGTCATTGCGGTTTATTGTACAGCGCATCTATGCTAGTACATAGCTAAACTCGGGAAACAGAGTCAGATTGTACTTTTACACAATTCCAACTGGATAAAGTCACCAATTGGTTGTGATAATGATTGTATGTGAAGATTACCATTATATGGGATTATTTCCATTGTGTGACCTCACTTCCTGTTTAATTGCTTATTGTGGGTATAAATACCGGCACATGGGCCCCTGGTCTGCAGGCCTTGATAAAGATCTCTTGTAGAGATTGAAACGCGTTGGCAGCAGACAGGAGCTTTTTTTCATCATTGATGTGCTTTCTCCCCACCCGAATTTTGGACCCTGGATGAACCGATAAGAACTCCGGAATCTGCATGCTCAGGTGATATACACCAGGTGTCCAAGCCAGGTGGTGTGATCGTTCATCTTTGCTCCTTTTTTAAAAATAAGTTTTATCATTTGTTATTTGGACATTCCTGTGGGAATATTTTTATGAATATTTTATGGAATAAATCCTTTTTTGCATCGATCTTTCTGTCTGGATATTTAGAGAGTGAAAGAAACCGTGATATGATTACGAACACCTGTTTAACTGTGAGTTGGGGTACGCTGTGATTCGAAGTACTCACTAAAAGAAACCTTTATAGGCTTCATTCACCCATAGTCACTGTGAGTTGGGGTACGCCTTTTAGACGGTCTTTTCTGATTATATATTCACACAAAGATACCTTTATATGTTTACAACATACATTTCTATTGTGAGTCCGGGTACGCTCTTTGTTTATTTAATTTTCTGAAGATCTGGTGGAGGCTCAACACCCATTGTTCATTTAATCAAGAACCACTGGGGTGAAGTGTGATCTAGTGAAGACATACTACACCATTTTATCATATTCTTTTACATGTCATGATTCCTGATGTGAATGGAGGATTGGAGTCTCCACCTTAAGAAGTAGAGGAAAACGCCTTCAATTGCAACCTTTCTCTTCACATTCATAAGGGAAGGTTTGAATTTTATCTCCCAGTGCTTGATGTTATATGTTTGCCCATTTTTGTATCCATTTCTGTCTATAATAGAGGTTGGTGATACCTCCAGAGCAACATATTTTTCAGCTGCAGGGTGCGCCTGAATAGATCTACTTTGTCTTTTTATTTCTAGTGCTATAGAGATGTATATGTGATTGATGGTGCAATTGATGCGTGAGCGATAGTGAAATGGATGTGTGATCGGTGTGTGATGGCGATGGATGTGTGATCGGTAGTGCGAATGATGTGTGATCGGTAGTGCAATGGATGCGTGAGTGATGATGCAATGGATGTGTGATCGGTGTGTGATGGATGTGTGATCTGTGGTGTGATGGATTTGTGAACAATGGTGCAATGGAGATGGATGTGTGATCAATGATGCAATGGATGTGTAATGGCGATGTATGTGTGATCGATTATGCGATGGACGTGTAAGCGATGGTGCAATGGATGTGTGAGCTATGGTGCGATGGATGTGTGATCGGTGGTGGATGGATGCGTGATCAGTGGTGCGATGGATGTGTAAGCAGTGGAGCGACGGATGTATGAGTGATGGTGCAATGAATGCGTGAGCGATGGTTGTGTTATTGGTATGTGACGGCGATGGATGTGTGAGCGATGGTGCAATGGATGTGTGAGCAATGGATGTGTGATCGGTGTGTGATGACGATGGATGTGTGATCGGTGGTGCGATGGATGTGTGGGCGATGGTTTGATGGATGTGTGATCGGTATGTGACAGCGATGGATGTGTAATCGATGGTGCAATGGATGTGTGATTGGTGTGTAATGGGCGATGGATGTGTGATCGATGGTGCAATGGATGGGTGAGCGATGGTGCAAAGAATGTGTGAGCCATGGTGCAATAAATGTGTGAGTGATGGTGAAATGCATGTGTGAGCGATGGTGAAATGGATGTGTAAGCAATGGTGTTATGGAGATGGATGGTGAGAGGGATGTGCGAGTGGTGATGCGATGGATGTGCGAGCGGTGGTGCGATGGATGTGCGATCGATGGTGCAATGGATGTGTGATCTATGGTGCAATGGATGTGTGATCTATGGTGCAATGGATGTGTGATCTATGGTGCAATGGATGTGTGAGCGAGGGTGCAATGAATTTGTGAGCGGTGTGTTATGGCGATGGATGTATGATCGGTGGCGCAATGGATGTGCGAACAATGGTGCAATGGAGATGGATGAAATGAAAGAGGAAGCTGGACAGGCAGGCAGTTGGGTTACAGTTAGAAAAGGTAGCAAAAGGAGAAAGAGGCAGGTCAGCTCTGAGCTGACCAATCCCAGCAAATTCGCCCGATTGGATTAAGATAATGTGGATGGCAGTGCAGAAATGGTGGAGCTGGGTGAGATTGTTTCATCTAGCCAGAGGAACGGTCCCTTCGGCACAGAGGGGAAAGTTGATACTGAGGTACCTAGCCTGATTGTAGTGGTAGGGGATTCAATCATCAGAAAGGCAGATAGGGTAATCTGCTACCAGGACGGTGATCGTCATACAGTGCGTTTTCTTCCGGGTTCTCGGGTACGACACGCCACGGATCGGGTAGACAGATTGTTGGGAGGGGCTGGAAATGACCCGGTGGTCTTGGTGCATGTCACACAAACGACCAAGTTAGAGGTAGATGGGATGCCCTTAAAAATTATTACAGGGATCTAGGCCGTAAACTTAAGGCAAGGACATCTTAGGTAATATTCTCTGTGTTAATGTGTGTCTAAGAGATTGGTGTAGGAAGGAGGAATTTGACTTCTTGGGAACATTGGGCAGATTTCACGGTGGTACGATGAACGTGTGATCGATGGTGCGATGGATGTGTGAGCGATGGTGCAATGGCTGCATGAACAATGGTGCAATGGTGAAATGGCTGTGTGAATGATGGTGCAATGGATGTTTGAGCGATGGTGTGATGGTGATGAATGTGTGATCTATGGTGCGATGGATGTGTAAGCAGTGAAGCGATGGATGTGTTACCAATGGTGCAATGTATGTATGATCAATGGTACAAAGAATGTGTGATCTATGGTTCGATGGATGTGTGAGCAGTGATGCAATGGATGTGTTACCAATGGTGCAATGAATGTGTGATCGATGGTACGATGGATGTGTGATTAATTGTGCGATGGCACTAATCCTGCAGTGTGGTGAGCACAGCGAGCCAGCAAAGGGACTCGTAGCGCACGCCCTGCTGGCATTCTGGTGGGCAGGATGCCGCTGTCGGTATACTGACAGCAGGCATCCCGTCCGTCGCGAATACATATGTATTCCGATGGATAGATGAGCGATGGTGTAATGGATGTGTGATCGGTGGTGAGATGGATATGTGAGTGATGGTGCAATGGATGTGTGAGTGATGGTGCAATGGATATGTGTTTGATGGTGCAGTGGATGAGTGATCGATGGTGTGTTGGAGATGGATGTGTGAGCGAAGGTGCGATTGATGTGTGAGTGGTGGTGCGATGGATGTGTGATCGATGGTGCAATGGATGTATGATTGATGATGTGAAGGAGATCAATGGTTGGATGGATGTGTGAGCAGTGGTGCGATGGATCTGTGAGCAGTGGTGCAATGGGTGTGTGACCGGTGGACCGGTGTGTGATGGCTATGGATGTGTGATCGGTGGTGCGATGGATGTGTGAACGATGGTGCAATGGAGATGGATGTGTGATGGCGATGGATGTGTGATTGATGGTGCAATAGATGTGTGAACGAGTGTAATGGATGTGTAAGCGATGGTGCAATGGATGTGTGATCGGTGTCTGATGGTGATGAATGTGTGATTGATGGTGCAATGGATGTGTGAGTGATGGTATAATGGATGTTGAGAGATGGTGCAATGGATGTGTGATTGATGGTGTGATGGAGATGGATGTGTGAGTGATGGTGAGATGGATGCGTGACTGGTGGTGCAATGGATGCGTGAGTGGTGGTGTGATGGATGTGTGAGCAGTGGTACAACGGATGTGTGATCAGTGGTGTGATGTATGTGTGAGCGATGGTGAGATGGATGTGTGATCAATGGTGCAATGAAGATGGATGTGTGATCAATGGTGCGATGGATGCGTGACCGGTGGTGCAATGGATGCGTGAGTGGTGGTGTGATGGATGTGTGAGCAGAGGTACAACGGATGTGTGATCAGTGGTGTGATGTATGTGTGAGCGATGGTGAGATGGATGTGTGATCAATGGTGCAATGAAGATGGATGTGTGATCAATGGTGCGATGGATGCGTGACCGGTGGTGCAATGGATGCGTGAGTGGTGGTGTGATGGATGTGTGAGCAGAGGTGCAACGGATGTGTGATCAGTGGTATGATGTATGTGTGAGCGATAGTGTGATGAATGTGTGATCGGTGTGTGATGGCGATGGATGTGTGATCAGTGTGTGATGGCGATGGATGTGTAATTGGTTGAGCAATGGATGTGTAATTGGTGGTGCAATGTATGTGTGATCAGTGGTGCAATGGATGTGCGAACGTTGGTGGAATGGAGATGGATGTGTGATCGATGGTGCAATAGATGTGTGATGGATAGTGTGATGGATGTGTGAGCAACGGTGCGATGGTTGTGTGAGCAATGGTGTAATGGATTTGTGAGCGGTGGTGCAATGGATGTGTGATTGAGATGGAAGTGTGACCTGTGAGATGGTATGTGAAGTGTGAGATGGTATGATGGAGATGGAAGTGTGACCTATGATGCAATGGATGTGTGAGCCACAGTGCGGTGGATGTTTGAGCCACAGTGCGATGGATTTGTGAGTAGTGGTGTGATGAATGTGTGAGCGATGGTGCAATGGGTGTGTAATCGATGGTGCGATGGATGTGTGACCGTTGATGCAATGGATGCGTGAGTGGTGGTGCGATGGATGTGTAAGAGATGGTGCGATGGATGCATAAGCGATGGTGCTAAGGATGTGTGAGCGATGGTGCGATGGATGTGTGATAGATCGTGTAATGGATGGTGTAAAGTTTTGCACAAAGTGGCAGAGATGAGACGTTGCTGTCGGGTGTCTCTGTAGAATAGATACTATAACACATCGGTTACGGCATAAGCATGAATCTGCAGTTGCACTGTGTAGAAAAACGCTGTTGTGACTCCATTTGTCTCCACCTCTGAGTCAGGCCCTGTATGTCCTATGAGTGGCCTGAATGTGGTCTGGGTACCGGAATATCTAAAACAAACCTTGAGTAAAATAGAAGTTATAATTATGATATGAATAATGATGATTGTACACTACTTCTATTTTTTAAATTGTTATTATTACCAGTTATTTATATAGCGCACACATATTCCGCAATGCTTTACAGAGACTATTTGTCCATTCACATCAGTTATCATTCTACTTATTCAACAGCAGACTGTGTATTGTTGAATATCTGCTGCTGCGCTGTTTTGAATTCTTCTTTACTTAAGGCTGGATTAAAGTAGTGCAAGTCTATGATTTTCGGTTAGTGTATTCCCCTTTATTTCTTATTTGGGAAGGGCCAGATTAACAATGTGATGGTAGGGACTACAGATCCAGGCTTGCACAGAAAAATAGGCCCATTTCCATAATGGCAAGATGATGACCAGCCGCCCAGCTTACCACTCCGTCGCCTATAAATCATAATAGTAAACTTGTATTTTTATTGTCCTGTCAAAATTATTAAATTTTTCTGCTTTTGCATACATATCTAATGTATCTATCTATCTATCTATCTATCTATCTATCTATCTATCTATCTATCTATCTATCTATCTATCACATTATTTTCACATAACATTTAGGTCAAAATAGGTATACCTTACACTGTGAGATGTAATATCAACAGAAACAGTTGATAACTGGCAGTTCTCTACCCAGCAGTGACCTGTCTACCTAAGGCTGTTTGTGATGTAAGCAATTCACATGGTCAGCATGCTGATGTGAAAAATGACATCCTACATGCATTTTACCTTTGTCTGTCTGTCTATCTATCTATCTAGTCACAACCCTGCTGCACTGGTCACACCCACTGCAGCGGCACACAATAGGTCCATGTTGGCCTTAATCCGACACTGTATTTGGATGGCTTCTGTTGATACTGGTTGAGGGCCTCATAAAGATGGAGTCATAGAACTAATGTAAAGTTAAACTTGCGCCAGTTGATGGCCCTGTGCATGACCAGTAAAAGACTTCATCATACAATCATTGCTGTGGATTCACTGCTAAAGCTAACAGGTGCTTCTTATGCATTGCTCATAGTTACTACATAATATATGCAAATATGCATTGTGACAAGAACACTGGAATAGTGTTTGAGGGCAGGTATGTTTGTTCCAGGTTCTTGTCTTACATGTTTTAGAAAATGAAAACTTCTAGGAAAATGTTTTGTTTTGTTAGAACCTTTTCAGTTTGCTGGAAAAGCTGGATAAGGGCCCTGAGAGAGAGAGAGAGAGGACAAGTTCCAGACATTGGGCCCAGTTCGGATCTTTGGCCTCACAGAGGGCTAATCAGGGCTCTCAGCTGTGCAAGAGCCTTATAGGGCTGCTAGCCTGATCAGTGTGTGCAGAATGCCTGGGAAGACTGCAGAATCTCTGTGAGAGAAATACGCTTCCTTATACAAGTGAGCCATACAGTATTGACTGGAAAACTCTGTGTTTTTGTTTAGAGACAGTTAGGAACGTCTTCTGTTTAGTTAGTGCCGGACAGGCAAGGTATTTTCTTTTGATGTTTGTTTTATTTTCTGTTTAATAAAACTGGTTGCGGTCACTTGCACCACAAACTGGACTTGTATGATTTCTCAGCTGCTGCTTGCTGCCATCTACCCCAGGAAACGGCGCCCTGTTCCCCTACAGTATTACAACTTGGTGGAGAATGCGAGCACTCCGTTCTGCGCATAAGTGAAAGCAGCAGCTTTATGAGGCCTGCAGAAAACGGTGGTTTATGCAGATACAGCCCAGTGTGAAGTTGCTGAGACTCACCCCTTAGGATTTGATATATGTCCTGGGTGAAAGCAGCTACAAAGCCGCCTGAAAAATCTGTCGACATGGAGGAACTGCTTAAAGCCTTGCTGCAAGCTACAGTGGCTCAGCAGGAGGCCAACAGACAGCAGCAAGTGGCTATTGACAAACTTCACAGGCAACAGCGTCAGGATAGAGAGGCCTTAGCAGAAGTGGTGCAGAGCCTTGCAGCCCGGATTGGAGATGTGGCCATCAGTGCTCCGACCAGCTCTAGTTCTATACGGGCCAGTCACTTCCTGCAGAAAATGACAGGGGCGGATGATGTGGAGGCCTATCTGACCACGTTTGAAAGGACTGCTGAGCGTGAGAACTGGCCAAAAGCACAGTGGGCCAATCTGCTAGCACCTTTTCGGTCAGGTGAGCCCCAAAAAGCGTACTTTGATTTAAGCCCTGTCGAAGCTTGGGACTATGACAAACTAAAAACTGAGATCCTGACCCGCCTGGGAGTCACGCTGTCAGTACGAGCACAACGGGTGCACCGTTGGGTGTATGCCATGGAGAACTCTCCTCGCTCCCAGATGAACGACCTTATTCAGCTAACAAAAAAATGGTTACAGCCAGAGACATTAACTGGTCCCCAGATGGTTGAAAGAGTCGTCATGGACCGCTATTTGAGATCTTTGCCGTGGTCCAGCGCAAGTGGGTGAGCCATGGAAATCCGGATACTGCTGACCAGTTAATGGACATGGTAAAGAGGTATCTGGCGGCAGAGGAACTACTGATGACCACCCAGCAACCCATAGATCCTCGACAGCGCCCTTCAGTAAAGACTGGTAAGACTGTTCCATGAGAAAACGTTGCTGGGCGGTTAAGAGAACGCAAGGCCTGGAGAGACTGTAAACACTGGCCCTGGAGACAGGCCAATGGGGCTAGAAAGGTCTATGCTGCCCAAACGGGTTGATAATCGTGTGGTTAAATGTTTTAGGTGTGGTATGCCAGGTCATGTTATTGCCAATTGCCCAGTTACGCAAGAACCCATGCAATGTGATGCTGCCTTTGAATGTCGCAGAATGTCTTTCTTTGCTAGGTTAGCCTGTACTGTGGTACCTTCACCTGAGCTGGAAAAACAAATATGTGACGTGTTCTTAGAGGGTAACCGGGTAGAGGCCTTGCTAGATTCAGGAAGTTTAGTTACCCTCGTGAAAGCTGGGTTAGTGAACCCCTTAAAGGTCCAGCAAATACCTATTGGTGTAACTTGCATACATGGGGATACCCAACATTATGTCACTGCTGAAGTGAATATAGAAACTTGTTGTGGGCCAGCAACTGGTAAAGTAGGACTGGTCCCCACCTTGGTGCATGAGGCCATAATAGGGAGGGATTTTCCTCATTTTTGGAAATGGGGAAATCACGTTTAGCAACAGATGTGAGAAGTAAAGATCCAGTTGATAAAACCGGTGATTTAATGGATGTACGTGTGTCCTCTGAACTTTCTGACCCTTTACCTTTTGCTAGTTTGGCTGGGGAAGTGACAGATGGGGAGTCCAGCGAGAACCCCCTTGCTGGGAACAGAGACATAGTAGTTAGAACTGAAAGTGTGCCTCACCTGGAGGTAAAGAAGGATCTGTGTGCGTCTGAACAGTTAAAGGATCCTACCTTAATAAAGGCTAGAGAGAATGTTAAGATGGTTAATGGGGAACCTGTGGTACCAGGTGACAGGGTTACGTATCCCCACATGGCCATCTGTAATGAGCTCTTGTACCACATTGTCAAAAGGGGTGAGGATGTGGTGGAACAGCTGGTAGTTCCCCAGCCTTATAGGAGAACGGTACTAGATTTAGCTCATAGTCACGTTACAGAAGGACAGAAAAAAACACTGAAAGAGTTTTACAAAGGTTCTTTTGGCCAGGGGTTTATAAATAAGTGTCTGAATATTGTTCTTCCTGTCCTGAATGCCAGTATCATGCCCCTAGTCCCCATTTCAGGAGCCCACTAGTTCCCATGCCTATTATAGAGGTCCCATTTGACAGAATAGACATGGATCTCGTGGGGCCCTTGTTAAAGTCCGCTTGGGGCCATCAGTATATCCTGGTAATAATGGACTATGCCACTCGATATCCTGAAGCTGTCCCTTTACGCACTATCACAACCAAGGCGATAGCTAGGGAGCTGGTGCAAGTTTTTAGTAGAGTGGGAATACCAAAAGAAATTTTGAATGACCACGGTACTCCATTTATGTCAAGGATCATGAAAGAATTGTGCAAATTATTTAAGGTCACTCACCTCAGGACGTCCATCTACCATCCCCAAACTGATGGGTTGGTGGAAAGGTTTAATAAAATATTAAAAAGTATGTTAAAAAAGGTTGTTGATAGAGATGGGGAAATTTGGGATTGTTTGTTGCCCTACTTGTTAATGGCCATCAGAGAAGTTCCTCAGTCCTCTACGGGGTTTTCTCCGTTTGATTTGTTGTATGGTAGACACCCCAGAGGGCTGTTGGACATTGCCAAAGAGACGTGGGAAGGACAGCCCACTCCTTATAGAAGCGTTATTGAACATGTAACATTTGTGCAGGATAGGATTGCAGCCGTGGTACCTACTGTCAGAGAGCACATGGAACAGGCCCAAAGTGCTCAACAGAGGGTCTATAACCGGAGTGCCAAGATATGGGAATTTGCTCCTGGAGATAGAGTTCTTGTTTTGGTACACACTGTGGAAAGCAAGTTCCTAGCTAAATGGCAGGGTCCATTTGAGATTAGGGAAAAAAGTGAATGAGGTTAATTACAAAGTATACCAACCGGGAAAGAGAAAACCCGAACAAATCTACCATGTTAACTTAATTAAACCCTGGAAAGATAGGTTGTCTGTCAGCGGAGCCTTACCCTTCGGTGTCTTCACCTCGGTTGCTTCCCGCAGTAAAGGTGTCAGAGACATTATCAGCTGATCAGAACAATCAGGTTAAAGAATTTCTCATCCAAAATAGGGAGATATTTTCAGAGCTGCCTGGCCGAACGGCCATAATAAAACATGACACTGTCACAGTACCAGGGGTCAGGGTCCATTTAAAGCCATATAGGATTCCTGAAGCTCAGCGAGAAGCTGTTTCTAAGGAAGTTAAAAACATGTTAGAGCTTGGAGTCATAGAGGAATCTAACAGTGAGTGGTCCATTCCCATAGTTCTCATCCCGAAGCCAGACGGTAGCATACGCTTCTGTAATGACTTTCGTAAGTTAAATGAGGTGTTCAAATTTGACGCATACCCCATGCCCCATGTGGATGAGCTTATAGAAAGGATGGGAACAGCCAGGTTTCTCACCACGTTGGACCTAACCAAATGTTACTGGCAAATACCTTTAACTGATAGCGCAAAAGAAAAAACAGCCTTTTCGGTTTGGAGAGGCTATACCAGTATAAGATGTTACCCTTTGGGTTGCATGGGGCTCCAGCAACCTTTCAACGGGCGATGGATAAAATTTTGAGGCCCCATAGAAAATATGCAGCTGCCTATTTGGATGATGTGGTAATTCACAGTACAGACTGGGGGTCCCACTTGGTTAAAGTACAAGCAGTACTGGGCTCAATCAGAGAAGCAGGGTTAACTGCTAACCCAAAGAAGTGCTGCCTCGCAATGGAGGAGGTTAAATACTTGGGCTTCACCATAGGTAAAGGTCTGATTAGGCCCCAACTGAATAAAATTGATACTATTCAAAACTGGCCTCGTCCAGTGAATAAAAAACAGGTAAGGGCATTTTTGGGAATAAATGGGTACTATGGACGATTTATTCCTAATTTTGCGACCACAGCAGTGCCGTTGTCAGAGGGAAGCAGTCAAATATGGTGAAATGGAACCCTGATGCAGAAAAAGCGTTCCAAACGTTAAAAGTGGCTTTGTGTTCACAACCTGTATTGATAACACCAGATTTTTCAAAAGAATTTGTTGTACAGATGGATGCCTCAGAGGTAGGCATAGGGGCCGTGTTGTCCCAAACCAGAGATGGGGACGAACACCCTATAATTTATTTGAGTAGGAAACTCAATGAGCATGAAAGAAGGTATGCCATTGTGGAAAAGGAGTCTTTGGCCATTAAGTGGGCATTAGATACCTTGAGATATTACCTCATGGGTAGACAGTTCAGACTAGTGACAGATCATGCCCCTTTAAAATGGATGGATGGATGTAAATAGAGGTCAGAATGCTTGTGTAACTAGATGGTTTCTAGAGTTGCAAGATTTTAAGTTTACTGTCGAACATAGACCGGGTACACTATTGGCCAACGCAGATGCATTGTCCCGCATCTTCTGTTTGGGGGCTACAAGTGTTCCGGCCTCTAGGTCAAAACAGGGGAGGAGGATATGTGACAAGAACACTGGAATAGTGTTTGTGGGCAGGTATGTTTGTCCCAGGTTCTTGTCTAACATGCTTTAGAAAATGAAAACTTCTAGGAAAATGTTTTGTTTTGTTAGAACCTTTTCAGTTTGCTGGAAAAGCTGGATAAGGGCCCTGAGAGAGAGAGGGCAAGTTCCAGACATTGGGCCCAGTTCGGATCTTTGGCCTCACAGACGGCTAATCAGGGCTTTCAGCTGTGCAAGAGCCTTAAAGGGCTGCTAGCCTGATCAGTGTGTGCAGAATGCCTGGGAAGACTGCAGAATCTCTGCGTTATGTTCACTGTACTTGGTACTCCTGAAACTGGGCAGATGAGCCCCAAGAACAGGAACGTAATGCTGGAGTGGGAATTGAGTTCAGCAGCAAACCCCTACAGAACCCTGACTCCGTTGTTCCACCCGCGTGGTCAATCTACGCCTACGACACTATGTTTGCTTGGGCCCATGGCAGCCGCGTTTGAAGGGCGGATTATGTCTGCCCAACTCCGATGCCCCCCGGTCTTAGTTGGAGACAAGGCGTAAACTGAGACGGGGCAATAACAAGGGGAACCTCTAACTAAACAAACTCGAGTTAGGGGCAACTACAGAACTCAAACAACAGTATGTGCGGCACCCCCGCCAGGACAAACTACAACAAATGAAATGCTGTCCACACGCTGACACAATACTACTGTGTACCGGCAATGACAGCATACGCAGAACCCTCTGCAGAAAATCCAAAGCAACTATAACGGACAGATACGGCCAAGGCCGTAAGGTGCGGCAAAGCAGCTACTCACGACACCGGTGTGCACACAGGCAGACGGACGGGAACCCCAAAGCCGCAGTCCCAGGCTCACATAACAGGAAAGCTGGACAGATATCTTTAACAGGCTCCGGACACCAGGACTCAGAACTCTGGACTCAGGGCTACTGGATCACAGAAACACACCAGGGCAGGAACAGCTCACAGGAAGCTCTGGACTCTGCCAGAGCGGAGTACACAGGATTCCAGTATCAGACAGGACCTGGACACAGATGCAATACTGGACAAGACTCTATTCAGGAACATACAGGTATCTTTTACAAACTTCTATCACGAGCTTAGAACTGCAAAGGTAACTAGGTAATAAGGGAACACGCCCCAATCAGGATGGCTGGAAGCCAGGCACAAGGTAATTGCACAAACCCCTGCAGGTGAGAATTAACCCATAGAAAACATGCTGCAATTACACAGACTCACCACCGGCGGCCAACAAGAGTCTTCTAAACAGGTACAGGGGAAATCCTGGCATGTAAACAGAACTATAATACAAAATACATGAACAGAAAGTAACAGGAATGAACCACTGCTTGCGGTTCATAACAGTACCCTCTCCTTAAGGGTGAAACTCCGGACACCCCATAAAAGCCAAGGGGAACAGAAACCAAAGAACAACATAAAATACATAACCAAAATACAAAACGGGAATGAGCCACTGCCGTGGCTCATAACACTCTGGGGTATATTTACTAAGCTCCCGATTTTGACCGAGATGCCGTTTTTTCTTCAAAGTGTCATCTCGGTTAATCTCGGTCATTTACTAAACACTAATCACGGCAGTGATGAGGGCATTCGTAATTTTTTGCTAGTTCAGGTAAAAAATTACGAATGAATACACCATCGGTCAAATTACGCCTGTTTAGATATGAATCTCGGTCATTTACTAAGAAGTGCAAAGCAAAAAAACACAAAACACTGCCGTGAAAAATTACAACTCGTAAAAAAGTCCTAAAAAAAAACAGACCTGCTTTTTTTTTCCGTGATTTGAGATGCATGCAGGGATCCATGAGATCCGTGCATGTATATCAGTGGGAAGGGGTGGGAAAGTGCTTATTTTTGCCAAAAAAATTGCGTGGGGTCCCCCCTCCTAAGCATAACCAGCCTCGGGCTCTTTGAGCCGATCCTGGTTGCAGAAATATGGGGAAAAAAATGACAGGGGTTCCCCCATATTTAAGCAACCAGCATCGGGCTCTGCGCCTGGTCCTGGTCCCAAAAATACGGGGGACAAAAAGAGTAGGGGTCCCCCGTATTTTTAAAACCAGCACCGGGCTCCACTAGCTGGACAGATAATGCCACAGCCGGGGGTCACTTTTATACAGCGCCCTGCGGCCGTGGCATCAAAAATCCAACTAGTCACCCCTGGCCGGGGTACCCTGGGGGAGTGGGAACCCCTTCAATCAAGGGGTCCCCCCCCCCAGCCACCCAAGGGCCAGGGGTGAAGCCCGAGGCTGTCCCCCCCATCCAATGGGCTGCGGATGGGAGGGCTGATAGCCTTTGTTGTAAAATAAAAGATATTGTTTTTAGTAGCAGTACTACAAGTCCCAGCAAGCCTCCCCCGCATGCTGGTACTTGGAGAACCACAAGTACCAGCATGCGGCGGAAAAACGGGCCCGCTGGTACCTGTAGTACTACCACTAAAAAAATACCCAAAAAAAACACAAGACACACACACCGTGAAAGTATAATTTTATTACATACATACACACATACATACATACTTACCTTATGTTCTCACGCAGGTCGGTCCTCTTCTCCAGTAGAATCCAAGGGCTACCTGTTGAAGAAATTCTACTCACCAGATCCATGGGTCCAGGCTCCTCGGCAAATCCAGGGGTAATCCACGTACTTGAATAAATAAAAAAAAGCGGTGTCCCGACCACGAACTGAAAGGGGACCCATGTTTGCACATGGGTCACCTTCCCACGAATGCCAGAAACCCACTTTGACTTCTGTCTAAGTGGGTTTCTTCAGCCAATCAGGGAGTGCCACGTTGTAGCACTCTCCTGATCAGCTGTGTGCTCTTGTCCTCACTGACAGGCAGCACACGGCAGTGTTACAATGTAGCGCCTATGCGCTACATTGTAACCAATGCTGGGAACTTTCTGCCCTGCGGTTGACCTAAAGTGACGTCACCGCTGAGCTGAAAGTTCCCAGCATTGGTTACAATGTAGCGCATAGGCGCTACATTGTAACACTGCCGTGTGCTGCCTGTCAGTGAGGACAGGACCACACAGCTGATCAGGAGAGTGCTACAACGTGGCACTCCCTGATTGGCTGAAGAAACCCACTTAGACAGAAGTCAAAGTGGGTTTCTGGCATTCGTGGGAAGGTGACCCATGTGCAAACATGGGTCCCCTTTCAGTTCGTGGTCGGGACACCGTTTTTTTTTATTTATTCAAGTACGTGGATTAACCCTGGATTTGCCGAGGAGCCTGGACCCATGGATCTGGTGAGTAGAATTTCTTCAACAGGTAGCCCTTGGATTCTACTGGAGAAGAGGACCGACCTGCGTGAGAACATAAGGTAAGTATGTATGTATGTGTGTATGTATGTAATAAAATTATACTTTCACGGTGTGTGTGTCTTGTGTTTTTTTGGGTATTTTTTTAGTGGTAGTACTACAGGTACCAGCGGGCCCGTTTTTCCGCCGCATGCTGGTACTTGTGGTTCTCCAAGTACCAGCATGCGGGGGAGGCTTGCTGGGACTTGTAGTACTGCTACTAAAAACAATATCTTTTCATTATCACAAATGGCTATCAGCCTCCCCATCCGCAGCCCATTGGATGGGGGGGGACAGCCTCGGGCTTCACCCCTGGCCCTTGGGTGGCTGGGGGGGGGGGACCCCTTGATTGAAGGGGTCCCCACTCCCCCAGGGTACCCCGGCCAGGGGTGACTAGTTGGATTTTTGATGCCACGGCCGCAGGGCACTGTATAAAAGTGACCCCCGGCTGTGGCATTATCTGTCCAGCTAGTGGAGCCCGGTGCTGGTTTTAAAAATACGGGGGACCCCTACTCTTTTTGTCCCCCGTATTTTTGGAACCAGGACCAGGCGCAGAGCCCGATGCTGGTTGCTTAAATATGGGGGAACCCCTGTCAATTTTTTCCCCATATTTCTGCAACCAGGATCGGCTCAAAGAGCCCGAGGCTGGTTATGCTTAGGAGGGGGGACCCCACGCATTTTTTTTTGGGATTTTACATTGTTTAGTTAAAAAAAAAAAAAATAAGAACCCCAGCACGGATCACACAGATCCGGCCGAGATTGATTGTAAAAAAAAACGGCAGTGTTTTGCTAATCACTGCCGTAAAAATAGGTAAAAAAAAATGAATGACATCGACATCGGAAGCCAAGAAAAATACGAATACGACAGCTTAGTAAATCCATCGTAATCAATTCAAAAAGTTGCAGTTTTACACTGTCGATGTCATTCGTGATTGAACTTTGACCTATTTTCGGAAATTACGAATCTTAGTAAATATACCCCTCTGTGAGAGAATTACGCTTCCTTATACAAGTGAGCCATACAGTATTGACTGGAAAACTCTGTGTTTTTGTTTAGAGACAGTTAGGAACGTCTTCTGTTTAGTTAGTGCCGGACAAGTAAGGTATTTTCTTTTGATGTTTGTTTTATTTTCTGTTTAATAAAACTGGTTGCGGCCACTTGCACCACAAACTGGACTTGTATGATTTCTCAGCTGCTGCTTGCATCTACCCCAGGAAATGGCACCCTGTTCCCCTACAGTGTCACAGCATACAGTGGCTAAATATTCAAACCCCTAAAAAGCCAACTGATTTGTCTGTATCCAAATGATGCTTAGTGACACTTACACAGGCTGTTCTAGATAGTATTTTTTTTTTTTTTTGCAAACCAGTATTATTTTGCAGTGAAATTAAGATTCTTTATGAAATCTTTTAGCACCAAAAGGGGTGTGGCCACGCAGTCCTGGAGTTATATTTACGCCTCCCATGCAGGATCAAGCTTGGATAATGTGTCCCCTCTTGGCATCCCCGTATGTACAGTATGCTGTTGCTTTCTGTGTGGAATAGAGCCAGTAGGTGCAGCCCTCAGCTACAGTAGTCTTTGCCCCACACAGAAAACTTCTTATACCTTATCATGGGGCGATTAAAAAAATCACTTCCCAACAGTACAGAGTTATACTGTAATTTTGCTGAAAATACAAATGTACATACATTCATATTAATAGTAATACTACAGAATCTTTCAGCATACCTAACTGAAGGTAGATCATCAAGGTTTAGCGATGTTTAATAATCAACACAATATTTCCTTTTCAATCTATATTCATCAGTATTCTGTACTTCCTTTCACATTTTATTAATAGGTAAATGGATTAAATTAGTTTCTGATTTGTTGCCAATTAAACAAAAAATATTAATAGGTATGTATAAAAAAGTTGTTTATGGAAAGTTTCTGCCAATTGTATATTTTGGTACCACACTCTAGAGCTGGGCTGGCCAAACCAGTCCTCGAGATCTACCAACAGTTCACATTTTCCAGACAACCTAGCTGGTTCACAGGTGTGGTCATTACTAATTAGATGTGCTGCATTCATTCCTAACTGACAATTCTACAGATCTCCAGGAGGCCTAGAAAACATGAACTGTTGGTAGATCTCGAGGACCGGTTTGGCCAGCCATGCTCTAGAGTGAGCAGAGCCACCAAAAGGGGAGGGAAGGGTGGTGCAAGTTACCCAGTGGCAGGGGCGTTTTAACAGAGGAGGGGGCCCGTGTGCAGACTCCGGGTGGGGTCCCTCCTCTTCACGGTGCAGTAGACTCTTGGTTTGTACCAGAGTTTACCGTGTATGGGCAGGTCTCTGGAAACATGGCGCTCGCCATGTTCCAGAGACTAAATTCCTACTGCGCATGCACAACAACCATTTGCTGGCGATTTTTCACCACAGCTGCAGCTCTGGTGCGGGACTCCAGAAAGGAAAGTAATGAACATGGGTGCAATGTGTGCAGTGTGGTCCCCCCTGGAACCAGAGGCCCGTGTGTAGGGAAGCCAATCCCGGACCATTTTTTCAATCCCGGGTATCGGGATTGAAAATCGGCAATCCCGGGATACCCGGGATTGGCTTCTAACTATGTGGCCGCCTACTCGCCCCGCCCGGCACATTTAACTCACCATATCACGGGGGCGGGAGGGTGAGGAACATCCTCCTCTCTCTCTTGGCGGCTCCCAGTGAAGAAGGAATCCGGGCAGCGTCTGAGCGTCCTGTGGACACTCAATGCTGATCCCTCAGTCCCCGGGATTGGAGCTCCCAATCCCAGGATTGAGTCCTGGCCGTTTTTGGCCCTAAATCCCGGGATCCCACCGATCCCAGGATTGGCCACCATACCCGTGTGCACCACACACATTGCACCCATTATAGAGACGACAATACCCAGTTGTAATCCAAGTACACTGGTGTCTGAAACAGTTTTATCTGTATAAAATGATAGTGCAGTGCATTGTATAATCGCTTTGAAACAAGTGGGTGAGTTTAACTAGTTTTGCATAAATGTGTTTTCACCGTTTGTGACCAATGACACGCCGTTATCATTATCATCTTTATACTTACACTACGGTCAGAGCACACAACTCAGACCCCTGTGGAAGGCTACATTTTGGTAGGTTTCCATACACACCCACTGTGATCGTATGCACTCCCAATTTCTGCTACTGCCTGTCCATTCCAGCCCCAGTCTCAGACCGCAAGTCTCCACAGCAGTTTGAATCCATATTTGAGATTGAAAAAAAGATGCATATTATGAAAATGTGCATATGCCCAGTGCGAAAAATTGCAATTTGACATTTAGAAATTGTGCTTTAGACTGACTCAGACCCTTGGTACTTATTTTAATCTTGCTTTGCAACCTTATTTCAAATACCTTTTCATTAATCTGATCATCACACAATGTTCACAGCAGGACCAGATCTATAAATGTGTGCCTCTTGATGGAAGCATTGTTCTGTCCCTATTGTGATTGAGAAGTGAGGTCAACACTAAGGGGGGAAATCAATTGGGAGAGACAGTTTTCACTTCATAAAAAACCTTCGGATCTCGCGCCCAATTTTGGACTACCGCGGGTATGCATGCTCCTGATACCTGCAGTAATTCAGCGCACTTCTGATACCTGCTGGGAGGGGAGGTGGCTGCTGGGAGATGTAGTTCTCCCAGATGCTGCCTCTGGGGGGGATCACACACACAGGGGGATTCACAAACACACTCACACATACTTACACACACACACACACAACTCTGCTGCAGGAGTTCGGATCCTGACACTGGAGGAAGAAGACACTGCTTCAGAAGGTGAATAGTTACTGCTAATTAAGCTACTTGGAAACTACCAATTGTTTAATTAATCCTTCGGGGGCGCCACCGGTGTCCCTGAGTAAGTCCCGCAGATTTCTCCTAAAAATAACGATCAGACTTGCTCTGGAGATGCGTGAAAAAAGACAGTGATTTCTGTAGAAATCACGGTGTCACATTTTCTCTCCTCCAGTTGAATAGGAAAACCCTACGGCCACGGGAAAAGCCTGTGCTGCAGGGTTTTTAAAACTCCCCACTCTCAAATGAATCCCCCCTATATGTGACAGCGTATTATAATGTTAGCATGTAGAAAGCTACAGACTTAAGGTGACATTAAGGACCTAATTCAGACCTGGTCGCTGCAGCGGCAGAGATTGCAGGCTGAAGCCCTGTGCCGTGTGCGTGCGTGCACAGTGAGAAGCGAAGGCATCTCCTTTGTGCAATCGCCTTTGCTTGATTGACTGGCAGAGGCAGTCGGGGGCGAGTCGGCGGTGTTTGGCACGGTGTTGCGGCAGAGTGGGCCAGACAACGCAGACGTGTCAGGTCCGTTTGCGGGGCGGGCCGCAGTGGTTGCATGACATCACACGCAGCCGCTGCGGCCAAAAACATGGCGGGTAGCTGCCTGCCTTCGCAGATAGGCTGTGTAGGCCGGGAGCTACTCGGCAGGTGTGAAAGAACGCCGCTGTGCCATGCTTTCGCACGTCTGCCGGGGGTAGGGCCTGGCATGCGGGGCAGACTAGCCCTGTGCTGGGAGTCCCCCCCGCATGCCTAAGATTTTGATCGTAGATGTACGTTTGTCGTTTTTTCACACATCTACAACCAGGTCTGAATTAGGCCCAAAATCAGCTGTATGCTGCAACTGGCAACTTTTGGTCAGTATTATAACTAGAGATGAGCGGGTTCGGTTCGTCGAGATCCGAACCCCCCCGAACTTCACGTGGTTTACACGGGTCCGAGGCAGCCTCGGTTCTTCCCGCCTTACACGCAAAACCCGAACGCAGGAAAACGTCATCATTCCGCTGTCGGATTCTCGTGAGATTCGGATTCCATATAAAGAGCCGCGCGTCGCCATTTTCACTCGTGCATTGTCGAGATAGCGAGATGACGTGGCTACGTTCTCTGCCTGAGTAGCCCAATATCAGCTCAATATCTGTGCTCAGTATCAGTGCTGCATTGTGGTGACCAGTATATAGTAGTACAGTGCAGTAGTCCATTGCTATATTTTGCTGCTTCGTGTCAGTTCTATTATCCTGAACAGTGCTCAGTATCTGTGTTCATTATTATCATTGCTGCATTCTGGTGACTACTGACCAGTATATAGTAGTACAGTACAGTAGTCCAGTGCTGTTCTCGCTGCCCAGTGTCAGTTCTATTATCCTGAACAGTGCTCAATATCTGTGCTCATTATTATCATTGCTGCATTGTGGTGACCACTGACCAGTATATAGTAGTACAGTACAGTAGTCCAGTGCTGTTCTCGCTGCCCAGTGTCAGTTCTATTATCCTGAACAGTGCTCAGTGTCTGTGCTCATTATCATTGCTGCATTGTGGTGACCACTGTCCAGTATATAGTAGTACAGTACAGTAGTCCAGTGCTGTTCTCGCTGCCCAGTGTCAGTTCTATTATCCTGAACAGTGCTCAGTATCTGTGCTCATTATTATCATTGCTGCATTGTGGTGACCACTGACCAGTATATAGTAGTACAGTACAGTACAGTAGTCCAGTGCTGTTCTCGCTGCCCAGTGTCAGTTCTATTATCCTGAACAGTGCTCAGAATCTGTGCTCATTATTATCATTGCTGCATTGTGGTGACCAGTATATGGTAGTACAGTACAGTAGCCCATTGCTGTATCTTGCTGCTCCATGTCACTTCTAGTATCCTGAACAGTGCTCAATATCTGTGCTCAGTGTCAGTGCTGCATTGTGGTGACCAGTATATAGTAGTACAGTACAGTAGCCCATTGCTGTATCTTGCTGCTCCGTGTCACTTCTAGTATCCTGAACAGTGCTCAGTATCACTGGTCAGTGTCATGTCAGAACAAAATATTTTGGAGGTTGTGGAGGTGTCTTCCTCAGAGGAGTCTGTACCAGGTACTCAGGATTGCCTTGAGTGGTTTCATCCCATTAGGATGGAGACAGAATGGCTGGATAGCCTAGGAAATAAGATTCCTCAGAGTTCATTAGGGCATACTCTATTAAGTTGCTGGAAAAAAGCTACGAAGAATGCTCTAGAGATGGATCAGTCCATTTCATCTAGGACCCCATCAGCTCCTGATACACAGGTCTTGCAGGCCAACGTGGACATCGATGCCGACACAGGGATCGACACAGAAGTTAGAGGGGGGCACTATGATAGATTGGAATATAAAATTCAGCAATTTATCAATGCCATTAGGGATGTGTTAGAAATACCTATACAAATAGAGGAAAATTCTTGTTTGCTAACTGCAAAATCATTAGTGACATTCCCGGTTTCGGAGTTGAATACCCTATTTGAAAGATCCTGGTTAAACCCAGAATAGGTTTTTCACATCCCCAATAAAGTACTTAAGACATATCCCTTTCCTGAGGAGGATAGAAGGAGATGGGAGATTCCTCCCATAATGGACATTTCGGTGTCCAGGCCATCAGGGGTAATTACATTACCTGTACCAGGTTCAGCCTCGTTAACGGAGCCGACTGACCGCAAGATAGAGACAACTCTAAAATCCATTTACACGGCTACTGGAGCCGCCCTTAGGCCCACTATTGCATGCACTTGGGTAGCTAGGGCTATGTTAAAATGGTCAGACAATTTAATAAAAGACCTTGAAACAATCCATAGGGATGATGTTGTCTTGATTCTAGGTCACAAAGCATTCGGCTAAATTCATGGTGAAAGCCATGAGGGACATTGGGCTGATGAATTCTAGAGCATCCTCCATGACAGTAGCGGCTCGCAGAGGTCTCTGGATCCGCCAATGGAACACAGACGCCGAATCCAAGAGGTACCTCCCCTTCGCAGGTGAGACACTGTGAATACAAATCCTTCCACAGCACCACCTGTGAGAAGACGTAACTCTGCTTCTCTGATGCAGTCCCCTTGGGCTGCCAGATCGAGAAAATTCGGGAGGGCCTACTTCTGCACGAGGCTAGGCCATAGGAAGAGCAGAATGTCTGCACCCTCTACAGGTGCACGGGTTGGATTCTACTCCCTTAGCGTCCTCAGCGTGAGGCAGAAAGGACTCCCGTGTGGGGGTCCACTGGGGGGGGGGGGTTCTCATCTACATCACTACAGGGGGGCCTTAGTGATTATTATTATATCCCGGGTAATAAAAATGATTACCCAGGGTTAGAAACTGGATTCAGGAGTTTCCCCCTGGCTGTTTGTTTAATCAGCCCTGCCAATTGTTAGGACAGTGGGTTTGTCCCCGTCATGTAAAAAAAAAGTTTTTTTTAAAGTGCCATCATGTCTGACACTTCCGTATATGTCCAGTGGTACTGCCATTTGATATAATTCCCGACATTACAGCCATTTAATTCCAGTGATTTTGTCATTTTCTTCCAGTGATTTGGACCAATAATACCATTGATTAGAACGAATAATTCCTGTGATAATGGCTTTTAATTCCAGTGATTTTGTCATTTTCTTCCAGTGGTTTGGACCAATAATACCATTGATTAGAACGAATAATTCCTGTGATATTGAGGTGTTTGTCTCGCTTAGCTTAGCCATCCAGCGACCTTGGTGCACCTCTTATTTTCTTTGCATCATGTGCTGTTTGGGGACTATTTTTTTAAGTGCCATCCTGTCTGACACTGCAGTGCCACTCCTAGATGGACCAGGTGTTTGTGCCGCCCACTTGGGTCGCTTAGCTTAGTCATCCAGCAACCTCGGTGCAAATTTTAGCACTAAAAATAATATTGTGAGGTGTGAGGTGTTCAGAATAGACTGGAAATGAGTGGAAATTATGGTTATTGAGGTTAATAATACTATAGGATCAAAATTACCCCCAAATTGTATGATTTAAGCTGTTTTTGAGGGTTTTTAAAAAAAAAAAAACACCCGAATCCAAAACGCACCCGAATCCGACAAAAATTCTTAAGGGAGGTTTTGCAAAAATGCGTCCGAATCCAAAACGCGACCGCGGAACCGAATCCAAAACCAAAACACAAAACCCGAAAAATGTCCGGTGCACATCTCTAATTATAACCAAGCCACTAATTACAGTAGGTTGATCTCTGCTCGCAAATCCATAGGCTATAAGCACAAATCAGCCTCTGCCACATACTGTATACTGCAAAGCTGCCAGAAGGCATTCCGTGAAGGATAATTTCCCTGTAGAATAGTTTACTGTTTTAATAACCATCAAATTTGAATGAAAATGAGCTATTCTAAGACATCACCCCAGGAAGTAGACGGCTAAAAATACAAACAAAACAGGAATAGTTGGCTGATATTCTTTCTGCAAAAGTTTTGATCAGGACATTAATCCTCATGTACATAAAATCACCTGTTACCATTCATGGTAAGAATTTGCTCCTCCTCCTAGGTCTGAGTCAGAGGTGAACAATGCTCAGATGTTTGCGTAGTTGTCTAATGTTATTTGTAAATGCAGATGCCGACTGGCAACCTTATTTGCACCCACATCTGAATCAGACCCTGCTGTTCAGCAATGGCTACAGCAACATTGTATTTATTATTTATTATTACCAGTTATTTATATAGCGCACACATATTCCGCAGCGCTTTACAGAGAATATTTGGCCATTCACATCAGTCCCTGCCCCAGTGGAGCTTACAATCTATATTCCCTATTACCAAGTACACGCGCACACATTCATACTAGGGTTAATTTTGTTAAGATCCAATTAACCTACCAGCATATTTTTGGATTGTGGGAGGAAACTCACGCAAGCACAGGGAGAATATACAAACTCCGTACAGGTAGAGCCATGGTGGGAATTGAACCCATGACCTCAGTGCTGTGAGGCAGTAATGCTAACAATTACACCACCCGTATATGATTTAGAAAGGACAGGACTGTTGAACAGCAAGGAAACTTCATAAGTCTAAAAAAAAGAGAAATCATTTATTTTCCAGAAGGCAGAAATCATTAATGTTACAAAGACGATGACGTACGCTTCACGTCACAGATGCCACGAGCATGTGACATTAACACTAAGAGAACTGTGAGTCACTGGCATGATATTGCCAATGGCTTTATTATATTGTTCAAGATGGATGAAGCCCTATAAATTAAAGTGGTGCTTAGAGGTCCGTTGCCTCCTGTTTTGTGCAAATGATAATGTTCAGTCAATCAGCATAACATTATGTATGCATATGAAACACAAAGCCACGTGTGAAATGTGCTAGTAATTGGCTTAGCTTTGTGGATGGCTGGTCAGAAGCAGCGATATTTTACAAGATCTTCTGGATACAACCTTGTCATGGTGATTCACGTCACGACAAGGAGACAGAGGCAGATCTACACAGGCTGAAGGGAAGCTTCTGTCAGATGGCTTTGTTTTTTAGCTCATCAATTCAGCACTTTTATCTTTTCTTCTCAACCACAAAGAAACAGAGGTCATACAGGACAATTATTTTTAATACAAAACAAAATATAGTTTTATCTTTAGAAAAAAAAGTTCCAATATTTAGATTAATATTGGCTGATGCTGAGCTAGCCACATATGCATTCAAAATGTAAGCACTAAAAGCCCATATGCAAACCAGAGTGTATTACTGTCCATATGCTGAGGCAAAGGAATCTCAAGACGCATCCAGCTCAGCCTGAGTGTTCTAGTTCCTATCAGACATCTATACACCCGGATACACTTACACCATAAGGCATACACCCAGAGCCGGCCCTAACCAATATGATGCCCTAGGCAAGATTTTGGCTGGTGCCCCCTAGCACCACCACTGGTTCCGCCTCTGACCTTGCACCTCTTTCCCAGCACCATCACCCCTCACCCATAGCAGTCCTTATTTTGTTGTTTGTACCCCCTATATTTTAAATAGGAACAGTTCGCACATTTGGTGCACAGCCCAAAAAGGGGTGTCTTTTTGCTGGCAAGGGGCATGGCCACACAATAGTAACCCCAATTCCAATTATGCCACACAGTACTGCAACTTTATTCACATTTGATCCTGCGATAGTGTCCATAATTCATATTACATCCCACAGTAGTATTACTTTACCTTATAAACATTACTCCTCACAGTAGAGCCCCTTATTCACATTACATCACACTGAATTGCTCCTTATTCACATTACACCACACCCTATTGCTCTTTATTCATATTAGATGACACAGTAGTGCCCTTTCTATACGCAACGCCACATAGTAGAGCACCTTATACACATAATGCCACATATTAGTAATATATTTATACACATAATGCCACACAGTAATGCCCCTTACACATTATTAATGTCCTTCTAAACATAATGCACCTTACACATTATGACAACCTTTATTAATGCCCTTTTGCACATAGTGCCCCCTACATATTTGCTGCACATTATTAGTGCCCCTATACACATAATGACACACATACAGTAGTACCCCGTTACACATATGCCGCACATTATTAATGCCCTTATACACATAATGACACACATAGGCCCTCATTCCGAGTCGTTCGCTCGCAAGCTGCTTTTACCAGCATTGCACACGCTAAGCCGCCGCCTACTGGGAGTGAATCTTAGCTTAGCAAAATTGCGAACGAAAGATTCGCAATATTGCGAAAAGATTTATCTGTGCAGTTTCTGAGTAGCTCGAGACTTACTCTTCCAGTGCGATCAGTTCAGTGCTTGTCGTTCCTGGTTTGACATCACAAACACACCCAGCGTTTCTCCAGTCACTCTCGCGTTTTTCCCAGAAACGGTAGCATTTTTTCACACACTCCCATAAAACAGCCAGTTTCCGCCCAGAAACACCCACTTCCTGTCAATCACACTACGATCACCAGAACGAAGAAAAAACCTTGTAATGCAGTGAGTAAAATACCAAACTTCTTAGCAAATTTACTTGGCGCAGTCGCAGTGCGAACATTGCGCATGCGCAATTAGCGGAAAATCGCTGCGATGCGAAGAAAATTACTGAGCGAACAACTCGGAATGAGGGCCATAGTGCCCCTTACACATATGTTGCACATTAGTAATGCATTTTTACATGACACACATAATGCTCCTTACACATATTCCGAACACTACTGCACAACCAACCCACTCACATGCACACAGCACTCACACTGCCACTAACACTGTGACCTCTGCCTTTGCTTGGATACAGATGTGTCCTCATAAATCTTGCCTCAATGCTAATGTCGGGCACCTTTTCTTTATGAAAATGCATCTTATTTGCATAGCTATGTGGCTAGGATGCACATAATCTGCTGATTAAAATGATATGCAGCATGCCTATATATTGTGTGAGACTGTGGCTGTATCTGCATAAGAAATGCTACACACAGAATATAGGCATGCAGCATTTCATTTTAATCAGCAGAAGCTGCTGATGTCCCTAGGCATATCAAATGCCCTAGGCAATTGCCTAGTTTGCCTATGCCTATGGCCGGCTCTGCATACACCCAGTCAGGTGGTAGCAAAAAAAATGCATTTTTTATTAGGTTTGACTTTAATGAAAAACATATAATACAACAGCAACATTCCTTCTTGTGTATGAATGACACTGCAACAAAAAAAAATAACTAAATCACAGAGAAAATAATATAACATATGAACAATGAAAACAGGTCCTGATTGGTAGATGGGCACAGTAATCATAGCAGCTGCATCTTTGAAGGCAGCTGCTGTGCAACAATATGCTAATGCTGCAGAAGGCGCCTTATGTTAAATACAAAAATTAGAATGTAGCTGGCTTCCTGAGAAAATATTGCATTGAGTGACAATTAACCATGGCATACACTCCAGAACAAAATGGTGTCAGCGAGTGTGCAAACCGTACACTTGTGTCAAGAGATCATGGACTATGCTGAGTGGTGCAGGCCAATAAAAAATTGTTTTTGGGAAGAAGCAGTATCCACAGTAGTATATTTAATAATTAAAGAATTTTGCACCCACAGTTGCTGTGAAAAGGAAAAAACACAGCTCAGAGTGTTTTGATGCAGAGCATATGCCCATGTTCCAATCGGAAAAAAGACATAAGCTGGATGCCAAGTCTGTGGAATGTATCATGCTTGAACACTCGAAAGTGATCAAGGGCAGGGCCGGTTCTATACCTTGTGGCGCCCAGGGCGAAAGTTTCCTGTGCGCCCCCCCCAGGTAAAATACAGTTGGTGCACGCCAAGGGAGCGCACCCCAAAACAGGGGCGTGGCTTCTTCATAGGGAAGGGGCGTGGCTTCTTCATAGGGACACTCGCCCACAGTTATCCCCCTGTACTTGTGCCCCGCTGTAGCTGTGCCCCAGTAGCTGTACCCCCAGCACTGTGCCCCCAGTTAATTTTCCCCAGTAGCTGTTCCCCCTGTAGCAGTGCCCCCTGTAGTTGTGCCCTTTGTAGCTGTGCCCCCAGTTGATTTGCCCCCAGTATGTGTGCCCCCAGTATGTGCCCCCTGTAGCTGTGCCCCCAGTAGCTGTTCCCCCTGTAGCAGGGCCCCCAGTATGTGCCCCCTGTAGATGTGCCCCCTGTAGATCTTCCCCCAGTAGCTGTGCCCCTTGTAGCTGTGCCCCCTGTAGTAGTTCCCCCAGTATGTGCCCCCTTTAGTAGCGCCACTTTGAAACCCTAAAAAAACCCCACAATACTTACCAGCCTCGCTCCTGCTTCCGGACCGCTGCTGCGCTGCTGCTGCTGTCTCCGGGCGCCGGCTCCTCTCTATGGGAGAGACATCATGACGTCTCTTCCATAGCAGCACCGCACTGACACTAGGGGTCAATTTTGACCTCTAGCGTCAGTCAGCTACGCCGGCTGCAGCGGGCGCACATGGCGCTCGCTGCGGCCGGGGAGCAGGGAGCGGGGAGGGAGGATTATTAGTAGCGGCGGCGCCCTCAGGGTAGCGGCGCCCCGACAAAAAGCCTGCTTGCCCATGGCAAGAGCCGCTACTGATCAAGGGATACATACTATGGGACACTAAAAATAAACAACTTAGAAAGTCCATGGATGTAGTGTTCTGTGAAACAGCCCCATCTAACGCAAAGCTGGAACTAGAAGTCTGTTTCAATGGGGACTGCCAGTGTGGTTACCCAATCGCAGAACAGGAGTTCTGAGAGAACAAACAAAGGAAAGTAACCAAAGATATATCATAAGATGTTTGCAACTATGGCTTTCTGTGAACCCTAAAATATCTCAGAAGAAAAATCAAGCCATGTTTGGGAAAATGGAAGTCAGCAATAGACAAAGAAATGGTATTTTTACATGACAACACAACGTGGACTCTTAGGGGCAAACGCAGGATTTGCGAGGGGGGGGGGGGGGGGGGGGGGGGGGAGTCCAGATATGTGATATACCTGCGTGTGTTTTTATGTATAGATACTGTAAATAGATGTGTGTGTGTGTGTGTGTGTGTATATATATATATATATATATATATATATTGTAACACTGTAAGGGTACAAGGTGCCGTTTGCTGGGATAAATGGCAGCCTGCAGCAGCTGAGGAACCACACAAGTCCAGTTTCCTGTACAACTGGCCCCAGCCAGTTTTATTATACAGAAAATAAAACAAACAGCAAAAGAAAATACCTTGCCTGTCCGGCACTGACTAAACACAAGATGTTCCTAACTATCACTAAACAAAAAAACACAGTTCTCCAGTACACTGTATAGCTCACTTGTATCAGGAAGCGTGTTTCTCTCACAGAGATCCTGCAGTCTTCCCAGGCAGTCTGCACACCCTAATCAGGCCAGCAGCTCTATAACACTCTTACACAGCTGAAAGCCTGATTAACCTTCTGTGAGGCCAAAGACCTGAACTGGGCCCAATGTCTGGAACTTGCCCCATCTCTCTTTCAGGGCCCTTACCCAGCTCTTCCAACAAACTGAAAAGGTTCTAACAAAACAAAACATATTCCTAGAAGTTTTCATTTTTCTAATACATGTAAGACAAGAACCTGGGACAAACATACCTGCCCTCAAACACTATCCCAGTGTTCTTGTCACATATCCCCCTCCCCTGTTTCGACCTAGGGGCCGGAACACTTGTAGCCCCCAAACAGAAGATGCGGGACAATGCATCTGCGTTGGCCAATTGTGTACCCGGTCTATGTTCGACAGTAAACTTAAAATCCTGCAACGCTAGAAACCATCTAGTTACACGAGCATTCTTGCCTCTATTTACATACATCCATTTTAAAGGGGCATGATCTGTCACTAGTCTGAATTGTCTACCCAAGAGGTAATATCTCAAGGTATCTAGTGCCCTCTTAATGGCCAAAGCCTCCTTTTCCACAATGGCATACCTTTTTTCATCCTCATTGAGTTTCCTACTCAAATAAATGATAGGGTGTTCGTCCCCATCTCTGGTTTGGGACAGCACAGCGCCTATCCCTACCTCTGAGGCATCTGTCTGTACCACAAATTCTTTTGAAAAATCTGGTGTTATCAACACCGGTTGTGAACACAAAGCCACTTTTAACGCTTGGAACGCTTTTTCTGCATCAGGGTTCCATTTCACCATATTTGACTGTTCCCCTTTGGTAAGGTCTGACAACGGCACCGCTGTGGTCGAAAAAAGGGAATAAACCGTCTAAAGTACCCAGTTATTCCCAAAAAAGCCCTTACCTGTTTTTTATTCACTGGACGAGGCCAGTTTTGAATAGCATCAATTTTATTCAATTGGGGCCTAATCAGACCTCTGCCTATGGTGAAGCCCAAGTATTTGACCTCCTCCATTGCGAGGCAGCACTTCTTTGGGTTAGCAGTTAACCCTGCCTCTCTGATTAAGTCCAGTACTGCTTGTACTTTAACCAAATGGGACCTCCAGTCTGTACTGTGAATTACCACATCATCCAAATAGGCAGCTGCATATTTTCTATGGGGCCTCAAAATTTTATCCATCGCCCGTTGAAAGGTTGCTGGAGCCCCATGCAACCCAAAGGGTAACATCTTATACTGGTATAGCCCCTCCGGAACCGAAAAGGCTGTTTTTTCTTTTGCGCTATCAGATAAAGGTATTTGCCAGTAACCTTTGGTCAGGTCCAACGTGGTGAGAAACCTGGCTGTTCCCAGCCTTTCTATAAGCTCATCCACACGGGGCATGGGGTATGCGTCAAACTTGGACACCTCATTTAACTTACGAAAGTCATTACAGAAGCGTATGCTACCGTCGGGCTTCGGGATTAGCACTATGGGACTGGACCACTCACTGTTAGATTCCTCTATGACTCCAAGTTCTAACATGGTTTTAACTTCTTTAGAAACAGCTTCTCGCTGAGCTTCAGGAATCCTATATGGCTTTAAATGAACCCTGACCCCTGGTTCTGTGACAATGTCATGTTTTATTATGGTCGTTCGGCCAGGCAGCTCTGAAAATATCTCCCTATTTTGGATGAGAAATTCTTTAACCTGATTGTTCTGATCAGCTGATAATGTCTCTGACACCTTCACTGCGGGAAGCAACCGAGGTGAAGACACCGAAGGGCAAGGCTCCGCTGACAGAGACAACCTATCTTTCCAGGGTTTGATTAAGTTAACATGGTAGATTTGTTCGGGTTTTCTCTTTCCCGGCTGGTATATTTTGTGATTAACCTCATTCACTTTTTCCCTAATCTCAAATGGACCCTGCCATTTAGCTAGGAATTTGCTTTCCACAGTGGGTACCAAAACAAGAACTCTTTCTCCAGGAGCAAATTCCCGTATCTTGGCACTCCGTTTATAGACCCTCTGTTGAGCACTTTGGGCCTGTTCCATGTGCTCTCTGACAACAGGTACTACGGCTGCAATCCTATCCTGCATTTGTGTTACATGTTCAATAACGTTTCTATAAGGAGTGGGCTGTCCTTCCCACGTCTCTTTGGCAATGTCCAACAGCCCTCTGGGGTGTCTACCATACAACAAATCAAATGGAGAAAACCCCGTAGAGGACTGAGGAACTTCTCTGATGGCCATTAACAAGTAGGGCAACAAACAATCCCAGTTTTTCCCATCTCTCTCAACAACCTTTTTTAACATACTTTTTAATGTTTTATTAAACCTTTCCACCAACCCATCAGTTTGGGGATGGTAGCTGGACGTCCTGAGGTGAGTGACCTTAAATCATTTGCACAATTCTTTCATGATCCTTGACATAAATGGAGTACCTTGGTCAGTCAAAATTTCTTTTGGTATTCCCACTCTACTAAAAACCTGCACCAGCTCCCTAGCTATCGCCTTGGTTGTGATAGTGCGTAAAGGGACAGCCTCAGGATATCGAGTGGCATAGTCCATAATTACCAGGATATACTGATGGCCCCGAGCAGACTTTAACAAGGGCCCCACGAGATCCATGGCTATTCTGTCAAACGGGACCTCTATAATAGGCATGAGAACTAGTGGGCTCCTGAAATGGGGTCTAGGGGCATGATACTGGCATTCAGGACAGGAAGAACAATATTCAGACACTTCTTTATAAACCCCTGGCCAAAAGAACCTTTGTAAAACTCTTTCAGTGGTTTTTTCTGCCACTAAATATCCTGCGGTAACGTGACTATGAGCTAAATCTAGTACTGTTCTCCGATAAGGCTGGGGAACTACCAGCTGTTCCACCACATCCTCACTCTTTTTGACAATGTGGTACAAGAGCTCATTACAGATGGCCATGTGGGGATACGTAACCCTGTCACCTGGTACCACAGGTTCCCCATTAACCATCTTAACATTCTCTCTAGCCTTTATTAAGGTAGGATCCTTTAACTGTTCAGACGCAAACAGATCCTTCTTTACCTCCAGGTCAGGCACACTTTCATCCATAAAATCACCGGTATTATCAACTGGCTCTTTACTTCTCACATCTGTTGATAACCGTGATTCCCACAGTTTCCAAAAATGAGGAAAATCCCTCCCTATTATGGCCTCATGCACCAAGGTGGGGACCAGTCCTACTTTAACAATTGCTGACCCACAACAAGTTTCTATATTCACTTCAGCAGTGACATAATGTTGGGTATCCCCATGTATGCAAGTTACCCCAATAGGTATTTGCTGGACCTTTAAGGGGTTCACTAACCCAGCTTTCACGAGGGTAATTAAACTTCCTGAATCTAGCAAGGCCTCTACCCGGTTACCCTCTAAGAACACATCACACATTTGTTTTTCCAGCTCAGGTGAAGGTACCACAGTACAGGCTAACCTAGCAAAGAAAGACATTCTGCGACATTCAAAGGCAGCATCACATTGCATGGGTTCTTGCGTGACTGGGCAATTGGCAATAACATGACCTGGCATACCACACCTAAAACATTTAATCACACGATTATCAACCCATTTGGGCAGCATAGACCGTTCTAGCCCCATTGGCCTGTCTCCAGGGCCAGTATTTACAGTCTCTCCAGCCTTGCGTTCTCTTAACCGCCCAGCAACGTTTTCCCACGGAACAGTCTTACCAGTCTTTACTGAAGGGTGCTGTCAAGGATCTATGGGCTGCTGGGTGGTCATCAGTAGTTCCTCTGCTGCCAAATACCTCTCTACCATGTCTACTAATTGGTCAGCAGTACCCAGGTTCCCATGGCTCACCCACTTGCGCAGGACCATGGGCAAAGATCTCAAGTAGCGGTCCATGATGACTCTTTCAACCATCTGGGGACCAGTTAATGTCTCTGGCTGTAACCATTTTTTTGTTAGCTGAATAAGGTCGTGCATCTGGGAGCGAGGAGGCTTCTCCATGGCGTACACCCAACGGTGCACCCGTTGTGCTCGTACTGACAGCGTGACTCCCAGGCGGGTCAGGATCTCAGTCTTTAGTTTATCATAGTCCCGAGCCTCAGCAGGGCTTAAATCAAAGTACGCTTTTTGGGGCTCACCTGACAGAAAAGGTGCCAGCAGACTGGCCCACTGTGCTTTCGGCCAGTTTTCACGCTCGGCAGTCCTTTCAAACGTGGTCAAGTAGGCCTCCACATCATCAGCCTCTGTCATTTTCTGCAGGAAGTGACTGGCCCGTATAGAACTAGAGCTGGTCGGAGCACTGACGGCCATATCTCCAATCCGGGCTGCAAGGCTCTGCATCACTTCTGTTAAGGCCTCTCGCTGTAGTCTCCAATTTTCCTCCATTGCCACCTGCTGCTGTCTGTTTGCCTCCTGCTGAGCCGCTGTAGCTTGCAGCAAGGCTTTGAGCAGTTCCTCCATGTCGACAGACTTTTCAGGCGGCTTTGTAGCTGCTTTCACCCAGGACATATAGCAAATCCTCAGGGCGAGTCTCAGTAACTTCACACTGGGCTGTATCTGCATAAACCACCGTTTTCTGCAGGCCTCACAAAGCTGCTGCTTTCACTTATGCGCAGAACGGAGTGCTCGCATTCTCCACCAAGTTGTAACACTGTAAGGGTACAAGGTGCCGTTTCCTGGGATAAATGGCAGCCTGCAGCAGCTGAGGAACCACACAAGTCCAGTTTCCGGTACAACTGGCCCCAGCCAGTTTTATTATACAGAAAATAAAACAAACAGCAAAAGAAAATACCTTGTCTGTCCGGCACTGACTAAACACAAGATGTTCCTAACTATCACTAAACAAAAAAACACAGAGTTCTCCAATACACTGTATAGCTCACTTGTATCAGGAAGCGTGTTTCTCTCACAGAGATCCTGCAGTCTTCCCAGGCAGTCTGCACACCCTAATCAGGCCAGCAGCTCTATAACACTCTTACACAGCTGAATGTCACAACTGAGGGCCTGAGCTGACGGAAGGCAGCCTCAGTTGTAGGGGCTGAGACGTACCGGAACCTGGGAGGTTGTATCAGACCCCTGGACATGTAAGTAACATGAAGAGAAACCGCCCGAAGGCGTGACCACGACAACTTGAGTAAAAGTCAATGATATTTATTTATGACAAACTCCATGCATCACAGTAGCAGTAAAAAGAAACATAAAAATCAGCAGAGAAATAATAATACAGTTCCTGGGTACTACAGGGTGGCAGGGGCCACAGAGCTCTGGTGGTATGAGACAGTTCTTATTATCTGCAAGTTGGAAAGTCCTTACCAGGCTCAACTGTAGCAATGAGGAAAGCCCAGGGTCGTACCAGCTGGTGTTCCAGGGAAAGCTGGACTGCTGTAGATAAAATGCTGCTGTGGGTACTGGTTAGAACCAGACAGGTGTTGGCACGGAGTGGATACTGGCTGGAACCAGTTAAATAATAAATAAAGCTTGAGAGCGATGCAATATAGATGAAATGTAGAATTTGAGAGCGGAGAAATAATAATACCGGTGGAGAGTGGTAAACTGCAGAAAGGACACCGGCCCTTTAAGAGAAGCTGTACACTGCTGGAAGCTGAGCTGGAAGCAGGTGATGTTGTAGCTGGAAACAGGTGAGTCCAGAATGGATCGGAGAGTCAGGCTACACCGCAGATGGAATGCTGGTGCGGGTCTCTATAGCAGAAGTCTGGAGACAGGAGCTGGAACCTGGAAGACAATCACAGGAGAGAAACAAACTGGAACTAGGTTTGACAACCAAAGCACTGACGCCTTCCTTGCTCAGGCACAACCTATTTATACCTGCAGCAAGGAAGGCATTGGCTAGGCAATTATGCAAATTAATAATACTGACAACGGATTGGTAGGAAAGATCAGCTGACAGAATCCAAGATGGCTGCGCCCATGCAGACACTTGGAGGGAAGTTTGGATTGTAATCCATGTGGTCTGGAAAACAGTAATGGCGGCGCCGGCCACCGGAGACAGGAGACGCCAGGCTGACAGATGCACATCCGACCACGCGGACACAGCGGAGGCCGCGGCTGACGTAATCGCCACTCTGAATGCAGAAGCTCAGGGACGGCGGCGGAGGCCGCGGGAGACGTCATGCCAGATGTATAAGGCGTTACTGTGACTGCGTCCAGAGAGACAGGAGAGGATGCGGGAATGTGCACATCAGGATAACAGATGGGATCCGGTCCTGGAGCGCTGAGCCAGCCTTAGGAGGCATCTGATAGGTAAGAAATGGCGTCCAGATACCCGGATCGTGACACTGAAAGCCTGATTAGCCTTCTGTGAGGCCAAAGACCTGAACTGGGCCCAATGTCTGGAACTTGCCCCATATCTCTTTCAGGGCCCTTACCCAGCTTTTCCAACAAACTGAAAAGGTTCTAACAAAACAAAACATATTCCTAGAAGTTTTCATTTTTCTAATACATGTAAGACAAGAACCTGGGACAAACATACCTGCCCTCAAACACTATCCCAGTGTTCTTGTCACAATATATATATATATATATATATATATATATATATATATATATATATATACATACCCTCCAACATGACCCGCCCCACTAGGTACAAAATGCTCTGTTTCTGGACTTCCCTCTTAATTTATTATTGCCATCACCTGTGAAGAAACAGCTTTACTATCATTCAACTAGTTCAACACAGGTGATGGAAATCATAAATTAAGAGGGAAGTCCAGGAACAGAGCATTTTGTACCTAGTGGGGCGGGTCATGTTGGAGGGTCTGTATATATATATATATATATATATATATATATATATATATATATTTATATATATAAAATAGACCCAGGGAGACCCAGCTGGGTCTGATACGTATCCCCAGCATGATTCTGGATATGTAAGACATACATGAATTGATGGAACTGTATTTTCAAGCTGCTGTTTTGCACAAAAAGTTGGTTACTTTATTCAAATTGGCATAAAAACGTGTTTTTGGACATTTAAGGAGTGCTGGTTTCTTCTACAACATAAGCCCCAGTTGGAGCCTCATGGTGTGGCAGTATTTAATCTGAATGACCCCAAACCGGGCACCCTGCATGAGATGTGGATAGTGTTGTGCGGACCATGATATATATTTATATAAAATAGACAGATATAGATATAATGCACATATCTATGTAAGCCCGCAACATGTCCATACCCCTTGTCGTTAACTCTTGCAATAATATGCAAGGGTGTCCTCCTAACAGGCCTGGCAGCCTATACATACAACAAAACTCTCGGAAGGCGGCACTCTGAAGACTGTAGAATTTGTGCAAAAAGCGTTGCTGTTTAATGTATCAAGTCAACGTCTCGGGGCACGGTGACCCCATCATCAGGATATATATAAATGTTCCTTAATGCGCTATTATTGTATAGTAAGGTGAAATAACCTTGGAACCAATTTTTTTGTTAAATACAGCTCTCTTTGGGCAGCTTCCACAAAAGAAAGGAGCCTTTGTCGATATGGGTCTGCAGAGGTAAGTACAAAGAGGTATCTTTGTGAAGCGCTCTTATTTGATGGATGAATCCAATATGTTTTTTGTTTTTTTTTTTGGATATGAACCGAGGATGACCTTATCAGTACCTTATATACATATATACATATACACCCAAATGTTAAAAACACATATTTTTATTAAAATATAAATAACATATTCAAAAATACGTTTCTGTAAATCGTTTTTTTTACACAAAAGTGTTGATCACTAGGAAATCATATGTTTATACAGTTTTTGTTCATACAGTAAAAATAACAATAAAATATTTTTGTTTCACCCAACGCGTTTTGTCTATGGCGACTTCTTCAGGGGTGTTTAATTCTTAGGCAAAAATAGTTTTCTTGTTATGATGCCAGAACTGTTTGGAATGATTTTCCTTCTCAAATGGTGATTTAATAGATGAAACCATACGTACAGGCAAATTGTTTTACTGGAAATCTATTTAGAGTAGTCTCAATTAGTTTCCACAGCCTAATGACAAGTTTTGCTGGATTCCACAGCCTAATGACAATTTTTGCTGGATTCCCTATTTGTGAGATTCTATAGGTTTAGATTAGAATCAAATAACTTCTAACTGTTGTCAGATTTTTTTAGTCTTTTCCAGCAGCAATCCTACACGTCTGTGTGCTCTGGAATCCAAATGTGAATATATATATATATATATATATATATATATATATAAAATCAGTGTCAAATGTAGGATCTGTGTGTGGGGGGTGGGGGAGTCCAGATATGTGATATATCTGTGTGTTGTCGAAGTCTGCAAAATTACACATACAAACTCCAAACAGAGTCACCTCTGTTCGTGCGTGTTGTGCATACACGCAGTGTGCACAGGTTTGCGCGCCTTGCGGATTAACGCATGGCGAGAGTATATACAGTAGTATAAGCATTCGCACAGAAAAGCCACAGACACATATTCATACAACACATAAATTACACATAGACAAAACACATCCAACACAAGACCTGTATTATATTGTATTTATATAATAGAGTGTAAAACCAGAGATATATGTATTATTGGGACGGAACAAGTTAATTATATCATGCTTAGTGTCAAAATGGCCAGGAGACTGTGTGGATTAATTTGATAGCTATGGGTAAATTGTAGCACATTGCGACAATTAGTTATGTTTGATATTAGGATTATAAAGTCACATTCTACGAGAACAAAGGACTTCCTGCAAAAGCATGTGGGCACAAACCCAGTGGTTAACTCCTGTACCTGCATCTTAAAACTGGACATTGCTTACATATGAACTGACCAATAACACACAATGTGGTAAATTTACTAAGATGGGAGTTCTATTTAAGATGGGATGTTGCCTATAGCAACCAATCAGATTCTACTTCTCATTTATCTAGCACCTTCTAGAAGATAATACCTGGAATCTGATTGGTTGCTATAGGCAACATCCCATCTTAAATAGAACTCCCATCTTAGTAAATTTACCCCAATGAATGAGAAACCTCCCTCTCCAGGACCAATGGAAGGAGACCGAAACCAACAAACTGTTAACTCCCATATGAATATGTAGTTTTTCTAAGGCATAGAAGTTAGTTGCTGAGAGGAAGACATGAAGGACTGTCCTATGGGATAGGGTGATGTATACTGGCTGTGACTATTTCATATGTAACTGTTACTCTGTACCACTTACTTTACTGTACATATGTTATTTTGTATGCATACCTTTTAATATCAAATACATATATATATCTCTGAGCATTGGACCTCAGTATACCATGTGTGCTACTGCTTGCTTTCTTTTAAGGGAAATAGTGCTGCGACATTTAGCGCACTATTATCATATATGGTAATAAGATGCACCTTGCGTCTGCAGTATATATTAACGCTGGTATTTTAAATGTTTATTTAAAATAATGGAATTTCACAGTGTGTTTTTATGTATAGATACTGTAAATAGATGTATGTATGTATATATATATATATATATATATATAATGCACACACGTCCATATCCCTTGTTACCTTTTTTTTTTTTTTTTTCAGTGGCCCCTGCCATAATGCCATAATGCTGCATACAGCATACTTCTCTCAGCACAGAGTGGGGATGGCTACCGGTGTGGTAGCCATTGATGGTTACCATCGATGGCAATATGGAAAGTAACCATCGATGGCTGTCAACTATGCAGTGGATAACCATCAATGGTTCCCACTATCGATGTGCATCCCTGTTTTATCACTGACTGACCCATGGGCCAATCAGAATACAGGGGCAGGGCATCGAATGTGTCGGGGGAGGAGCTATGTTCCGTGTCCCGGCACCACATAAAAAAATAAAAAAATAAAAATATTTGGTTATACCTTTCCATCGATGGAGGGAAACCATCTGGTTCTCCCCCATCGATGGTAAAAGTATTCTACATTGGCCATAAACCATCAATGATTTTGAATCATCGATGGTCGATGGCCATCCCTAGCGCAGAGCAATAGACAACAGCTACTTCTGCGCTCAGCGCTTGTTAGCATACGGCAGGCTAGATGAACAAGTAGGACCCTCTTAGAGCTGCTGGAGGAGACAGTCGCCCCGCTCGCTGCTTCCGGTGCTGACATATATGGACGCAGCAAGAGCTTCTGTGCTAGCTCTTGTATCAGGCAGAGTGACAGCAGAGCTCACTGCCTGCGGAGCATGAACAGCAGCTCTGATCATTGCCGCAGCTCACTGCAGAGGCAGAGACAGAGTTGTCTCTGTGTCAAAAAAATACTTGGTATGTTGGGGGAGGGGGTTCTGGGTACTCAGAACCCCCCCTGCATGCTCCACTGACTCTTGTGAACAGGCAAAGTCACCATAAAACAATCAAGTAATGTCTTCTGTAAAATGAATTAATGAATGAATTTTGACGGAACTGTTGTCCATGACAAAATCTGTCTTTTTGCAAAACGGTATATGCAGAAATCCGTGATTGACTACAGTGAAATATTTATGCATGTGGCAAGGTATTGCGTTTAGTAACTGCCATATCTGCCATGCATGATCTGTTGCTGTATCAGTTAGATTTTTATTCCACTTTCCCTAATGCAGACTTAAGGGTATATTCAATAAGAGTCGGATCCATTTCGACACGCAGTTGTCGGAATGGATCCGACAACCCCTATTCAATGGATGGCCAAATCCGACTGTTGGATTTGGCCGTACACAGGGTCCTGTCCTGCCACTGCTGTCAGCGGCTGCACTGAAAGCAGCGGCCCGGGGTGCAGATGGCGGCGGGCATGAGTGGGACGGCGGCGGGGGTAAACTGGGTGGCAGGGCGAGCAGAGATCGGCGGCCGGCGGGAGGAGCTGGCTGTGGGGGGACATGTCTGGGGCAGCAGAGGGAGGAGCTGCTGGGAGAGAGATGCCTACGCGCGGTGGGGGGAGCAGAGATCGGCGGCCGGCGGGAGGAGCTGGCTGCGGAGGGACATGTGTGCGGTGGCGGGGGGAGGCACTGCAGGGAGAGAGGTGCCTGGCTAGGGGACGGCCAGGCACTTCTCTCCCTGCAGCGCCTCCCCCCGCTGCCACAGACATGTCCCCCCCACAGCCAGCTCCCGCCGCTGGCCGTCGATCTCAGCTCCCCCAGCCGCCCGCAGCACCGCTTGTCTCCTCACCTCAATCTGACTTGTTTTCAAGTCGGATTGAGTTTGTCTGTAAGTGGGCCAAAACCTGTCGGATTTGGCCCCATTTCCGACAGAAGCACGTGGATTGGTGGCCATTCCGCCGATCCACGTCTTTTCCGACAAGTTGGGAATTCCCGTCTTCTCTGAAAAAATCAGCCCCTGTTGAATAGGTCGGAACCCCTTCCGACCTATTTCTGCCGGAAGCTGCCGTCTTTCCGACAAGAGGGCAGCTTCCGACAGTTATTGAATACACCCCTTAACTGAAGAAAAATATATGGACCCCCCCCCCCCCCAAGCTTTATACTGATGACATGTTCCAAGAGAGAAAGTTTGTTTATTAAAGTAAGCTTTATACGGTCTGAAGCAGAGTGGCAGTTGTTGGTACATAGTTAGATGCTGTTAGCTGTGGAAATGGACTTTGGTGGGTATTCAAATACTGAAGGATCTGCGATGGGATGCGCAAAGCCCCAATTATCAGTACTGTACGCATGTGCAGTACCCATTCTGTGTGTGTGCGAACAGGTCCTGTGACGTAGCATCCAATCCCGCATAAGACTGTCACTGAATGACAGTCGGATGCCATTTGGAGGCAGGGAGGGAGGCAGCAACGTCCTCCGTTTCTCCAAATGGAGGCATGTCACTGCTGCTTAGGAGGAGGGAAGAGACCAGGGATTTCCGTTGTTGGCCGCAAACTACCCGATGGTAAGTCAGTGATCCGATGCTCCGCCCTAGGACACAGGTTGGATTACTACTGCAGCAGGGACGTCTACTTGTAATATACACCTCCTGCTGCACTACCATACAGCGCTATCACTACTGCTTTCAAGGAAGAAGCAGTGATAGCAATTGCAACCACATTTGAATCAGACCCTTTGTGCATTCAGAGACTGATCATTATCTTAACCACAAGAAAATTGAGCAGAGACTGTTCATTATAGATTTGTATGTTAAAGACTTGTTACTAGAGGGTCTGGAGAAGCACATAGGGGTAATTTCAATTAAAGTCGGATCCATTCCGACACGTATTTGTCGGAATGGATCCGACAACCCCTATTCAATCTCATCTTAATTCGACTTTTTCAAGTTGAATTGAGATGGGACGCAGAGGAGGAGAAGGGGGGCGAGCCGCGGGGAGACTAGCGGGGGACAGCCGGCCGGCATACAGGGGAGATCAGCGCTACAGTAGCGCTGCAGCAGGATGTCACCCAGCCGCCCGACCTCACGGCAGTGTCCACCCGGGTGGAAGCTGCCGTGAGGTCAGGCGGCTGAGTGACATCCTGCTGCAGCGCTACTGTAGCGCTGATCTCCCCTGTATGCCCGCCGGCTGTCCCCCGTCTCCCTGTGGCTCTCCCCCCTTCTCCTCCTCTGGGTCCGCATCTCAGTCCAACATCTTTTGATGTCGGACTGAGATGGTCGAAAAGGGGGCCAAAACCGACACAAGCACATGGATCGGCAGCTATTCCGCTGATCCACGTGCTTTACTACAAGTCGAATTCATCGACTTGTAAAAAAACGTAGGGATATATTGAATAGGTCGAATCAGGATTCAACCTTAAAAAGTCGAAAACTGACGTCTTTTCGACAGACGGCAGTTTTCGACTTCAATTGAATATACTCCATAGTGTCAAACATCTCCATAGTGTCAAGTAAAAAGACTTGCAAATCACCTGTAAAGGCTAGTACACACTAGCCGAACCCCGGCGACACCGATATTGGCGGCAACGGTGACCCGAAGAGGGGTGCGGCATCGGCAAGTGCATACACACTTACCAATGTGGCCGGGACAGGCAGCGAGGGCGGGGGGGGGGGGGGGGGGGGGAGGGGGGAATGACAGCCATGCAGCATCGCTGTTATTAACGAGGCCCTTCCTCGTCTGTACATGTTCAGACGAAGGAGGGGGTCATTAACGATGTGCTGGAGCGTGCGTCGTTAACGACATTGAGTGTACACACTGGACGAGATTGTAATACCCCTTTCATACCAGCAGCTTTGAACACGAGTTATTGGCACATGAGCGCACATAACCTGTGTTCCTGTGCGGTGTGAAAGGTACCAGGGGCAATATACCGGGTTAAGTGACCCGGTATTTCAACCCTGCTAGCGGTGTGAACGGGAGCCGGGTCAGTGCGTCCCGTTTCCCGTTCACAGTGTGTGAACAGGCGGCGCTTGGAGATCACGTGATCTCCCAGCACCGCCCACGCCGCGTCACTGCCGACGTCACCAACTCGGCAATATGCCGGGTTGCAGTCTGCGGTGTGAAAGGGGTATTAAGGCGGGTCGCACACTGGGAGCTCCCGTGTCAGGCTCCCGTGTGCGACCCACCTTCAGACGGTGTGAAAGTGGTATGAAAGATCTCGCTCAAATCGGGCATTCTGAGCAAGATCTTTCAAAATCTCGTCTAATGTGTATGGGGCTTTAAGGCCCATACTGTTATGCACACCAGTGCCAGCAGGAATGTACTGGTGTCTGAACGGTGAGGGATGCAAAACAAATGAACTCACAGACAGACTGGGGAATATGACATTACATACACAGAAGGTGATAGGGTAACAAAATAAACACAAAGTGAACAGAGAAGCCCAAAGGCTAAGAAACTGGGTGTCTCCCTAGTATTAGGAATGCTCAGATGGAAAGAAGCGAGATGTAGTGATTTAATACGTAGAGAACCCGAAATGCTGTTGCTAAGGGCAACAGCAAAACCCTAAAGGGTTACCAACGGGTGTGGCAGTAAACTCCTTGGTCAGAGATGGAATAATAGACACAAGGAGAGTCTCCACAATCCTAGTCCTCACTTGCAGTGCACTGGTTCAGCTTACTGCCACTAAACTGACACCTGAACACCTTGCACAGTGAGAAAGGATTTTGGCAGGCAAGTCTGAGAGTACAGCCGCAAACTTGCTAGGTTCACAGAGTAGCAAAAGAACCCCAGCAGGTTAAACGACTGACTCCAGTCTTACTGCTAGGTCTGGATTGGCAGAGTGTAATACCAAATCCCAAGGCCTATTTGCAGTAAGCAACAAACAAATACATAGTTTACACAGTACTAGCTAGCTTTCAGGAACTGACTAACCAACAAAGATTCAGCAGCATCTGCCTAACCTGAGAAGAGGGTTTATATAGCAGGTGCTGTCCACGCCCCACTCAGACCTCACAGACTGTGAGCACAAAAACCAGCACCGGATCCCCTGCCGTGCACAGAGCCTGTAACCACTGCACAGCAAAAGACCCGAACCGGAGTATCAGCTACGCTCAGGTTACTCCACTAGCACTTGTCTCCCGGTTGCCATGATGACGTGGCAGCACAGAGCAGGAGACCCTAACAGTACCCCCCCTCTGACGAGGGGTCAAAGAACCCCTACCACCGGGTTTATCGGGGAACTGCGAGAAGAAAGAGCGTAACAGTCTGGGGGCATGAAGATCACAACAGCGCACCCACGACCGCTCCTCCGGGCCATACCCCTTCCAGTGCACCAAAAATGACAGCCGACCCCGAACCATCTTGGAGTCAAGAATCCTTTCAACAACAAACTCCCTCTGGCCACGTATCAGAAGAGGAGAAGGTCTTCCACTGGAAGAAGGATTACTAATCGCCCGTTTTAAAAGGGAACAATGAAATGTTTTATTGATACCCAAAGAACGGGGTAGATCTAACTGAAATGCCACCGGATTGATAACCCTAGTGATCTTATAAGGACCGATGAACCGGGGGCCTAACTTATGAGATGGCTGTCTCAACTTCAAATTCTTGGTAGACAACCAGACGAAGTCTCCTAATTTGAAGCTGCAGGGTCTTTTCTGCTTATCAAAAACCCTTTTGGTCACTAATGACACAGACACAAGGGCTTTCTTCACTTTCCTCCAAATACCTCTAAGGACCGAAACCACAGAGGAACCACCAGGCGTGGAGTCCAGGGGGTCAAAAGAATTGGCCTTAGGATGATGCCCATATACACAAAGGAAGGGAGAGATCCCTGTAGCAGAGTGAGCCGCGTTGTTATAGGCAAACTCCGCCATGGACAGATGAGCCACCCAGTCAGTCTGACACTTGGAGACATAACACCTGAGGAACTGCTCCAAGGACTGGTTCACCCTTTCAGTTTGCCCATTAGACTGCGGATGGAAGCCTGACGACAAGCTGACAGAAATCTGGAGATCGGAACAAAATGCCCTCCAGAATTTGGCCACAAACTGGGATCCGCGGTCAGAGACCACATCAAGTGGCAACCCGTGGAGGCGCACAACATGCAGCATAAATAATTCAGACAGGCGTCTGGCCGATGGCAGTCCAACCAATGGAACGAAGTGCGCCATCTTCGAAAACCTGTCAACGACAACCCAGATGGCTGTCATCCCCGAGGATTTGGGCAAGTCCACCACAAAATCCATTGAAATGTGGGTTTATGGCTTAGATGGAATAGAGAGTGGATGTAATGGGCCAACAGGAACCCCTCTAGGAGTCTTATTTCGGGCACAGATGTCACATGCCCGAACCCACTGATCCACATCCCTAGCCACCGAGGGCCACTACACCGCCCTAGATAGCAACTCCCGAGTTCTGGCAATACCCGGGTGACCTGCCGACTTCTTGGCATGGAATTCCAGGAACACTCGCTGTCTTAACCTAGGAGGCACAAACAAAAGACCTACCGGAAGGTCTGGAGGAGCCTGCTCCTGTGCTCTAAGGACTAATGACAAGAGGTCCTGGGTAATGCCCACTTTAATACATGATGGGGACACAATAGGCAATGGCTCCTCGGTGGTCTCCTGGATTGGAGCAAAACTCTGCGAGAGCGCATCAGCCTTGATGTTTTTTGACCCAGGGCGATATGTTATCAAAAAATTAAAGCGAGCAAAAAACAAAGCCCATCGGGCCTGCCTGGCATTGAGGCGCTTCGCTGGCTCTAAATATGCCAAATTCTCATGGTCGGTGAGAATTGAGACCACAAACTTAGCCCCCTCAAGCCAGTGTCTCCACTCCTCGAGTGCATCCTTAATAGCCAACAATTCCCGGTTACCCACGTCATAATTCATCTCGGCAGGCGAAAATTTACGGGAAAAGTAAGCACAGGGATGAAGGCGATTATCAGACACCCCCATCTGAGAGAGCACTGCCCCAATACCCATCTCAGAGGCATCCACCTCCACCACAAAAAGACGCTCTGGATCTGGGTGTCGCAGCACCTTGGCCGAGACAAATGCCCTTTTGAGACGGGCAAAAGCCGCTTTGGCCTCACAAGACCAGTGAGCAACATCCGCCCCTTTCTTAGTGAGTGCCACCAAGGGCGCCACTATAGACGAAAATCCAGCGATAAATCGTCTATAAAAATTCGCAAAGCCCAGAAAACGCTGAAGCGCCTTCAAACTAGTGGGCTGCACCCAATCCAGGACTGCCTGTACCTTGGAACCCTCCATTTGGAAACCTTCTGGGGAGATAATATATCCTAGAAATGCGATTTGCTGAACTTCAAATTCGCACTTCTCCAGCTTCGCCCCAAGCCGGTGGTCTCTGAGTTTCTGGAGGACTAAGCGTACATGCTTCCGATGTTCCTCCAGGGAATGGGAGAAGATTAGGATGTCATCTAAGTATACAACTAAGAATCTATCCAAATATTCCCTGAGCACATCGTTCATGAAGTCCTGGAAGACTGCCGGGGCATTACAGAGCCCAAAAGGCATCACCAAATATTCATAATGCCCTGAGTGGGTATTAAAGGCAGTCTTCCATTCATCCCCCTCTCTTATTCGGATTAGATTGTACGCACCGCTTAGGTCAATCTTAGAAAAAATGGTGGCAGTACGAAGCTGGTCAAACAAGACCGAAATGAGAGGCAGTGGGTATGAGTTTTTAATCGTGATACGGTTCAATTCCCTGAAGTCGATGCAGGGTCGCAACGAACCGTCCTTTTTACCCACGAAGAAGAACCCCGACCCAACTGGAGACTGTGAAGGTCTGATAAATCCCTTAGCCAAGTTCTCCTGAATGTACTCTGCCATAGCCTGAGTCTCAGGACGTGACAGGGAGTACAACCTGCTCTTGGGAAGCTTAGCATTCGGCAACAAATCAATGGCACAGTCATAGGGGCGATGGGGAGGTAGTACCTCTGCAACTCTTTTGGAGAACACGTCCGCAAAATCTGCATAACATCCTGGCAATCCTGGCAAAGTTAGCTGCGAAAGCCTGACTGGAAGGCTCAAGCAACTCCTGAAACAATCAGTACCCCAACTAAGAATCTCCCCAGAGACCCAGTCAAATTGAGGATTGTGGGCCCTTAACCAGGGTAACCCCAACACCAATGGGGCAAAAGTACAGACAGTCACATAAAAGGACAATTTTTCACAGTGTGTGGCTCCAATAAACAAAGAAATCTGGCTAGTGCAAGAGGTAATTTTACCCTGGGATAATGGTTCCCCGTTTAACCCACAAATCTCAATTTCCGATGCCAAGGGTACTAAGGGAACAGAGTGTTTCAGGGCGAATTGGCGGTCCATAAAAACCCCGTCGGCCCCACTGTCCACAAAGGCCTCAGTCTTGACAGTTTGACCGAGGATCTTCAAGGTCACCGGAATGATAAAAATCTTCTTGGGAAATTCCGACTTCTGACCTGACAGGATATTTCCCATCACCCTCAGGCCCTGAAGTTTTCCGGCTTTTCTGGGCATGATACTACCACATGACCTTTATTCCCACAGTACAAACATAACCCCTGCTGTCTCCTCCGCGTCTTCTCACGCGAGGAGAGGCGGGTAGCCCCAATCTGCATAGGCTCCTCGGAAAATTCCTCAGAGTCTGAGGTTCCCTTGGGAAAGAAGGAAACCTCGGTCTCCCTTTCAAGCCTGCGCTCTCTCAGCCGTCTATCCACCCGAATGGATAACTGCATGAGCTGATCCAAGCTATCAGGCAAGGGATATTGTACCAGTTGGTCTTTTAACTGGTTAGAAAGACCTCTTCGGTACTGGTGTCTCCGGGCTGGGTCATTCCACTGGGTATCATGGGCCAACCTCCGAAACTCCATACAATAAACCTCAACTGGCCTTCGCCCTTGCTTAAGGATCGAAATCTGAGCCTCGGCTGAGGCCGTCTTGTCAGGGTCATCATACAATATGCCCAGTGCCGTAAAAAAAAGCATCAACACTTTTAAGCGACGGACAGTCAGGCTGCAACCCATATGCCCAGACCTGTGGGTCTCCTTGTAGCAAGGAAATCACTATGCCCACCCGCTGAATCTCCGACCCAGAAGACTGAGGCCTAAGCTGGAAATATAGCTTGCAGCTCTCCTTGAAACAAAAGAACTGCGAGCGATCTCCAGAAAAACGATCCGGGAGATTTACTTTCGGCTCCTTAACCCCTGAAGGTACTGCTGCTGCGGGAGCTCCGCCAGCGGCCTGCGAGGTGTGCATTTTAATGGACAAATCATTAAATTGTCGAGTCAGGACCTGCACCTGATCGACCACCTGTTGCAAAGTATTTTGAGGGGTATGCTCCATATTCCCACAAAATTTCAACAGGAGTATTAGGCTGCTGAATATGTTATGCACACCAGTGCCAGCAGGAATGTACTGGTGTCTGAACGGTGAGGGATGCAAAACAAATGAACTCACAGACAGACTGGGGAATATGACATTACATACACAGAAGGTGATAGGGTAACAAAATAAACACAAAGTGAACAGAGAAGCCCAAAGGCTAAGAAACTGGGTGTCTCCCTAGTATTAGGAATGCTCAGATGGAAAGAAGCGAGATGTAGTGATTTAATACGTAGAGAACCCGAAATGCTGTTGCTAAGGGCAACAGCAAAACCCTAAAGGGTTACCAACGGGTGTGGCAGTAAACTCCTTGGTCAGAGATGGAATAATAGACACAAGGAGAGTCTCCACAATCTTAGTCCTCACTTGCAGTGCACTGGTTTAGCTTACTGCCACTAAACTGACACCTGAACACCTTGCACAGTGAGAAAGGATTTTGGCAGGCAAGTCTGAGAATACAGCCGCAAACTTGCTAGGTTCACAGAGTAGCAAAAGAACCCCAGCAGGTTAAACGACTGACTCCAGTCTTACTGCTAGGTCTGGATTGGCAGAGTGTAATACCAAATCCCAAGGCCTATTTGCAGTAAGCAACAAACAAATACAAAGTTTACACAGTACTAGCTAGCTTTCAGGAACTGACTAACCAACAAAGATTCAGCAGCATCTGCCTAACCTGAGAAGAGGGTTTATATAGCAGGTGCTGTCCACGCCCCACTCAGACCTCACAGACTGTGAGCACAAAAACCAGCACCGGATCCCCTGCCGTGCACAGAGCCTGTAACCACTGCACAGCAAAAGACCCGAACCGGAGTATCAGCTACGCTCAGGTTACTCCACTAGCACTTGTCTCCCGGTTGCCATGACGACGTGGCAGCACAGAGCAGGAGACCCTAACACATACACACTAAACGATATGAACGATGAAAGATATTGGTGAACGTTTTCTCTTGAGCTTCCAGGCATACTTGATGAAAGATATTGTGCATACACACTGAACGATTTTTCAAACGATATGAACTATGAAAGATATTGCTAGCATCGTCTGGGACACTAATGGTGGCTAATTTAAATAATGAGCTGGCATTTCAGAGTGGCTATTATGATGAATATCGTTCATATCATCCGTCGTTCATCGTTCACAGAGTACACACTGGACAATATACACCTTTTCATAAAAGATATAGGCAAAATTGAGCTGCATGTTTAGAAGATAAAAACCCTAGCTGATGAAGGGCGGAGGCGGCATCGTTCATTGCATACACACTGGACTATGGGGGTAATTCCAAGTTGATCGCAGCAGGATTTTTGTTAGCAATTGGGCAAAACCATGTGCACTGCAGGGGAGGCAGATATAACATGTGCAGAGAGAGTTAGATTCGGGTGGGGTGTGTTCAATCTGCAATCTAATTTGCAGTGTAAAAATAAAGTAGCCAGTATTTACCCTGCACAGAAACAATATAACCCACCCAAATCTAACTCTCTCTGCACATGTTATATCTGCCTCCCCTGCAGTGCACATGGGGGGTCATTCCGAGTTGTTCGCTCGCAAGCGGATTTTAGCAGATTTGCTCACGCTAAGCCGCCGCCTACTGGGAGTGAATCTTAGCATCTTAAAATTGCGAACGACGTATTCGCAATATTGCGATTACACACCTCGTAGCAGTTTCTGAGTAGCTTCAGACTTACTCGGCATCTGCGATCAGTTCAGTGCTTGTTGTTCCTGGTTTGACGTCACAAACACACCCAGCGTTCGCCCAGACACTCCCCCGTTTCTCCAGCCACTCCCGCGTTTTTTCCGGAAACGGTAGCGTTTTTTCCCACACGCCCATAAAACGGCCTGTTTCCGCCCAGAAACACCCATTTCCTGTCAATCACACTACGATCGCCTGAGCGAAGAAAAAGCCTTGAGTAAAAATCCTAACTTCTTAGCAAATTTACTTGGCGCAGTCGCAGTGCGGACATTGCGCATGCGCACTAAGCGGAAAATCACTGCGATGCGATGAAATTTACCGAGCGAACAACTCGGAATGAAGGCCATGGTTTTGCCCAATTGCTATCAAAAATCCTGCTGCGATCAACTTGGAATTACCCCCAATATTGTGAACAATTTCGCTCACAAAGCCCAAAATGAGCGATATAGTTCACAGTATCTTCTAGTGTGTATGGGCCCTTAAGGCTTAAAAATCTTACAAGACTTGACTAAACAAATTGTCACAATTAATGAAGAAGGATATAATGATGCAGTACTTAGCAAGTATGTAATGTCAGACACTAAGGCCCTCATTCCGAGTTGTTCGCTCGTTAGTGGTTTTCGCAATGGAGCGATTTGTCGCAAACTGCGCATGCGCAATGTTCGCAGTGCGTCTGTGCCAAGTAAATTTGCCAAAAAGTTAGGTATTTTACTCACGGCTTAACGAAGAAATTTCTTCGTTCTGGTGATCGGAGTGTGATTGACAGGAAGTGGGTGTTTCTGGGCGGAAACTGGCCGTTTTATGGGTGTGTGCGGAAAAACGCTGCCGTTTCTGGGAAAAACGCGGGAGTGTCTGGGCGAACGCTGGGTGTGTTTGTGACGTCAAACCAGGAACGAAACTGACTGAACTGATCGCAGTGGCAGAGTAAGTCCCGAGCTACTCAGAAACTGCAAAGAAATTTCTATTCGCAATTATGCGAATCTTTCGTTCGCAATTCTGCAAAGCTAAGATTCACTCCCAGTAGGCGGCGGCTTAGCGTGTGCAAAGCTGCTAAAAGCAGCTAGCGAGTGAACAACTCGGAATGAGGGCCTAAGCCAATTAGCACTGCTATTGACAAAGGCACTAAAGTCACAAATAATAAATAATAACAATTTTATATATATATATAGCTCCAAAAGGACTCAAGGCGCTGACAGTGCATACAAAATACAGCATTTTTTATGTTAAAAAACAAAACAGTAAATGTTTCACAAAGCATCTGCTGTAAAAGCCTATATAGTTGTGGAATGAAAGTATGCATCTTAATATGCAATTTGTCACAAATTAAAAGATTGTATTCAGCATATTACATGTAAATGATTCCTGAAGTATACAAACAACAAGATCGATGCAGAAATTGTGAAACAAAACTAAAATATAATTATAGACATTTTTACCAATGAAAACAAACGCAGGTACTCTTGACTGAAAATATTATGCTGCCTAAGGTATAGGTGCAGATATTGGTCCAATTCCAGTATATGGTTCTCCCAAATTACTGATGGTGATTAACTAAGGGCGTTTTCAGGGAGTGTGCTAAAAAAACACAGGCGTGCCAGGCAAAAATGCAGGAGTGGCTGGCAGAACGCAGGGCGTGTTTGTGACGTCAAACCAGGAACTACATAGACTGCAGTCATCGCAAGATAGGAGTAGGTCTGGAGCTACTCAGAAACGGCATGAAATTATTCCTGTGCAGTTCTGCTAATCTTTCGTTCACACTTCTGCTAAGCTAAAATACACTCCCAGAGGGCGGCGGCCTAGCATGTGCACTGCTGCTAATAGCAGCTAGCGAGTGATCAACTCGGAATAAGGGCCCATGTGCACTGCAGGGGGGGGGGGGCAGGTACTGTATAACATGTGCAGAGAGAGTTAGATTTGGGTGGGTTATATTGTTTCTGTGCAGGGTAAATACAGGCTGCTTTATTTTTACACTGCAATTTAGATTTCAGTTTGAACACACCCCTCCCAAATCTAATGGGCCCTACAGACTGGGCGACCCGCTGCCGAGCTGCCCGACCGCCGATACGGCAGACAGGCGACCCGGCGGTTGGGGGAAGGTGACGGGGGGAGTGAAGTTTCTTCACTCCCCCTGTCACCCGGCGCCACAGCAATGCATGCTAATATGGACAATCTCATACATATTGGCCTGCATGCACAAGCGACAGGGCACCGGGATGCGGTCAAGATCCCGCCGACACCGGGATCCCGATCGGCACAATCCCAACATATTCTCCCTCTGTGGGTGTCCACGACACCCATAGAGGGAGAATGAATTTGTGTGCCGAGCGTAGCGAGGCACCGTGCCTGCAGCGTGGTGAGCGCAGCGAACCCGCAAGGGGCTGCGTTGCGCTCGCTCCCCTGTCGGGATTGTGCCAGTCGGGATCCCGGTGTCGGTATTCCGACCGCCGGGATCCCGTCCGGCGGGATTACGTACTGATCCCAGGGCACCAACGAGGAACGAGTGCGGGGTCGCGCATTGTTCATCGTTGGTGCCTACACACTGCATGATATGAACGAGAACGTTCATATCGTGCTGTGTTATCTGCCAGTGTGTAGGGCCCTTAACTCTCTCTGCACGTTATGGGCCTAATTCATTAAGGATAGCAAATTCTGCTAATCAGTAGAATTTGCTATCCTTTTGCACGCATGCTGGTTGCCGCCCAGCGCTGGGCAAGGCCGTCCAGCATGCTGACCGGCGCCTCCCCCACTGAACAAGCAGAAATTGCGATCGCCTCGCAATTTCTGCTTGTCAGCATAGACTAAGGTCGACTCCTGCTGGTGCAGCTTAGCTGCGGTCGCAGGAGTCCCGGCGCCATCTTACCTGTCGTGGCGGCTGCATGTGACATCACGCAGCCGCCGCGGCCGCTCCCCTGACACGACCCTATTCGTGCTGCACTGCCCACCATTCGGAATGCCCTGCTCCCGCAACGCTCCGTTACCTCCCTGAAAACAGAGCGTTGCCGCCCCCCTCCCGCCCCGTGACCGCACTCTGCCTGATTGACAGGCAGAGGTAAACGCATTTTCTGCATGCGCAGTACGGCCCGCTGTGCATGCACCCGCGGCACCACCACAAAAATTCCGGTTGGATCGCGATTTGCGATCCGACCTGAATTAACCACTATATCTGCCCCCCCCCCCTGCAGTGCACATAGGGAGTCATTCTGACCTGATAGCATGCTGCCGTTCATCACAGTGCAGCGATCAGGTCAGAAGTGCACATGCGCCGGCGCCACAGACAGGCGACAGCTATCGTTGCCTAGCGATCGCCTCTGCCTGATTGACAGGCAGAGGCGGTCTCTGGGCGGGAGGGTTTGGCCGCCATTTTGTGGGCGCGGTCCGGCCAACGCAGGTGTGGCTGGACCATGTGAGGGGCCGGCTGCAGCGGTTGCGTGAAGTCACAGGCAGCCGCTGCAACCCGGGCAGGGACGAGTAGCTCCTGGCCAGCATGCAAAAGCTGCGCTGTTTGTACTTCTGCGGGGGGGGGGGGGGATGCTGACATGCGGGGCAGACTAGCCCTGTGCTGCGTGTCCCCCCGCATGTCAATGTGCCTGATCGTAGCCCTGCAAAATTAATTAGGCCCATGGTTTTGCTCATATGCTAACAAATTTGCTGCTACGATCAGGTCTGAATTAGGTCCTAAATGCGTTTTCATAAGAATACCACTATGGTCGGTGGATGACTGCCATGGCCTGTGTGCAAAAGGCCTCAGTAAAACTTTGGTATCTTCTAAGCTTTCAAAAAGTTTCAAACACATTCAATCAGTGCAGCACTTAGCAACTGGACAATTTAAGAAATTCCACATCATGCTTGGTTAACTGATGCAATAAAAGCAATTGTGAACCTCCCAATTGTCACAATTTTTTGCAGGACAGTCTCAATTCATAAGATGTAAAAGGAGTGAAATTTTGACCAAAAGTATGCATTTCTGAGAGGATTGGGGTGGAATTTTGGGTGGAATGGGACGTGATGGGAATTGGGCAAGGCCAACCAGTAAATCAAGATACAAAGACACACTCTATATCAGGTGCATCCAAACTATGGCACACAGGTCAAACATACAACCTGCTGCAATTCCAGACCACCAGTAAGTGGATGAGCACTTGGAACTGAAGAGAAGAAGATAATTGAGAAAAAAAGTCAAGTATTCTGAAGTCTGACAGCCATCTTTCAATTCAAATCCCCTAACAAGGAGGTTGTCAATCCGCATATTTATAGTTTTAATGCCAATTTAATGCAGTAGCATGTTAACCTAGTCGATATGTTGGCGCCTGCATTGTGTTATCGACACCATCACTGTTGACATAGTGACTGTCGATCTGGCATACCAAACCCAGTTTTACCTACCTCGGGTAAAATACTTGTTTGATTCATTGTGTTATCTACAGTCTTGACTTGGATAAAAAATGAACAATCCCTAAATGACAAATTGCTTCACACTAAAAGTGCCCTATTCCCATTGTTGTAACAACAACAGCCCCTGCAGATGCCACGGTGGCATGGGGGCGCAGGCGCTGATACTCCCACCAGTGTTATGTAGATTATATGCGGTCTAGCCATCCAGATGAAATCTGCTGAAAATATCCCTCTAAAAATGGCCGCTGCCTAGGAGGAGACAGATGCTAGAGGACCTGCTTGACTTCTAACGTCTGTCAGGGTAGCACCAGGAATGCTGGCGCCGCTGGCAGAAGATTCATAAAGCTGCATCTGCTGTGAAACCACTGGCAATGACCATGTAACCCCTGGCAACGAGCATGAGACCCCTGACAATGAGTATGTAATTTAAAATTAATTAGAAGCCATACTTTGGGGCATAATTTGTAAGTGACATTATTGTGTAGGGGTTCATAAAATGGTGTAGGGGCATAACTGTGTGTGGCATATTGTGTAATGGGCATTACGGTGTGTGGCATATTATGTTCAGGAGCCTTACAGTGTGTGGCATAATGTGTAATGGGCATTACGGTATGTGGCATAATGTGTAAATGGGCATTACAGTGTGTGGCATAATGTGTAATGGCAGGGGGGAGCAAAATGTATAGTTACGCCACTGCCTACTCCCCCTTCACTCCCTGCCACAGTTAATGCTATCTGGTCTACATACGGAATTTAATGAATTACCTCAGTTATACACGACACACCGAATCACTTTATGAAGGTCTGGACCCCTTGGACTTCGAGGCCAAAACCCCCTTATCAACTGTATAGCTTCACTTCTTCTATGCTCACCCCACTGATGTTGCCAACGCTCACCAAATAGTTCCCACTTCCTTCCCCCCCCCCCCCCCTTCTTTTTACGTCTACCTTTTACTAACTGTTTATTATAGCTAGCATTTTACCTATATTTAACTGGTGAATTTACACTATTCGGCACCTGTTCATATCCATGTGCAATTCCTATTTTTCTTTCTACTTCTCATTATGCAATATCATCCATGCTGATGCTGCTCTGTGCTATATATTGTACTGTATTACGTTCAACAGTCCCTTGTTGCTTATTTATATCATTCACGCGCCCATGATTCAAACAAGCAGAGTAACTGTTTACGTCTTGAGAGTACACTGCTCTGCTTGTGAGTAGTAAGAACTCAGGGAAGGACCATTGTCAACACCAATCACTTTACATTTGGCAACTGGGGATTGCCTACAGAAGAGAAGTGAGGACCCATTAGAGATTTTGTGCGACCTGGTAAAAGTGCATCTGAGGAAAGAAAAAAATACAATTTAATCTTAAAGTAACGATCACTCAAAACTACAAAACTCTGCCAGTCACTCCAACGGCTCGGTACACCACTCAAAATTAAATTAAATGTAATTCATCCTCCTCTCACCTATAGAGCTCTCAACATCACTGCTCCTCCTACATCTCAGATTTTTTTCCACATACATTCAGGGCCTTATTCACGTTTACAAGGAGTTGCACAGATGCAAAGAAGCAGCTGTCAATTCTGTATCATTCAAATTCTAATGCACCACAAATGTCTGTAGGAGATAGACGCCCAGAGTTGTCTCTTGCACTAGTCTTAATGGGCAATTGTAGGGAGTGTAGAGGCCCCCCCGTGAACGATCCCCCTACCCCCAGATGCCGCAGACCCTGCACTTGTCACACCTTCAAAACAGGGATGACACGACATCACTTTGAAGAGTGGTGCTGCGCCTGTTCTACACCCCCCCCCCCCCCCCCCCAAAAAAAAAAAAAAAAAGCCTTGCAGGGGCTGCAGGCGTCATGCACAGAAAGGGTCTCCTGCCTGTGCAGGCTCCCAAGCATAGTATTTATATGCAAACCATTAGGTTTGCATACAAATATGAACTAGACCCTCAGTTCCGTCCTCTTCGCTCTGCTAGTGATTGTCTCCTCACCTCCTCCCTGGTTACCATTTACCAGGATTTCTCCATGACTATGTTTAGTCTATGGCGGTGGTTCTCAAACTGTGTGCCGTGGCACCATGGGGTGCCTCAGGATACTTGCAGGGGTGCCCTGGGTTGGTGGTCCAGGACCAGTAAAAATTATTTATGGTGAATGTAAAAGGCAAAACCAGTGCTGGTGGCTGTCAGTCATAAAATATGTGGACAAACAGAAGCAAAAGTTATCTCTCACAACTGAACCTTAAAATGACATATAAACACAAATTACCTAATTTAATATTTCTTTCTAACTTTCTCAATAAGAAACTCTTAGCCTAGGGGTGGTGTAGAAAAAAAATCTGATACTCTAGGGCGCCGTGATTCACAGAAGTTTGAGAACCACTGTTCTATGGAATGCACTCCATCACACTATCAGACAGTAAACTTTCATCCAGCATACCACTCTGCAAGTGTGCCCTTAAGACTCATTTTTTCATTATACCTTACCACCCCTCCATATGAGCAGGGTCCTCTTCCCTTTGTCTTCTGTAACGAGAGGTGCTATTTGCTGAGATTTATGGTACTATACTGAAAGGAATGGGTGCAGGTGTGTAATGATTGCATAGTGCATCTGCAATTCTGCACCCATTCCTTTTAGTGTAGTGCCATAAATCTGAGCAGATAGCCCCTCTCATTACAACCACTAGGGTGTGCAGTCTAGAGCCATTCCCCTTTTATACTTCATATACTATGTGCATAAATACACACCTGAAGTCTGAGATTGCTTCATTCTTGACTAGTACCCATGCCCCACCTTACCAACTGGTTTTAAGCAGGGACCAACATCTGACTGCACATTGATGATTCAGGCATAATTCAGGGTAAGTCCCATTATTTTCATATAGTGTCATTTTTTGGGGGAGGCAAACATTGGGGCGTGGGGTCCCCTGAGCTGTTCTGTTTGGGCCACTCCAGGGCATCACACCCTAACACTTTACTCACAATTTTTATCACTACCTCGATGTGTGTTTTTTTATCTATGTATTTTTTTCACATACTCTCTATATTTATTTTTATAACACTTTCTACACTCAGTAACTACTGTATCTTTGCTTTTCCTATACTTCATAAACACCTCACTATTATTTTCTACTAGTGTGATGCCCCGGGTTTTTTTTTTTTTTTTTTAGCTCGGCTAGTTTGGGGGTGCCTTGCGCCCCGGATGTAAACCAGAAAAGTGTTAGGGACTTGCTCGACAGAGGTAACCTCAACATATTATTGGGGTGTGGGTTGATAGATAGTGTCTAGTTAGACAGTCAATAGATAGAAACCATATGTTAGACAGACATTAGGTCAGCAGGGTCAAAAGGTCGACATGAGGGACAGGGTGGGACAGAGTGGGGGGATTAGAGGATTTAGAAGGGGTGGGCCAGTACAAAGCAGTGAGTGAGATGAGCCAGATAATCACACATAAAAGTTTTTACATACATCTAAATAAAAAATAAATCCAGTAACCAATAAAATCACAAAACAGGCCAGTCATAGTCACATAACATTTGAGCACCAGGAGCAAAAGTGTAAAATGGCTGTTCACCAGGGGCTAAAGTGGTCCAGAACAGGGCAGAACTGCATTCTATCAGTTGTACTTGGAGAGAGAATGTGTGTTAACCTTTTCATGCATAGAGGCAGGGGCGGATTGGAATAGAAAACCAGCCCGGGAAATTTCTGGATGCAGCCCTGATGGAGGCGGAGTCTGTTGAGGGGGCGGAGATAATGAATATATATATATCTATATATATATATAAAATATATGGCCTAAAGACGTGGACACTGTGACGTCATCCTCCGGAAGCAGAGCCGGTGTGGAAGCGGGCCGGGATAAGAATGCTGAACGGCTGACACATATGCTGATGATGAAGAAGTCGCGGCTGACACATATGCTGATGATTCTTATCTTATATGTATGCGAACTTATGTTTCAAGTAAAAGGTGTGTTTTTAAAGATATGTACAAGTGCACTCTCCATATTTTACCAGTTCCGTACGTACTCCAGTGGCATGGAGTGGATTTGAGCAGCATTTGGATGAAAAAACTCTGGATGTCCTAAAGCCTGTTTGTGCTTTAACTGAACTTTGTTTCAAATATATTATATATATATATATATATATATATATATATTTATTTATTTCCAAAGGCAAGGATGGCACTCCCAAAGCAATAGAAAAGTACAGAGCTGGTGCACTGACATAAAAGGAATGTAGAAGAATGCAGGTGCAGCACTTACAGCGTAATAAATGGACAAGTAGCAGTCACATTAAATGTAATCAACGTTTCAGTGGCCCAGCACTGTCATCAGGCTTTTAAAAGCCTGACGACAGTGCTGGGCCACTGAAACGTTGCTGACATTTAATGTGACTGCTACTTGTCCATTTATTACACCGTGAGTGTCGTACCTGCATTCTTCTATATATATATATATATATATATATATATATATATATATATATATATGCCTCCCCAGCCTGTCTACGTGGGGGTCAGTCAATCAAGAAAGCCCCCCCCCCCCCTCTTCTCGCAGAGCAGAGTGTCAGCTTTTTGTCTCTCCCTGTGGGACAATGGCGTTCCCCCCCTCACCACCCCACACACATACAGAGAGGGGTGAGCTGACCAGTGACCCACCTGTTAGCCAGCGGATGACAGAGCAGCTCCTGGCTGAGACGGGGTCAATACAGAATACAGATGCTCCCAGCTGCTGGTATGTGGAGGTGGGGCTGGCTGGGAGGGAAGACCTCACACGAGGGAAATGTTCCATGCTGTCAGAGGCAGAGCTGCGAGGGGAACGTGCAGCGGAAGCCGCTCCCCTCACTCACAAGGAACACAACAGCAGAGCTGAGGACGTTCCTCGCTCAGCTGTTGTGATAGTGGGCGGCACACAGCAACTTCAGCGCTGTGGCTCCAGCTTGAGCTGCGGCGGCTGTAGTTATATGACATTGGGGGGAGCACAGCCACTAAGGAGCGCAAGGGGGGCCAGCCCACCGGCAATCCGTCCCGGCGTACCAATCCACCACTGCATAGAGGTCACTACAGTGGACAGCTGTGTTAAAGTCATTATCTCCTATAAAACTCTCTTTCAACATCACTAGTGCATTGTGTCCTCTTGAAATCAATAGTGCAAGGTGTCCTCATCTTAGGACCTCAACTAAAATTAGAAGGTATGCCACCTAGTGTCAGTTTTTAATTCCTACAAAAACAATAAGGTAAAAATAAAATGTCAGAGAAAAATTCATCAGCACTGAGCACTTCAGGGATATATGTGAAATCAGTTTACTCAAAGATAGCACTGCAGCTAAAATAAATAAATTCAAGGAAAGTAACGTTTAGCATAATATGATAGATGTTTTGCTCAAATATTCAATTACATTTTTTCACAGTTGATGTAAAATCATATATCCACTTCAGTGGACGTCATGCAATACAAAGATCCATACTGTGTGCTAGGCTTGCCCTGGCATATAGGCCTAACCTATATATAATAGCCAAATATGCCAGTTTTGACAACCGATAGCCTTTGGGTGGTATTCAATTATCCGCGATAATATTGGGACTGTGAAAACTGTGATGTTTCTAATTTTTTAATTTTTTTATCACCAGTATCCAATTATATCACCCCCATTTTTCTTACGAAAATACTTTGGGTCCGCAAAAAGCTGCAAACCTATGTATTCTCGCGGCATTTATTGCGACACAAATAGTCACTTGATGGGGATTTGGCTTCACCTGCCTGAGGCAGGCAAAACCAATCCACAATAAATGCCAGCTATCAGGGCTAATAGGATAGCCCCCGGTGAACCAATTAGCTGCGGTAAATTACAGTGGCTAATTGGATACCCCCCTTTGTGTACTGGATGCAGAGCCGGTCATAGGCATAGGCAAACTAGGCAATTGCCTAGGGCATTTCATATGCCTAGGTGCATCAGCAGCTTCTGCTGATTAAAATGATGCGGCATGCCTATATTCTGTGTGTAGCATTTCATATGCAGATACAGCCACAGTCTCACACAGTATATAGGCATGCTGCATATCATTTAAATCAGCAGAAGCTGCTTGTGCATCCTAGCCACATAGCAATGCAAATAATATACATTTTCATTAAAAAAATGTGCCCGACGTTAGAATTGAGGCAAGATTTATGAAGACACATCTGCATTCAAGCAGAGGCAGAGGTCACAGTGTTAGTGGCAATGTGAGTGTTGTGTGCATGTGAGTAGGTTGGTTGTGCAGTAGTGTTCGGAATATGTGTAAGGAGCATTATGTGTGTCATGTAAAAATGCATTAATAATGTGCAACATATGTGTAAAAGGCACTATGTGTGCTTATGTGTATAAGGGCATTAATAATGTGCGGCATATGTGTAACAGGGTACTACTGTATGTGTGTCATTATGTGTATAGGGGCAATAATAATGTGCAGCAAATGTGTAGGGGGCACTACGTGTGTCATTATGTGTATAAGGCATTAATAATGTGCGGCATATGTGTAAGGGACATTACGTGTAAAAGGGCATTAATAAAAGTTGTCATAATGTGTAAGGCGCATTATGTTTATAAGGACTTTAATAATGTTCCTCATATGTGTAAGGGGCATTACTGTGTGGCATTATGTGTATAAGGTGCTCTACTATGGCGTTGCATATAGAAAGGGCACTACTGTTTCATCTAATATGAATAAAGAGCAATAGGGTGTGGTGTAATGTGAATAAGGAGCTATTCAGTGTGATGTAATGGGAATAAGGGGCTCTACTGTGAGGAGTAACGTTTATAAGGTAAAGTGATACTACTGTGGGATGTAATATGAATTATGGAAACTATTGCATGATCAAATGTGAATAAAGTTGCAGTACTGTGTGGCATAATTGGAAATGGGGTTACTATTGTGTGGCCATGCCCCTTTGCCAGCAAAAACACACCCCTTTTTGGACTGTGCGCCAAATGTGCGAACTGTTCCTATTTAAAATATAGGGGGTACAAACCCCAAAATAAGGACTGCTATGGATGAGGGGTGATGGTGCTGGGAAAGAGGTGCAAGGTCAGAGGCGGAACCAGCGGTGGTGCTAGGGGGCACCAGCCAAAATCTTGCCTAGGGCATCATATTGGCTAGGGCCGGCTCTGACTGGATGCTACTCCAGCTTTCACACCAATTTAAAATTCAGTCAAATTCAGTACACAAAAGTGTGAAAAAGGCTAACTTTCTAGGTATGAAGCAAACTCAGAAGTTAATTTAAATATTTGTGTTATAAACACTGAGGATGGATATATACATAAAATGCACTGTTTTCAACTTAGAGAAATTTTAGTTTCTGGAGAAAAATAAGCAACATTATAAAAAAAAAAAAATAATAATAATAATAATAATAATAATAATTTGGAACCATACCAGACATGTCTTTTTACATTTTACCTTACTTTAAAAAAAAAAAAAAAAACTCCCAAAAAACTTTAATGGTTAAAATACTGTTCCATGATGGTAGGGCAATTTTTTGATGTTGCAGATACATGTTGTATACTCAAGTGGACACGTGTATAACATTTTTCGTTTTGTAGATTAAAAAAAACAACTTTGTGTTTTTATAAGCCCTGAATACTAAACAAATTTTTTTTAAATAAAATCTTGCATTAAGTTAAAATAATTTATATATGAAAGGGTTAAAATGCGTCTAAAATGTATTTCTGAATATCATCTAAGTATGGTGCCACATGCCAGAAAGAGAACTGGTGCTCCCCCCCCCCCCCCCCCCCCCCACCATATTTGAAATCGGGACAGTGCGCACCAAAGGCGCATTAAAAATATATAAGGGCTTGGTTTCATGGGCAAGGGGCTTGGTCACAAAATAATACCAATTCATATTACATCGCACAGTAGTCTCCATTATTCAAATTACTCCATACAGTTGTGCCACTTATACACATTACACCAGGTAAAGCTCCTTATACACATTATGGCAGGCAGAGTACCCATTTTACACATTACGACAGACAGAGCACCCTTTTTACACATTACGGCAAGCAGAGTCCCCTTTTTACACATTACGGCAGGCAGAGTCTCCTTTTGACACATTATAGCAGGCAGAGTCCCCTTCTGACACATTACGGCAGCAGAGTCCCTTTTTTACACATTACGGCAGGAAGAGTCCCCCCTTTTACACATTTCAGCAGAAATACACGAGAGAGAGTGTGTGTGTATGTGTGTGAGAGTGTGTGTGTGTTACTTACATTTGACCAGCTGGCAGTCCTCTTGTCCTTCCCGCCCTACGCTGCGGCTCTTTACAGCGCAGGGCACTGTGGGTAGGCTTGGGATGGGCTGGGAGAGGAGTCATCTCTTCCAGAACAGGGGGTGGTGGGGGGATGAGGAGGGAGAGATGGGAGGCAAGGCGGCCAAGCTGCAGTGCTGCTCAGCTACCTATGTCAGAAAAGGTAGCCGGGTAATGCAGCTGAGCTGAGCAGTGACAGAGGGCGGGCGGGTGGTCAGGCTGACCTCACAATGCGGCGGTCCCGTGGCCCAGCAGGTGTTGCCGGTGGTCCTGTGCCCACAGTGCATATGCGCTGTGTGCCAGGCACCACTGGCACACTGCTAATTACGGCCCTGCATCTAAGCGACCACCAGACTCCTGGCCATTCACTTTAAATATCTCTATACACAACAGTGTGTGTGCATGCATGTGTGTGTACGTGGTATTCTTTCCAGTTATACAGATGTTTACTTTGCTCTGGATTTTTCCTTATTTGTGCTTCCTATTTGTTCCAATATAAGTATACAGCCAGAACAATTTTCAAGGGCAACATCTTTCTTATTTACTCTGGGCACAATCAACTCTAGTTGTGCCTCTGGCAATGGCAAAGTACCACGTCAGAGTAGCTGCGCCCAACGTGGTAGGGGAGGGGGGTGGGTACATTTCACCACCTTTACAGTTCCACCTTGGCCCTGCTGTCCACCCTGTTCTTAGTTTGTAAATATGACATTTTTATTCCTTAAGCTACAGGACAATGATTACTGAAATCTACAGTATGGGACTGTGGTTAGGTATGTCTGATAGAATTGTTAAGTTATTATATGTTACTCTCTGAACGTATAAAATTGTTAGCATTTTGGGTGACTATACATAATGGCATTCTTCAATATGGTGATTAATTACCTATCTGATATTACTGAATTTCTGTCTATCTTGAATGTGACTTATTAAGAGTGCATTTCTCAACGTAATCCAGAAATATACAAGGTAATTAATGCTTTGAACAGATTTGTTGGAAATTATACTAAAGCACAATCTGTAAAACAGCCTGTTCTAAAGCATGTATTTATACAGTATATATGGTACATATATTTCACAGATTGTATGTCTGAGTCTCGCATTATAAGAACTCATCACAAGGATAAGTGAGTGAGACTAAAACATGTTGCTTCATAAACAATTTATATCAATCTGACATAACACAGTAATCCTATTAAATCTGAATGGAAGCTTCAAGATATGAAAAGGGTAATGAGATTACAGAAGGATTACTCAGGACTTCTTTTTTATTTAAACTGTGGAACTGTTTAGGTTAATGCACTAAGCACTCAGCAATCATCAGATGCTACGTCATTAGTGTAAGCATAGGCAATACCCACACCTTTTACTTTACGAACATTGTAAATAAAGCACTACTGACTCTTTATTGTTCTTTTTTTACTGTACCGCCATCTTTCTTTTTAAATCAGGTATTGTATATAAAAAAAAATTAAGACCATCTTTCTATCCCCTGATAACCATAATTTGGATTCATTTGGCAGGACAGTCCTCAATGTAAGTAGAGGAAAGGGACAAGGTCTAGAAATTTGGCTGGGGCATCTGGAAAATGTGAACATGAGTGAGTGAATTGGTGACTGACTGGGGCTATGATACAAATTTCAATCCCTGGGGGTAATTCAGACTGCATCGCGGCAGCGATCGCAGTCTGAATTACTGTTGTGTGGAATGCGCACGCACAGCGGCCGCACTGCGCGTGCGCACCCCGAGAGCCTAGTGAGATGTTATCAGTGCAGGGGGGGGGGGGGGGGGGGGGCAGGGCCTGACATGCAGGGTAGACTAGCCCTGAGCTGGGCAACCCCCGAATGTCAGAGTAAATGATCATAGATGGAAGGAAAGGGGTAGCAATCAATGCCTTTGTCAGCCTTCAGAACCTAGATTATATACGGGGTGATGAAATAACCATGGTCTCACAAACACATTAAGTTAATTTGATTTTCTTAGTTAGTTTGCATCCTTTTAGTGGTAGTACAATAGAGCTATTGTAGTGTATTGTGACATCTCCCACATCCATGGTTTTCTATCAAAATTAATGCCAGCAATCACAATAATTATCCAGTAATACACTTAGATTTAGTAATAATACCGACTAATGTGTTACCAGTAACATTAATGCATATTAATAACCCACAAATTGTAGTAATACTAAGTAAAATATCAGCAAAAGTAATAGGCCCCAATAATATGACAGAAAACCACTATAAATTCTAAGTTCTTGGCGATCTTTGTTGAATTGATGTGTTCTACTATTCACTGGCAATGATAATTGTTGACAGGTGACACATTCCAAATGGCTTCATTGTTGATTTTGTGTGTCATCTCTGTGGATACCAATTTACATGCATTTACATGACAAATACCTTGTATTTTTATGTATGACTTTCTTATATGATTAATAAAAATTAGATTGCCAAAAACACTATAAATCACATTACAGTGTTTGTAATGGTAAATAAAGCATCACTATTGACTGTAGTGTAAAGCAATGGCTGGTGGGTCAGCGCCGTAACTAGGTGTGTGCCAGCGGTGCCTTGCACACAGCGCAACTGCACTGTGGGCGCACCATCTGGCATCACCACCCGCACGGCCACTGCCCGCTCCCTTGGCTCTCACTGCCTCCCGCTGACCGCTGACCGCCGTTGCCCTGATCATTTTGTTTTGTAAAGAAGCCGCGGCCGCTATTTTAAGTCCGGGCAGTGGATAAGGATTTCCAGGTTGCCGTCAGGCACCTCCCCTCCCTTCCCCATTTCCCCAGCCAGGCTGTGCCGCTATTCCCAACTCAGTGGGGACGCCAGTCGGAGACTTACATTATAATTGCATACTGTAGCCCATATATATGATCCAGAGGAGAGCCGCTGCATACTGTACTACAGAGGCAGACTGCCTCCAGCTATGTCCGGCGGAGACCTCTCTCGGAGAGGTCACAGCTGGACATGGCTGGAGGCAGTCTGCCTCTGTAGAACAGTATGCAGCGGCTCTCCTCTGGATCAGGCTCTCCGGTCCGTGTTTATGCTACAGCACTTGGGCACTGACAGCAGCTGTTCCCGGCCTCCCGCACTGTCACATGCTGCAAGGACGCGCTGTTGTTCCTGGGAAACAGAACGAGGAGCCGGAGCTGAAGAGACAGAGAGCAGTAAGAAGACGTCCTATGTAAGAGTGAGTATATAACTACCGGGGGTCGGGGGAGCGCAGTATAGCAATGGGGGAGGAGGAGCACACAGAGGAATATAAGTGGAAGGAGCTTTATTGTGTTGTCTACAAATAGAGGAGATGGAGGGGGGGGGGGGTTAGGCGAAGAGCACATTAAAAAAACAGCCACTCTGGAATGAGAGGGTGTGTATGTGTGTATGTGTGGGTGTGTGGTGGTGGTGGTGGGGGGGGGGGGGGGGGAGGGGGATGGGATGGGGTGGATTGGGGTGTTTCAGAGACACAGCAGAATAAACATAAAACACAGGATGTACAATAAAAGCATGGGGGTAAGGGGTGCTGTGGAAAACAGTAATGAACATACATGGGGTCAGATATTACAAGGGCACTTGATGGTAATTGCTGATGGTGGTGTGGAGTACAGAGCACAATAAAGAAATTAAAATACAGAAGATGGGGTTTGTAGAGGTGAGTGCCACAATAAATAAACCCCAAATAACAGGTGTGCTGTAGTAAGGTAGTATCACTTCCAGTCTCTCCCCTTCCCTCTTTCTTTTTCTCTCTTGCTTCCCTCTCTGTTTCTCTTCTTGACACTCTTTCTCCCTGACACAGTCTCTCTCAGACACTGTCTCTTTCTCTCCCACTGACACTCTCTCTCCATCTCTCTCTTCCTATATTTCTTTTCTGCCTGCCGTAACGTGTAAAATGGGGCTCTACCTGGTGTAATGTGTTTAAGTGGCGCTACTGTCTGGTGTAATTTGAATAGTGGAGACTACTGTGCAGTGTAATATAATTTCGTATTATTTTGTGGCCACGCCCCTTCCCCATGAAGCCACGCTCCTATATTTTGCCTTATTCAAAATATAATGGGGGGGGGGGGGGGGGCGCCGATGATATTTCTTGCACATAGCGCTAAAATGTCTAGTTACGGCACTGTGGTGGGTTATATGAGTGAGGTAGATATCGGTTGCGTATGCGACACTCCCCATGCAACGGCCATTCTGTAGTCTCACCACTGACTGCACCTTATATTATGTCAGTGCAGATGTAGTGAAGACAAAACATAGCTTCAGGTCAGCGGAAGCCACTGTGGATAATCAGTAGAGCACAGCAAGGGTCCCAGGAGGGCCCTTTTTGTTATGTGGCTGAGTAATGCCACCAGCAGTTGCAATGTCCAAAAAAAATTAACAATAGGTTTAACACATATTACAGCAACAGTAATGTCCAGAAAAAAAACCCATCACTATAATTAGTGCCCAGTAAAATATCACAAAAGCAGTAATGACAAATATTATGCCACCAATACAACTGATGCCCAAAAATAAGCTAACATTTCCCAATACAAAGCTGTAGTAAAAATAATTTCTGCTACTAGTAAGCATGTCAATATGGTACCAGTGGGCAGAGCCGTAACTAGACCTTTTGGTGCCCTTTGCCAGAAAGAGCATTGGTGCTCCCCCCCCTTATGTTTTAAATAGGGGACAATGAGCACCCAAAAAAGGGGTGTGGTCTAGCAGGGAAGGGGCTTGGCCACACAATAATACACCCAATTTAAATTACGCCATGCAGTAGCGCAACTTTATTCAAATTACACAGTACGGTAGTTTCCCTTATTAATGTTATGCCATACAGTAGTGCCCCTTAAGCCACACAGTAGTAGTGCCCCTTATACACATTATGCCTCACAGTAGTACCCCTTATTCATGTTACTTCACACAGTAGAGCACCTTATTACACCACAGTAGTGAAACTTATACATTTTACGTCACACAGTAATACCCCTTATTCACAGTAAGTCACACAGTATTATCCCTTATTCACATAATGTCACACAGTTGTAGTGCCCCTTTTACACATTATGCCACACAATAGTGCTCCTTGTGTTACATCACACAGTAGTACCCCTTATTCATGTTATACTTCACAGTAGAGAACCTTATTCACATTACATCACATTGTAGTACCCTTATTAAATGTTGTCACACAGTAGTACCCCGTATTCACATTATGCCACACAGTAGTGCCCCTTATACACGTTATGACACACAGTAGAACCCCTTACTCACATTATGTTACACAGTAGTGCTCCTTATTCACTTTATGCCACACAGTAGAGCCCCTTATTCATGTTGCATCACACAGTAGTGCCCCTTATTCACATTATGTCACACAGTAGTGCCCTTTATTCACATTACGCCACACAGTAGTACCACTTATTCACATTATGTCAGACAGTAGTGCCCCTTATTGACATTACTAAACACTTGTCCTGCTTCTAGTTTTGGTTTAAGCGGGGGGAAGGGGGGTAGGCATTACAATTCAACTAACAAATTAAAGAACAAAACAATATTATTATTATTATTATTATTATACAGAAATGCTAAATCTGTATAGAGACTTATATAGGCACTTATGTATGTAGTTGTTTGGTTATGGGGCTGTGTGTAATAGGGAATGCAGCATTATCAGAAGTACCTCTGTGGGACTTCCAGCAGCTCCTCTCCCCGGACCGCTCTGCTTGTACTCTCTATCAAGCTGACACCCTCCACCTGGCTCCACTGATTGGGAGCCCTGACAGCGTTGCCTTTGGGGTTGTGGATGTCTTCTCAATAACCCCTCTCCTTGCAGGAATAACATTGGGATCTGCTACCCTGACAAGAAGCTGCTGCTCCTTGCACTCAGCACCAGACACCAGCACATTGCAACCGCCCCATCACTAGGGATGGCCATGGGTAGGTTATTCATTGAAGGTTACCATCAATGGTACTACTGATGGATAAACTTGATGGTGTGAAACTATCTGCAAGGGAACCATTGATGGCTTCACCCACCAATGGTCACCCCTGCTTTAGTATACACAAGGGTTATGGCCCAATCAGAGCCCAGGGGTGGGGTTTTGTGGGAGTGTCGGGGGCAGAGTTAAGCTTCGTGGCCTGTACATTAGAGATAAAAAATATATTCAGTTGTTTCTTTATCATCAATGGCAGAGACCATGTGGTGTGGTTCTCCACCATTAATGGTAAAAGTAACTGACATCGGTCATAGACCATCGATGATATTGAATAATCGACGGTTGATGGAGGGGTGTGTGAAGCTGTAACGGAAGATGCAGACACTGGCCTCGGGACAATACTGTCCATCGCTGACCTCCTCCATGCCCCCAAACAGTCACCGCACGTCAATCATGATGTGACTTTGGGAGCACTGTGTGGGATCTTGCAGATCCCACAACCTCAGAGATGTACATAAACCATTGGTACAAATTTGTGTATTGTATGCTAAGACAATGGGAAATATCAGCAGGAGTGGAACAGGAGTTTTTTGTGAGAAGAGAAGCAACAATAGAAACTCTGGGGTCCATGCGCAGTTTTTAAAATGGACAAGCTTTTGCCTAACAAAAAATGTCAATATTGAAAACCCACAGCTCAATATAATTCACCTTTTCATATTTACCAAGGTCTAAAATGGTTTTAGAAAAAATAAATACCTTTCCATGTTCCAACAGCCCTAAGCTTAGTTGTTATTATAAACTAATAAAGTGGTATTTTTTTTCTGTTACATCGGGGAGACTTTATCCTGCCCACTCCATAATGGAAACTCACCAGTCTGAATGAGAGGCACATGTGACGGCACACAGTGGTGCCGAGAGGGGGGAGAAGCAGGTAGTATTTACCTGGGCCCACGTGTCCCCCTCCCCCATACCTGGCAGCAGCAGTGGCCATGGCCGTCTTTTTGTATGGGCTCAATGGGCAATTGCCCAAGGGCCCCAGTAGTATGACTGATAGCTGAGGGTCCCCTTTTTCCAGGAGTACCAGATTTTTGAAAATCAGCACTGGGGAATTGGAAAAATCAGACTTCAAAGCAGTGGTCCCCATCCAAGCCTGTTAATTGCTCTTCCCAGCCAGATATCTCGGGTTTTGTCTGACTGAGTTTTTCTGAGGGTATACTCCAAAAGCTGGGACTCTACTATGCTCAGATCCAAAGATATTAGCCTTCCAGCAGCTGGTTCCTGCTCCAGCTCCACACGCCTGGTATGTAGTTTTATATTTGTGTCAGTGGATTGCCCTGACTCCTGAACTCTGATCTCCAAGTCCCCAGTACCTTCTGAAAGGTGGGACGCTCTCAGCGGCATTTCTAGAGAGGAGGGGACCCGTGTGCAGACTCCGTGTGTGGGCCCCCTCCTCTCCTGTAGCAGTCACCGTCGCTGCTAGTACTCTCAGCGCTGAGACTCTGGCACAGTGCCAGAGTCTACAGCTCATGCGCAGGACTCAGAAAAATGGCCGATCAGTGTGCTAGCAGCGGCGGTGGCGGCTACGGGAGAGGAGGGGGCCAACACACAGTCGCCATTGGACGCCGGAAAGGTAAGTATATAAGAAATGGGTGCGATGTGTGTGGTGTGGGCACACACTGCACCCATTATAGATACGCCAGTGGACGCTCTAGATTTTTTATCCCACTAAAACCTAAGAAAGCTATATCCAGGAACTGGAGATATCTGCAGTCAAGCAAGCTGCCCTCCCACCGGAAAATAAGAATTTACTCACCGGTAATTCTATTTCTCGTAGTCCGTAGTGGATGCTGGGAACTCCGTAAGGACCATGGGGAATAGCGGGCTCCGAAGGAGGCTGGGCACTCTAGAAAGATTTATGACTACCTGGTGTGCACTGGCTCCTCCCACTATGACCCTCCTCTAAGCCTCAGTTAGGACACTGTGCCCGGACGAGCTGACATAATAAGGAAGGATTTTGAATCCCGGGTAAGACACATACCAGCCACACCAATCACACTGTACAACTCGTGATACTATATCCAGTTTGACAGTATGAAAAACAACTGAGCCTCTCAACAGATGGCTCAACAATAACCCTTTAGTTAACAATAACTATTTACAAGTATTGCAGACAATCCGCACTTGGGATGGGCGCCCAGCATCCACTACGGACTACGAGAAATAGAATTACCGGTGAGTAAATTCTTATTTTCTCTGACGTCCTAGTGGATGCTGGGAACTCCGTAAGGACCATGGGGATTATACCAAAGCTCCCAAACGGGCGGGAGAGTGCGGATGACTCTGCAGCACCGAATGAGAGAACTTCAGGTCCTCCTCAGCCAGGGTATCAAATTTGTAGAATTTTGCAAACGTGTTTGCCCCTGACCAAGTAGCTGCTCGGCAAAGTTGTAAAGCCGAGACCCCTCGGGCAGCCGCCCAAGATGAGCCCACTTTCCTTGTGGAATGGGCATTTACAGATTTTGGCTGTGGCAGGCCTGTCACAGAATGTGCAAGCTGAATTGTACTACAAATCCAGCGAGCAATAGTCTGCTTAGAAGCAGGAGCACCCAGCTTGTTGGGTGCATACAGGATAAACAGCGAGTCAGATTTTCTGACTCCAGCCGTCCTGGAAACATATATTTGCAGGGCCCTGACAACGTCTAGCAACTTGGAGTCCTCCAAATCCTTAGTAGCCGCAGGCACAACAATAGGCTGGTTCAGGTGAAACGCTGACACCACCTTAGGGAGAAACTGGGGACGAGTCCTCAATTCTGCCCTATCCATATGGAAAATCAGATAAGGGCTTTTACATGATAAAGCCGCCAATTCTGACACTCGCCTGGCTGAAGCCAAGGCCAATAACATGACCACTTTCCACGTGAGATATTTTAGATCCACGGTTTTTAGTGGCTCAAACCAATGTGATTTTAAGAAACTCAACACCACGTTGAGATCCCAAGGTGCCACAGGGGGCACAAACGGGGGCTGAATATGCAGCACTCCTTTCACAAATGTCTGAACTTCAGGTACTGAAGCTAGTTCTTTTTGAAAGAAAATCGACAGAGCCGAGATCTGTACTTTAATGGAGCCTAGCTTTAGGCCCATATTAACTCCTGCTTGCAGGAAATGCAGAAATCGACCCAGCTGAAATTCTTCTGTTGGGGCCTTTTTTTGCCTCGCACCATGCAACATATTTCCGCCATATGCGGTGATAATGCTTTGCCGTAACATCTTTCCTGGCCTTAATAAGCGTAGGAATGACTTCTTCCGGAATACCCTTTTCCTTCAGGATCCGGTGTTCAACCGCCATGCCGTCAAACGCAGCCGCGGTAAGTCTTGGAACAGACAGGGCCCCTGCTGTAGCAGGTCCTGTCTGAGCGGTAGAGGCCACGGGTCCTCTGAGAGCATCTCTTGAAGTTCCGGGTACCACGCTCGTCTTGGCCAATCCGGAACCACGAGAATTGTGTTTACTCCACGCTTTCTTATTATTCTCAATACCTTTGGTATGAGAGGCAGAGGAGGGAACACATAAACCGACTGGTACACCCACGGTGTCACTAGAGCGTCCACAGCTATCGCCTGAGGGTCCCTTGACCTGGCGCAATATCTTTTTAACTTTTTGTTGAGGCGGGACGCCATCATGTCCACCTGTGGTTTTTCCCAACGGTTTACCAGCATCTGGAAGACTTCTGGATGAAGTCCCCACTCTCCCGGGTGGAGGTCGTGTCTGCTGAGGAAGTCTGCTTCCCAGTTGTCCACTCCCGGAATGAACACTGCTGACAGTGCTAGTACATGATTCTCCGCCCATCGGAGAATTCTTGTGGCTTCTGCCATCGCCATCCTGCTTCTTGTGCCGCCCTGTCGATTTACATGGGCGACTGCCGTGATGTTGTCTGACTGGATCAGCACCGGCTGGTGTAGGAGCAGGGATTTTGCTTGACTTAGGGCATTGTAGATGGCCCTTAGTTCCAGAATATTTATGTGAAGGGAAGTCTCCTGACTCGACCATAGTCCTTGGAAGTTTCTTCCCTGTGTGACTGCCCCCCAGCCTCGAAGGCTGGCATCCGTGGTCACCAGGACCCAGTCCTGTATGCCGAACCTGCGGCCCTCTAGAAGATGGGCACTCTGCAGCCACAACAGTAGAGACACCCTGGTTCTTGGAGACAGGGTTATTAAGCGATGCATCTGAAGATGCGATCCGGACCACTGGTCCAACAGGTCCCACTGAAAGATTCTGGCATGGAACCTGCCGAAGGGAATTGCTTCGTAAGAAGCCACCATCTTTCCCAGGACCCGCGTGCAGCGATGCACTGATACCTGTTTTGGTTTCAGGAGGTCTCTGACTAGAGATGACAACTCCCTGGCTTTCTCCTCCGGGAGAAACACTTTTTTTCTGGACTGTATCCAGAATCATACCCAGGAACAGTAGCCGTGTCGTCGGAACCAGCTGTGACTTTGGGATATTCAGAATCCAGCCGTGCTGGTGCAGCACCTCCTGAGATAGTGCTACTCCCACCAACAACTGTTCCTTGGACCTCGCTTTTATTAGGAGATCGTCCAAGTACGGGATAATTAAAACTCCCTTTTTTCGAAGGAGTATCATCATTTCCGCCATAACCTTGGTAAATACCCTCGGTGCCGTGGACAGTCCAAACGGCAGCGTCTGGAATTGGTAATGGCAATCCTGTACCACAAATCTGAGGTACTCCTGGTGAGGATGGTAAATGGGGACATGCAAGTAAGCATCCTTGATGTCCAGGGATACCATGTAATCCCCCTCGTCCAGGCTTGCAATAACCGCCCTGAGCGATTCCATCTTGAACTTGAATTTTTTTATGTATGTGTTCAAGGATTTCAAATTTAAAATGGGTCTCACCGAACCGTCCGGTTTCGGTACCACAAATAGTGTGGAATAGTAACCCCGGCCTTGTTGAAGTAGGGGTACCTTGATTATCACCTGCTGGGAATACAGCTTGTGAATTGCCGCTAGCACCGCCTCCCTGTCTGAGGGAGCAATCGGCAAGGCAGATTTTAGGAACCGGTGGGGTGGAGACGCCTCGAATTCCAGTTTGTACCCCTGAGATACTATTTGAAGGATCCAGGGATCCACCTGTGAGCGAGCCCACTGATCGCTGAAATTCTTGAGGCGACCCCCACCGTACCTGGCTCCGCCTGTGGAGCCCCACCGTCATGCGGCGGACTTGGAAGAAGAAGCAGGGGAGGACTTTTGCTCCTGGGAACCTGCTGTTTGTTGCAGCCTTTTTCCCCTACCTCTGCCTCTGGACAGAAAAGACCCGCCTTTTCCACGCCTGTTTTTCTGGGTCCGAAAGGACTGAACCTGATAAAACAGCGCCTTCTTAGGCTGTGAGGGGACATGGGGTAAAAATGCTGACTTCCCAGACGTTGCTGTGGAAACTAGGTCCGAGAGACCATCCCCAAATAATTCCTCACCCTTATATGGCAACACTTCCATGTGCCTTTTAGAATCTGGATCTCCTGTCCACTGGCGAGTCCATAAGCCTCTCCTAGCAGAAATGGACAATGCACTTACTTTAGATGCCAGTCGGCAGATTTCCCTCTGTGCATCTCTCATATATAAGACTGAGTCTTTGATATGGTCTATGGTTAACAGGATCGTGTCTCTGTCTAATGTGTCAATATTTTCTGACAGTTTATCTGACCACGCAGCGGCAGCACTGCACATCCAAGCTGACGCAATAGCTGGCCTAAGTATAATGCCTGAGTGTGTGTATATACAGACTTCAGGATCGCCTCCTGCTTTCTATCAGCAGGTTCCTTGAGGGCGGCCGTATCCGGAGACGGTAGTGCCACCTTTTTAGACAAACGTGTGAGCGCTTTATCCACCTTAGGAGGTGTTTCCCAACGTGACCTATCCTCTGGCGGGAAAGGGAACGCCATTAGTACCTTCTTAGGAATTACCAATTTTTTATCAGGGAAAGCCCACGCTTCTTCACACACTTCATTTAATTCATCTGATGGGGGAAAAACTACGGGTAGTTTTTTCTCCCCAAACATAATACCCTTTTTAGTGGTACCTGTATTTACATCAGAAATGTGTAACACCTCTTTCATTGCCTCAATCATGCAGTGAATGGCCTTAGTGGGCATCAGGTTAGACTCATCGTCGTCGACACTGGTGTCAGTATCAGTGTCGACATCTGGGTCTGCGGTCTGAGGTAGCGGGCGTTTTAGAGCCCCTGATGACCTGTGCGACGCCTGGACAGGCACGAGCTGAGAAGTCGGCTGTCCCACATTTGGCATGTCGTCAAATTTCTTATGTAAGGAGTCTATACGTGCACTCATTTCTTTCCATAAGCTCAACCACTCAGGTGTCTGCCCCGCAGGGGGTGACATCCCTTCTAAAGGCATCTGCTCCGTCTCCACATCATTATCCTCATCAAACATGTCGACACAGCCGTACCGACACACCGCACACACACAGGGAATGCTCCAACAGAGGACAGGACCCACAAAAGCCCTTTGGGGGGACAGAGTGAGAGTATGCCAGCACACACCAGAGCGCTATATAATGCAGGGACTAACTGAGTTATGTCCCCTATAGCTGCTTTTTCTATATAATTGTATACTGCGCCTAAATTTAGTGCCCCCCCTCTCTTTTTTACCCTTTTCTGTAGTGTAGACTGCAGGGGAGAGCCAGGGAGCTTCCTTCCAGCGGATCTGTGAAGGAGAAATGGTGCCAGTGTGCTGAGGGAGATAGCTCCGCCCCTTTTCCGCGGACTATTCTCCCGCTTTTTCCTATATTCTGGCAGGGGTATTTTCCACATATATAGCCTCTGGGGCTATATATTGTGGTATTTTTGCCAGCCAAGGTGTTATTATTGCTTCTCAGGGCGCCCCCCCCAGCGCCCTGCACCCTCAGTGACCGGAGTGTGAAGTGTGTGTGAGGAGCAATGGCGCACAGCTGCAGTGCTGTGCGCTACCTTGGTGAAGACTGATGTCTTCTGCCGCCGATTTTCCGGACCTCTTCTTGCTTCTGGCTCTGTAAGGGGGACGGCGGCGCGGCTCCGGGACGAACACCAAGGACAGGGCCTGCGGTCGATCCCTCTGGAGCTAATGGTGTCCAGTAGCCTAAGAAGCCCAAGCTGGCTGCAAGCAGGCAGGTTCGCTTCTTCTCCCCTTAGTCCCTCACTGCAGTGAGCCTGTTGCCAGCAGGTCTCACTGAAAATAAAAAACCTAATTTCTATCTTTCTTTCTAAAGGCTCAGGAGAGCCCCTAGTGTGCATCCAACCTCGGCCGGGCACAAAATCTAACTGAGGCTTGGAGGAGGGTCATAGTGGGAGGAGCCAGTGCACACCAGGTAGTTATAAATCTTTCTAGAGTGCCCAGCCTCCTTCGGAGCCCGCTATTCCCCATGGTCCTTACGGAGTTCCCAGCATCCACTAGGACGTCAGAGAAAATGGTGAATATTAAGCCCACTCCAGTATCCACTCTCCTGCGTATTAAACACCCCCTACCATGTACCGGAGACCCTTCATTCAGCCCAATGCCCCTTCTACAGTTTAGTGTTCTCCTTCCTGCCTATCTCCCACCATTTGTGCAGTAAAGGAGTAATTAGCCAAAATTATTGCTCATGGTCCTACATGATGAGTGGAAGATAGAACATCCCCTACGGCCGTGGGACATCAAAGCTGCCACTAATAGCACCCCCCATACCTGCCGCTGGAGGACGGGTAGGAGCACCAGTGCATTGCTTGCCCAGGGGCCTACACTGCTGTTAAGACAGCCTTGACAGCAGCATCTCTTCTCCCCAGCCCAGCACACAATGCTGTGTGCGGGACTGCAGTGTGGCAGGGTGGCACTTAAAGTACTATTTTTTCTGTATTAAGTGTGTAGGACCACGCCCCCTGAAAAGTACCTGGGCCCAGCCAGGCTCTCTACTGCCCTGATGGTACATAGTAAGCACTACCCAGAAAAGTGCTGCATATATAAACGAATACCTTACGCATAATCAGGGGTGTAGCGAGGGTGGCTCTGGTGGAGCACAAGCTCCAGGCACCGGAAAAGTCAGAGGGCGCACCACCAGCGTCCCTCCTCCCTCCATGCCACGGGCCGCTGTTTGGGCAGACACAGAGCAGGAGGAGCAGAAGCAGATGGGCGCACACTGACTTGAACACTAGGTAGGGTACAGGGCAGGCCAGAGGAGACAGCAGGAGACACCGACAGCCAGCACATGCCAGAGCTCTGTCGCCCTCTTTTCACTTCTACTTGTAGCTGTGCAGCAGGGTTACTTCTGTCCTGCTACACCACCCTCTGATCCCGCTGCTGCAGCACCTCTTTCGGACCAGGCTGCTACAACACCTCTCTCTGTCCCAGCTGCTGCAGCACCTCTCTCTGCCTCGGCTGCTACAGCACCAATTTCTTCCTCGGCTGCTGCAGCCCCTCTTTCTGCGCCGGCTGTTGCAGCACCCCTCTCTTCCCCAGCTGCTATAGCACCTCTCTCTACATTGATGCTGCAACACCTCTCTCTGCCCCAGCTGCTGCTGCTGCAGCACCTCTATCTGTATGAAGCTACACTCCTATATTTTGGGGGATTGTGGATGTCTCCTCATATCTTAAATATGGGGGCACCCAAACGGAAACTTTCGCCCTGTGCGCCACAATGTCTATAACCAGCCCTGTCACCAATTTAGGATATTTAAATATTTTTCTTTTCAAATGTAATATGCACCCAATTCAGTACAGGGGAGAGGGCGCCGAAACATACCCTTGTTCCGGGCACCATGTCACCTAGCTACACCTCTGCTCATAATATTATTAAAGTATAAAGTATATAAAATAGTTAATACTTACAGCATTAGGAAGGCCTTGAAACAGGGGAGCACTATGGATTCCACTATAAACATACTGCCTGCAAAACAAAAAATATGTGATTAGAAACATAGAAACATAGAATTTGACGGCAGATAAGTACCGCTTGGCCCATCTAGTCTGCCCCCTTTTTTTTATCCTTTAGGCAATCTCAACCCTTTTTGAACCTTAATTCTTTGTAAGGATATTCATATGCCTATCCCAAGCATGTTTAAATTGCTCTACAGTTATTAGCCTCTACCACCTCTTGTGGGAGGCTATTCCACTTATCCACTACCCTTTCTGTGAAGTAATTTTTCCTTAAATTTCCCCTGAACCCCCCCCCCCTCAAGTCTCAGTGTATGTCCTCGAGTTCTAATACTTCTCTTCCTTTGAAGAATGTTTCCCTCCTGAACTTTGTTAAGACCCTTGATATATTTGAAAGTTTCTATCATGTCCCCCCTTTCCCTTCTCTCTGTCAGGAACTGGTGCAGAATCCGGAATTCGGGATCAGGTACCAAGTGGTTGACGTTACCCAGAACAGAGGCGCGGAGTCTAACACGCCGGAAGGTTTTCACCAGGGAACCCCGCAAGGGGATATGGGCTTCGCGGCTTCCGACGTGCAGGTCGCGGCCCCCTGTCTGGGTCACTTGATACCTGAACTTGACTAGAGTTATGGTAGAGGTGTTGTATATGATCAGCTGCAGGGATACACAGGAACAAACAGGAACTGGAGAAGGTGGCAGGGTGCACACGGCCAGATGGTACGCTGGGGCTGTGGAGATGGAACAGCAGCAGGCACTCCAGGGGTGACACAGGAGGTAGCGGCACACGGACGGACTGGGGTGCAGACACTTGGAGACAGGGTAACGGCAGTCGGCAGACTAAAGTTGTCAGCAAGATGTTGAAGCTGGAATTCAATACTGGAACAAGGCAATACCCACTGGACAGATGAACTGAGACCAGAGAGGAACCAGAGAGCAGAACACCCCATGGAGTAGCTATAACTGGCAAAGCTTCTTGGGATTGAGAGGCTTAAAAGAACAGCCTGGACCAATCAGTTGTGAGCACCAGACAGGCCCCCAGTAATTGATATAACATGCAGCTGCAGTGCAGACTGAGCAGGCTGACAAGCTGAATAGTAGTTTTCAGGTAACGAGCTGTAATTACAGAATCCAGACACCTGTGAAGTCAGTTGCTGAGTGCAGGAGCAAAGGCACTGGGAGACAACTATGCAGGAGCTAGCTGTGACCTGTAGTTCCACAAACTGAAGCAAAGGTAATTATAACAATAACAAAACATGAGTGCTCAGGATTGTAACACTCTCCTCCAAACTATACATGTTAAGATCTTTCAGCCTTTCCGGGTAAGTTTTGTGATGTAGGCCATGCACCATTTTAGTTGCCCTTCTTTGTACACTCTCAAATGTATTTATATCCTTCTGGAGATATGGTCTCCAGAACTGGACACAGTATTCCAGATGGGGCCGCATGAATGACCTATACAGTGGCATTATCACTTCTTTTTTCCTGCTACTGATTCCTCTCCCTATGCAACCAAGCATCTGACTTACCTTCCTCATGTTAGGTTCCTGGTGCTCAGAACAAGGGAGATGTTATGAAGTGAGTCCAGAGCACCAGGACGTAATGCTGGGAAAGGGGAATGGAAAGGGAATAGCCCCTGGCGCCCTATCTCCGTTGTCTCGCCCGTGCTGTCAGTACACTCTTGCGAGACTATGGTTGCTTGAGCCCATGGCAGCCGCGTTTGAAGGGCGGATTACGTCTGCCCAACTTCGATGCCCCCTCAGGTCTTAATGAGAAACAAAGAGTGAACCGAGACAGGGTGATAACAAGGGGCCCTCTAACTAAACAACAAGGCCAGGGGCTACTAACAAACCTAAAACCAAAGTATGTGCGGCTTGCCGCCAAAGGAAAAGAACAACAAAGGAAATGCTGACCACACGCCGACACAATACTTTTGTGTACCGGCGGTGACAGCATAAGCAGAACCCTCTGCAAAACACCAGTGACAGAAATAATAACGGAATACAGCGGCCTAGGCCGACGGACGCGGCAGAGCTGCTACTCACGGAATCGGTACGAATACTGGCAAACGGACAGGAACCCCCAATGCTGCCGACACAGACTCTCAGAACTGGAGGACAGGCAGAATCCCAAACGACAGACCGGTGGACACCAAGAAGCCAGAAACTCGACCAGGCATAGGCAAAGCCACAGGACTTCTGGACAGGAACGCTTCACGGCAGGACACGGGATCAGACACAGGAATCGACACAGGGACTGACACAGGAATCGACACAGGAATCAGCTCGACAGACACTGCTACACAGGAGCTCAGGAACTGGCAGGAACAAGCTCAGAACTCAAGCAGACTGGAAACCTAGAAATATCACCAGCGTCTGTGAATTGCACTGAGCCAGCATATAACAGAGAGGCCTAATTAATAATATCATGCAGCTGCCCTGTTGCATGACTCCAAACTGACAAGATGCAATTAGCAGCCAGGTGAGGCTGAACACATGGGAACAAGCTGCAATTACACAGACTAACCAGCGGCAGCAACCAAGAGTATTCTTAAACAGAGCAACGGGAAATCCTGGCCTGCAAGACAACTTATAAACATAAAATAGGAATGAACCACTACCTGTGGTTCATAACAGTATCCACTCCTTAAGGGTGAGCTCTGAGCACCCCATGACACCCACGGGGAACATGAACAGAAGAATAACATAAAATACCTAACTGACATGCAAAACAGGAATGAGCCACAGCCGTGGCTCATAACAGTACCCCCCCCCCCTGAGGAGGGGTCAAAGGACCCCAAAATACAGACTATCCAAAACAAGGGATACAAAAAAAAACCTGACACACTGGTCTAACAGTCAAGAAAACAGAAACAAGCTGTAGCAACAGCTTGTAACAGTGCCCTCCCCTTGACGGTGGCCACTGGACACAAGACTAGGAAAAAAATCTTTTTTTTTTTTTTTATATCAAGGCAAGAGTCAAAAATTATTTCTTTTTCTTCTTCTTCTTTTTACAAAGCTCTTTAGGTCTGACCAAGGTAATTCCCCAAACATTGTCTGAACTGACGGCACCACCCAGCAAGGCTGCGTTCAAATCAGAGATAGGTTTCTTACCCTTGGGAGCTGAACTTTCAGGCAAAGTACTCCTATTAGAAGAAGAATTCAGAAAAGCACATCCTGCAGTCAAAACAACGGGCTGAGACTCTTGTGCCGAGTTTACAGTATTTGGTGGACTCTCCGCAGACAAGACGGGTGACTTAGAGGAACCTGAACCAATTTCTTTGGAACCATATCTTTTACTAATTGCATCACAGAATGCTGGGGGATCCTGAAGAATGGGATCTTCCGCTTTCATTAGGCTGGTCGCCCAATCAAAAGGCTCTCCTCTAAAAGAATAAATCAGATAGAGCCCAAGGTTCTCTAAAGTGATGCCCAGAAATGGTCTAGACAACATAATAGTGTAATAGTGTTTGAAAAGCGCCAGAAATTGGGCTAAGTCCCCATCAAAGATTATGGATGTTGAGATATCAACAGAGTCAGGATCTGTTTCCTTCCCATCTGACTGACTGGAGTGCTTTGCTAGGACCTGGTCACTATTGACCTTACTTGAGGCTGAGACTCTCTGAACCCCACCCGGGGCAGTGACTTTCTGAACCCCACCCGGGGCAGTGACTTTCTGAACCCCACACGGGGCAGTGACTTTCTGAACCCCACACGGGGCAGTGACTTTCTGAACCCCACCCGGGGCAGCGACTTTCTGAACCCCACCCGGGGCAGTGACTTTCTGAACCCCACCCGGGGCAGTGGCCTTCAGGAACCCCGCTGGGGCAGTGGCCTCTGGGAACCCCGCTGGGGTCAGCACCTTGGATTCTTTTACTGGGACCGAGCCGTCGGCCTCCCCCACTGGGACCGAGCCATCGACCTCCCTAACTGGGACCGAGCCATCGACTTCCTTCACTGGGACCGAGCCATTGGCCTCCCTCTCTGAGTCGACAATCATCGAAACTTCTCCCGGGACTATGACTTCCGGTACTTTTGCTGAAGCTATAACCTTCAGCACCTCCACTAATGCTACACCTCTTAAGTTCTTTCCTGGGGAAGCGACCTCTAGACCCTTCTTAGAGGCTGCGTCTCTCGAGACCCCACTTGGGGATATTACTTCAAAGATCCCTTCTGGGGTTTTGCTTCTCGAGTTCCCTTCTAGAACTATGGTTTCAGATACCCTTTCTGGGGTTGCGCTCTTCAAGTCCCTACCTGGGGTAACAGCTTCTGAGACCCCTTCTGGTATGGAAACCTGAGCTATAATATTTGATGTCCCTCTATAAGCTAGAGCATCGTGTACCGCTCCAGCACTCTGGGCATCGGGTACCGCACCAGCACTCTGGGCATCGGGTACCGCTCCAGCACTCTGGGCATCGGGTACCGCTCCAGCACTCTGGGCATCGGGTACCGCTCCAGCACTCTGGGCATCGGGTACCGCACCAAGACCCTGAGCATCGGGCACCTCTCCAGGACCCTGGGCAACAGGCACCACTCCAGGACCCTGGGCAACGGGCACCACTCCAGGACCCTGGGCAACGGGCACCACTCCAGGAACCTGGGCAACGGGCACCACTCCAGGAACCTGGGCAACGGGCACCACTCCAGGGGCTTGCAACTCTGCTTCAACAGGAACCTCAAGAGAGGAGAGAAACATTCTCTTTTGATTCCTGAATCTATAATGGGGCTCCCTTGCCCAAGGACCCCAATTATAGGACAGAGAGCTTTTTAGTGTGGGTTGTGTGACAAGTACCTCTGCCACAGTAGAGACAGGAGTAGGTCTTGTATCCTGACTCAACTTGGCCAGAGGGCAAGACTCGTCACCACACTTTGGCTTGCGCAACTCACAGGTCTGCAGATAGTGGCCTAAACCCCCACAATATAGGCATAAGTTTAAGTTTCTGCGACGCAGACGCTCCTCTTCTGAGAGCCTGGGCCGCAGAAAACTTTTAAACCTTTTCTCTTCAATTAAACCAGAGGATTCTCTTGTCACCATACTGTGAACAAGAGTCTCTTTAGAGATAGATGTACTCTCAACGACTTCTGGCAAGATGAGCAAGATTTTAGTCAGAAGGTTTTGCAGTTGCTTTAAGGATTGCTGCAAAACTTCTAGTCGCTCTGGTCTCAAAGCACTGAAAGCAGAGTTCAGGGCTGAGAGAGATGCCTGCAGGGCTTGCATAGTAGACATAGGAGGATTTAAAACTAGACAAGACAAGACAAGGCAAGACAAGACAAGGCAAGACTAGACAAGGCAAGACTAGACAAGGCAAGACTACATTTTTAAACTAGACAAAACAAGACTGTTTTTTTTTTTTTTTAAACACCGGACTGGATTCTAAACACTGGACTGGATTCTAAACACCGGACTGGATTCTGCACACTGAATTCTAGACAGGACTGGACTCTAGACTAGACACTGGACTGGGCCAAAAAAGAAAAAAGTTTTATTTCTTTTTTGTGGTATGGCTGGTGATAATGTTAGGTTCCTGGTGCTCAGAACAAGGGAGATGTTATGAAGTGAGTCCAGAGCACCAGGACGTAATGCTGGGAAAGGGGAATGGAAAGGGAATAGCCCCTGGCGCCCTATCTCCGTTGTCTCGCCCGTGCTGTCAGTACACTCTTGCGAGACTATGGTTGCTTGAGCCCATGGCAGTCGCGTTTGAAGGGCGGATTACGTCTGCCCAACTTCGATGCCCCCTCAGGTCTTAATGAGAGACAAAGAGTGAACCGAGACAGGGTGATAACAAGGGGCCCTCTAACTAAACAACAAGGCCAGGGGCTACTAACAAACCTAAAACCAAAGTATGTGCGGCTTGCCGCCAAAGGAAAAGAACAACAAAGGAAATGCTGACCACACGCCGACACAATACTTTTGTGTACCGGCGGTGACAGCATAAGCAGAACCCTCTGCAAAACACCAGTGACAGAAATAATAACGGAATACAGCGGCCTAGGCCGACGGACGCGGCAGAGCTGCTACTCACGGAACCGGTACGAATACTGGCAAACGGACAGGAACCCCCAATGCTGCCGACACAGACTCTCAGAACTGGAGGACAGGCAGAATCCCAAACGACAGACCGGTGGACACCAAGAAGCCAGAAACTCGACCAGGCATAGGCAAAGCCACAGGACTTCTGGACAGGAACGCTTCACGGTAGGACACGGGATCAGACACAGGAATCGACACAGGGACTGACACAGGAATCGACACAGGAATCAGCTCGACAGACACTGCTACACAGGAGCTCAGGAACTGGCAGGAACAAGCTCAGAACTCAAGCAGACTGGAAACCTAGAAATATCACCAGCGTCTGTGAATTGCACTGAGCCAGCATATAACAGAGAGGCCTAATTAATAATATCATGCAGCTGCCCTGTTGCATGACTCCAAACTGACAAGATGCAATTAGCAGCCAGGTGAGGCTGAACACATGGGAACAAGCTGCAATTACACAGACTAACCAGCGGCAGCAACCAAGAGTATTCTTAAACAGAGCAACGGGAAATCCTGGCCTGCAAGACAACTTATAAACATAAAATAGGAATGAACCACTACCTGTGGTTCATAACAGTATCCCCTCCTTAAGGGTGAGCTCCGAGCACCCCATGACACCCACGGGGAACATGAACAGAAGAATAACATAAAATACCTAACTGACATGCAAAACAGGAATGAGCCACAGCCGTGGCTCATAACACCTCATTGCTTTGTTGCATTGCTTTCCTGCCTTTAAGTCACTTGAATAGTGACTCCTAAATCCCTTTCCTCCTCAGTAGTTTCCATTATAGTACCCTTGATACTATATTTAGCCTTTGGGTTTTTGAGACCCAAGTGCATGATTTTGCATTTTTTAGCATTAAACTGTAGTTGCCACGTTCTTGACCATTTCTCAAGTCTACCTAGGTCATCAATCATTTGTTTTACACCTTCCGGTGTGTCTACCCTGTTGCATATCTTTGTATCATCTGCAAAAAGGCATACCTTCCCTTCAATACCATCTGCAATGTCACCAACAAAGATATTAAAGAGAACTGGACCAAGTACAGATCCCTGGGGTACTCCACTGGTAACACTTCCCTCCATAGATTGAACTCCATTCACTACAACTGTCTGTTTCCTATCCTGCAACCAGGTTCTTATCCATTTAACCTTTTTATAATCCACCCCCACGCTTTCAAGTTTATTTAGCAGTCTGCGATGTGGGACAGTGTCAAATGCCTTACTACAGTCTAGATATGCTACATCTACAGCTCCCCCTTGATCTATTATTTTCGTCACAGAGTCAAAAAAGTCAATAAGATTTGTTTGGCATGATCTCTCACCAGTAAATCCATGCTGTTTTGGATCCTGTAAGTGGTTTGATTTAAGATATTCCACAACTCTTTCTTTTAATAGTTTTTCCATTACTTTCCCTACTACTGATGTAAGACTTACTGGTCTGTAGTTACTTGCTTCTTCCTTGCTTCCACTTTTGTGCAGTGGAACTACATTTGCTCTTTTCCAGTCCTCTGGAATTGCACCTGTATTTAGTGACTGGTTAAATAATTCTGTTAAAGGTATAGCCAGCACATCTTTTAGCTCTTTGAGTATCCTTGGGTGTATCCCATCTGGTCCCATTGATTTATTCACTTTTAGTTTTGAAAGTTCTGTTAGGACCTTCTCCTCTGTAAATGTACTTTCATCTGCCTTATTTTTATGAATGTCCTTGCAACTTAACTGTGGCCCCATCCCTTCCTCTGTAATAAATACTGAGCAAAAATAATTATTTAGGTGATCTGCTATTGCCTTGTCTCCCTCCACCAAATGCTCACTCTCTGTCTTAAGTCTTATTATTCCTCCATTTGATTTTCTCCTTTCACTTATAACCTTAAAAAAGTTTGGCCCCCTTTATCTACTGACTGGGCCATTTTCTCCTCAGCTTCTGCCTTTGCACGTCTGATCACTTTCTTAGCATCCTTCCGTCTGTCAAGATACACCTCTTTGTCGTTATTATTTTGAATCTGTTTGTATTTCCTAAAAGCAATCTTTTTTGCTTTCACACTAGTTGCTACTTCTTTTGTGAACCACACTGGCTTTCTTTTCCTGGTGTTTTTCCTAACCCTTTTGATACAAAGGTCTGTTGCACTTAGTATTGCACTTTTCAGTTTTTTCCACCTCTCCTGCACTCCTTCCAAGTTCCTCCAGTCCACCAATGAATCACTTAAGCATCTCCCCATTTTTGCAAAGTCAGCATTTCTAAAATCCAACACCTTTATTTTTGTGGGACAGGAGTTGGATCCTGTCTTTATACTAAACCATACTGCTTGATGATCACTGGATCCCAGGTGCTCACCCACATATATGTCGGATATCCTATCACCATTTGTAAGAACTAAATCTAATATTGAGTCTTTGCGAGTGGGCTCCCTCACCAATTGCTTGAGTGATGCTCCCTGTAAGGAATTTAGAAATTTGCCACTTGGAGCTGAACTTGCAAAAGACCCCTCCCAATTTACATCAGGTAAATTAAAGTCTCCCATGATTATGACTTCTCCCTTTAAAGCCATTTTAGTGATGTCCAATAATAGGTTCCTGTCCAAATCCTGCCCCTGACCTGGTGGTCTATAGATCACCCCAATGCGAATAATGTCCTTCTCCCCGGTTTCTATGGTGACCCAAAGGGTCTCAGTTTTGTCTTCAATATTTTGTATTAAAGTAGCATTTATGCTTTTTTTCACATACATTTGCTACCCCTCCTCCTATTCTTCCTATTCTATCCTTCCTAAATAAATTGTATCCTGGTATAGCTATGTCCCAGTCATGATTCTAATTGCCACAAAATCCAGGTTATCCCTGGTCATTATCGCAATTAGTTCTGGAATTTTGTCTCCCAAGCTCCTAGCATTTGCACTCATAGCTTTAAGAATTTTGTATGTACATTTGTTATTAGTAGCCATGTCCAGACCGTACAAAATAAATGACAAGTTTAAAGTTGAAATTACCTGTTTGGGGATGTTGCTCAGTGTTTTTTTTTTTTTACTAATCAGGAATCACACTGTGTCCTTTACACCATGACTACACCTCACTAAATGTAAAGATATAGTACACCTGACCACAATGATCAAATGATCAAAGGTGGTAAACACCAGTGAACATGAAATAATTAACTAGGTTTCACTGTGCAACTTCCCCACACATGCAATGCCAATTACAAGGCAATCATTACATCGAAAAACATACATGAGTCTGCATAAGAGAGAGCTGTAGTGAGCAGTTTGGGGATGTCTTTTCATAGTGTAAAAAGACAGATAACATTGGTACAGTTGAGAATTCAGATGTTTTTGGTAAGCTATAGACATAAATTTGAGTAGTTGCGGATGAAGTGTAAAGATCTTGTTGCGTTCCTATCACAGATTTAAGTTGTAAGTATGGGTTACTCAGGCTGGAGTAGTTGGATGTGTAGAGGAATTGGACTCACATATGTTTGAAAACTGTCCTTTAGTGGTTCAGATTGTGGATAGATTGTTGTAGTCAGTGTAGTTCTATGTACTGTAAGTAAGGTACTAAGGCCCAGATTTATCAAGTCTTGGAGAGTGATAAAGTACCAACCAATCAGCTCCTCGCTGTCATTTTCAAACACAGCCTGTAACATGGCAGTTAGAAGCTGATTGGTTGGTACTCTATCACTGTGTTATTTATCACTCTCCAAGGCTTGCTAAATGAAGGTATTAGTATTATATTTGACAATAAAGGCAGGGACAGTTCTAGATCCCTTGGAGCTCAGGTGAAACCCCCCTCCCCCCCCTCCACACACACATACCTTAGGGACAGTTTGCGCCAAAGGCACGCGCGCACAAAAATAGGTGTGTGACTGCATGGGGAAGGGTCATGGTCACAGGATATCATCAATTCACATACACCACTCAGTTGTGTCCATTATTCACATGACTCCGCACATTAGTATCCGTGAGTCACGTTACACCACAGTAAAACTGCTTATACATGTTACACCGGAATGCAGTTAAAATGCTGCCAGGCGGGATCCCGGCGGCCAAAATACAGATGCCAGAATCCCGCCCAGCGGCCAGAATCCCGATGTTCAAATGCCGACATAGGTGGGATTTCTGGTAGGGGGGATTCATAGGTTTAGGCACTATTACGGGGGTTAGGGTGTAGGGACAGAAAGGTTAGGGTTAGTTACCGGGGAGGGAGATTAGGGTTAGGCACCTAGAAAGGGATGGTTAGGGTTAGGCACCCCCAGGAAGGGTTAGGATTAGGCACCCGGAAGGGAGGGTAAGGGTAGAGGACAGGGAAAGTTTAGGGTGTAAACTACTGGTCTGTCGGAATTTTAAAGGACGGGATTCCGATGTCGGTATCCTGACCGTCGGTATCCCGTCTATCAGCATTACATACTAAACCCGTTACACCACAGTAGAGCATCTTTGCACATTATGCCATGGCAGAGCACTTTATACATGTTAAAGCTGCTCACACACATACAGCTTGCACATGGACCAGAGGCACACTGACACCCACACAGCTTGCACAGGGACACACTGACACTCACACAGCTTGCATAGTGATCAAGGGCACACTGACACACACACACAGCTTGCACAGGGACCAGGGGCACACTGACATACACACACACACGGCCACGATCAGTGTCAGCCTATACACACACACACACACACACACACACAGATCAGTGTCAGCATACACACACAGCCGATCACCATGGGACAGGGCAATCCTCTCCTCCAGTCTCTCCTTTGAGCTTCAAGCCACCTCCTAGCTGTGAAACTCCCTGCCAGAGCTGCCATCTGTCCTGGGCCAGCTCCTACATCACTCCCCCTCCAGGATGTCTCCCGGATGTCTCCCTATGCACTACTTGATTTTGGCTGGGGGACAGAGGGGGAGGGATCACTGAAAATAGGCCTGATTCAGAGTTGGGCATAAAGCGGTTGTAATTGTGGCCGCTTAACATGTCCAGGAATAAATGCAGATTTCCTCCTGTACTCAGTCACCACATCTATGCGACTTACACTTGCCTACACTCCCGGTCCCCCGGGAAAGTGGGGAACTCTTCCGGATTTGCCTACACCCCCCACCCAACAGCCCACTTACCAAGTAAAGTGGGCAGGCTGGGTGGCTGATTACACGATTTGCGCTGAATCGTGTAATCATAGTCACGTCACCATGCATGGGGGTGTATGGCTATGATGACGCGTGAAGCCATGCCCCCATCCACAGCTTGGTCCATTGAGTCATGCCCCCTACCGCCCACTATACAAGGCCACGCCCCTCGCATCTCACGTTGCTATGCCAACCTGGAGGAGGCAGCCAGAAAGTTGGCAACTATGATGCAACTGCACTGCCCCCATCAATCTGCTGGTGAAAGCTACTGTCATCATCATCAGAATTAATTTGTACCATCTCTATCCTTGAATCAAGAGATCCAACAGAAGTCGGATGGATCTCAGAAGAGCGCAGGGGATGTGACCAGTGATGCAGGCGGGTCACTAGTGATATGCGGTGTGACCAGTGTTGTGGGGGTTTGGTGTGTCTGCATAGACCCATGTCCACCATCTTCCTCCTACCATCCTATTCTGCGCAAGTTGGAACATGTGCAGAACAGAGCAAATTCTCAGATGCAATAGAAGAGTCTTTGCTTTCCCCCACGAGGCACCATCTATCATAAGATATCACTAGGAAGATGGCGTTGCTGGCATTTCATAGAGCTGGGAACCCACTTGCAGGCACCGGTTGCTCGTAGTGCAGGGTGTAAGCACCACTCACCCACCACCAAGTGTAAATGCCTGTATGCACCGCCACCACTAACCCACCACACATTGTAAATACATGTATGGATTGCCTCTGGATAGCCTGCAATTCAGTCAAATATACCCACAACAAATGTATCCTACATGCAAGCACCCTGTTACCATACAGTTATACCCACCCAGTCACAAGCGGAGATATAGCTATGATCCACACAAATCTCATTTGCCCATAACTGCTGACGCTGCAAGTTCCAAGTAACTCAATTAGGCTCTATGGGGTATATTTACTAAGGTCCCGATTTTGACCGAGATGCCGTTTTTTCATCAAAGTGTCATCTCGGTAATTTACTAAGCAATAATCACGGCAGTGATGAGGGCATTCGTAATTTTTTGGAAGTCCAAGAAAAAAATTACGAATGAATACACCATCGGTCAAAACGCGGCTGTTTAAGTATGAATCTCGGTCATTTACTAAGAAGTGCAAAGCAAAAAAAAATAAAACACTGCCGTGAAAAATTACAACTCGTAAAAAAGTGCTAAAAAAAAACAGACCTGCTTTTTTAATCCGTGATTGTATAGGCATGCAGGGATCCATGAGATCCGTGCATGTATATCAGTGGGAAGGGGTGGGAAAGTGGTTATTTTCTTAAAAAAAATTGCGTGGGGTCCCCCCTCCTAAGCATAACCAGCCTCGGGCTCTTTGAGCCGATCCTGGTTGCAGAAATATGGGGAAAAAATTGACAGGGGTTCCCCCATATTTAAGCAACCAGCATCGGGCTCTGCGCCTGGTCCTGGTTCCAAAAATACGGGGGACAAAAAGAGTAGGGGTCCCCCGTATTTCTAAAACCAGCACCGGGCTCCACTAGCTGGACAGATAATGCCACAGCCGGGGGTCACTTTTATATAGTGCCCTGCGGCCGTGGCATCAAAAATCCAACTAGTCACCCCTGGCCGGGGTACCCTGGGGGAGTGGGGACCCCTTCAATCAAGGGGTCCCCCCCCCCCCCAGCCACCCAAGGGCCAGGGGTGAAGCCCGAGGCTGTCCCCCCCATCCAATTGGCTGCGGATGGGGGGCTGATAGCCTTTTGTGAAAATGAAAAGATATTGTTTTTAGTAGCAGTACTACAAGGCCCAGCAAGCCTCCCCCGCATGCTGGTACTTGGAGAACCACAAGTACCAGCATGCGGCGGAAAAACGGGCCCGCTGGTACCTGTAGTACTACTACTAAAAAAATACCCTAAAAAAGACAATACACACACACCTTGAAAGTAAAGTTTTATTACATGCATCCACACAAACATACATACATACTTACCTTATGTTCACACGAGGGTCGGTCCTCTTCTCCAGTAGAATCCATGGGGTACCTGTTGAATAAATTCTACTCACCAGATCCAGGGTACCAGGCTTCTCGGATAATCCTTTTGTAATCCACGTACTTGATTAAAAAAAAAAAACGGAGACCCGAGCCACGCACTGAAAGGGGACCCATGTTTTCACATGGGTCCCCTTTCCCCGAATGCCAGAAACCCACTCTGACTGATGTCTAAGTGGGTTTCTTCAGCCAATCAGGGAGCGCCACTTTGTAGCACCCTCCTGATCGGCTGTGTGCTCCTGTACTGTCTGACAGGCGGCACACGGCAGTGTTACAATGTAGCGCCTATGCGCTCCATTGTAACCAACGGTGGGAACTTTGTGGTCAGCGGTGAGGTCACTTTCGGTCAACCGCTGACTACAAAGTTCCCACCATTGGTTACAATGGAGCGCATAGGCGCTACATTGTAACACTGCCGTGTGCCGCCTGTCAGACAGTACAGGAGCACACAGCCGATCAGGAGGGTGCTACAACGTGGCGCTCCCTGATTGGCTGAAGAAACCCACTTAGACATCAGTCAGAGTGGGTTTCTGGCATTCGGGGAAAGGGGACCCATGTGAAAACATGGGTCCCCTTTCAGTGCGTGGCTCGGGTCTCCGTTTTTTTTTTTAAATCAAGTACGTGGATTACAAAAGGATTATCCGAGGAGCCTGGTACCCTGGATCTGGTGAGTAGAATTTATTCAACAGGTACCCCATGGATTCTACTGGAGAAGAGGACCGACCCTCGTGTGAACATAAGGTAAGTATGTATGTATGTTTGTGTGGATGCATGTAATAAAACTTTACTTTCAAGGTGTGTGTGTATTGTCTTTTTTCGGGTATTTTTTTAGTAGTAGTACTACAGGTACCAGCGGGCCCGTTTTTCTGCCGCATGCTGGTACTTGTGGTTCTCCAAGTACCAGCATGCGGGGGAGGCTTGCTGGGCCTTGTAGTACTGCTACTAAAAACAATATCTTTTCATTTTCACAAAAGGCTATCAGCCCCCCATCCGCAGCCAATTGGATGGGGGGGACAGCCTCGGGCTTCACCCCTGGCCCTTGGGTGGCTGGGGGGGGACCCCTTGATTGAAGGGGTCCCCACTCCCCCAGGGTACCCCGGCCAGGGGTGACTAGTTGGATTTTTGATGCCACGGCCGCAGGGCACTATATAAAAGTGACCCCCGGCTGTGGCATTATCTGTCCAGCTAGTGGAGCCCGGTGCTGGTTTTAGAAATACGGGGGACCCCTACTCTTTTTGTCCCCCGTATTTTTGGAACCAGGACCAGGCGCAGAGCCCGATGCTGGTTGCTTAAATATGGGGGAACCCCTGTCATTTTTCCCCCCATATTTCTGCAACCAGGGTCGGCTCAAAGAGCCCGAGGCTGGTTATGCTTAGGAGGGGGGACCCCACGCATTTTTTTTCTCCGTTTTACAGTGTTTATTTAAAAAAAAAAAAAATGAACCCCAGCACGGATCACACAGATCCGGCCGAGATTCATTGTGATAAAGTCGGCAGTGTTTTGCTAATCACTGCCGTAAAAAACGGGAAAAAAACACGAATGACATCGACATCGGAACAAATGAAAAATCCGAATACGACAGCTTAGTAAATTAGGCGTAATAAATTCAAAAAGTTGCAGTTTTACACTTTCGATGTCATTCGTGATTGAACTTTGACCTTTTTCCGAAAATTACGAATGTTAGTAAATATACCCCAATATGTATATTTGCTGATATATATATTTTTTAACATGTTTTTTATTGAAGCATCACATGTAATACAGAGTATACTTCACAACAGAGCAATAACAACAATGGCAATGGCACCAGTAGAACATAAAATAAGAAAAGAGCTATCTTGACATATAAAATACAATAATACAGTAACAATATACAATGTCCCCAGCAGATAATCAATACAATACAACTGCCATATTTAACTATAACAGAATCCTTGCAGGAGAAATGTAGTGGCATTAAAAAAATACAATGGCTTAGTTGCTGACATTTTAATATCATTTCCCAGGACGTTTTGCTGCATTTAAGCTTGCTCCATGTGATACTCAGCACTACAATTCCCATTATGTGAAAATTATAAAAATTGATTATACTTTATTCTTTGAACTTTAAGTACTGTACAATTAATCCTAATTTATAAAGTTTAGAGAATAAGAACAGATGGTAAAAATGGCATCTAGTGTGCAGAAAAAAAGTTGCATTTATGTACATGTATACAGAATATATCCAAAACAAATACATACCCAGAGCAAGCTCTAACCAATTTGGTACCCTAGTTAACAGTTCAGCTGGTGCCCCCAGTACATATCAATTAATGATCCCCGGCTAACTGGTGGCTGGCACGAAGATTGTCATGTGGCTTCCCATGAGCTCCTCAATCCATTGTGTTAAAGGCAGTGATGTCGTGGACAGACGCACAAAGGAGCCGACAGCAGATGTGACCTCCCAGCAGCAGTGCTACAGTCAGTGCCTTATTCGGCACTGCTGCTAAGTCACATCTGCTAGCAGCTCCTCCTATCAGTATGTGCTTTGTGAAGTGGTGGGCGGGCTGCCATGCCTCCTGGGTGCCCCCTTGGAGCAAAGGCACCCTAGGCATTCGCCTATATAGCCTATGCCCAGGCCCGGCTCTGTGCATACATTCCAATCAAATAGGGCTCAGATCTTATCATTTAGTGCACTAGTTTCTATAAATCAGACAGCTAATGTCACTTTACAGAAGCTAAGATGTACCTCCATTGACAAGCATGCTGCAATTCTTATATACAAAGCAACTGGACTGTTCTAGTAGATTTTGATTCAAAATTAGCAATTGGCATAACTAAAACTCTAAGATCCCTCACTTCACAAGTTGGACAGAAATTAGTGATGACAGGTAAGTAAGATGTACTAGTTCCAAGCAATTATGTAGGCCTCACTCCAAGAAAAAAAAAACTTAACTACATAATTATCACATCACAACTGTGACAGCATACTATATAATGTGATAGCCTTGGGTGCTCTGGCCTCCTCTAAACATTGGTCTCAACTGGAATTAAAAGAAAGGGATGTGGTCATGTGACAGTGTGCAAATCCTAAATTCTGGACCGCCCTTGCGCTTCAGCTCAAGAACACCCTATCCCTTTTTCTCTCTCCTCCCTAAAATACTCTTAAATTGCAATGAGTGCTAGAGGTAATCAAATATAGCACCATCTCACTATGCTGCCACCCAATGGAAAAGTGAGACTGCCCACTCAAACTGGACTCATTCCTGCTAAACCGAAACAGATGGGAGTTAATCATTTTCTGCTAAATCATTTTCTACTATTTCTACATGATTAATTCCTTCTATATTTTCTATTCTCTAGCCATCTATGCCTATATTAAATTAGTACTGTAGTGCACAATGCTGACAAATAGTGACCTGTGACCAGGGCCGGACTGGGACTAAAAATAGGCCCTGGCATTTTCGAAGCACACAGGCCCACCTCTGTGACTCCTCCCCTTACTATTCCTGACTACTCCCACTTATTAGTCTATGCTCTTACAAATATAATTAATATTCTAACAACATACAAGCGTACATCATTCTCTATTAAAATACACACAACCAGTGGTTGAAGAGGAAATTTTTAAGTGGGGGTATGGAAATGTGAAGTTTGTAATTATGCGCGTGCCGGAAAAGGGGGCGTGGCCACTCAAAAGGGGGCGTGGCCTTCAATGTAGTTTACCACACCATACACCCCTTATACGCATTATGCACCACAATAGTAGGACCGATTATACTATCTAGTACTGGTGCCTCTTTCACATTATACCACACAGTATGAGCCAAAATTCACATTATAGCACCCGGTATGAGCCGAAATTTACATTATATGCCCCCAATAGTGCAGTGCCAGATCCACAATTGCCCCCACAGTGCCAGGTATACAAATGCCCCACAGTGCCAGGTAAACAATTGCCCCCACAGTGCCAGGTATACAAATGCCCCACAGTGCCAGCCAATTGCCCCCACAGTGCCAGCCAGGTATACAATTGCCCCCACAGCAGCCAGTGCTGCAGCTGCTTACCACTGCTGCACTGCTGCTGCTGCTGCTGCTGCTGCTGCTCCTCCTCCGGGCTCCGGCTGTGAGGGACGGGTGAGTCAGGAGAGGTAGTGCCCGCCAGCGCGGCTGTGTCTGGCGCGGCGGCGTATAGCGGACTTCGTTCAAACCAGCCCCCAGTTCGTGAGCCAATCAGAGCTCGCGGACCGGCGGTTTCTGATTGGCTGCCGGTCCGCGAGCTCTGATTGGCTCGCGAACCAGTGGCTGGTTTGAAGTCCGCTATACGCCGCCGCGCCAGACACAGCCGCGCTGGCGGGCGCTCTCCTCTCCTATGCAGATATGCTGCTGCTGGACTGAGCGGCAGCGTGTCTCAGTCAGCGCTGGACCGGCCCACGTGGCCATCGGCCCTTCTGGCATTTGCCAGAAGTGCCAGATGGCCAGTCCGGCCCTGCCTGTGACTAATGTTTCAATAAAAATACTCAAAATTAAGCACAACAGGTGGCCAGGAAACAAAAGTAAATTCATGCACACACTAATGAAACACCATTTGAAAATACTATTTACATTGAAATACCATTAAATGAAATACCATTTACACACAGGTTCAAAGTATGGAGCATCCCGCTCCTACCCATGGCTATCATATTGAGGTGACATAAATGTCTGCAGTCCACGCCATATCATACAGTATATGTACAGAAAGCACACAGGATAGGTAACTTTAGATGGGATCCGGTCTCTAAGTCGACAGTAACTAGGTCGACAATGTCTAGGTCGCCCACTATTGGTCGACAGTAACTAGGTCGATAGGGTCTTTAGGTCGACATGTCCTAGGTCGACAGGTCAAAAGGTCGACATGAGTTTTTTTAAAAAAAAATCTTTTTTTTAACCTTTTCATACTTAACGATCCACATGGACTACGATTGGAATGCTAATCTGTGCCGAGCGAAGCGGTAGCGGAGCGAAGGCACCATGCCCGAAGCATGGTGAGCGAAGCGAGCGAAGCGGTAGCGGAGCGAAGGCACCATGCCCGAAGCATGGTGAGCGAAGCGAGCCATGCGAGGGGACGCGGTGCACTAATTGTGGTTCCCGGTCACTCTACGAAGAAAACGACACCAAAATAACATAAAAAACTCATGTCGACCTTTTGACCAGTCGACCTAGAACATGTCGACCTAAAGACCCTGTCAACCTAGACACACTGTCAACCTAGTTACTGTCGACCAATAGTGGTCGACCTAGACATTGTCGACATAGTTACTGTCGACCTTCCATACCACACCCCTTTAGACGGAGATTAGGTTACACAAATTAGCATTTGTCAAAGAGCAGTATAGGAACCCCGGAACTGATTATGGCTGCAAATTCATGTATCAATCTGACAGATCCTAACAATATTGATCAACAGTTACTAAAGGTTTGAAAGCTGAAATTGTCACACAAGACTGAAATTCAAGTGCACTTCACATTACTACACAGCTATATCTGCCACATCTTTAGTGACAACAACTAAAGGTGTGTACAACACACTAGGCGATGTGCTTCATGAGCGACATTGCCTAGTGTGTCCCCCTCCTGTTCCGGGCCGCGATATTGCACACTGACGTCATGCCGTGGCCAGGACGTGCATGCAGCTTTGTACGATGATCCAAATTGAGCTGCATGCACGGCCGACACTGAGGGTGGTTAACGATCCAAGGGGCCGGACATCGGGCATCGTTAGCAGCATACACACTAGGCAATATAGTAAACAATATCGCTCAGGAGGGTAAAAATTTGTGTTATCATTTACTATATCGCCCAGTGTGTACGGGCCTTAAGGGTCACAGAATTTGGACTTTATAACAAAAACACAGCTTAACCTAAAATCCTAATTGTTTTATTGAAAAAAAGCTCATAATAAAATTCAAAAACAGACAACTAATATTATATTATATTAGGCTGAGGTTATGCCCTATGCACATCCAACTTTCTTTATATAAGCATGTAATACGCAAACTGCACAGGCTATTGGAAGCTAGAATAGCATGTCTCCCAACGGTCCGGATTTCAGCGGGACAGTCCCGCTATTCGGACACTTTCCTGCTGTCCCTCCCGCGGGTCGCAGTGTCCTGTGGGCGGGGGGCAGTTGGGGGAGGCTTTGATCACCCGCTGCTCTGCTCCGCAAAGCAGCCGGTGATCATTGAATAGATGCCGTCTATTCAATGCTGGGAGGGGAGCAGGGGGCTGCCCAGCTGCTCAGGGAGCGCTGGACATGTCCCCAAAATGCCGTTAAACGGGTCCGTGATGCTCGGTCACGCCCCTCTCACGCTCGACCATGCCCCCTTTTTGGGTCGCACATGGCTACGCTTCGCAGGAGTCCCTCTTCCTCCCTCATCAAAGTTGGGAGGTATGGAATAGGGCGATACAGTGAACAATAGCTTACACAGAGCGTATTCAATTTCATATTTATAACATGTTATGCTAAATATTACCTAATGTAAAGCAGCCTTGCAAACAGTATATTAGCTGAAGAATTCTAGAAAGTAATAACCTTGTTTCTGCCTGTAAATGCAGCCTTGGTCGCCTCTAAATCTGAACTCACTAGCAAGTAATGCTCAGCACTTATATATGGCATGTTTACCATTTACTACTAAAGTGTTACATAAATAAAAATTAATAATTTTATACAATTTTCCAACTACTGTAGTAGATATTAGCAATGCATACAATGGACCTGATATCAGAGATGCACAATAATACCACTACAGCTGCAAAATTTGTATGCATCGGCTATGTGAGATTAGAGGCATAACTAGGGTCTTTGGCGGGGTGTCGTACGGTATGCCGGCGCTCGGGCTCCCGGCGACCAGCATACCGGCGCCGGGAGGCCGCCCGCCGGCATACCGACAGCGTGGCGAGCGCAAAGGAGCCCCTTGTGGGCTCGCTGCGCTCGCCACGCTGCGCTCGCCACGCTGCGGGCACGGTGGCGCGCTACGCGCGCCACACTATTTTATTCTCCCTCCAGGAGGGTCGTGGACCCCCACGAGGGAGAATAGTTGTCGTATGCCGGGTGACGGGATTCCGGCGCCGGTATACTGTGCGCCGGGATCCCGACATTCAGCATACAGAAGACCACCACTTTGGCGCCCAGGGCAAGATGGAAACAGCCCCCCGCCCCCCCCCCCCAAAAAAAACACCAAAGAATAGGAGTAGTTGAGTGGGGGGGCGTGGCTTCACTTTTTTCGGGAAAATCCGTGTGGGAGAGATAGGCATTGGGAGGGGAAGCATGGGGAGAGAGAGAGACGGGGGGGAGGCATGAGGAGAGAGAGAGAAAAGGGGGGGGAGCGGGAGAGAGACCAGGGTCAGAGAGAAAGAGAGTGTGAGGTGAGACACGGGGGGGGGGAATTGAGAGAGAGCAGGGGAGTGAGAGAAATAGAGGGAGGGGGTGCAAGTGAAGCACGGGACGGCGGCGGCCCCCTCTACTATCCCTGCCATGGCACCCAGACCACGTGCCTCACTCGCACCCCCCTTATTATGCCACAGTGTGAGATATTCAAATGTTGCAGCTGCCAGGATTTGTATTGAGATGCCAACTAGGGCAGGGCCGGTTCTAGCCCTTGTGGCACCCCGGGCGGAAAATAGGGGCGTGGCTTCATACAGGGGCGTGATCAGTTACGCCCCTTGTAGAGTTGTGCCCCCATTTGTGCTCCAAGTAGCGCCATTTGTGCCCCCAGTAGCACCGCTTAAAAAAAAAAAGGATACTTACAATCCCCGCTCCTGAGTCCCGGCCGTTGCAGACCTCCGCCGCCGCTCCTCTCCTCGGATCTATGGGAGAGACGTCATGACGTCTCTCCCATAGAACAGCATAGACACTAGAGGTCAATCATGACCCCTAGCGTCTGTGCCAGTCCCACAATGCTGCGCGGTGTGCGATGACGTCATCGCGCACCGCACAGCAAAGGTCCTCTCCACAAAGGGAAACTAGACGGATAGCGTCTAGTTCTCTTCACTGCGGGGGGACCAGCGGGGGGACCAGCGGGGGACACAGCGGCAGCGGGGGGCACAGTACCGGATCTTGCCATGGTGCGGCGCCTTCCGGATGGCGCCAGCGCACTCCGGAAGGCGGCGCCCCGGGCAAAAGTCCTGCTTGCCCAAGATCCGCTACTGAACTAGGGGACTTATGCGCATGCACAATGGCAAAAAAACTCACTCCATTGCATACAGAATTTACATTGCGTGCATTCTCAATCAGGCCTAATGTACAGATCTGGAATACACTACTGCAAGTAAATGTCTGGGTAACCAGAGAATTTTTTTTATATAGAAACCTATACAGTTATATAAATGAATGAAGGAGATTTTTGTTCTTTTATGTCTGCAGATCAGAGATTATTTGGCACAGTAACTTTGCATTTATTTCCTTGCTTCGTGAATTGTGCAAGTTCTGAAAGAGCCAGCTACAACCAAGTACTGCATGTACACAGACATTTCTGTCTGTAACCTTTCACCTCTCCAAAGTTTGCAAAGAGATTCTTTAGCATGATCACTTCTTAATGTGTACAAATAGGGCGGTATCCACTGGAAAGCCTGATAATGACCAATGGGCAAAAACTGCAATAAAACCCATTTGTTCTATGCAAAAAATTACTGTGGCTAATAATACTCTATGCAAACCTTGGAGTTTTATTATTGAACATTTAGCATCAAATAGTACTGTGTTTCTGAACTGAACTGTTTTTCTGTCTATAATCTAACTTTAAACTGTATTGAATGCACAAAACAAAACAAAAAGGGGAAACGGTTTTCATCATTAGATCAATTTGGTATCCAAGGCTACCTCTATGTAACTATTCTGATTTAAGATAATCGAAATTGTACATAATCTTGAAATGTAATTGACTACAAGCTGTAATAAGTACTGGTATCTTCCTAATTTATCCTATGTATCTAGCCATACATGGCCCTCTTATGTGGTATGTAGTAGGCTATCTGGACATCAGGGGAACATACAGTATATAATAAAAAATATTGATTTTTGTCTCAGATGTTAGTTCCTGATCTATCTGTATTTATTAACAAATGTTATAGAATTTCAAAAAAAGAAAAAGAAACTTTATAGGCTTACTGGTCATTTCATAGAAATATTTAAGCATTTCGTTAAATACTCTATATGATAACAAAAAAGATAAACTTAAAAATAAACAGTATTAAGGTGAATACACACGGTGAGATATTGACTATCTCCAATTTTGACTTTGCGATTTCCCCTGAACTCCCCGGAGCCCTGAACCACTGATACTGACTATCTGTACTTGAGATTTTGACTATGTGAGATTTTGACTAAGTGCCAATTTGACTATACTATGTACTAGATTGTACACAATATAGTAAAGATTGACTTGCCTGCACAGTCTATCTTTTCTTGCGATACCGACTCCACGGGAGCGTGCATCAGTATCGCAAGCTGTGTACACACGGGGCGATTTGCAGTAACTTTCCTTACGATTTTGACTATATAGTCAAAATCGTAAAGTTACATTGCACAGTGTGTATGCCCCTTTACATAGTTTTATGGGTTATAGTTGCATTTTTATGCTAAATTGTGTCAATCATTTCTAAGTTTCACTGTATATATTTTGCCTATAGACAGCTTATGTGTAACATATAGCAAAAGTCAGTTCTGTATCACTGTACAGTCTTATATCACCTTAACCTAGACAAAAACTAGAAGCAGATCACACAGGATGGCTGTTATATCTGTCTAAAACCATGGAGTGTCTATTTTCCATACAAAATTTAGGAACAATTTATCCTATGAATATTTACCAGCTAAGCTGATGCACTGCATATAGTTTAAGAGACTGTGGGACTAATTCAGATCTAATTGCTCGCTAGCTATTTTTTGCAGCGCTGCGATCAGATAGTCGCCAACTAAATTTCGTGTAGTTTCTGAGTTGCCAAGAACTTACTCAGCCACTGTGATCACTTCAGCCTGTCAGGACCCGGAATTGACATCAGACACCCGCCCTGCAAATGCTTGGACACGCCTGCGTTTTTCCAAACACTCCCAGAAAACGGTCCGTTGACACTTACAAATGCCCTCTTCCTGTCAATCTCCTTGCGATCGGCTGTGCGAATGGATTCTTCGTAATATCCATTGCACAGCAACGATCCACTTTGCACTCGTACGACGTGCCTGCGCATTGCGGTGCATACGCATGCGCAGTTCTGACCTGATCGCAGCGCAGCAAAAAAAATCTAGCGTGCAAACTGGTCTGAATGACCCCCTGTGAGCAATAACTGCTGTCTGCATTAGCACAATTGCTTAAAATCAGTAGCAACAAATGGAGACTAAAGAAAACAGTGCAAATCTAACAGTAATCTATGCAAATTCCTGTGAAGCTAATTTAAGACACTATAGGCATACGTAATAGGGCCGGAGTTTGCTGGAGGTGCAGGATGCTGGCCAATCTCAGACTTTTTTTTAAAGTGGTAATCATTTACAAGGCAAAACCATGCCTTGCAAATGATTGCCACTTAAAAAAAAACAAAAAAATAAATAAATCCCGAGATCAGACAATGTTTTTTGATTACAATTATTAAGGTTTATTTTAAGGTGCACAAGTAGAGCTGTATATTCCATAGTGCTTATTAACTTGATTAACCTGGGACCATATTAAATCATGAGCAAGCTTTGGGACCTAATTTCTTAATTTATTGTGCCGACTGCCTAGAGCTTCTGTTCTTTAATGTTAAGGGAACAACCTTTTGCTACAATACAGCTTTAGTAATAAGTGTAATGGGGAATGTGTCTACTACTGATGTTGCACAATGGTTAACAATGATTTCAGCTTTTCTCCAACTCATTCAAGTTTCTTGGGCAGGGTTGGGGATGGCAATTTTCTAATAATAATAATAATAATTCAGCAATTAAAAGGAAATATCCAACGAAGAACTTAAACCTTCTTATCCTTGAACCACTGAAGTTTAGCTTTGTCATTGTGCTTTTGCTATATTTTTAACTATACAAGTTATAAATGTCATCAATACAAGTTTGCTTGCAGTACTGAACTGTAATTTCCTCCATCCATTAAAGCCTAAAAGATAATTTGACCCCCCAAAATATTTAGCATTCCTGGTCCCATTCACTTCATGATTTTGTGCTGAATTTGTATATTTATGGAGCCTAGTTAGCTGAAGCCTCAGGAGGCTGCTTTGTGCATCCCTTAGTTCAGAGTTCTTTTTAAAATGTTGGCAAAAAATGAAGTGTGGGGTATGAGAGGAAAAAACAACTGCAAACTGCAATCAACTGTCCAAGTTGATTTGTATTGAGTTCAGACATCTTTGTGTTTTAAGAAGATTATTAAAAATACACCACCATCTCATGTTCATCCCTCCCTGGTAAACCCACAAAGGTTTACCAGAAAAACTTGAGACAATAAGATTGAAGAGAATGGTGAACTGTTGGATATCTTCAGACAAATGTAAATATACTACTGCTGATTTTCTTCTAAAAATTAATTAATATCACAACCATCTCAGGCAGGTCAATCAGCTCTTCAACTGCTTACTTCAACTCTTACTTCATTTTTATTAACCATTTCTTACAATCCTTTGCTCAGGCCGTGCCCTCTTTCCTGAAATACTTCAAATCAATTATCAGTACTACTATATTTTTAACCTCAACCCCAAAAGAATGGATTCTGGCTTCATTAATTGTACTGCCTCAATGCTTGTTAAATAAGCTTCTCCCACAACATGATTATTTTGGATGAAGGTGCTCCCCCATTTTGATGTTGCCAGTGTGATAGTTTCATGTGCATTATATTGTGTACCATTACAACTGCTGTCCACTTATTGTAGAATCTTTTCTTACATACCTGCGATGACTATGTTTATCATGTATGTACCCCTTGTGAACTATAGTCTTGTTTCACTTTGTGTCTTTGTAGTAATGTCGTTGTGTTGTGATATGATATATTTTGTCTCCATTAAAAATATTTTTGAAAATAAAAATAGGCTTCTCCCATACTTTACATGGGCAAGCTATCGCCAGCAAGACCCTGTCTGTTTTACCAATCCCTATGTGCCTCAGGTGAAGCCCTTTTGTGGATTTTTATTTTCACTCTATATTAGTTAAATGCGTAAGATTTAAAGTCACACTAACCACATTTTTGTTCAACAATTCAAATAGAAAATAGAATTCTAGGTAAATACATTTAGCCTCCTGACCAAGCATGCTAGTGGACTTGTAATCCTGGCTTTTACTATTAACCCTCAAAGTGCTTTGCTCTACTCTGAGGATGTGTTTTTTGAAACCTTGAGTCTGCATTATGATGACCCATATACAGTCTCATTCCCAAGGTCATTGTGTGAAGGAATGCTGTACCAAATTTGATTGCTGTTCACAGACTGCAATTGGAATGATCAGATGGTCTGACTTATTTTTTTCACACCAACCACTTCTACAGGTTTTACCACTGTTTACCACACTCTATGCCTTCATGTTTAAATTTTGTAAACATTAGGAATTTTGTGTCTCTTACTAGAGTAACATCTGCTAAAACTATGGCTTCACCTTTTGTCATGTATATCAGTAGACTGCATAGTAGTATGGGTAATATTGCCAACAGTTCATCTTCAGATTCTGAAAGACTGTATAAATTTAGGGATTAATTTAGTTTTCTCTATTACCAGTGGTCAAACAGAAATGAATAATCATTCTTTGGAGCAATGCTTAAACTGTTATATGCGAGATGTCCGGACAGAGGGGCAGATGTATTAACCTGCAGAAGGCATAAGAAAGTGATAAACCAGTGATAAGTGCAAGGTGATAAACGCACCAGCCAATCAGCTCCAATATGTAAATTAACAAGTAGGAGCTGATTGGCTGGTGTGTTTATCACCTTGCACTTATCACTGGCTTATCATTTCCCTATGCCGTCTCCAGGTTTAATACATCTGCCCCAATGTATGTACCTCGACTGGAATATGCCCATAACAGCTTGCCACACATTTTCACTAACATATGTCTATTCTTATATGTGCTTATAACTCACAGTGTTTAGTACAGACTTATGATGTCCTTAAAATTTATCATACTACTTGGCAGATGAAACATATGTGGAATAGGGTCTATTCATCTCTAACATGTTGATTGCTGATTGATAGCGTAAGCATCTAAATAATTTTAATGTCAAAGATAAGGCCTGGCTTTCTACTAAGAATGCCAGATTGAGATAGCCTTCGGGATAGTAGGGTATTAGATGTGTTCTGTGACAGTTTTTTTTTTTTTTTAACCTTTTTTAGTTCCTGCTGGCCTGTATTCTGCTTGGATATTGGATTGTGACTCTACTGATTGCTTAATCAAAACTGACCATCTTTGATAGCCTTATACCCTGATTTTTGCCTGGACCGTGAACATCTTTGTTAGCTGCCTGCCCTGACCTTTACATTTACTTTGTTATTGTCACTAGTCTTGAAATTGTTTGTTCTGGGATCACTGTTGTTTCTGTTGGGTTGCCTTATGCTATGCAGAGCCCTTAGTTGATTTTATACTTAAACATTACCTGTTCTTGATTCAAAACTTTTTTCTTTGTTACCAACCTCATGCAGGGCTAGCACTATTCCTTTGAATAAATGTCTCAAGCTACGTGCATAAGACATGAGGTGACTGCAATCTCGCTGAAATCATGCCAATTCCATGAAACCAGTACCTATTACATAATCCCTCATGTCGACAATCTGGATTGTACATTCTGAAAGTCAACATGATGAACATACAATATACTGATGATAGGACAACTCACAAATCGCTGCTGCCTATTCTCTTCTTCTAGTATTAAAAAGACAAACTAAAAAGAAAATGGCAGTTCTGTTTCTGATCTTGGCTAGTTGATGACATTGCTGCAGATCCTGTGTGCTCAAGTATTTCTATCAACAACACCATTAAATAAGCCCTCAATTTCAGAGTAAATAAAGGCATCTGGGTCTGTTGCTCAGCGCTGTTTGCATATTTAAACCTCATACATAGATAAATTTGCAGTGGACCACATTTGCATATTAATGAAGATCTAATTGCTCTTCGCAGTAATTTCTGTAGCAAATGACTTTACAACTGTTTGCACAGAAATGTTCTTTGCTGGAAGAGATTAGAAACCGCATAACATGTTTAACTAAGGTTAATGTTTTGGTGGCCAGTCTTTCTGTAGGTAACAATTTGTTCTCATTTGTATCTCTGCTGCAAACGCCTTAGGCACTGTCATCCCTTTCTTAAGGACAGTATGATTATTATAAGCTATTAGCAAAATGTGTTAATGCAAGGGTATCTATGTATAGTTTGAGTAGCTATATTTTAGATAAGGTGCATTAATTATCTAGAATTTAATAAGGTTCTTCCAAATTAAAGGGACATAAGTAAACCAAGAAACCCTTCTTCAAACTGGAGTTAATCATGTACTCTTCAGTAGTAGTTGCTAACAACATAACCTAAATAGCTGCAATTTGAATGGATGAGCAAAACTTCAGTATAACATCAACCCTGGAGCTGAAATGTCTGTGTCACTTTATGTTACTAATGATTTCTAACAGTCGGAGGCCTTTAACGGTTATAAAGACTTTCATTTACTTGGAAGTTTGTAATATTCACACAGTGTACTGTATTTTCCTAAGTTAGTTTGGTATTTAGATATTCTGATAAAAAAAAATGCAATTTAGCACCTGTCCTTTATAGAATACAAAGGCAATATATAAAAATAAAATGTGAATAACTAAACTTAAAGCTAATGTTATAAATACAAAAAGAGTGCAGCAACATTGTTTCAGCATATTATAAAGACTAGCGATAGTTCATTTTTTATCCGACAAGTGTTATAGAAATAGGAAAATGTTGGCTATGTAAGAGCCAGATCATTATCTTTTCTGGTCCGCTCAATACGTTTAAGAAATCTGCTTATGCTTCATTTCCATCAGGCTGGTGCAGAAAACTGAATAAAAGTAATTCTAGCAATAACAGCAAATTATACAAACAAAACAGAATAATCACCATGCGCTGCCAATGATGTATATGCAGCCGACCACTAACACTAGAACCTTCACAAAAATTCCACAGAAAACAATACACAAGAGATTGAAAGTGATAGGCGCAACACCATAAAAGCGTCCTTACATCTGGTATAGATGAATATACAAAGGAGTCCCCTTGCAATCCTTAGCTGGAGTGTTTGTGGGCTTGGTTATCCTTTATGACGCCCTCCAAAGTGTAGTTTCTTATCTCAATAAAGAAAAAAAGGATCATCGGGCAGACCAATTTGAAAACAGGACAACAAATTTATTACACAGAACACTCACAATATATAAATGAATAAAAAGCATATATCCACAACAACAAGGTGGGTGTCAATGGGTGCTGGCAGCTGGAATCGAATTACCCTCCCAAAAGGAACACTGGAGATTCCGGACTTCTGCAGTGTATCGGGAGGAAAAAGGATCATCCAGATAAGACGGCTCCACCTCTCCACACCGAGCACCACTAGCTTGACGCGTTTCGGACGCTATGGTCCTTCATCAGAAGCATCGAGAATACGCTGCAGAAGTCCTTTTTCCTCCCAATACGCTGCAGAGGTCCGGAATCTCCAGTGTTCCTTTTGGGAGGGTAATTCAATTCCAGCTGCCAGCACCCATTGACACCCACCTTGTTGTTGTGGATATATGCTTTTTATCCATTTATATATTGTGAGTGTTCTGTGTAATAAATTTGTTGTCCTGTTTTCAAATTGGTCTGCCCGATGATCCTTTTTCTCTTTATTGAGATAAGAAACTACACTTTGGAGGGCGTCATAAAGGATAACCAAGACCACAAACACTCCAGCTAAGGATTGCAAGGGGACTCCTTTGTATATTCATCTATACCAGATGTAAGGACGCTTTTATGGTGTTGCGCCTATCACTTTCCAATCTCTTGTGTATTAATAACAGCAAATTGACATTACTTGAGAGGATATGATTTATACATTATTATAGGCTCCTTTTAACATGACTATTTTGGTAGCTAATCACACGTGTTGGAATTTTAATGACTGCGTACAAGTCATGCTCAGGCAAGTCCTCGACAAGATCCCAATTAATTAAACAAAAAGGTGTAATGGAATACACACCCAGAAATAAAGCCGTGGGCAAACACCAATAGCTTCTTTTGGGTTTTCCCAGACTAAAAACCTTATAGTCAGCCAACTTTTTGGACATGCACAAGATAATTGTATATGAGATATATTTGGATTTCATACCACAAAGAAATAATCATCTTTTTGAAGTTAACTTTTGATGGCCAAGCTCTCAATCATACGTTGTACTCATTTTAGAGTACAAAACAAGAACCTTGGATCATGAGTTTGCAAATAGATCTATAAAATAATTAAGTGATTGATTACTCTTGTGAATCCTTCTTTATCTGTTTCTATAAAAATACTAATAAAATGCATTTATTATTTAGCGTACATTCAATTATTACTATTTGACTTTTCAACCTGTAATTATTATTTTTCAAATTGACATTAGAGAAAAGATCATGACAAGGCTGCAATCTGGAATATATTCACATTTACAATAAGATACTAAGGGCGGTATCCTATTAGCACCGATGCAATTTATCTCGATTAATGACCGATGGTATACAATTAGAGATCGTTTTGATCAGCCAAAATTGAACCCATGATTGCAAGAAAACAAATGGGATCAGGGGTAAATCCTCGAGGGATCAGTATGGGATTCCGGCAGTCCGACGCGTGGAACACAACAGCCAGAATCCGTTCAGCTAGTGCAGCATGTCCCCTCACAGGCTCACTGCACTTGCCATGCTTCTGCCATCTACACTATTATATTCTCCCTCGGGTGGTGGCGTGAACCACCACCTGAGTCGGGATTCTGACCACCAGCATTTTCTCAGCTGTTGGTAATTTAACCACATACCATCCCTGAAACCATGTGTTATCGTGGCTTCGGCAGCCCCTTATCAAGGATCATGTAGCATAATCCCTGATAAATGCTGGCATCAGGGAAAAAGGATGCCCCTGACAATCCTATTAGCAGTGGTAAAGTACCACTACTAATAGGATACCACCCTTAACCTTACAGTTCCCCCATATCTTCAATGACAACACTTAGAGATAGGAGCAAATCCAGCTAGAGCAGTGGTTCCAAAACTCTGTCCTCAAAGACCCCTAATGGTCCAGGTTTTAAGTATATCCATGCTTGGCCATAGGTGACTTAATCAGTAGTTTAGTTACTTTGATTTAACCATCTGTGCTGAGCTATAAATATCTTTAAAATCTGGACTGTTAGGGGTCCTTGAGGACCAAGTTTGGGAACCACTGAGCTTGAGGGTGCAAATTTGCAGCTGGACAAACCAGATTTCTAAAGCAAGGGGACAAATGAAAGATGGCACAATTATTGGGCAACTTTTCTGGATCTAGAATGTGCTTGTGTCCTAACTAAAAAGCAAATTTTACATTTTTCCCACCACATTACAACATGGATTTGTCTAGTGCAGATACACAGCTTCTAGCTGGATTCACTCCCAACTCTAAATGAAGAGTATTCTGTATATAAAAGTGTACACACAATGATACATATATATGCCATTTTGTCAGCCTGCTATCTGCCCATTGACCTCATCCCTCTGTCGTAATGTCTGCCTGCACCTAGTCAACCACTACACTTGTCTCTCTTCACTCACATCATCCACTCATATTTGAAACAAGCTTTTGTTGCATCAATCCTGCAAAAACTTTCAAGCTTGCATCTCTGAGCGTCTATAATTGTCTTATAAGGTTCCTCACATCTTACTCTTTCATCAATTACAACTTTGCAAACTCATAGAGGAGCATTTTGCTCTAAATAAAACTCCAGATATTTCTCCTTGGAAAAAGAAGTGATAAGAGAACAATTAATAAATATAGCCTTGAAAGCTCAGAGAGATACGATAGTCAAAGCAATAGAACTGACTAAAGAGCTTTAAAACATGGAATACCAGCAATAAACCTCATCTGTTATGTAGAAATCCCACAGAGCCTGAGGAATGTTGGAGGAGAACTGAACCTGATTATTTCTGAATACACTGCACATTAATTGAAGTGGCTCAAAGAAAAATAATAATAAAAACCCTGCTGGATATCTCACTTACAGTATGACCTCAAGGACACTGATTACACCAACATCCAGAGATGATTTCTCTTCTACTAGAGGAACACATTAGAAACTATATGTTCAAAGTTTGCTTCCCATAACTCTCTCGTCAATGGGTCAAATCTTTCAGTGCAAAAAATTACAGCAGCGGAAATAACACAGGCCATCGCAGACCAAAAAATCAGGTAAATCTCTTGTTCCTGGTGGTTTTTGTTTTTGCAAGGCCTGTTATAAGAAATTCTGATCCCCCAACTCCACACCTTGTTCAGTGTAGCAGTTCAGTGTATATATTTCCCAAAATCTGTTAGAAGACTAGAAAGTTATTATTAAGGTGCATAAATACTGGGCGTTTTTGCTCAGTTTGTATGCAGAGCGATGAAGTGAAAATCGCTGGCCGGAAAATTGCACAGTGCATACACACTGAGCGATTTTCACCCGACCCAGCGATTTTCACAGGGGTGAACCACTTTCCACAGTAGTAGACTATGGAAAGTGGTTCACTCGGCCGGTAAAACAGGCGGCCGGCGATGATGCGAAAGCGTGCATCAGCGCTCACCGTCCGGCCATACACACTAGGAGATTTTGAGCTCAAAGTAGCTCAAAATGCCAAAAGTGAGCAACTTTGAGCTCAAAATCGCCTAGTGTGTATGCACCTTTAAAATGAAGGACAGGATATTCAGAAATATTCAAGTTACACAGCTACAGTATACATAGATATCTCTCTTCTTGATCAAGGTAACACAACCTCCTGAACTCATTATCAAATGCCTAAAGATCTTCCTCCTAGGTTATACTTCACAAAACTTGTCCACTCATTCTATAAAACTTGCCTCCTGCATTCTGGATTTGGCACAATTACCAATAGTTCCTCTCTGTTCTTCAAAAGTACAAAAATATTGCATGTTTCATGCATTTAGGAAAATGACTTTCCTATCTGCATGGTAAAACTGTAATGTTTCACTTGGTTTATACTCTGGGTAACATAGTAACATAGTAACATAGTATCTAAGGTTGAAAAAAGACAATTGCCCATCGAGTTCAACCTATTTGTGGTCTCCTATGCACGATTATGTTGTATAAAATTTTGACTGAAGTTGATGACTGCCGTTACGTTTTACCCCTCTTTTTTATAATAACCATAGTGTGTGACTATGCCCCGTAACCCTGGATATCCTTATCCATTAGGAATTTATCTAACCCATTCTTAAAGGTGTTGACTGAGTCGGCCATTACAACTCCCTCAGGCAGGGAATTCCAAACACGTATCGTCCTTACCGTAAAAAAGCCTTTACGCCGTATTGTGCGGAATCTCCTCTCCTCTAACCTGAGCGAGTGTCCACGAGTTCTCTGTGTTGATCTAACCAAAAACAGGTCCTGCGCAAGATCTGTATATTGTCCCCTTATATATTTGTAAATGTTGATCATGTCCCCTCTTAATCTCCTCTTTTCCAGTGTAAACATGCCTAGTCTTGCAAGCCTTTCCTCGTATTGCAGCGTCTCCATACCCTTAATTAGTTTGGTCACCCGCCTTTGAACCTTTTCTAGCTCCAGGATATCCTTTTTGTAGTCAGGTGCCCATAATTGTACACAGTATTCACGGTGTGGACTCACAAGTGATTTATATAACGGGAGTATAATACTCTCGTCCCTAGCATCAATTTCCCGTTTTATGCATGCTAATATCTTATTAGCCTTCTTTGCTGCAGTCCTACTTTGGGTACTACTGCTTAGTTTGCTATCTATGAGGACACCTAAGTCCTTTTCCAATACAGAATCCCCTAATTTTACCCCATTTAGTAGGTAGGTGTTATTTTTGTTCTTGTTACCACAGTGCATTACCTTACACTTATCTGTATTGAAGCGCATTCTCCATTTCGCTGCCCAAGCTTCTAATTTAACTAAGTCGTTCTGAAGCGACTCAGCATCCCCCTCCGCATTTATAACTTTACACAATTTGGTATCATCTGCAAAAATTTACACCATGCTCTCTAGACCTTCTGTTAGGTTGTTAATGAAAATATTGAACAATAGCGGTCCTAATACTGAGCCTTGCGGCACACCACTTAGTACTTCAGTCCAAGTTGAAAAAGATCCATTAACCACAACGCGCTGCTCCCTATTATCTAACCAGTTTTTGACCCAAGTGCATATTGTGCTTTCTAGCCCTGATTCTTGTAGCTTGTAGATAAGTCTCATGTGTGGTACAGTGTTGAATGCTTTGGCAAAATCTAGAAAGATTACAACCAGCTCTTTACCCTGATCTAGGTTTGCGCTTACTGTTTCATAAAAGCCAAGTAAGTTGGTTTGACAGGATCTGTCCTTCATAAACCCATGTTGATTCCTTTTAATGACCTTATTGACTTCAAGGAACTTCTGAATACTATCTCTTAGAATACCTTCCAATACTTTCCCCACTATAGATGTAAGACTAACTGGTCTATAATTACCTGGTTCAGCTTTACTTCCCTTTTTGAATATAGGCACTACTTCCGCTATACGCCAGTCTTTGGGAACCATACCTGATATTACTGAATCCTTAAAGATCAAAAATAGCGGTTTTGCAAGTTCAGAGTGAAGCTCCATTAGAACCCTTGGGTGAATACCATCGGGACCTGGTGACTTATTAATCTTTAAATGTTTTAATCGGTCACAGACTACTTCCTCGCTTAAATAAGTACCGATCAGTGGGATATTCTCATTAGTGAGATTATGTTTTAGTCCCTAAATTGGGTCCTCTCTAGTAAATACTGTTGAAAAAAACTCATTTAGTGTGTCCGCTATGTCATTATCATTTTTGCTTATGACTCCCAACTTGTCTTTTAAAGGGCCTATACTCTCCTTCTTTAATCTCTTGCTATTAATGTATTTAAGTCTTTCAGGATAGACAAATGTGCCCCATCCAGCCACCCTCTAATAATCTGCTCTCTTCTTAATTCTCAATACACCACCTACTCCTTTTTTACACATGTATTTTTACATACATATCAACCATAAATCTACGTTGTTTCATTTCCACAAGTTCTCTTTCTCCCTAACCCCACCTCCAAACACACACATGAACACACATTTCTATAATGTAATGGTCTTAAATGTCATTCTGACATTTGCATACAAGAGCCTCACAAACCAGTGATCTGTAACCTCCTGTCAGTACCCAGAGACGGCACCCCACTTTAGTCTGACACATGAATACCCCTGCCTTGCCCCAGTCACCCAGTCTCATATGAATACCCCTGCTCCTATCACATCTACAGTATCTTACACTTTAACACCCTTGCCCCAGTAATTTACATTTTAAAATGCCTGCCACAGTCATCTCCCTTTCACATATGGATACCATTATTTATCTGCACTGACTCCTGAATATACACCCCTGGGGAGATTTGAAGAACTGTAAAAGCTATAAAGTGTAGAATACAATACTCTGCACTGTCACTACAACTACCCCTTGTGAGGTCACCTCAGCCAAGAGTGACAGACACTATCCACTTGAGGGAAAATTGTGCGCAAGTACTAAAAAGTATAAGGTGCATATTATATCCTGTCATTGTGCAGTGCTGTATAATCCAGTGTGAAAATTAAGTGGTGTTCGCTGTGCCCCGACACCCCCACTCCCAGGGATTGTCAAATAATGTTACACAGCTGTTGTGCTATATTTTTCCATTCAAGTCAAAGGGGGTCATTTTGACCCTTTTGCACGCAGCGGTTCTTCGCTGCGGTGCGAACGGGTTGGAAATGCGCATGCACGGTGGACGCACTGCACACGCGTGTCATTGCCTGGCGATGATCGTCACCGGGCAACGACGCCACCAGCGAGAAATGTGATCGCAGCGGCAATCGCAAGTAGACGGACAGGCGGGAGGCGTTCCGGGGGCGGATAATCCCCGTTTTCCAGGCATGGTGAGTCCAACGCAGGCGTGTCGAGGCATTTGGAGGGCGGATGTCTGACTTAAGGACCGGGACCTTCATCGCTGGATCCGTTGCACTGGGTGAGTAACTGCAGCCCTGGTCTTGTTTTACTAGAAACTTTTTTAGCATAGCAGGGCTGCTATGCTAAAATACACTCCCCCATAGGTGGCGTCAGGTTGATCGCACGAGCAGCAAAAAGTTGCTACGTGCGATCAACTCGGAATGACCCCCAATATACCATTAATTCCAATTGGGCTGTGCTCTCCATGTAGAAACTCCATTGAAATGGATAGGTCATTGACATGAATGGATGTGTTTTCTTTTTCCCCCACATTAATAAAGGCTCAATATAATGGTATAAAACTGCTTCTGATTTTCTGGTATATTACACATTTAGATCAATTTCCTGTGGAATACAAATTAAAAATATTTTTGTATGTTATACAGTGCATTACACATGTGGCTAAGTGTTTTGTGAGTTTTAATTTATTGAAACTTTACAAAAGTATTTATTTATTGTATATCGGTATAAAGCAATACTGAGAGTCCATATCGCACAATATTTCTTGTTATCCAATCAAGGGACTGGTCAGTTCTGGGAGGGAGGAGCAGAACTACTTTTTTCTACTCAGTGCCTAAGCTGAATAGCCTGGGACCCCATGCTCATTGTCTCTCTGTTTAGTGGAAACCATCCTATCCTAATGCTGGGATTGGTGGAGAAATTTAAAGGGGCACGCTTGTCATCAGGGGTGAATCCAGAACTTTGTGGGCCCCATAGCAGTATATTGAAAGGGCCCCTGTTCCAATGCTTCTTGAAAGACACCTCTCCACAGTAATTATTAATGTTATGCCCCATAATAGTGCTCTAGTTAATTTTCTGAACCATAGTAGTACTCTAGTTACTATTATGCCCCATAGAAGTGCCCTAGTTTATTTTATGAACCATCGTAGTTCCCTAGTTTACGTGATGTCACATTAAAGGGCTGCCAGTACACATTGTGCCATTCATTATCTCCAATTCACATTATGACATACATATGTTCCCAGTTAATATTATGCCACATTACAGTGCTCCCTGTTCATACTGTGCCACATTAGAGTGCCCTCCAAGTCAAATTATGTCATGTTACAGTGCCCCAGTTCATATTATGCCAAACTATAATGCCTCCATTTCATATTGTGCCACATTACAGTGCCCCAGGTCTTATTATGCAACATTATAGTGCCCTCCACATTACAATGAGTAGATCAGATTATCACACATTACAGTGCCCTCCAGTTCATATTGTGTCCCATTACAGTGCCCCCTTACCATTCTAGCATCCTTTACACACTCCTCTCAATAAAATGTAATGTCACACAATTCAGGCTGGGCAATGGATCAGACCCAATTGCTTGGAAGATAAATCTGGGAAATTGGTATGCAACTTTATAACCTGGGTCCAGGTTCCCCTAATACTCTAGGCCCCATAGCAATGGCACCCCTTGCACCAACTGTTTCCATTTCTAAGTCATGCAGCATCACTTCAGATAAATAATATGCCTTATCCTTTGTTTCTATATTCAAAACTACAGATAACACGGAGGGAGGTGTCTAAAGAGGTAAGTGGAGCAGGACAAATGTTGTTAGCTGAAGTTATTTGGTCCTTACCTGAAGATATTACTTAAATTATTTTTCTGAAGATGTAATTCAAAGTCCTTATCAGAAGAAGATGTTCAGTGCCCTATTAGAAGATGTACAGTAATCCAAAATCCTTATCAGTCGTCAGTTTCCAAAGTCGCTCAAATGAAGCAGGAATTACTCAGAGTATCCATCTAGGACAAAATGTCACTACAAAATGGCTACCAGTAGCTGGGCATCCTTTATATAGGGCTATGACCTGGATTGTGACATCACAATGCATGCAGGCAGCAGCTAGAGATGGCTGCAGCTTAGATCAGATCTGGGCCCTACCTGCCACATTTATATAACAACAGTAAATGTTTGTGATGGCTGCTGCTTCCTTGGTGAGTGCAGCTGCTGCTGCTCATGGGACACAAGTCCTAGCTCTGTATCGCACAACCAGAATAGAATGGAAACTCAGTTGTTATAATGCAGAGGACAGTTGTAACAATTGTGAAGTTTTTACAAAAGGGTTCTTGTATTGCGTCTCATCATGTCACCCATTTTGCTCCATCAGTAGTGTCACAGATGGTACATTCACCAAAAATAAAGATACTCGCTTGTAATAACAACACACTCTCACATCCATCTGCTACCATTATCTATATAATAAGATTTTACTTACCGATAAATCTATTTCTCGTAGTCCGTAGTGGATGCTGGGGACTCCGTCAGGACCATGGGGATTAGCGGCTCCGCAGGAGACAGGGCACAAAAATAAAGCTTTAGGATCAGGTGGTGTGCACTGGCTCCTCCCCCTATGACCCTCCTCCAAGCCTCAGTTAGGATACTGTGCCCGGACGAGCGTACACAATAAGGAAGGATTTTGAATCCCGGGTAAGACTCATACCAGCCACACCAATCACACCGTACAACTTGTGATCTGAACCCAGTTAACAGTATGACAACGTAGGAGCCTCTGAACAGACGGCTCACAACAAGAACAACCCGATTTTTTTGTAACAATAACTATGTACAAGTATTGCAGACAATCCGCACTTGGGATGGGCGCCCAGCATCCACTACGGACTACGAGAAATAGATTTATCGGTAAGTAAAATCTTATTTTCTCTAACGTCCTAGTGGATGCTGGGGACTCCGTCAGGACCATGGGGATTATACCAAAGCTCCCAAACGGGCGGGAGAGTGCGGATGACTCTGCAGCACCGAATGAGAGAACTCCAGGTCCTCTTTAGCCAGGGTATCAAATTTGTAGAATTTTACAAACGTGTTCTCCCCCGACCACGTAGCTGCTCGGCAGAGTTGTAATGCCGAGACCCCTCGGGCAGCCGCCCAGGATGAGCCCACCTTCCTTGTGGAATGGGCCTTGACAGATTTAGGCTGTGGCAGGCCTGCCACAGAATGTGCAAGTTGAATTGTGCTACAAATCCAACGAGCAATCGTCTGCTTAGAAGCAGGAGCACCCAGCTTGTTGGGTGCATACAGTATAAACAGCGAGTCAGATTTTCTGACTCCAGCCGTCCTTGAAATATATATTTTCAATGCCCTGACAACGTCCAGCAACTTGGAATCCTCCAAATCGCTAGTAGCCGCAGGCACCACAATAGGCTGGTTCAGGTGAAACGCTGACACCACCTTAGGCAGAAAATGAGGACGCGTCCGCAGTTCTGCCCTGTCCGAATGGAAAATCAGATATGGGCTTTTATACGATAAAGCCGCCAATTCTGACACTCTCCTGGCTGAAGCCAGGGCCAGTAGCATGGTTACTTTCCATGTAAGATATTTCAAATCCGCCGATTTGAGTGGCTCAAACCAATGGGATTTGAGAAAATCCAAAACTACATTAAGGTCCCACGGAGCCACTGGGGGCACAATCGGGGGCTGTATATGTAGTACTCCTTTTACAAAAGTCTGGACTTCAGGAACTGAAGCCAATTCTTTCTGGAAGAAAATCGACAGGGCCGAAATTTGAACCTTAATGGACCCCAACTTGAGGCCCATAGACAATCCTGTTTGCAGGAAATGTAGGAATCGACCCAATTGAAATTCCTCCGTGGGGGCCTTCCTGGCCTCGCACCACGCAACATATTTTCTCCAAATGCGGTGATAATGTTGTGCAGTCACCTCCTTCCTGGCTTTAACCAGTGTAGGGATGACCTCTTCCGGAATGCCTTTTTCCCTTAGAATTCGGCGTTCAACCGCCACGCCGTCAAACGCAGCCGCGGTAAGTCTTGGAATAGACACGGTCCCTGCTGAATCAGGTCCCGTCTTAGAGGTAGAGGCCACGGATTTTCCGTGAGCATCTCCTGAAGTTCCGGGTACCAAGTTCTTCTTGGCCAATCCGGAGCCACGAGTATCATTCTTACTCCCCTTTGCCGTATAATTCTCAGTACTTTGGGTATGAGAGGCAGAGGAGGAAACACATACACTGACTGGAACACCCACGGTGTTACCAGAGCGTCCACAGCTATTGCCTGAGGGTCTCTTGACCTGGCGCAATACCTGTCCAGTTTTTTGTTGAGGCGAGACGCCATCATATCCACCTTTGGTTTTTCCCAACGGTTCACAATCATGTGGAAGACTTCTGGATGAAGTCCCCACTCTCCCGGGTGTAGATCGTGTCTGCTGAGGAAGTCTGCTTCCCAGTTGTCCACTCCCGGAATGAACACTGCTGACAGTGCTATCACATGATCTTCCGCCCAGCGAAGAATCCTTGCAGCTTCTGCCATTGCTCTCCTGCTTCTTGTGCCGCCCTGTCTGTTTACGTGGGCGACTGCCGTGATGTTGTCCGACTGGATCAACACCAGCCGACCCTGAAGCAGGGGTTTTGCCAGGCTTAGAGCATTGTAAATCGCTCTTAGCTCCAGTATATTTATGTGAAGAGACATCTCCAGGCTTGACCATACTCCCTGGAAGTTTCTTCCCTGTGTGACCGCTCCCCAGCCTCTCAGACTGGCATCCGTGGTCACCAGGACCCAGTCCTGTATGCCGAATCTGCGGCCTTCTAACAGATGAGCACTCTGTAACCACCACAGAAGAGACACCCTTGTCCGTGGCGATAAGGTTATCCGCTGATGCATCTGCAGATGCGATCTGGACCATTTGTCCAGCAGATCCCACTGAAAAGTTAGTGCGTGGAATCTGCCGAATGGGATTGCTTCGTAAGAAGCCACCATCTTTCCCAGGACTCTTGTGCATTGATGCACAGACACTTTTCCTGGTTTTAGGAGGTTCCTGACAAGTTCGGATAACTCCCTGGCTTTCTCCTCCGGAAGAAACACCTTTTTCTGAACCGTGTCCAGAATCATTCCCAGGAACAGCAGACGTGTTGTCGGGGTCAACTGAGATTTTGGGAAATTCAGAATCCATCCGTGTTGTTGCAGCACTACTTGGGTTAGTGCTACTCCGTCCTCCAGCTGTTCTCTGGACCTTGCCCTTATCAGGAGATCGTCCAAGTAAGGGATAATTAATACGCCTCTTCTTCGCAGAAGAATCATCATTTCGGCCATTACCTTGGTAAAGACCCGAGGTGCCGTGGACAATCCAAACGGCAGCGTCTGAAACTGATAATGACAGTTTTGGACCACGAACCTGAGGTACCCTTGATGTGAAGGGCAAATTGGGACATGCAGGTAAGCATCTTTTATGTCCAGGGACACCATAAAGTCCCCTTCTTCCAGATTCGCTATCACTGCTCTGAGTGATTCCATCTTGAACTTGAATTTTTTTATGTACAGGTTCAAAGATTTCAGATTTAGAATAGGTCTTACCGAGCCGTCCGGCTTCGGTACCACAAATAGCGTGGAGTAATACCCCTTTCCCTGTTGTAGGAGGGGTACCTTGACTATCACCTGCTGAGAAAACAGCTTGTGAATGGCTTCCAATACCGTCGCCCTGTCTGAGGGAGACGTTGGCAAAGCAGACTTTAGGAACCGGCGAGGGGGAGACTTCTCGAATTCCAACCTGTAACCCTGAGATACTACCTGCAGGATCCAGGGGTCCACCTGTGAGCAAGCCCACTGCGCGCTGAAATTCTTGAGTCGACCCCCCACCGCTCCTGAGTCCGCTTGTAAAGCCCCAGCGTCATGCTGAGGGCTTTGCAGAACCCGCGGAGGGCTTCTGTTCCTGGGAAGGAGCTGCTTGTTGCCCTCTCTTACCCTTTCCTCTGCCTCGGGGCAGATATGACTGTCCTTTTGCCCGCTTGTTCTTATAGGACCGAAAGGACTGCGGCTGAAAAGACGGTGTCTTTTTCTGTTGGGAGGGGGTCTGAGGTAAAAAGGTGGATTTCCCGGCAGTTGCCGTGGCCACCAAATCCGATAGACCGACGCCAAATAATTCCTCCCCTTTATACGGCAATACTTCCATATGCCGTTTGGAATCCGCATCACCTGACCACTGTCGTGTCCATAAACTTCTTCTGGCAGATATGGACATCGCACTTACTCTCGATGCCAGAGTGCAAATATCCCTCTGAGCATCTCGCATATAAAGAAAAGCATCCTTTAATTGCTCTAAAGTCTGTAAAATACTGTCCCTATCCAGGGTATCAATATTTTCAGTCAGGGAATCCGACCAGACCACCCCAGCACTGCACATCCAGGCTGAGGCGATGGCTGGTCGCAGTATAACACCAGTATGTGTGTATATACTTTTTAGGGTAGTTTCCAGCCTCCTATCAGCTGGATCCTTGAGGGCGGCCGTATCAGGAGACGGTAACGCCACTTGTTTTGATAAGCGTGTGAGCGCCTTATCCACCCTAGGGGGTGTTTCCCAGCGCGCCCTAACCTCTGGCGGGAAAGGGTATAATGCCAATAACTTTTTTGAAATTAGCCCTTTTCTATCTGGGTTAACCCACGCTTCATCACATACATCATTCAATTCCTCTGATTCAGGAAAAACTACAGGTAGTTTTTTCACCCCCCACATAATACCCCTTTTTGTGGTACTTGTAGTATCAGAGATATGCAAAGTCTCCTTCATTGCCGTGATCATATAACGTGTGGCCCTACTGGAAAATACGTTTGTTTCTTCACCGTCGACACTAGATTCAGTGTCCGTGTCTGGGTCTGTATCGACCGACTGAGGTAAAGGGCGTTTTACAGCCCCTGACGGTGTCTGAGACGCCTGGGCAGGTACCAACTGGTTTGACGGCCGTCTCATGTCGTCAACTGATTTTTGTAATGTGCTGACATTATCACGTAATTCCATAAACAAAGCCATCCATTCCGGTGTCGACTCCCTAGGGGGTGACATCACCATTACCGGCAATTGCTCCGCCTCCACACCAATATCGTCCTCATACATGTCGACACACACGTACCGACACACAGCAGACACACCGGGAATGCTCTATTGAAGACAGGACCCCACTAGCCCTTTGGGGAGACAGAGGGAGAGTTTGCCAGCACACACCCAAGCGCTATAATATATATGTGTCAGATTGTGTTCGGTCTGTGTCCCCGGAGGGGGCGCTAGTGGGTCAGTGGAGGTAGGAGGAAAGAGACGAGGAGGTTGTATCACGTTCTTGCGCATGAGCGCAATGGTATTTTATTTAGCAGATAAGTTTAAACAGAAATGCAGCAGAAATAATATATCAGATGAGAAAACACTTGGAATGATAACAAATAGTCTATGGCAATGGATGATAGGTGACTTGAGAAATCATATCCGGAAATATAAAACAACAGAATGAATGTCAATGAAATGATTCTGGTTTGAAAACCAGAGCAGGGTTTTAAAACAAAGAACTAAGGCAGTTGATGGATATTGCAAACCTGAGCATAAGCAGGAGACCAACTCACAGTGCAGGTGATGAGGCACTGGCAGCAGCAAGCTGTGTCACAGGTGGAGGAATGAACACACCTGGAGTTTAGTCTTCAACTGCAGGCTGAAGCACACAAGGTGGTGATGAGTGTGAAGCCCAATGCAGGTTGCTGGTATTGCTGAGCCTTGAAGTTCCACGGGAGCAAGCAGAATCACCAGGAGTATAAGTTCTTAGCAGAGAACCAGGAACTCAGGAGAAACAGGAGCCGATCCTTTCATGCAGGTTGTCAGAATGACACAAAGTCCAGGATGCCTGTGAGGTGAAACTGTAGCCTCCTATATACCCCATGGTGTGCAGGGATTGGATGGAGGAAAGGACAGTGGGTGCGGCCACGCACCGGATTGGCCGCAGTATACTAGCTGTTTGGAAACTGTCATGGCGGCGCCCACGCCGCGGCCCAGCGGGGACGCGGCGCGCACACGCCCGCTGGCTCAGGAGTGTTCCCAGGACCTTGATGATGTCCCATGGCAGGGGCATAGGCGACAGGTGACCGCAGGGAGCCAGGACGGAGTCCGCAGCGGCGGACGGATGCCAGTCTGGTAAGTCGATTCCTGACAGTACCCCCTCCTTTAGGGGTGGACACCGAACACCCACGTGGTTTGGAGGGATGAGTGCTGTGGAAGACACGGACCAACCTAGGAGCATGGACATCAGATGAATTCACCCAGCTTCTCTCCTCTGGGCCATAACCGAACCAATCGACCAGGTACTGGAGACGTCCATACCGGCAACGAGAGTCCAGAATCTTGTTGATCTCAAATTCCACGCCCCGCTGAGTTCGAACCTTGGGACCTACTGGAAGAGTATTCTGAAAGCGGTTTAGGATTAGAGGTCTGAGGAGAGAAATGTGAAAGGCATTAGAAATACGAAGTGAAGGTGGTAATTTCAACTTGTAAGCCACTGGGTTGATGACACTCTCAATAGGGTAAGGACCAATGAAGCGTGGTGCAAACTTCATGGATGGGACCCTGAGACGAAGGTTGCGGGTTGATAACCAAACCCTGTCCCCCGGTTTCAAATGGGGAACCGCACGTCTCTTGCGGTCGGCGTAGATCTTGTATCGACTGGAGGCTTTTTTGAGGGAAACATGAATTCTTTTCCAAATGGAGGAAAACTGAGTCAGAGCAGTAGTGGCAGCAGGAACATCCAAGTGAGGGAGTTCTTGGAATTCAGGTACTCGGGGATGTTGCCCGTAGACTGCAAAGAATGGTGTCGTGTCTGTAGCAGTGTGGTAACGAAAGTTATGGGCAAACTCGGCCCATGGGAGCAGATTGAACCAATCATCCTGGGAGGATGTCACATATAACCTTAGAAAAGTCTCAAGTTCTTGATTGACTCTCTCTGTCTGCCCATTCGTCTGAGGATGGTATGATGACGAGAATTTCAATTTTATCTGCATGGCAGAACAGAGGGCCCTCCAAAACCTCGCTACAAACTGTACCCCCCGATCAGATATTATTTCGGAGGGTAAACCGTGTAAACGGAAGATCTCCTGTAGGAAGATCTGGGCAAGTTTCGGGGCAGAAGGGAGACCCTGGAGAGGAACGAAATGAGCCATCTTGGAAAATCTGTCCACTACAACCCAAATAGTGTTATGTCCCTGAGAAGGTGGAAGATCAGTGATAAAATCCATTGATAGATGAGACCAAGGACGATTAGGGACAGATAAGGGTTGTAACTGACCTGCTGGAGACTGACGAGGAGTCTTGTGCTGCACACATTTCGGACAGGATGCCACGAAATCCTGGATGTCCACTTTCATCTTCGGCCACCAATATGACGCAGAAAGGAACTTGAATGTCTTCAGGACACCAGGATGACCAGTGAACTTGGATTGGTGGGCCCAAGCTAGCAACTTGGGACGGAGTTCTGGGGAAACAAAAGTCTTACCCGGAGGTGGAGCTGGAGAGACTTGAGAGGCAGCGAAAACCACGGGACTCAGGATGGAATGTGGCACAGAGTCAGCTGTTCCCTCTTCTGATTCCATGGACCGGGATAATGCGTCGGCTTTCACATTCTGTGAACCTGGGCGGAAATGAAGCCTAAAATTAAAACGTGAGAAAAACATAGCCCACCTGGACTGGCGAGGGTTAAGGCACTGAGCTGCTTTTAGGTATAGCAGGTTTTTATGATCCGTGAAGATGTTAAACGGATGTTTAGCCCCTTCTAGGAGATATCTCCATTCCTCGAGAGCCAGTTTGATTGCCAGTAACTCTTGATCTCCCACGGAGTAGTTAGCTTCTGCGGGAAGAAACTTGCGAGAAAAGAATCCACAAGGGTGAACTTTCCCATCAGATCCCTTCTGGGAGAGAACAGCTCCAACCCCAACTGTAGAGGCATCTACCTCCAACTCGAACGGCCTGTTGACATCTGGCTGTGACAGCACTGGAGCAGACATAAAGGCTAGCTTGATCTTCCGGAAGGCTGCCAAGGCTTCTTCTGACCAGTTGGAATGATCTGCCCCTTTCCGAGTCAGGTTGGTAATAGGAGCGATGAGAGTGGAGAATCCTCGAATAAATTTTCTATAATAGTTGGCAAAACCCAGGAACCGCTGGATAGATTTGAGGGAGTTTGGAATGGACCAATTGGCAATGGCTTCCAATTTTGCCGGGTCCATCTGAAGATCCGATCCGGAAATTATATACCCCAGGAAGGGTATAGAGGGAACTTCGAAGGTACATTTAGATAATTTCCCGTAGAGACGGTTCTCACGAAGACGTCGGAGAACTTCACAGACTTGTAGGCGATGAGATGGAAGGTCTTGAGAAAAGATAAGAATATCATCTAAGTAAACAACAAGGTACTTATACAGGACATCACGAAAGATCTCGTTCACGAAGTGTTGGAATACTGCTGGAGCATTACTTAACCCAAATGGCATTACCAGGTATTCATAATGGCCATCTCGAGTGTTGAAGGCTGTCTTCCACTCGTCACCACTCCGGATTCTGATGAGATTATAGGCACCGCGGAGATCTAACTTGGTGAAGATGCGAGCCCCCTTAACTCTATCAAAAAGTTCGGTAATAAGTGGTAGAGGATAACTATTCTTGATGGTAATGTCATTGAGACCCCGATAGTCAATGCATGGACGTAATCCACCATCCTTCTTTTTGACGAAGAAGAAACCTGCACCAGCGGGTGATGATGACGGACGGATGAATCCTTTCTGAAGATTCTCTCTGATGTAATTACTCATCGCCTCTGTTTCAGGAACAGACAAAGGGTAGGTGCGCCCCCTGGGTGGCTTCTTGCCAGGAAGGAGATCGATGGGACAATCCCATTCCCTATGGGGCGGCAGGATATCAGCAGCCTTCTCACAGAAGACGTCTGCGAAGTCTTGATAAGCTGCTGGGAGTGTTAGCTGTGACTTTACTTCGGTAGACTTGATGGGACACACTTGGGCTAAGCAGGAATGATGACAGTGTGAACTCCATGAGGTAAGCTGCAACGTTGTCCAGTCGAACTGTGGGTTATGTAGTTGAAGCCAAGGCATGCCCAAGACAATCTCCTGGGTGGCTTGAGGGATGACCAGGAACTTGATCACTTCTGAATGGAGAAATCCAACTCCCAGAACCACTGGGGTAGTTTGATGTGAAATGTTCCCTTTAGAGATTCTACTACCATCCACAGCAGTAATGTATACAGGATAAGAGAGTTCACAGGTAGACAAGCAAAATTTGTTTACCGCAGCTTGGGTGATAAAATTTCCTGCAGCACCGCAGTCCACTAATGCTGACGCAGACTGGAGCCCAACGGAAGTTTCTAACGTCACTGGAAGAATGAGATCTTGTTGAGAAGGAGCTTGACTGAATGATCCTAACTTGACTCCTCCCTTACAAGTCAGGATCTGGCGTTTCCCGAACGCATCGTGCAGGAGTTAATTTGATGACCCGCAGCAGCACAGTATAGGCAAAGCCTCTCTCGTATTCTTCTTGCCCGCTCCTCAGGGGTTAGGCGGGACCTATTTACCTGCATAGGCTCGTCAGAAGAAGGAGGCTGAAACTGTACAGAAGGTATGAACCTTACTCTGCGAGGCTCACTCCGAGCGCGTTCATTATTGCGTTCGCGGATGCGAGAGTCCAGCTTTATACACAGGGAGATCAAGTCAGACAGTTGAACAGGAATGTCACGGGTTGCCAGTTCGTCCTTGATCCGATCCGAAAGTCCGTGCCAGAAGGTTGCTACCAGAGCTTGGTTGTTCCATTGGACTTCTGCAGCCAACGTCTGGAACTGGATGACATATTGTCCCATGCTTCGGTTACCTTGACGAAGTTGGATCAGGTCTGCCGAAGCTGATGTTGCACGACCAGGCTCGTCAAAGATCCGTCTAAAGGTTGACACGAAGTCTGAGTAGTTATTGATCAGAGGGTCAGCACGTTCCCACAGAGGAGACACCCAATTCAGAGCAGATCCAGAGAGTAAGGATATGATGTAGGCAACCTTGGACCTTGGTGTAGGAAAGTTATGTGGCAATAACTCAAACTGTATTTCGCACTGATTAAGAAACCCGCGACATAATTTAGGACTGCCATCATATTTGCTCGGCACGGGCAGGTGCAGACGAGACACTGGAGCTGATGCAGCCGACATAGAAGAACTTACAGCACTGGCAGGTGCTGGGGTAACAGTAGGTGAGAGTACACTTGGCAGGGACTGCTGCAGTGTATCCAATCGGGAGGACATCCCTTGTAGAAAGTGAAGCATCTGCTGCTGCGCAACCTCTTGACCATCCAGACGGGAGACCAGATTTTGCAAGGCCTCTGACCCCACACTCCGTCCACCATCCGAGTCCATCGATCCTGGACTTACTGTCAGATTGTGTTCGGTCTGTGTCCCCGGAGGGGGCGCTAGTGGGTCAGTGGAGGTAGGAGGAAAGAGACGAGGAGGTTGTATCACGTTCTTGCGCATGAGCGCAATGGTATTTTATTTAGCAGATAAGTTTAAACAGAAATGCAGCAGAAATAATATATCAGATGAGAAAACACTTGGAATGATAACAAATAGTCTATGGCAATGGATGATAGGTGACTTGAGAAATCATATCCGGAAATATAAAACAACAGAATGAATGTCAATGAAATGATTCTGGTTTGAAAACCAGAGCAGGGTTTTAAAACAAAGAACTAAGGCAGTTGATGGATATTGCAAACCTGAGCATAAGCAGGAGACCAACTCACAGTGCAGGTGATGAGGCACTGGCAGCAGCAAGCTGTGTCACAGGTGGAGGAATGAACACACCTGGAGTTTAGTCTTCAACTGCAGGCTGAAGCACACAAGGTGGTGATGAGTGTGAAGCCCAATGCAGGTTGCTGGTATTGCTGAGCCTTGAAGTTCCACGGGAGCAAGCAGAATCACCAGGAGTATAAGTTCTTAGCAGAGAACCAGGAACTCAGGAGAAACAGGAGCCGATCCTTTCATGCAGGTTGTCAGAATGACACAAAGTCCAGGATGCCTGTGAGGTGAAACTGTAGCCTCCTATATACCCCATGGTGTGCAGGGATTGGATGGAGGAAAGGACAGTGGGTGCGGCCACGCACCGGATTGGCCGCAGTATACTAGCTGTTTGGAAACTGTCATGGCGGCGCCCACGCCGCGGCCCAGCGGGGACGCGGCGCGCACACGCCCGCTGGCTCAGGAGTGTTCCCAGGACCTTGATGATGTCCCATGGCAGGGGCATAGGCGACAGGTGACCGCAGGGAGCCAGGACGGAGTCCGCAGCGGCGGACGGATGCCAGTCTGGTAAGTCGATTCCTGACAATATGGGAACAACCCTATATAAGTGTTGTATCCTTATAGCAGCTTAAATATATTAATATCGCCAAAAAAGTGCCCCCCCTCTCTGTTTTACCCTGTTTCTGTAGTGCAGTGCAGGGGAGAGTCCTGGGAGCCTTCCTCACAGCGGAGCTGAGCAGGAAAATGGCGCTGTGTGCTGAGGAGAATAAGCCCCGCCCCCTATTTCGGCTGGCTCTTCTCCGGAATCTGTGAGATCTGGCAGGGGTTAAATACATCCATATAGCCTCAAAGGGCTATATGTGATGTATTTTTAGCCATAAAAAGGTATAATACATTGCTGCCCAGGGCGCCCCCCCAACGCCCTGCACCCTCCGTGACCGCTGTGTGAAGTGTGCTGACAACAATGGCGCACAGCTGCAGTGCTGTGCGCTACCTCAGGAAGACTGAAAAGTCTTCTGCCGCCTGCTTCTGGACCTCTTCCATCTTCGGCATCTGTAAGGGGGGTCGGCGGCGCGGCTCCGGGACGAACCCCAGGGTGAGACCTGTGTTCCGACTCCCTCTGGAGCTAATGGTGTCCAGTAGCCTAAGAAGCCAATCCATCCTGCACGCAGGTGAGTTCACTTCTCTCCCCTAAGTCCCTCGATGCAGTGAGCCTGTTGCCAGCAGGACTCACTGAAAATAAAAAACCTAAAAAACTTTTTCTAAGCAGCTCTTTAGGAGAGCCACCTAGATTGCACCCTGCTCGGACGGGCACAAAAACCTAACTGAGGCTTGGAGGAGGGTCATAGGGGGAGGAGCCAGTGCACACCACCTGATCCTAAAGCTTTATTTTTGTGCCCTGTCTCCTGCGGAGCCGCTAATCCCCATGGTCCTGACGGAGTCCCCAGCATCCACTAGGACGTTAGAGAAATATTTATACTATGAGTACATTGTGTCTGTCTGTTTGTTCCAGGTTGGCTCAAAAACTAGTCAACCGATTTTCATAAAAACTATAATTTTGTAGTAAATAGAAATAACTTGCACTTTGTTTTATCTCGATCCATCAAAATAAATCTGAGCAATAACAAAAACATCATTTATTAGCAACCATGAAAGCAAGAGATAACGACTCATGGTTATGTGAACGTGTGATCCTTGCACCCAAGAACGAACAAGTTCACTCTATTAACAATTTTATATTGGAGAGGTTTCCAGAGGAGATGAGAGTTTACAATTCTATAAACTCTGTCATGAATGTAGAAGATAAAGTGCAGTATCCTCCCAAATTCCTACATAATCTATCAGCATCAGGACACACGAGCGAAGCCGCAGGTAGAAGCTAGTTATTATTAGAAGTGAATGAATATAATAATAATTCCCTTCTTTATGTATCAGGTGTTCCCCAAAACCAGTGTTTTCCAAACACCACAGGGCGCTTACTGGGGTACTATGAGTTGGTGGTCCAAAACTGGATCAGATTATTTATGGTCAATGGTGTAGCTGCTAGTCATAAAATGTGTGTACAAACAGAATTATAACCCTGTCCATCACCACAAAACTGTCCTAAGTTGACATATAAGCACAATGGGGCAGATGTATTAACCTGGAGAAGGCATAAGGAAGTGATAAACCAGTGATATGTGCAAGGTGCTAAAGGCACCAGCCAATCAGATTCTAACTGTTAATTTACATATTGGAACTGATTGGCTGGTGCCTTTAACACCTTGCACATATCACTGGTTTATCACTTCCTTATGCCTTCTCCAGGTTAATACATCTGCCCCAATGTACTCAATTGAATAGGTTTTGCTGAATCTCTCAATAAGAAACTTTTGGCCTAGAGGTGCCGTGATTGAAGAAAGTTTGTGAACCCCTGTCTTAGAACGTAACCTCACTGGGACATGGCTAGCTTTACTCTAGTTTCCTGCCATTGTATGTAATTAACTGTGCATATGTGGAAAAAGCCACAACTAAGTGGGTCATTTCGACCCGATCGCACGCTGCAGTTGTTCGCAGCTCAGCAATCGGGTCGGAATTGAGCATGCGCCGAAGGCCGTTGTTACCTAGCGATTGCCTCTTCCTGATTGACAGGCAGAGGCGTTCGTTGGGCGGGTGGGGGCGGCACAGTGGCGTGTAGCCGCCGTTTTGGGGGCTTGGTCCGGACAACGCAGGCCTGGCCGGACCACGCGGGGAAGGCGGGCCGCAGTGGCTGCGTGACATCACACACAGCCACTGTGACCCGGGGCAGTGACGAGTAACTCCCGACCAGCCGCAGGAGCTGCGCTGGCCGGGAGTTGCTTTTCAAGTACAAAAGCATCGCCGCCGTGCGATGCTTTTGTACTTGTGCGGGGGGGGGGGGGGCGACCTGACATGCGGGGAGGACTAGCCCTGTGCTGGGTGTCCACCCCCCGCATGTCTGGGAAGATGATCGTAGCTGTGCTATATGTGATCCATTTATACAGTGTCAGGATTTACAAATCAAACCTCGCTCCAAGTTCTCTTGTATATATTCAGACAAATGGTTTATGTTTCCAATAAGGACACGAGTGTTACTAGACTACAAGGAGGAATTTAAACCCGCAATGCAGTGGCAATATATCTGCATTCTGCTTGCCGAAGATATTGAATGAAGGCTGAATACTAAAGGGTTATATGATATATAACAGACGTGGAGGATGGCTGAACCCTTTGAATACACTGGCAGTGATCATGAAGACCCCAACATTACTTGAGCAGAGGTCCAATCAGAATGTGGAAACCAAAGCCATATTATTCTACTGCTGTTCAGAAGCCATCTTCCAGGACTGCACTGATTATAGGCCCACTGAAGCGTAATCTTGACAAAGATGACAAATTCCAACAGCAGTTGTGGAGACATAACCTGCTTGGTTGAATATCTCCAAGCAGAGGAGAGGTGGGACGGTAATTTCAAAGAGAGCTTGGGTCAGAATTACGTTTCAACGGCACACACAATACGCAGAGCATCCCAGTAACCACCATACAGTACGTAGAGCATTCCAGTGGCCATCATACAGTATACTGAGCATCCCTGTGACCCCTATACAGTGCATACAACCCCAGGGACCACCATAGAGTACATGGAACAATCCCAGTGACCACCATACAGTTCACGGAACACCCAGTGACCAAAACACAATACACAGAGCATCCCAGTGATTGTAATACAGTTTACCAAGCATTCCTGTGATTGCCGTACAGTACATCCAGAATCCCAGTGACTGCCATACAGTACACTGAGCAACCTAGTGGCCAACATAAAGTATAAAAGAACATCTCAGTGACTGCCATATAATACATAGAGCATCCCATTATCTACCATAATACAGCATATTTGTCACTCTATTATCTTATCATAATTAATTAACCTTCTCAAAAATAATTTACTCCAGCTTCAGCGTAACAACCCTATCAACTAATTATTCCCATTAAATTCATCATCTCCATTATTATACAATCCTCAAACCATCAGTTATATTTATATTCATTAACCCCTACTCACCTCCCTAATTAAGTCCTTTAAAGCACTGACCCCTTCATCCCGGTAATGAAACCTAATTATCCTAAGTAGAATGATTGGTAATTTATTATTATGGTCAGGGGTGTAACCAGAACTTTGTGGGTCCCATAGTAACATACTGAAGGAGTCCCAGGCCCATTGCTTCTTGAGAGACACCTCTCCGCAGCAGTTATTCATTTTATGCCCCATAAGAGTGCCCTAGTTCACTTTCTGAACCGTAGAAGTGCCCTAGTTAATTTTATGAACCAACATAGTTCCCTAGTTTACATGATGTCCCATTGTAGGGCTGACAGTAGACATTATGCAACATATTCCCAATGCACATTATGACATATAGTGTCACCAGTTCCTATTATGCCACTTTACAGTTCCCCCTGTTCATACTGACATACAGTGCCCCCTGTTCATACCTCTAAGTCAAATTATGCCAAACTATAGTGCCTCCATTTCATATTGTGCCACTATAAAGTGATCCAGTTCTTATTATGTAACACTATAGTGCCCTCTACATTGCAATAGGCAGATCAGATTATGCCACATTACAGTGTCCTCCAGTTGATATTGTGCCATGTTACAGTGGCCTCCAGTTAAAATTATGCCACATGACAGTGCCCCCTTACCATTCCAACATCCACTACACTCTACTTTCACTAAAAATGTAATGTCACACAATTCAGGCTGGGCAATGGATCAGACCCAGTTGCTTAGAAGACAAATCTGGTAAATTAATGTGCAACTCTATAAATTGGGTCCAGGTTCTCCTAAGCCTCTGGACCCCATAGCAAAGGCACTCCTTGCACCCACTATAGCTATGCCCATGCTTCTCATCTTAGGCACATCATATACACATACTGCTTTATAGTGTATCTAGCAGCTGTTTGCTACTTTTATACAGTTAATGATTAAAGTTGGTAGACATTTGCAGGTCTACAAAAGATAATATGACCCCAGTAATGTTTATTAATCTAAAATTTTGCATATTACAATATTAACAGAAAATATTTAACAATTAAAAGTATTCAGATGCTTTTCATTATAGTTTACATACATGTTTATCTAGCAATAAACATAAGCATAAAGCATTTTCTAATATATACACAATTTTTCATCAAGAGAAAAAAAAATGAGACATCAGTCTTGTAAATTTTAAAACCAGACATTGATAGTGGGAAGCCCCACTAATCAAATAGTAATATACTTTATTACATCTACAAAAAGCCCTAAACTTTCATAAGTAGGTGTGTAGTTATAAACTGAAGCCTCATCACACTGACCTGCTGTATAGCAGAATTCCTAAATATAATATATTGGTGGTATACACAAATAGCTGACAACTGTGGTGATGCTCATGAAAATAAAACAACTCAAACTCCAAAGCATAAACTAAGCTAGTCAGGATGCTGTAAATCTTTGCAGGCCAAAATAAGATATGCACCTTCTCATGTAATGTTTAGGACAAGTTTCAAAAACGGTGTTGTACTGTGTGCATAGCTAGATTAAGGGGAGGTCGCAGGGCATACTGTACCTTGGGCCCCCCTTTGTCAGGGGGCCCCCCGGCCAGACCACACTGACATCACCAGCTGTCTCTCTTATGCAGCAGCAGAACCAGCAGCCAGAATGTGAGCAGAATAGTATGCAGTGCAGGCAGAGACACAGGAGTATCAGGTTTTATGAGCTACCTATGGAGCTTTCTGAAAGAGGAGAGTTAGGAGGGTGGAGAGAGCTGTAAGTGACACAGGGATCCCAGCTTCTCCTCCTCCCCGCCTGGGTGTCTGGGTCCTGTTTAACCTGTTATCTATTGAGGGTCTAGAGTGAGAGACACAAAGAGAGTCCTCCTGAGTCCTGCCCCAATGTGTAAGTAGTACAGAGGCTGCTGCTATTCTTGCATGTGATAAGATAAATTATAGATTTTATTTTTCAATGTGTATTTTAAGGTTAAATTGTCTTTCTTCCATTACAATAAATGTTATAAAATAGTTGTCTCTCAAATAGGTATAGTTATAAACAGTACACAGGCATTATTAAACTATAAGTTTAAATTTTAATATACACCATTGGTTTAAATTTAATATACACAATCTATTCCTCCTAACATGACCCATTCCAGGAGGGACAAATGCTCTCAACCCGGACTTTCATCTTAATTTATGATTGTAATCACCTGTGTTGAAACACCTTTCTTATCAATGAAATAGTTCAACACAGGTCACACCAATCATATATTAAGAGGGAAGTCCAGTTAGAGAGCATTTTGTCCCTACTGGAATGAGTCATATTGGGAGGTATGCACAATCTAATATACACCCCTCCTTCCACCAGGGCCCCCTGTCTTACGTGCCCCGCGCACCCCCAAGGCTTAATCCGGCCCTGGCTGCGTGCCTGATTCTGAGATGTATGCAAATTCAGTCACAGCGAGGATAGGGGGTGAAAATATTCAAATGTTTCAGCTTCCGGGATTTACTGTCTTGTCCCGGGGACGGGCGACAAATATCCCAGTTTCGGCCATGCTTCTACGGATACAATCGTACAAATCTTTTTCGTTGATGCCATCATTTTGGTGATATCTTCTCTCTATATTGCATAAAGCCAGAGCCTTTGCTCTCTTCCATGCGGGCAGGGCCAGATTAACAATGGGGCAGATGGAGCTACAGCTCCAGGCCCCAGATACAAATAGGCCCATCAACATGACAGCCTGATGATGATAAACTGCCCAGTTGGTCACATGGTTTCCATAAATGATAAGAATTTAAATTCTAATTCTAATTTCTTCACAAAGTGATGTTGTTTTTCTACTTTTACTTATTTTGGGAGACATTGGGGATTATAGTGTAAGGAGTGTACATGCCCATATGTCACTGGCCACCAGTGCCAGATTAAGGTGCTCATGGGCCTGGAGCTGAAATTTATGATGGGCCTATTGTGTGCTGTTGCAGGGGCGGGGGCGCTGGTGTATCTATAATGGGTGCAAGGTGTACAGTGCTTATGGGACACTGGGTCCAGGGGGACCCACACACTGCACCCATTTGATTATACTCACCGCTCCATCAGTCCGACTCCAGCTGCAGAGTTCAAATATCACTCAGAAAGTGGCAGCCGTGGCCATTTTCCTGTGATTCGTGCATGCACAATGAAGTTGTCCCAGGGAGCGCAGAGCGGTGTGTGACCAGCATGGCGTGGGGAGGGTAGTGGGAGGCTACTGATACGGGTATGTCACCAGTTGTGCATTTAATGTGTGTGTGTGTGTGTGTGTGTGTGTGTGTGTGTGTGTGTGTGTGTGTGTGTGTGTGTGTGTGTGTAGAGGCAAGTTTGAAAAATATAAAGATGTATCTATTTATCAAGAAAGGTAGATATAGAGCAGTGATCGCAAAATACGCGCTATGGCGCGTTTTTACGCGCTACAGGCAGAGAGGGACTCAGATTTTAAAAGTGAGCGGGTCCTGCAGGGCGCGCTGTTTTTCGCTGACCGTCGCCTTACATCCAATAGAAATCCCCAAGCCCTGCCTCACCAGCCAATAGCCGCCGGCAGCGTCTCCCAATGCAAGCGCCACCTCAGACGTCTGTCCCTCCTCCCTACCCTGCCTTCAACCCATTGAATGTGCAGCTGGCAACCGGGCGGGGACATCACGATGACGGGGCGGGCATGTTAGATGCAGGAGGGAGCCGAGGACACGGAGAGGAGCGCCTTCACCACGGACAGCCTGGTGGGTCTGCTTCAGAGAACATGAGCTGGGGCCAGCGGAACATCTCAGTGCGGTCGTGGACACCGCAAAGTATCAAGAGGTCAGAGCGCTGCGAGCAGGCTCAAGAAGAGAGCGCGGGGTCTGGGATCAACGAGACAATCTACAGTTTCACATACATGCGGGTGGCTGTCATGACTCACGAGTGATAAATAATGCGACCTGGGGGAATGGTGTTAAATCTTTCGTTTCACGAACGTGTGGGTGGGCCTTTCCTATATGTATTTAATGGCCAATACCTGCACATTATACCTGTGAGGGTGCAGTCGGGAAACTAGGTGCACTTCCTGTTACTCTGCATCTTATTCCCCCAGCGTCCATTCCACTCCCAACTACTAATGCACACATCCTGCCCCCTGCTACCACTACTGCACCTATCTTACCCCCTGCTACCACTACTGCACCTATCCTACCACTACTGCACCCATCCTGCCCCCTGCTACCACTACTGCACCTATCTTACCCCCTGCTACCACTACTGCACCCATCCTACCACTACTGCACCCATCCTGCCCCCTGCTACCACTACTGCACCTATCTTACCCCCTGCTACCACTACTGCACCTATCTTACCCCCTGCTACCACTACTGCACCTATCCTACCACTACTGCACCCATCCTGCCCCCTGCTACCACTACTGCACCTATCTTACCCCCTGCTACCACTACTGCACCCATCCTGCCCCCTGCTACCACTACTGCACCTATCTTACCCCCTGCTACCACTACTGCACCTATCCTACCACTACTGCACCTATCTTACCCCCTGCTACCACTACTGCACCTATCTTACCCCCTGCTACCACTACTGCACCTATCTTACCCCCTGCTACCACTACTGCACCTATCCTACCACTACTGCACCCATCCTGCCCCCTGCTACCACTACTGCACCTATCTTACCCCCTGCTACCACTACTGCACCTATCCTGCCCACTACCACTACTGCACCTATCTTACCCCCTGCTACCACTACTGCACCTATCCTACCACTACTGCACCTATCTTACCCCCTGCTACCACTACTGCACCTATCTTACCCCCTGCTACCACTACTGCACCTATCTTACCCCCTGCTACCACTACTGCACCTATCCTACCACTACTGCACCCATCCTGCCCCCTGCTACCACTACTGCACCTATCTTACCCCCTGCTACCACTACTGCACCTATCCTGCCCACTACCACTACTGCACCTATCTTACCCCCTGCTACCACTACTGCACCCATCCTGCCCCCTGCTACCACTACTGCACCTATCTTACCCCCTGCTACCACTACTGCACCCATCCTGCCCCCTGCTACCACCACTACTGCACCCATCCTGCCCCCTGTTACCACCACTACTGCACCTATCTTACCTCCTGGTACCACTACTGCACCTATCCTACCCCCTGCTACCACTACTGCACCCATCCTGCCCACTACCACTGCTGCACCTATCTTACCCCCTGCTACCACTACTGCACCTATCCTACCACTACTGCACCCATCCTGCCCGCTGCTACCACCACTACTGCACCAATCTTACCCCCTGCTACCACTACTGCACCTATCCTACCCCCTACCACTACTGCACCCATCCTGCTACCACTACTGCACCCATCCTGATACCACCACTACTGCACCTATCCTACCCCCTGCTACCACGTCACCTATCCTACCTCCTACCACTACTGCACCCACCCTGCTACCACTACTGCACCTATCTTACCCCTTGCTACCACTACTGCACCTATCCTAACCCCTACCACTACTGCACCCATCCTGATACCACCACTACTGCACCTATCCTACCCCCTGCTACCACGTCACCTATCCTACCTCCTACCACTACTGCACCCACCCTGCTACCACTACTGCACCTATCCTACCACCTTCCACCTCTACTGCACCCATTCTACCCCACATACCCACACAGTGCCCATTATAAACACCCCCATACTGCTAAGTATTCACACCCCCATAGTGACCATCATATGCACACCCCAATACCGCACAGTGTCTATTATACACCCCCCATAGCTCTCATATCACTCTATACCCACACAGTACTCATTATACACACTTACAATGCTCATAGCACCCTCTATTACCCACACACACCTGCACAGTGGCCATCATACGCACAACACATGCCCACACAGTGCTCATAATACACCCCAACCCCCCCCAACCCCACACACACACAGCGCCTAGCATATTGGTACTCAATACCCACAGTGCCCAGGATACATCCCCCCCCATACACAGTGACCAGCATACATAAAATCCCATATCCACACACAGTGCTCAGTATAGATACAATTGCCACACCCACACAGTGCTCAGCATACACACAAACAATCCCCAAACCAAAGCAGTGCCCAGCATACGCACCAACCCCATACTCAGACAGTGCCCAGCATACGCACCAACCCCATACTCAGACAGTGCCCAGCATACGCACACACCTCGTGTTATAGCGGTAGGGCTTCAAGAAGGACACGGAGAAGCTGATCTTAAAAGTTGACGGGGAGCAGGAAGCATCGAATCCTCGGTACTGATGCCTCCCTACCCCTAACACTGCCTACAGCACTACCTGCACCTAACCCCCTACTTGCCTCCCAATACTGCCATAACTGCTATCTACCATGTTGGGTGGTCTAATGCTATGTGGGGAGGGATAAGGGGAGCTCAAAAGCATACAGTGCTATGGGACCCAGAAACTGTGAAGTAGGACCCCAATTTTTTAAAGTGAGGGGTCCCCGGGACCCACAATTTTTTCTGCTCGGCGCGATCACTGTAGAGAAGACAGACAGAAGAGTGTCACTGGGTGGGGGGGAATTAAAAAATTTTGATCGCCCAACAGAACTAATAAATTGTTTTGCTGATAGCGCATGACTGCATGATTTCCGCTCACAGCTTCTGCAAAAAATTGCCATTTCATCAGCATGCTGAATAGTTTATATGGGTTTAGCGATTTACGTAGCTAAACCCAATGCTTTTGGGTGTGATAAGTAATGGGCGTCCACGATACTCGCTTCCATTACCGTTGAATAGTTGTAGGGCACCCAAGGACCATTTGGATTTCCCCAACTATGTTCAAGGACACAGTGCGTCTCATACAAAATACTGTTATACACATTTTGCACAACAATAGTAGGACCCCTTATACTATCTAGTACTGGTGCCCCTTTCACATTATACCACACAGTATGAGCCGAATTTCACATTATAGCACTTAGAATGAGCCGAAATTCACATTATAGCACACAGTAGAAGCCAAAATTCACATTAGAGCACGCGGTATGAGCCAAAATTCACATTAGAGCACGCGGTATGAGCTGAAATTCACATTAGAGCACACGGTATGAGCTGAAATTCACATTAGAGCATGCGGTATGAGCTGAAATTCACATTAGAGCACGCGGTATGAGCTGAAATTCACATTAGAGCACGCGATATGAGCTGAAATTCACATTAGAGCATGCGGTATGAGCTGAAATTCACATTAGAGCATGCGGTATGAGCTGAAATTCACATTAGAGCATGCGGTATGAGCTGAAATTCACATTAGAGCACGCGGTATGAGCTGAAATTCACATTAGAGAACGCGGTATGAGCCAAAATTCACATTAGAGAACGCGGTATGAGCCAAAATTCACATTAAAGAGCGCGTTATGAGCCAAAATTCACATTAGAGAACGCGGTAGAAGCCAAAATTCACATTATGACACATATCTACATACTCACACACAGCCACATACAGTAGATACACACACGCACACATATATACATATACACACAGCTATATATATATATATATATATACATACATACACACACTGTATATACATTTACATACAAAGTCACATATATATACACACACACACTGTCCCCACCATGACACTCCATGAGTTCCCCACTGCTCACCAGTTGCCGGGTAGCCGGGGTATCAGCATGCGGGTGCCGGGCAGCTGTGCTATGGAGCGTGAGCTGGCCACCCGGGTTGTCATCAGGCGAAAGCCGGAGATGGCAGCGGAGCTGTCAGGGGGGCGGGATCCGGAGACCTGGCATTATCAGGCCGCATGCGGAGAGCCGAACCACCACACTTTTGACAGGGCCCAGGGAAGGGAGCTGGACACTGTACTATTTCAAATCTGCCGTAGCCGCTCCTGATTGGCTACCGGTCCTCGGCTCCACGGCAGATTTGGAATAGTAGCGCTGCGGTCAGCTTGCTGCTGCGGTGGCCCGTCACCTCAGAGGGATCAGTCAGTTTCCCAGGTAGTGGTCACTGGTCGGGATGGGCAGCCCATTTGCGCCGTCACTCGTTTCCCGTCACTCTCTCCCTCCCTGCGCGGCTGCGCCTCCTGTAAGCGTATGGGGTGCAGGGAGGGGGGCTAGTGAAGCCTTTCCGCTGCGGCTCCATATAGATTACGCCGGTGGCCGTGTTTAGTTCGGCGGTGCGACTGGAGGGGGGATCACAACTTCTGTGCAGGGGGACCGCGGACGGGCAGTAGCAGGCTGCTGTAGCAGGAAAACATTTTTTCCTGTCTGCAGCAGCAGCACAGCTGAAGCTATGGGCCTATTTTGATGGGGGGCCTGGAGCTGCAGCTCCATCCGCCCCATTGTTAATCCGGCCCTGCTGGCCACACCCACACAACATTAGCCACACCTCCTCAACTTCTCACAATAGGCCCTTGATCATTTTCCGCACCAGGCCCATGTGGATCTTAATCCGGCCCTGCATGCGGGTGTCATATTTCCAAAGATATTACAGAAAATATGGTGCTGCTGGCCATCTGTCACAATCCATGTAGTTTCTCCTCCATGCCTGGGGTGGCGCTCTCTGCTCTGGTGCTCAGCGTTCTGCTCTGTATTTGCAGCTTGATTAGTAGCTGTTACCACAGCTGTGAGCAGCACCTGAACTCACTACTTAGGCCAGCCACACAGGCTCCCTGTTGCCAGTTCATCGAGTCAAGATTGTTACAGCTCCTGGTCCTGGTCATGCTGGTCTCTGCTGCTAAATCGACCAAAGAACTGCCAGTGCTCTTGTTCCCGGCGAGTTTCTCCGCAGTCTACCCCAGTGTCTCCGGTGCTTCCAGCGTTAACCCCTCAGCTCCCAGGACATCACCTTCTTTAGATTTGTTACAACTGGGGGTTTTAAAGGAAAAGTTAGACCAGCTACAGACTTTAGTGTCCGGTATTCTATGCGTTTTTCCTGAATTCCTGGGGAGACTGGTGGAACCCAGTAAAATAGCTCCAGAAAAGGAGTTTTCTTCTGACCCATGGACTAGGCATGCTAGGGGCACCTCTCCTCCTCAGACAAGAGGCAAGTTCCAAAGTTTCCCTCGACCTAGCCTCTCTGAAAAAGAACGCCAGTATCGTAGAGACTATAAACTTTGCCTGTATTGAGGGGTTCTTCAGAGTGTCCAGCCCCAAGAGGGGGTTCTTCAGAGCGTCCAGCCCCAGTGAGGGGTTCAGAGCGTCCAGCCCCAGTGAGGGGTTCAGAGGGTCCAGCCAAAGAGTCTACAGAGTGCTGCCCAGCCCGAGAGTCTACAGAGTGCTGCCCAGCCCGAGAGTCTACAGAGTGCTGCCCAGCCCGAGAGTCTACAGAGTGCTGCCCAGCCCGAGAGTCTACAGAGTGCTGCCCAGCCCGAGAGTCTACAGAGTGCTGCCCAGCCCGAGAGTCTACAGAGTGCTGCCCAGCCCGAGAGTCTACAGAGTGCTGCCCAGCCCGAGAGTCTACAGAGTGCTGCCCAGCCCGAGAGTCTACAGAGTGCTGCCCAGCCCGAGAGTCTACAGAGTGCTGCCCAGCCCGAGAGTCTACTGAGTGCTGCCCAGCCCAAGAGTCTACTGAGTGCTGCCCAGCCCAAGAGTCTACTGAGTGCTGCCCAGCCCAGCCCAGTGAAGTGGGGGCTCTTGCCTCAGGCCAGCCCCGTGAAGTGGGGGCTCTTGCCTCAGGCCAGCTCCTTGAAGAGGGGGCTCCTGCCTCAGCCCAGCCCCGTGAAGAGGGGGCTCCTGCCTCAGCCCAGCCCCATGAAGAGGAGGCTCCTGCCTCAGCCCAGCCCCGTGAAGAGGGGGCTCCTGCCTCAGCCCAGCCCCATGAAGAGGAGGCTCCTGCCTCAGCCCAGCTCCGTTAAGAGGGGGCTCCTGCCTCAGCCCAGCCCCATGAAGAGGGGGCTCTTGCCTCAGCCCAGCCCCGTGAAGAGGGGGCTCTTGCCTCAGCCCAGCCCCGTGAAGAGGGGGCTCTTGCCTCAGCCCAGCCCCGTGAAGAGGGGGCTCTTGCCTCAGCCCAGCCACGTGAAGAGGGGGCTCTTGCCTCAGCCCAGCCCCGTGAAGAGGGGGCTCTTGCCTCAGCCCAGCCCCGTGAAGAGGGGGTTTCTGCCTTAGTTCAGCCCCGTGAAGAGGGGGTTTCTGCCTTAGTTCAGCCCCGTGAAGAGGGGGTTTCTGCCTTAGTTCAGCCCCGTGAAGAGGGGGTTTCCGCCTTAGTTCAGCCCCGTGAAGAGGGGGCTTTTGCCTTAGTTCAGCCCCGTGACGAGGGGGCTTTGAGCATTATGTCAATCTCAGAAGAAGAATCTAGCACTCTCGTTTCTCACAACACAGGCCTTATATCTAGACACATAGGCACTGTTGTAGTCCTGGGTTCCAATCTTACTACTAACTTGTTGGCTCACGATTTGGGTACAGCCCAGTCCCCCAGGAATTCCGGGAAGGACCAAATCCAAAAAGTACCATCCAAGTCTCTAGTCAAAGTTCGGTTAGGATCATCATATATTTCTGACCAGTCTCCTGAAAGTCTGTCCCCTCCTCAATGTCTTGATGATCCATCTCCAGTGTTTCCAGAAAATCAAGTTTCCACTTCTCAGAATTCATCCAACGCTCCATCTTTGGATTACTTTGATGGAGATTTAACGCAATACTTCGCACTAGTTAATCGATATGTTTCTATGATGGAGACAGATCCTTCCCTCGGAATTACTCCATCCAACATAGTTACATTTTTATTCCTGACCTTCAGAGGAGAAGCCGCGGCTTGGGCTAGTCCACTAATTGAGACCAATGACCCAGTTCTTCTCAGTCTTGTGGCCTTCAGTGAAATGGTAATTAAGAAATTCAATTCATGGTCTTACCAGTCTTCAGTCCCAATTGAGGTTCCTGCCCAGCCGGGGTCATCTAAGGTTCCTATCTATCTTGGTTCATCCGAGAATCCTGTTGCCAGCTTAGAGACTCCAGCAATCAGCTTACCTGTTGGTTTCCTTCAGCTCCAGTCTACTGTTCCTACTGGGAAATCCACAAAAAGGAGAAAGAAGAAAAAGGGAAAATCTAAGTTGAAAGCCTCTGTTGGACTTCCTTGGCAGCATGAGGATACCTTGATATACCCTCTACCTTTTGATTCAGACTCTGACATGTGTTGAACGTCTGGAATCCGCTCCTTAGGGAGGGGGTACTGTCACAATCCATGTAGTTTCTCCTCCATGCCTGGGGTGGCGCTCTCTGCTCTGGTGCTCAGCGTTCTGCTCTGTATTTGCAGCTTGATTAGTAGCTGTTACCACAGCTGTGAGCAGCACCTGAACTCACTACTTAGGCCAGCCACACAGGCTCCCTATTGCCAGTTCATCGAGTCAAGATTGTTACAGCTCCTGGTCCTGGTCATGCTGGTCTCTGCTGCTAAATCAACCAAAGAACTGCCAGTGCTCTTGTTCCCGGCGAGTTTCTCCGCAGTCTACCCCAGTGTCTCCGGTGCTTCCAGCGTTAACTGCTGCACAGCTTCCAGCGTTCTCAAGCAGCTTCTGGACTTTAATGTGTCTCAGTCATCAGCGTGCTGGGAGTCAGTGTCTGCATCAGCAGAGTCTTTAAGTATTATTTTCAAGTTCCTAGAATCATCAGTATCTCCAGTCACCATTTACAAGTCTGCAAATCACCAGTGTCTTTAAATCATCATTCACAAGTTCCTTAACTCATCAGCATCTTCAGTCACCATTTACAAGTCTGCAAATCACCAGTGTCTTTAAATCATCATTCACAAGTTCCTTAACTCATCAGCACCTTTAGTCACCGTTCACAAGTTTACAAATCATCAGTGCCATCCTGTGATCCTGTCACAGTGCAATCCTGCAGTCCAGCTACAGTGCAATCCTGCAACCCTGGTACGTGCATACTCTACCACAGTCTACATCATTTTCATGTACTCAGTCTCCTGGCATCTCATGTCCCCTCAGTTTTCCCTTTGTGTTCTCTAGTTATTCCTGCTTTATATTTATTGTTTACAGTTGTACTCTGCTTTAATAAACTAGCTATTATACTGTGAACATCAGTCCCTGCTAATATGTTCTCACAATGGGAGATCCAAACGAATTCTGACACCATCAAGTGACCTAGTAAAAGTCTGTTATGCATGATGTGCAGCACATTGCCCACCCTGGCTCACTGAGTCATGTGCACCATACAAAGGGTTGCCATAATATCCCTTTAATCTGGGACACTTATGATATACACAGGTTCTGTGGCTGATTAAAACCAGGTGAAATGTAGGCTTCAATGTAGCCAGCCAAAAACCTGTGTAATTCATATGTGTCTCGGATTAAAGGAATATTATGGCAACACTAACCAATTACCCTGCATCCATTGTAGATATGCCACTGAGGATCTGTATCATCATGAGGCTTAGTATATTAAGGTCTCCATATCCAGATGGCCTAACCCTAAACAATTCAATTGCATTTACAGAAATGTCTGAATCAGTAGTGTGTTATGTTGTTTTTTTAGCCTTTTTTCATTTATGGTGGTTATCTAAAGATTCTTTTTTGATATACAGGTTGAGTATCCCTTATCCAAAATGCTTGGGACCAGAGGTATTTTGGATATCGAATTTTTCCGTATTTTGGAATAATTGCATACCATAATGAGATATCATGGCCAGTGGCGGAACTAGCGAGCGGTGGGCCCATGTGCGACAAAATGCTTTGCCCCCCCCCCCCCATCTAAGTCCATTGCCTCACCCCTGGAGAGGATCTGGTGAGGGGGACCTGCTCAGGGCCAGAGAAATGGATACCTAGCAACAGTGCCGTAATTAGTCATTTTAGTGCTGTGTGCAAGAAATGGCATCGGAGCCCCGCCACTCTATGTAAAACAGGGGCAGTGCGCGCCGCTGGTGCGCGGAAAAAATAGGGGTGTGGCTTCGTGGGGAAGGGGTGTGGCCACAAAATAATACCAATTCATATAACGGTGCACAGTAGTCTCCATTATTCAAATTACGCCGCACGGTAGTACCACTACACCAGGTAGAGACCCTTTTACACATTATGGCGGACAGCTTCCCCTTTTTTACACATTACGGCAGACAGCGTCCCCCTTTTTACACATTACGGCAGACAGCGTCCCCTTTTTACACATTACGTCAGACAGTGTGCCCTTTTTACACATTACGACAGACAGCGTCCCCTTTTTTACACATTACGGCAGACAGCATCCCTTTTTTACACATTACGGCAGACAGCGTCCCTTTTTTACACATTACGGCAGACAGCGTCCGCTTTTTACACATTACGGCAGACAGCGTCCCCTTTTTACACATTACAACAGACAGCGTCCCCTTTTTTACACATTACGGCAGACAGCGTCCCTTTTTTACACATTACAGTAGACAGCGTCCCCTTTTTACACATTACGGCAGACAGCGTCCCATTTTTTGCACATTACGGCAGACAGCGTCCCATTTATTACACATTACGGCAGACAGCGTCCCATTTTTTGCATATTATGGCAGACAGCGTCCCATTTATTACACATTACGGCAGACAGCGTCCTATTTTTTACACATTACGACAGACAGCGTCCCCTTTTTACACATTACGGCACACAGCATCCCTTTTTTACACATTACAACAGACAGCGTCCCATTTTTACACATTACGGCAGACAGCGTCCCATTTTTTGCACATTACGGCAGACAGCGTCCCATTTATTACACATTACGGCAGACAGCGTCCCATTTACTACACATTACGGCAGACAGCGTCCCATTTTTTGCATATTACGGCAGACAGCGTCCCATTTATTATACATTACGGCAGACAGCGTCCCATGTTTTGCACATTATGGCAGACAGCGTCCCATTTATTACACATTACGGCAGACAGCGTCCCATTTTTTGCATATTACGGCAGACAGCGTCCCATTTATTATACATTACAGCAGACAGCGTCCCATGTTTTGCACATTACGGCAAACAGGATAGATAGATAGATAGATAGATAGATAGATAGATAGATAGATAGATAGATAGATAGATAGAATAGGTATACTTACCGTTTCCGCTGGCTCAGGCTCCTCGTGCAGCTTCTGTTCTGGCAGGGGAGAAGAAGGAGGAGGAGGGGTGGAGGAGGGAGCCGCAGCAGCGCTATGTCATTGGTAGAAGCGCTGCTGCTGCTGGACCTCTCCTTTACCATAGGCTGCCCTCCGCCGCTGTGAATGCCCCTGTAGCCGGTGCGCGCATCATCACCTCGGCGGCGGCGGAACAAAGCGGCAGCCAGGCGGCATGTAATGAGTCAGTTTGACTCATTACATGCCGTTCTGGCTGCGGGCCCCTTGACAGTTGCGGGCCCCAGTGCAAGGCACTGCCTGCACTGGCGCTAGTTCCGCCTCTGATCATGGCGATGGGACCTAAGTCTAAGCACAGAATGCATTTATGTTTCATATACACCTTATACACACTGCCTGAAGGTCATTTAATACAATATTTTTAATAACTTTGTGTATTAAACAAAGTTTGTGTACATTGAGCCAACAGAAAACAAAGGTCTCACTATCTCACTCAAAAAATTCTGTATTTCGGAATATTTCGTATTTCGAAATATTTGGATATGGGATACTCAACCTGTATTTATATACTGTATAGTAATTGTATTATTCATATCTAGACGCATAGTAAAATCTATAAATAAACAATAATAGCCATCCTAGGGTAGGACAGAGCAGCAAAGAGGTAAGTACAGTAAGCGAGACAGATTGGGGTGTGCTGCAGGACAGTGCAGTAGTCAGGCAGGACAGAGCGGAGGGAGAAGCAGACTGAGATGACCAGGCATTCATTTATATTTATGTTAACATTTATATAGCAAAAGTTGTTGCTTTTTTTGTATTTTATTTAAATATATATGATGCTACATGTAACATCACTGCCTATGCACTGTTATTGAAAATATATTTTTGTTTGATGTAGTTTGATTGGTGATACTTAAAAAGTTAAACTGAATGGCTCAAGTCATCCAGTGCCTCTGATTAAACCGCTATGTGGCCAATTGGATTGTGAACTAAAGCTTATTTTGTTATTTCTGGTGTTGAAGCACAGCTTTTAATGACATTTACCCCTGTACAGAAACTGCTATATGCTAAAGTACCTGTTATACGGACTGCTTCTTTATAGTGTAGAGTGCTTCTTTAAGCTGCAGTTAAGCTTATTGAGCCTACAAAATAGAGTCAGACCACAGTGGGAGTGCATGTTGGAACTGATATAAAGTTAGACAAACAATTTGTTGTGCAAACAAAATTTTCTGCATCTACGCCTATGTTGAGTTGAAGGCATATTGTGCAGACTCCTTAAGCTTAGAGAAGCAGAAAGACCATGTAGGAGGGATGCAAACGTTGGCCAAGTTCCTTAAGGGACATGAAAATGCGCCCCACGTAGACCACCACAAAGACAAACATGCATCTACAAGGAGACATATTGCTTTACCCCAGTGCACAATACGCGCTGATAAAGATGATCGGCTGTGAATTCTGATTGGCGTCTTAATCCCTCCTACAGTAGCTGATACGATCTATTCTTCTTTTTTGTATATTTGCAACTGGCTGATACGTGGCACAAAAATAAATAGCTTTCTGAAGAGTTGCCTGTCTTTGAACTACTCTATTTCTGAATCTCTGTTATCGCATTTGCTAATGTTAGAAGATCTGTACAGTATACATTGTGAAAAGGATCACATACACTTCATAAAGTACAAGCTGTTTTCTTTATTTTCTCACTCATCAGGTAAATTTCCAAAAGCATAGGTTTGACAGCATGGCTGTTCACAGGTTATAGCAAGCATTCACAACGCACAGACGTTGGTAAAACATCCACATGGCTGCCTAATGTAAACCCCACACCCCCAGGCCTATCATCCGGCCGGCTGGTCCAGCATCGGAAGTAATGTCCCCCGCTACACTGAACACATACTTCAAGGCAGATGACCAGTGCTGTTAATTTATTAGTCTAGCTTCTGGCTAACAACTGATTGAGGAAAACCTGGACTGGATCCTTCAGTCCTGCTGCTGCTCTAAACCTGGGAAACCCTGATATTCCACATTAACCTCATGTAGAACTATGCTGCCCCTGCCACAACATCTTGAGACAAGTCAAGCTATGTAAGCTGCACAAAATGTGCACATATTGGGGGTAATTTCAAGTTGATCGCAGCAGGAAAGTTTTTAGCAGTTGGGCAAAACCATGGCCCTCATTCCGAGTTGTTTGCTCGCTAGCTGCTTTTAGCAGCATTGCACACGCTAAGCCGCCGCCCTCTGGGAGTGTATCTTAGCTTAGCAGAATTGCGAACGAAAGATTAGCAGAATTGCTAATAGAAATTTCTTAGCAGTTTCTGAGTAGCTCGAGACTTACTCAGCCATTGCGATCAGTTCAGTCAGTTTCGTTCCTGGTTTGACGTCACAAACACGCCCAGCGTTCGCCCAGACACTCCCCCGTTTCTCCAGACACTCCCGCGTTTTTCCCAGAAACGCCAGCGTTTTTTCGCACACGCCCAGAAAACGGCAAGTTTCCGCCCAGAAACACCCACTTCCTGTCAATCACAGTACGATCACCAGAACGATTAAAAATCCTCGTTATGCCGTGAGTAAAATACCTAACTTTTGTGTAAAATAACTAAGCGCATGCCCTCTGCGAACCTTGCGCATGCGCAGTAAGCGACTAATCGCAATATAGCGAAACATAGGATTTTGGTACTCATTGTTAAATCCTTTTCTCCTAGTCCGTAGAGGATGCTGGGGACTCCAAAATGACCATGGGGTATAGACGGGATCCGCAGGAGCTTGGGCACACTAAAAGACTTAAGACTGGGTGTGAACTGGCTTCTCCCTCTATGCCCCTCCTCCAGACCTCAGTTATAGGAACTGTGCCCAGGAGAGACGGACATTACAAGGAAAGATTTTTGTCTCAACTAAGAGCTACCAAAGTACCAGCCCACACCATAACCATACCGTACAACCGGAATAACACCAAACCAGATAACAGTATGCATAAAACTCCAGCAACCAGCTGCAACAACCCAATACACAAGTCGTGTATAAACTAACTTAACCAGTAAGAAAATATATATAAAGCAAGAAATAGTCCGCACTGGGACGGGCGCCCAGCATCCTCTACGGACTAGGAGAAAAGGATTTAATGGTGAGTACCAAAATCCTATTTTCTCTTACATCCTAGAGGATGCTGGGGACTCCAAAAGGACCATGGGGATTATACCAAAGCTCCAGAACGGGCGGGAGAGTGCGGACGACTCTGCAGCACCGACTGAGCAAACGCCAGGTCCTCATCGGCCAGGGTATCGAACTTATAGAATTTAGCAAAAGTGTTCGAACCCGACCAAGTAGCCGCTCGGCAAAGCTGTAGTGCCGAAACACCTCGGGCAGCCGCCCAAGAGGAGCCCACCTTCCTGGTAGAATGGGCTTTAACCGACTTCGGCACCGGCAACCCCACCGAAGAATGAGCTTGCTGGATCGTACTACAAATCCAGCGTGCAATAGTCTGTTTTGATGCGGGATGACCAACCTTGTTGGCCGCATACAAAACAAACAACGCTTCAGTTTTCCTAGTAACAGCTGTACTAGAAACGTAAACTTTTAACGCTCTTACAACATCCAGAGATTTTGGAATCTTCACTTCTTCCGTAGCCACCGGAACAACAATAGGTTGGTTAATGTGAAACGACGAAACCACGTTTGGCAAAAATTGTTGACGAGTCCTCAATTCCGCCCTATCTGAATGAAAAATCAAGTACGGACTCTTATGAGATAAAGCTGCCAATTCCGATACTCATTTAATATCTATGATAATTCAGCGCATTTTATACTTAATGCCGGCCGGCAATACATAAAAATACAATAAAAATCACAATGAACAACTAAAACAATTAATGATTATATCCTTTTTTTTTAAATAATTAACTACACATATGGATATATCATGACACTGAGGAAGCCGCCGATGCTTGCGAGTAGGCGGAGAAACGCGTCTGTCAGTATTTCTGCCTATATACTACAGCGGACGAACTTTCACCAGCTGGTCGGCATTATTATACTCCCGCACCAAGGGAACTTTCATACCATTTCACATCCACGGACTCCGGATAAGGTCGTAAGTGTGAACATCGGCCGGGAGGACGAGCAAGTTTACCGTGGTATAAAGCAGGACACATGTTTCACTCCTTAAACAGTTCACTTGTGGGTTAATTAACCAGGAGGATCATCACATGCATTGTGATTGAATAGTGGCTCTTGTACGTTACACTACTAACGTCTGCTCATTACTAACTGTTGCTTCTAATCAGCTTCGTAAAAATTGCTTCAATAATATCATTAATAAGCTGCAAGCCAAGGGTCGCTCCCAATATTCTCTTCAATATATGTGACTTTGACTAGATGAATTGATACATGGACACATTATTATTATAGCGAGATATTCAGAGACTAAAAAGCTCATGTGCAGCTATTCCGGCTAAGAGCAATAGTGTTGGATATGTTTCATGTGCAAAATATCTGTTCCTCTTGAGATCTAAAGTTATAAGAAGAGATATCTCAATACAGTGGGAGCGGATATATCCATATGTGTAGTTAATTATTTTTAAAAAAAAGGATATAATCATTAATTGTTTTAGTTGTTCATTGTGATTTTTATTGTATTTTTATGTATTGCTGGCCGGCATTAAGTATAAAATGCGCTGAATTATCATAGATATTAAATAAAAATCCACATCAGATGTGAATAGCGCTCTCTTGGTTGTTTTTTCTTTAGTTTCATATATAGGGGCTGAATAACCAATTGCCCCTAAGAGAGCTGCATACATATCTGTATAAATCACAGCACCAGGAAGTGTTTGTTTGTTAATTCCGATACTCGCCTGGCAGATGCCAGCGCCAAAAGCATAACCACCTTCCAAGTGAGAAACTTCAACTCAACCTTCCGCAAAGGTTCAAACCAGGAAGACATGAGGAACCGCAAAACGACATGAAGGTCCCATGGCGCTACAGGCGGTACAAACGGTGGATTGATATGCATTACACCCTTCACAAAAGTCTGAACCTCTGGGAGGGCAGTTAACTCATTTTGAAAGAAAATAGACAAAGCCGAAATTTGCACTTTGATGGAACCCAATTTCAGGCCTGCATCTACACCCGCCTGTAAAAAGAGGAGAAAACGAAGTGAAAATCCTCCGCAGGAGTCTTTTTAACCTCACACCAGGAAACATACTTCCTCCAGATACGGTGATAGTGTTTCGCCGTAACCTCTTTCCTAGCCTTAATAAGAGTTGGAATGACCTCCCTGGGAATACCCTTACGAGCTAAGATCTGGCGCTCAACCTCCATGCCGTCAAACGCAGCCGCGGTAAGTCCGGAAATACGCATGGACCCTGTAACAACAGATCCTCCCTTAGAGGAAGCGGCCAAGGATCTTCCACCAGTAAGTCCTGAAGATCCGGATACCAGGCCCTTCTTGGCCAGTCTGGAACGACGAGAAACGCCTGAACCTTTGCTCGACGAATGATCCCCAGCACCTTTGGAATGAGAGGCAGAGGAGGGAACACATACACCGACTGGAAAACCCACGGCGACACCAGGGCGTCCACCGCCGTGGCTTGTGGGTCCCTTGCTCTGGAACAATACCTCGGGAGCTTCTTGTTGAGCCGAGACGCCATCATGTCTATTAACGGAATTCCCCAGCGTCTTGTCACCTCTGCAAAAACCTCTTGGTGCAGAGCCCACTCTCCCGGATGGAGGTCGTGTCTGCTGAGAAAATCCGCTTCCCAGTTGTCCACCCCCGGTAGGAAAACTGCTGACAATGCGCTGACGTGTTGTTCCGCCCAGCGAAGTATCTTTGTGGCTTCCGCCATTGCCGCTCTGCTCCTTGTTCCGCCTTGCCGGTTTAAATGGGCCACCGCTGTGATGTTGTCTGACTGTACCTGGACCGGTCGACCCTGAAGACTTCCTGCTTGGAGCAGGCCGTTGTAAATGGCTCTTAACTCTAGAACATTTAGGTGGAGACAAGCTTCCTGGATCGACCATTTTCCCTGGAAATTTCTTCCTTTGGTGACTGTACCTCAGCCCGGAGACTTGCATCTGTTGTCAGAAGTACCCACTCCTGGATACCGAATCGGCGTCCTCCCAGGAGGTGATGAGCTTGTAGCCACCACAGGAGAGAAATTCTGGCTCTGGGAGATAAACTTATTTTCCGGTGAATGTGTAGATGAGACCCGGACCATTTGCTCAGCAAGTCCCACTGAAACACGCGGGCATGAAATCTGCCATATGGAATGGCTTCGTACGCCGCAACCATCTTCCCCAGAACCCGAGTACAATGATGTATCGACACACTCGACGGCTTCAGAAGTTCTCTGACCATCGTCTGCAATTCCAGAGCCTTTTCTTCTGGAAGTAATACCCTCTGTAACTCCGTGTCCAGAACCATGCCCAGAAACGTAAGCCGAGTGGTCGGAGTCAACTGGGATTTCGGCAAATTGAGAACCCATCCGTGTTGTCGCAGAACCGATAGAGACAACTCCACAATTCTCAGCAATCGTTCCTTGGACCTCGCCTTTATCAGGAGATCGTCCAAGTATGGGATAATTGAAACCCCCTGTTTACGAAGAAGAATCATCATTTCCGCCATGACCTTGGTGAAAATCCTCGGAGCCGTGGAAAGCCCAAACGGCAACGTCTGAAATTGGTAATGAGCATCCTGTATCGCAAACCTGAGGAAAGCCTGATGCGGAGGATATATCGGGACATGTAAGTAGGCATCCTTTATGTCGACTGACGCCATAAAATCCCCCCCTTCTAGGCTGGAGATCACAGCTCGAAGGGATTCCATCTTGAACTTGAAAACTTTCAAGTATGGATTGAGGGATTTTAGATTTAGAATTGGTCTGACCGAACCGTCCGGTTTCAGCACAACAAAGAGGCTCGAGTAAAACCCCTCCCCCCGCTGCGACGAGGGAACGGGAATAATGACCCTCTGTAGACACAGTTTTTAAATTGCTGCTAACACCACTTCTCTGTCCGGCAGAACTACTGGTAACGCCGAAATGAAGAACCGGTGAGGGGGCAACTCCTGAAACTCCAGTTTGTATCCCCGAGACACGATCTCTAGTACCCAAGGATCCAGGCCTGATTGAATTCAGACCTGACTGAAATTTTGTAGACGGCCCCCCACCGGTTCGGACTCCCCCAGGGAAGCCCCAGCGTCATGCGGTGGACTTGGTAGCAGCAGGGGAGGACTTTTGGTCCTGGGCGCCCGAACCTGCATAAGGTTTCCTTCCCCTTCCTCTACCTTTTGAAGCGAGGAAGGACGAACCTTTACCACGCCTGAATTTATTGTGACGAAAGGACTGCATTTGCTGATGTGGTGCCTTCTTCTGTTGTGTGGGAACATAAGGAAGAAAAGAGGACTTACCCGCAGTCGCGGTCGAGACCAGGTCAGCCAAGCCGTCCCCAAACAAGACACTACCTTTGAAGGGTAGCGCTTCCATAGCCCTCTTGGAGTCGGCATCAGCGTTCTATTGATGGATCCACAGGGCCCTTCTGGCTGATATCGACATGGCACTGGTTCTTGAACCCAAGAGACAGACGTCCCTCGCCGCATCTTTTATGTAATCTGCAGCGTCCTTAATATAACCAAGAGTTAGAAGGACATTATCTTTATCAAGAGTATCCATATCATTAGCTAAATTCTCAGCCCATTTAGCAATAGCACTACTCACCCATAACGACGCCACAGCGGGTCTGAGTAATGCACCCGAATTAGCGAAAATGGACTTCAGAGACGTCTCCAGCTTGCGATCCGCCGAATCCTTGAGAGCTGCCGTGTCGGGAGACGGAAGTGCCACTTTCTTAGACAAACGAGATAAAGCTTTGTCAACAGTTGGAGATGCCTCCCATTTTTCCCTGTCATCAGAGGGGAAAGGATACGCCATGTAAATTCTCTTGGGAATCTGCCATTTCTTATCCGGCGACTCCCAAGCCTTTTCACAAAGAGTATTCATTTCATGAGAGGGGGGAAATTTCACCTCAGGTTTCTTTTCCTTGAACAAGCAAATCCTTGTTTCCTGAACCGCAGGTTCATCAGAAATGTGTAAGACATCTTTTATAGCCACAATCATGTACTGAATACTCTTAACCAAACGTGGATGTAACGCTGCCTCAGTGAAATCGACGTCGGAATCAGAGTCCGTGTCGGTATCAGTATCTACCACCTGATTAAATGGCCGCTTTTGCGACCCAGATGGGGTTTGAACCTGAGACAAAGCCTCTTCCATGGACTTTTTCCACACCTGAGTCTGCGCCTCAGACTTATATAACCTCTTTGATAAGGAAGTTACATTCGCGTTTAATGTACTGAGCAATGCTAGCAAATCAGGTGTCGGCTGCGTCGACAGTCCCGATTCTAGCCCCACATCCACTCCCCCAATAACCTCCTCCGGTGAATAAGCTTCCGCCTCAGACATGCCGACACGCAGTACCGACACACCACAACACACAGAAGGTCCCTGCTAGGTGACAGGCTTACCAAAAAAGCCCAGATAGAGGACACAGAGGGAGTATGCCAGCTCACACCCCAGCGCCCATATATCGCAAAAAACTATATATGTACCCAGCGCTGCCTACACCACTATTAAGCACCAACACTGCGGCCCCCCTCAGAACAAGCCCCCCGTTACTTGGAAAGCGTGGAGGTCCGACCAGCGTCTATCCCTCAGCCGCGTGCAGCAGGGAAAATGGCGCCCGTGAGCTGCGGATCGAAGCTCCGCCCCCTTCCTGGCGCGCTTCGGCCCGCCAATTTCAAAATTGTAAAAGATTCCGGCGGGGGTCTGTACCCACCATCATTCTGCCGCCCTATGTCACAACTGAGGGCCTGAGCTGACGGGAGGCAGCCTCAGTTGTAGGGGCTGAGATGTACCGGAACCTGGGAGGTTGTATCAGACCCCTGGACATGTAAGTAACATGAATAATAACTGCCCGAAGGCGTGACCACGACAACTTGGATAAAAGTCAATGATGTTTATTATGACAACTCCGCAACACAGCAGCAGTAAAAGAAAACGTAAAAGTCAGCAAAGAATAAATACAGTTCCTGGGTACTACAGGATGGCAGGAGCCACAGGGCACTGGTAGTGTGAGATAGTTCTTATAATCTTCTAGATGGAAAGTCCTTACCAGGCCCGACTGTAGCAATGGAGATAACCCAGGATTGTACCAGCTGGTGTTCCAGGAAAAGCTGGGTTGCTGAAGATAAAACGGCTGCTGTGGATACTGGCTGGAACCAGACTGTTGTTAGCACGGAGTGGATACTGGCTGGAACCAGTTAAATAATAAATGAACTTGGGAGCGATGAAATATGAACTGAAATGTAGAACTTGAGAGCGGAGAAATAATAATACAGGTGGAGAGTGGTAAAGTGTAGAAAGGACACCGGCCCTTTAAGAGAAGCTGTACTCTGCTGGAAGCTGAGCTGGAAGCAGGTAATGTTGTAGCTGGAAACAGATGAATCCACAATGGATTGGAGAGTCAGGCTTACACCGCAGGTGGAATGCTGGTGCGGGTCTCTATGGTGGAAGTCTTGAGACAGGAGCTGGAACCTGGAAGACAATCACAGGAGAGAGACAAACAGGAACTAGGTTTGACAACCAAAGCACTGACGCCTTCCTTGCTCAGGCACAGTGTATTTATACCTGCAGCAAGGAAGGGATTGGCTAGGCAATTATGCAGATTAACAATACTGACAACAGATTGGAGAAAATGATCAGCTGACAGAATCCAAGATGGCTGCGCCCATGCAGACACTTGGAGGGAAGTTTGGTTTGTAATCCATGTGGTAATGAAAACAGTAATGGTGGCGCCGGCCACTGGAGACAGGAGACGCCAGGCTGACAAGTGCACATCCAACCACGCGGACACAGCGGAGGCCGCGGCTGACGTAATCGCCACTCTGACACTCTGCATGCAGAAGCTCAGGGACGGCGGCGGAGGCCGCGGGAGACGCCATGCCAGATGTAATATGGCGTTTACTGTGACAGCGTCCCAGAGTGACAGGAGAGGATACAGGAATGTACACATCAGGATAACAGATGGGATCCGGTCCTGGAGCGCTGAGCCAGCCTTAGGAGGCATCTGATGGGTAAGAAATGGCGTCCAGATACCCGGATCGTGACACCCTAAAAGAAACTCCAGTAACATGCTGCCCAGGGCGCCCCCCCCAGCGCCCTGCACCCAGTGAATACCGTTGGTGATGTGTGTGGGAGCATGGAGCACAGCTTCACCGCTGTGCTGTACCTTCCATTACTGAAGTCTTCTGCCGTCCTGAAGTCTTCTGATCTTCTCATACTCACCCGACTTCTGACTTCTGGCTTCTGTGAGGGGGTGACGGCGTGGCTCCGGGAACAAGCAGCTAGGCGCACCGTGATCGAACCCTCTGGAGCTAATGGTGTCCAGTAGCCGAGAAGCAGAGCCTTGAAACTCACAGAAGTAGGTCCTGCTTCTCTCCCCTCACTCCTACGCTGCAGGGAGCCTGTAGCCAGCAGGGCTCCCTGAAAATAAAAAAACCTAACAAAAGTATTTTCTAGAGAAACTCAGTAGAGCTCCCCTAGTGTGCATCCAGTCACTCCTGGGCACAAAGTCTAACTGAGGTCTGGAGGAGGGGCATAGAGGGAGGAGCCAGTTCACACCCAGTCTTAAGTCTTTTAGTGTGCCCAAGCTCCTGCGGATCCCGTCTATACCCCATGGTCCTTTTGGAGTCCCCAGCATCCTCTAGGACGTAAGAGAAATCGGCAACGAGCGAACAACTCGGAATGAGGGCCCATGTGCACTGCAGGGGAGGCAGATATAACATGTGCAGAGAGAGTTAGATTTGGGTGGGGTGTGTTCAAACTGAAATCTAAATTGCAGTGTAAAAACAAGCAGCCAGTATTTACCCTGCACAGAAACGAAATAACCCACCCAAATCTAACTCTCTCTGCAAATGTTATATCTGCCTCTCCTGCAGTGCACATGGTTTTGCCCAATTGCTAACAAACTTACTGCTGCGATCAAGTCAGAATTACCCCCATTATTTCTGCATTATTGGTGCAAAATGCACTCAACTCTACAAGAGCTCCATTACATACCTCCCAACATTACCCTCTCCAGGAGGGACAGAATGCTCTGCTTCTGGACTTTTCTCTTAATTTGTGATTGTCATCACCTGTGCTGAACATGTTAATGGATAAGAAAGGTGTTTCAGGACAGGTGATGGCAATCATGCAGTAAGCGGGAAGTCCAGTAGCAGATCATTCTGGCCCTCCTGGAGAGGGTCATGTTGGGAGGTATGCCATTACCTCTTTGACACATCGCAATAGTTATTGTTGTAGTTTATTGCAATGTTACAGAGAGACTGCAACCTACTATTTAAGAATAACTAAGTTCTATTCAAGAAGTACACTTGTGTTATCTAATGAGGTCAATAGGGCTGTGACACATATTGAAACAGCATGTGTCCTGACCAATCATGGCAGGGTTGAACAATGTAAGCTCGGAATCATAATTGTCATATTGACACCTGCTAATCGATGGCAGTCATCCATAGGCAGAAAACCAACCAACATCAAAGATCCATATGCACAAGAAACCCGCTTCTTCTTTGTTCACAGAAGCCGTAATGTGATTGGCGTGGGAGGCACTTCTAGTGAGGTAGTACCAGATTACTATATTATCCAGACAATGGCTCTCTAGTTTCGGCATGAGAAACATAATTAAACACCAAGACTCATATGAGTTAACAGTCTAATCGCAACACAGAAAATGATCTAACACTCAGTAACCACACTGCTGAGGTGCCAGCATCTGCTCGCCCCTGGATTTGAGAAGTACATTATCACCCTGGACTTGGGTCACATAACTGTTGAAGCCCTAGTTTAATGTACAGCCCATTAAACAAATAGGGTTAACCCCAAGGAGTATGAACCCTGTCACTGCTGCATGGGATCACGCCTCATGCCTGGGACACGTATGTACACTAGTAGCCCGAAACCCTTTAGTCCTACGTCTAAGAGGGTTTAAAATCCCCACCCTGTGCTAGCTCAGTAAAAATGTTCACATGCTGGGCAGCGGCCACTAAGCGATACAGGGGCCAGCTGGAAAATAAGTTGGGAAATAAATAACACAGTCAACATCATAAAAAAACTTTTGAGATAAATGGTCAAACTCTGAACATTAATGTTTCCTATATATCGATGTTGTATAGCCATCCCTATTTCATAGGCATAACAGATAACAACTACTGCTGAATACTACTGAGTTACTGTATTCAGGAATCCAGCGATACAGCAGGTTAGGAGTGTAGCTTCAGTCTTGTTTATCACTGCACATTTAGAATTACCCACCACATTTTTGGAATAATAGCTAGAGCACCCAAATGGATATTATTGTTTGAGTAGAACTACCTAAATATCAGGCTTTAAAGTAACCAACATGTCTATATCGGGGTTTTTTTTTTTCTATTTCTCTCAGGGATTACTAACTATAAAGGTCATTTTACTGAAGCAGAGAGTGTTAATATATTTTTAAATGTACATCCGTGTAACAAAAACACTACGGTGCAGTAAATACATGTGTCAAAATAATCACTTCACTCACCACATTTATGTAGTGAATGTTCCCAAGAAGGCCTGTATGTGGCCAATGCACATCACCATCACACATGGGGTGGTATTCGATTAGGTGTGGTTAGTTACCGCACGGTAATAACGGGATTTTTAGCCCGATAACGCTATCTGACTATTCAATTACAGCCCATTTTTACGGTGCGGTAACTCACCTGTTATCGTCCGATAACACATGGGATCCGTGATAACATCGCGGGCCCATGTGTTTGGGTCCGATAACGGGTTTCCTGGGGCTGATATATATATATATATATATGTACATTCATAATATTATCAAATACATCTAACTAGATGCTGTATATGGGGTTTTGATTGTTTTCACTATTTTATTTAAATGTATGCAATTATATATATAAGAGATTGTGTAATAACTTCTGTTAATACAGTACCTCTCAAATAGGGGAAACACAGTCCATCCTAGCGGTGCATGAAGCTCAAGCTGTTGTCCACTCTGGGATATCACATGGCCACGTTGGTCACCCCTGGCATGCGGGATATATGTAGCAGACATGCCAAATAGTTGAACTAGAAGCACAGTGTTACTATCCAAATAAGGATGCAGCACCTAAAGAAAATTATTTAGGCAAATGAATAATGCAGAAGTATAGAAGATATCGTAAACATATTTATAGCAAGTTCAGTGAACATCATTCAATCTTTAATGATTGAATAATAATATTTCAAACCAAGTGATTCAAGAAGAAAGACACAGCCAGTAAATAGCAATAAAAAAGCAAAGTAGAATAAATACTGTATAATAGATCATAAGGGGATAGCAGTACTAATGGTGATTATTTTAATTCTATTCATCATGTTACTGTAACGATTTTACTTTCAGATTCATTGCGCAACTCAGTGCAAGCTACATATGGTTTACGTACATGCGCCTATGGCCTACGCGGAGTGTATCTGTAGTGTTATTAGAACTGCAATAATCAGCATGGACAGCAGGTGGTGCATGCAATAAATGTAATTTCTCATATTATGCATGGGCATAAATATTGTGACATCAAGCAACTATTTTTGCATAAATGTGTATATTTATATTGGAATGTTAGGATTTTCCTCATAAATAGCTACATGTAGCAGTGCATCATCAACATACTGGCCATACAAAGTCTTTTATGCTAAACTGCAATCAGCACTTTGCTAAAGGTCATGTCAGTTTATCAGGGTGCATTCTATCCCATTCACATATATTGTATATATTTTAATGTTTTAAATAAATAATTTAATTTTAATATATTTATTTATTACTTAGTATATGTTTCAAAATTGAAATACCAATACCCACGTGGAATATATTCTTTTATTCGTAATCCCACATGTGGTATTATTATGACCTGGATATGAGGTCATACAAAGCGAAATATTAAAAACAATGAAGAGATAGAAAAAAGTTTTTTAGACAAATTTTTGTCTGTGTGGAAAAAATAATTTTAAAACCAAATCGTGTGCCGTCTCTTATTCTTATATATAATTATTATACTCTTTTATAGAGTTCTAATGTTCTTATGCTAGAGTATTTGTGTATAATTTCAGAAGTACCAGCACTGTGTCCTGTTGCTTTATTCTCCTTACTTATAATGTATCTGTTGTATGCCAATAAATGTACCTGCGTACAAATGATGGTAACTCTGCATGTACTGGAGTGATTTATTCTCCAGACTTCTCAGTGCACTATGTTGCCATTTGAATGGAAACATTGGCTAGTTGTTTCTAACCATGTATCTTGTTCTCCAGGGTTCTCCTGAACTTGTTAGAATAAACACTAGTGTATTTAATAATGGTTATAGGTGTATCTTATATTATGATACACTATAAATAAGAAGGTGTCCTTTCATTAGTATTATATTCCGATGGACAGGGTATGGACACACTTCAAAACTTTCTCTAATTATATCAGTACTGTGCTGTGTGCAGGGTATCAATCAGATATATTTCTGTACCGTTGCATGCATATTTATAACTATTTAATCAGTGTGCTCCGTGTCCATGCTGTCAAAGTTATTTAATGGCTGATATCAATTATTGGCACGTGCACATTGTCAGTTGCCCAGAAATAAACCGTATATTTATCTCCGGCACCTTTTGTTTCCCTTTGGGCTATTTAATCAAGCTATAAGCCATGAAGTGCTGGTCTACATTCACTGATTGCTCTATCACATTATATCAGCGTACTGATAAAAAAAAAATGTTTTAATAAAAAATCACCAGTATGCGAGACCAGTATGAATGAATTATTATGTGTTTTTCTGTCACTCCCTGTCTGATAGGTGATGGCAGGACCACCCTGTTATTAACAGTAATCTACTGGCCTTCCATTATACGGATTCCACATTAACATTCTCCATGCGGCATACATTACATACAGTGCAATTATAATGATTTTGCACGAATGATTGCATATACTCAATTCCTGACTGCTGATGTGATCTGCTGGGGGGTATCCGGTTGATAGATAGACAGTGTCTAGTTAGACAGTCAATAGATAGACACCATATGTTAGACAGACATTAGGTCGACAGGGTCAAAAGGTCGACATGAAAAAGGTAGACAGTACAAAAGGTCGACAGGGTCAAAAGGTCGACATGAAAATGGTCAACATAAAAAAGGTAGACACCATGTTTTTCGCATTTTTGTGGTTTGTGTGGATAGTTTTGTCATCTGGGACCCCCAATTGTAGAAAGGCATACCCTAGCGGGGCTCGCTTCGCTCGCCACGCTTTGGGCTTGATGGCTCGCTGCGCTCGCCACAAGGTTTGTGACCAACTCTATGCCGACATGGATAGAGAAGGTATGAAATAGTCCAAAAACATGCTAAAGTTCAAAAAAATTGTCTATTTGATACCTTCTCTATCCATGTCGGCATAGAGTTGGATATAAACCTTGTGGCGAGCGCAGCGAGCCACCAAGCCCTGGGCTACTCCGTGTCTCATAGGCACCAGAAGGACCACTCTGTATCTGACAGTGATATACCAGCAGCCCACTGTGTTGTTATGCATATACAAATACATGTGTGGCATACATGATATGCGGTACATCAATAAACACTTTAGGAGCTATTGAACATAGTACAGTAGTATTGGCAGCACATGGCTACACCAATGCGTATTTTGCTCTATGTTAGAGCTTCCTCTGGGCTCTAGCGTGCGGCGCCCACCTCTTGACGATACTTACAGGGCAGGGAGACCAATAGGAATGTTCACAGTGTCACAATCCAATTGTATTAGCGGGCGGGAGATTTTCAAACCTCTCGTCTGTTGCTCCTGGAACTGGCGGCTCGGCTGTTACTCACTGGTCTAATTCATCACAGCCTGCAGCAGGTGTGCATCTAAGTCTGTCCACCCAGGATAATTTTCTGGCGATTGGACTTATATAAGAATAAGAGACGGCACATGATTTGGTTTTAAATTTATTAATTTTTCACACAGACAAAAATTTGTCTAAAAAACTTTTTTCATCACGTTTTTCTATCTCTTCATTGTTTTTAATATTTTGCTTTGTATGACCTCATATCCAGGTCATAATAATACCACATGTGGGATTACGAATAAAAGAATATATTCCACGTGGGTATTGGTATTTTAATTTTGAAACATGTACTATGTAATAAATAAATATATTAAAATTAAATTCTTTATTTAAAACATATACAATATATGTGAATGGGACAGAGTGCACCCTGATAAACTGATTACTGTCACTAATCTTTTTCATATTCATTCTTTGAATCAGTGGGTAGTACCAATGTTCTAATATATGTGGAATTATGCACAATAGAAACTAAAACATATAATACCTTGTATCACCATCAATCATAACTAGTTCTGGTACGGGATTTTCTCTTTTTAAAGGTCATGTCAGTAAAGACTAAAGGTGGGTACACAACTGCATTGTAACAATACATAATCATACACTGTATGACATTACATGCTGCATGTAACACTGTGTCGGCCATGGAATTGTCCCATTCAGTGTTGGACTGGGGCATGAAGGGCCCACCAGGGGAATGTAGTGGTAGAGGCCCATGTTTAGGGTGTGGCCAGTCTACAGATGGGGTGTGGCCACCACCACATTGGTTTGCCTAACCATTAGAGAGCTCATGGGCTGGTCCCCTTGATAAATATATATAGTAAATACTGCTAGAGCATGCATGATAATGTACCAGATTAATAACAGAGGCAACACAAGGGGGCTGCAGGGGGGGCATGTATCACACCCAGGCGTCACCCTTCCAGGGGGTGACACCAGAATGCCAACTCCTCCGCAATAACAGGAGCCGGGTACTGCAGTGTGACATTATCCTGCAGCACTCAGCTCCTGTCACTAAGAATGAGCTGGCAGTGCTAGAAGAGACTCTGAGGACAGCCTGCATGCCCCCAGAGTGAAGTAATCAGGGAATTCCCACAAGGCCACACCCACTGCCCTGGAAGTTTCTTTTTTGAGCATTCACACCTTCAGGTGTGCACAGGGGGAATCTCTTGGCTTCACCGGTTGTCACCAGACCCTGGTGCCACCACTGCCAATGCCACATGATATATCATATAGTGTATATCCAGCTTAAGAGACCTCACCTGTAGGCAGCACTTACAAATCACCTACAGGTGCTACTGATCTTTGCATGCCCATAATTATGCTACTCTGTTGGCGCTTTAAAAAGTCTTTAAATATTTGCCTATCACCTCTGGAATCATCACTTAACATAAAACATTCTCCCACCCAATGACTTTGTCTCTCATGATTCTACCGTCGTCAACCCAGCGATATCATAGTAACATAGTTGTTGAGGTTGAAAAGAGGCAAAATGCCCATCGAGTTCAACCTGTATTCTGTAATAAGCTGTGCACATTATAATGCACCAGCTGAAGTAATGGTTTCCTACCAATTGACTATATTTCGTACCACTCCCAGATACTTAATGTCAATATATTAAATGCTATAGCCTATATCAACCCATTTGTGGAGTGCAACGTGGTGCATTTTCTGGTAGGATAAGCTGGGCAGAAAGGGGTGCCCTAGTAAAATGAGAGCCAGGCATATTTTTGCACCTAGTATCATATATTCCAACTGCCCATAGTTTGACAGATAGTTTCAATTCGCAATCATTTAAAGGAGAAGCAGTTTGACCAAAGCAGGCAGATAGGGTAAGTTTTGGGTGACCAGACCAGAGTTTAAGCAGATAGGGGATGGAGCTTTTTAAATTTGAGCGTCTATATGTGGGAGGAATAATTGCATTGTTATTCACATGCAAAATAGAGATTTGGAGATGCAGAAAAAAATATTTTAATGAGATTTAAGGAGTGGGGAAAGCACATTTACAAGGGCATATCTGGACTAGAATGTATTTACAGAGCTATGTCCCACTTCTGAAAAGGCTTGATTTTTGCATGTACTATACTTGTAGGTGGTAAAAATCAAACCTTGACAATTATGGAATACATATGCAACACTTATGAGAACTGGTGCAATGGAAAAGGGTTTCTAAAATTCAGTTTACAAAATGAAAGCAAAAATCTGATTATAACACTTTTTTTCTGAGCAAATGTATGTCATTCTCTGTGCATAGTTTGTCATTGTATAATTCTGTTTAAGAAGAATCAGTTTTTTAATTATGAAAGATCCAAATTAATTAAGATAAGAATTATATAATACTCCTTTTATTTACAAAAACCAGACAGCCTTCCAGCACCAGACATAACATCAATTTTTCAATGCATACTACAGCATGAGAGATGGAAAAAAGTAATTACTTTGCTCTAAATTTAGAATCTCTTGTAAAGATCATATCTGGAAGTATTTTCTAGTAAAATGGAAACAACCCAATGAGAAAATTATCTGTAAAATATAATTCTGCATACAAACTGATAATATAAAATAATCACATTAATGGATACCGCAACACTATTCCCTTTGCCTTGTGATCAATACAATGCACAAAGAGTGCACTCACTGCATGTTATAAGTATAAGTAGATGTGATTAAACAAAGCGTCTTCTCAGTTATACTCATTTCAGACCAATATTCTAACCAGGGATATTCCCGGGTTAACCCGGGTCCTGGTTTGGTCTGTAGGGGTAGGCTTACTATACTATCCCCTTAAACCAGGACACTCATGAATTACACAGATTCTGTGACTGGCCTATATTTCACCTGGTTTTAATCAGCTAGAGAACCTGTGTAATCCATGAGTGTCTCAGTTTAAAGCAGGGGTGGGGAACCTTTTTTCTACCGAGGGCCAATTGGATATTTATAAAATCCTTCGGGGGCCATACAAAAATTCTCAACTTAAAAAAATTACTCTGCCCCCCAGTAGGTCCGCCCCTTAGAGGTACTGTGTGTGCGTGCCAGAGGCGCGCGCGCGCCAAAAAAATGGGTGTGGCCAGTTAAAATGGGACGTGATACACATATGCCCCCAATAGTGCAGTGCCAGATCCACAATTGCCCCAACAGTGCCAGGTATACAAATGCCCCCACAGTGCCAGGTATACAGATGCCCCCACAGTGCCAGGTATACAGATGCCCCCACAGTGCCAGGTATACAAATGCCCCTCACAGTGCCAGGTATACAGATGTCCCACAGTGCCAGGTATACAAATGCCACTCACAGTACCAGGTATACAGATGCCCCCACAGTGCCAGGTATACAGATGCCCCCACAGTCCCAGGTATACAAATGCCCCCACAGTGCCAGGTATACAGATGCCCCCACAGTGCCAGGTATACAGATGCCCCCACAGTGCCAGGTATACAGATGCCCCCACAGTGCCAGGTATACAAATGCCCCTCACAGTGCCAGGTATACAGATGTCCCACAGTGCCAGGTATACAAATGCCACTCACAGTACCAGGTATACAGATGCCCCCACAGTGCCAGGTATACAGATGCCCCCACAGTCCCAGGTATACAAATGCCCCCACAGTGCCAGGTATACAAATGCCCCTCACAGTGCCAGGTATACAAATGCCCCTCACAGTGCCAGGTATACAGATGCCCCTCACAGTGCCAGGTATACAAATGCCCCTCACAGTGCCAGGTATACAGATGCTCCCCACAGTGCCAGGTATACAGACGCCCCCCACAGTGCCAGGTATACAGATGTCCCCACAGTGCCAGGTATACAGATGCCCCTTACAGTGCCAGGTATACAGATGCCCCTTACAGTGCCAGGTATACAGATGCCCCCACAGTGCCAGGTATACAGATGCCCCCAAAGTGCCAGGTATACAGATGTCCCCACAGTGCCAGGTATACAGATGTCCCCACAGTGCCAGGTATACAGATGCCCCTCCGTCCCCCCCGTGCTGCTTACCGCTCCTTTCGGCGGGGACACGGAGGAGAGCGCGGCTATGTTGGGTGGCGGCGTGTAGGACTTGAAACCAGCCGCCGGTTCGAGAGCCAATCAGAGCTCGCGGACCGGCAGCCGCGGCTCCTGATTGGCTGCCGGTCTGCGAGCTCTGATTGGCTCACGAACCGGCGGCTGGTTTCAAGTCCTACACGCCGCCGCTCCCACCCGACAGCCGCGCTCTCCTCCTGTTCTGACAGCTGAGACACGCTGCCGCCGGACTGAGCGGCGGCGTGTCTCACTGAGAAGCGGGTGGGCTGGAGCAAACCGATTTGCGGGCCTAATACGTCCCGCGGGCCGGAGGTTCCCCACCCCTGGTTTAAAGGGACAATATAATAAGCCTATGTAAGGGTCCAGGGATCTCAACCTTGGTCGAAACCAGGGTTATACCCAGGTCCGAGTCAGCTCAGGTGCGGTGTGAAAGGCATTACTCAGTTTTCATCCGGGTCATGCCTACAGTGATCTGATTGGCAGCTGTGATGGGTTGGGAGATGGTGTCATCTCTCAGCGACTGTGCAGGCAGTATGGCAACATGGAAAGATGCTGAAGTTAGAGAACTCCTAGCCAAAGGGTGGATGAGATAAGGAGACAAATCACATACACTGTCAAGGATGTCACTGTCTACACCAGCATATCTAAGATTCTGATTGCCAGGGGCCACAGCAGCAAGTGGTAAACAAGCTTAAGGCCCCCAAAGAAGCACGACATCAAGGTACATGACCACAACAGGAAGAAGAGTGGCGTGGCTCGTACAGACTGGGAATATTATGAGTTATGCAATGCTGGACTTGGAAACTCAGATACATTTTACACAAAATGAAGTAACAGCAATGACAGTTGATCCATTACCTCCATGGATTCATGTAGAATAATGGGATGCAGTTAATTTACAGCTGTTGGGATCCCGGCGGGGGGGGGGGGGGGGGGGGGGGGTTGCTGCGCTTTTGCAACTGGCATTCCGGCAGGCAGGATTCAGTCACCAGTCTCATGACCGCAAGAATCCCGACCGCCGGTATTGCATACCGGACCCATAAAAAAGAGTAAATGCAGTCACAATGCTGGATTACAGTGCTGCAGTACAGTATACCAGATACTGTAAATAAAGAAAAATACAAACAGGACAGGGAAGTGGGAGGGGGGGAATGTGAGGGTTTCTTGGATGGATAGAGGGAAGGCGTGTGGGAGAGAGAGACGGAATGTGAATGGGAGGGAGGAAGGTAGGGAAGGAGGCAGTGTGGAAGGAAGGAAGGTAAGGAGAGTGGGAGTGTCAGTGTGAAGAAGGGAAAAGTGTGTGGAAGGGTGGGAATACAGAAGAAAGGTTGACAAACTGGGCAGGATGGTGGATGGAAAAGGGAATCTGAGGGGGCTGCGTGTTGTTATATACTCCATTACACCTCATAAGGGAGGGAGAGGGGAATGGGGGAGGGAGCAAATACTACAGGGGCATCTATGCACACGAGTGGGGGAGATAAAGTTTATACACTGATCTATGGATATTGGTGTTGAAATTTACAATAATAATAATAATAATAATAATAATAATAATAATAATAATATAAGCATCTTTGTTCTGGCAGTATTTACTAAAATACTTTTAAATATGTTTGAAAAAATGCATTATGGCTAATGAAGCAAGCGAAATCAACACATTCTGATAGATTTTTTGGAAAAACAATTTACCATTTAAGTGGTTAACATCACACATCACACACCAGATACACAATGAGCACTACAAATAGGTCATAATGCTATCACACACCTGATACATACTTATCATCATACATTGGTCACACCTGGTGCAAACTGATCACGGTACACAGCTCACAGCAATAAGACAAACCTGGTACACACTGTAAATAACCACTGTATACACAGATCACAATGATACCACATACCTGATACATGTTGATCATTACACACTGTACATACTGATCTCACACAACTTGTACACAATGACATGATTCCTGCAGCCCATCAGCTTTTCTCTCACGTGCTCCTCTGCCCCCCAGCGTTTCTCTCACATGCTACCTATTGCCCATCAGCTATTTCCTTGCATTCTTCCCTGCCTTGCAGTTTTTGACACACATGTTCTCATGTCAATCCGCTTTTCCCTTACATCCCCCTGCTCACCTGCTTTTGTCTCACATACCCCAGGCTCTGTCCACTCATTTTTCTCTCTTTTGTCCCCCACTGTCTACCAGTTTCCCCTCACACGGCCACTGCTGCCTATACGCTTTTCTCTCACATGCTAACCATTTCACCATTTTCTCTCTCACCTGCCCTCTAAGGCTCACCAGCTTTTCCCATTCACACCCTGCTTACCAGCTTTTCTATTAAATGCCACCCCGTCCACCAGCTTTCCTCACACATGCCACTTCCTGACCATTAGCTTCTGTTTTACGTATCCCCTGTCCACCAGTCTCTCACATAACACAAACTTTTCTCACACATACCACCACCCTCTATTCACCAGCTTTAAGTTCACAGGCCGTGTCATCATTGCTTGTCCCCATATCTCTGTGTTTTTACAAGTTTCCCCTACTTCTTACATTATACGCCTCTCTCCTACATTGTGTTAGCTACACAGGAGCAAAACCACTTGTAGCAACCCATCTGTACTTTGTACAGTGTAATTGTAGCAGTCATATGACATTGGAAGGTGATCAAGCTGAAGGGGAACTCCTGCTGCTCTTTCAGTATAGGAGCCAGGCCTGCTACCGCATCTTTCCCACAGATACAATTTCTGATACATGGCACATACTCTCAAAGAGATTGCTGTACCCATTTATTCAAGAATAACTATGCATCCTGAAGACTGCTTGACATTTTTTTACCTCCTTAAATGATTACATTAACACTTTTTAAGTTTCTTTGGTATTGATGCTAAGAAATACTACATTTAAAAAGTGCAGATAATAAAGTTAATTGGTATAGGCTCAGAGTGTTGTCTGATTATGCCGTTTTTGGTCAATGTAATATAAACAACATTTTTCTTTTAGTAATGAAGCTACTAATACTGTTCACAAATATGTATGTACAAATTTAAAGAGTTTTTTTTTAAAACCAGGGAAATTTTAGCAGAGACTTTGATGGCATATATGACATACTGTACTTAATGACATAATCAAAGACACATTAAGGAACCACAGTACAAAATGGCGGATACTATAAATGTTGGCAGGTACATAATAAGGATTTAAAAATAAGATTTTACTCACCGGTAAATCTATTTCTCGTAGTCCGTAGTGGATGCTGGGAACTCCGTAAGGACCATGGGGAATAGACGGGCTCCGCAGGAGACTGGGCACTCTAAAAGAAAGATTAGGTACTATCTGGTGTGCACTGGCTCCTCCCTCTATGCCCCTCCTCCAGACCTCAGTTAGGATACTGTGCCCGGAAGAGCTGACACAATAAGGAAGGATTTTGAATCCCGGGTAAGACTCATACCAGCCACACCAATCACACCGTATAACTCGTGATACTATACCCAGTTAACAGTATGACATATAACTGAGCCTCTCAACAGATGGCTCAACAATAACCCTTTAGTTAGGCAATAACTATATACAAGTATTGCAGACAATCCGCACTTGGGATGGGCGCCCAGCATCCACTACGGACTACGAGAAATAGATTTACTGGTGAGTAAAATCTTATTTTCTCTGACGTCCTAGTGGATGCTGGGAACTCCGTAAGGACCATGGGGATTATACCAAAGCTCCCAAACGGGCGGGAGAGTGCGGATGACTCTGCAGCACCGAATGAGAGAACTCAAGGTCCTCCTCAGCCAGGGTATCAAATTTGTAGAATTTAGCAAACGTGTTTGCCCCTGACCAAGTTGCAGCTCGGCAAAGTTGTAAAGCCGAGACCCCTCGGGCAGCCGCCCAAGATGAGCCCACTTTCCTTGTGGAATGGGCTTTTACTGATTTAGGATGCGGCAATCCAGCCGCAGAATGCGCCAGCTGAATTGTGCTACAAATCCAGCGAGCAATAGTCTGCTCAGAAGCAGGAGCACCTAGTTTGTTGGGTGCCTACAGGATAAAAAGCGAGTCAGTTTTCCTGACTCCAGCCGTCCTGGAAACATAAATTTTCAAGGCCCTGACTACGTCCAGTAACTTGGAATCTTCCAAGCCCCTAGTAGCCGCAGGCACTACAATAGGTTGGTTCAAGTGAAAAGCTGATACCACCTTAGGGAGAAACTGGGGACGAGTCCTCAATTCTGCCCTATCCATATGGAAAATCAGATAAGGGCTTTTACATGACAAAGCCGCCAATTCTGACACACGCCTGGCCGAAGCCAAGGCCAATAACATGACCACTTTTTTCCACGTGAGATATTTCAGATCCACAGTTTTAAGTGGCTCAAACCAATGTGATTTCAGGAAACTCAACACCACGTTGAGATCCCAAGGTGCCAAAGGAGGCACAAAAGGGGCTGAATATGTAGCACTCCCTTTACAAATGTCTGAACTTCAGGCAGTGAAGCCAGTTCTTTCTGGAAGAAAATCGACAGAGCCGAAATCTGGACCTTAATGGAACCCAATTTTTAGGCCCATAGTCACTCCCGACTGTAGGAAGTGCAGAAAACGACCCAGCTGAAATTCCTCTGTAGGGGCCTTCCTGGCCTCACACCACGCAACATATTTTCGCCAAATACGGTGATAATGGTTTGCGGTTACTTCTTTCCAGGCTTTTATCAGCGTAGGAATGACTTCCTCCGGAATGCCCTTTTCCTTTAGGATCCGGAATTCAACCGCCATGCCGTCAAACGCAGCCGCGGGAAGTCTTGGAACAGACAGGGCCCCTGCTGTAACAGATCCTGTCTGAGCGGTAGAGGCCATGGGTCCTCTGATATCATTTCTTGAAGTTCTGGGTACCAAGCTCTTCTTGGCCAATCCGGAACCACGAGTATCGTTCTTACTCCTCGCCTTCTTATTATTCTCAGTACCTTTGGTATGAGAGGCAGAGGAGGGAACACATAAACCGACTGGTACACCCACGGTGTCACTAGAGCGTCCACAGCTATCGCCTGAGGGTCCCTTGACCTGGCGCAATATCTCTTTAGCTTTTTGTTGAGGCGGGACGCCATCATGTCCACCTGTGGCCTTTCCCAACGGTTTACCAACAGTTTGAAGACTTCTGGATGAAGTCCCTACTCTCCCGGGTGTAGGTCGTGTCTGCTGAGGAAGTCTGCTTCCCAGTTGTCCACTCCCGGAATGAACACTGCTGACAGTGCTAAGACGTGATTTTCCGCCCATCGGAGAATCCTTGTGGCTTCTGCCACGCCATCCTGCTTCTTGTGCCGCCCTGACGGTTTACATGGGCGACTGCCGTGATGTTGTCTGATTGGATCAGTACCGGCTGGTTTTGAAGCAGAGGTCTTGCCTGACTTAGGGCATTGTAAATGGCCCTCAGTTCCAGAATATTTATGTGTAGGGACGACTCCTGACTTGACCAAATTCCTTGGAATTTATTTTTTATTTTTCCCTGTGTGACTGCCCCCCAGCCTCGAAGGCTGGCATCCGTGATCACCAGGACCCAGTCCTGTATGCCGAATCTGCGGCCCTCTAGAAGATGAGCACTCTGCAGCCACCACAGCAGAGACACCCTGGTCCTTGGAGACAGGGTTATCAGCCGATGCATCTGAAGATGCGATCCCGTCCAAGAGGTCCCACTGAAAAGTTCTTGCATGGAACCTGCCGAATGGAACTGCTTCGTAGGAAGCTACCATTTTTTCCAGGACTCGCGTGCAGTGATGCACCGACACCTGTTTTGGTTTCAGGAGGCCTCTGACTAGAGATGACAGCTCCTTGGCTTTCTCCTGCGGGAGAAACACTTTTTTCTGTTCTGTGTCCAGAACCATCCCCAGGAACAGTAGATGCGTCGTAGGAACCAGCTGCGACTTTGGAATATTCAGAATCCAGCCGTGCTGTTGTAGCACTTCCCGAGATAGTGCTACTCTGACAAACAACTGCTCCCTGGACCTCGCCTTTATAAGGAGATTGTCCAAGTACTGGATAATTCTTTCGGCCATTACCTTGGTAAATACCCTCGGTGCCGGGGACAGACCAACGGCAACGTCTGGAATTGGTAATGACAATTCTGTACCACAATTTTGAGGTACTCCTGGTGAGGAGGGTAAATAGGGACATGCAGGTAAGCATCCTTGATGTCCAGTGATACCCTGAAATTCTCCAGGCTTGCAATAATCGCCCTGAGCGATTCCATTTTGAACTTGAACCTTCGTATATAAGTGTTCAAGGATTTCAATTTTAGAATGGGTCTCACCGAACCGTCTGGTTTCGGTACCACAACATTTTTGGAATAGTAACCCCGGCCTTGTTGAAGGAGGGGTACCTTGATTTCACCTGCTGGAAGTACAGCTTGTGAATTGCCGCCAGTACTAACTCCCTATATCCGAGGGCAGCAGGCAAGGCTGATGTGAGGTAACGGCGAGGGGGAGTCGCCTCGAACTCCAGCTTGTATCCCTGTGATACTACTTGCAGAACCCATTGATTCACCTGTGGGCAAGCCCACTGGTCCCTGAAGTTCCCGAGACGCGCCCCCACCGCACCTGTCTGTGGAGCCCCAGCGTCATGCTGTGGACTCAGAGGAAGCGGGGGAAGATTTTTGATCCTGGGAACTGGCTGTCTGTGCAGCTTTTTCCTTCTTCCCTTGTGCAGAAAGGAAGCGCCTTTGGCCCCCTTGCTTTTCTGAAGCCGAAAGGACTGTACCCGATCATACAGTGCTTTCTTAGGGTGTGAGGAAACCTGAGGTAGAAATTTTTCTTCCCAGCTGTTGCTGTGGATACAAGGTCCCAGAGACCATCCCCAAACAATTCCTCACCCTTATAAGGCATAATCTCCATGTGCCTTTTAAAGTCAACATCACCTGTCCACTGCCGGGTCTCTAATACCCTCCTGGCAGAATGGACCTTGCATTAATTCTGGACGCCAGCCGGCAAATATCCCTCTGTGCAACCCTCATATATAAGACTACGTCTTTAATATGCTCTATGTTAGCACCATATTCTCCCTGTCTAGGGTATTAATATTATCTGACAGGGTATCAGACCCTGCTGCAGCAGCACTATTCATGCTGAGGCAATTGCAGGTCTCAGTATAATACCTGAGTGTGTATATACAGACTTCAGGATAGCCTCCTGCTTTTTATCAGCAGGCTGCTTCAAAGTGGCCGTATCCTAAGACGGCAGTGCCACCTTTTATGACAAACGTGTGAGCGCCTTATCCACCCTAGGGGATATCTCCCAACGTGACCTATCCTCTGGCGGGAAAGGGTACGCCAGCAGTAATTTTTTTGAAATTACCAGTTTCTTATCGGGGGAACCCACGCTTCTTCACACACTTCATTCACTTATCTGATGGGGGAACAAAACACCGGCTGCTTTTTCTCCCCAAACATAAAACCCCTTTTATGTGGTACTTGGGTTAATGTCAGAAATGTGTAACACAATTTTTATTGCCGAGATCATGCAACGGATGTTCCTAGTGGATTGTGTATATGTCTCAACCTCGTCGACACTGGAGTCAGACTCCGTGTCGACATCTGTGTCTGCCATCTGAGGTAACGGGCGTTTTTTGAGCCCCTGATGGCCTTTGAGACGCCTGGGCAGGCGCGGGCTGAGAAGCCAGCTGTCCCACAGCTGTTACGTCATCCAGCCTTTTATGTAAGGAGTTGACACTGTCGGTTAATACCTTCCACCTATCCATCCACTCTGGTGTCGGCCCCACAGGGGGCGACATCCCATTTATCGGCATCTGCTCCGCCTCCACATAAGCCTCCTCATCAAACATGTCGACACAGCCGTACCGACACACCGCACACACACAGGGAATGCTCTGACTGAGGACAGGACCCCACACAGCCCTATGAGGAGACAGAGAGAGAGTATGCCAGCACACACCAGAGCGCTATATAATGTAGGGATAAACACTATCACTGAGTGAATTTTCCCCAATAGCTGCTTGTATAAACAATATTGCGCCTAAATTTAGTGCCCCCCAGAGGCGTCACTAGCGTTGGTGTCACCCAGTGTGGTAACTCATGGTGTCACCCCCCATGGACCTCCTCCCCTATCACACCACAAGGAATTCTGGTGAGGGGGGGGCGTGGTGATGGGGCGTCGATGTTTTCGGACCATTCCGTCATGCAGCCGCTGTGACCCAAAAGATGGCGGCCTGGCGACTGCCTTCACAGCTAGACTGCGGAGGCAGGGGGCTACCCTTAAAATGCGAGCGCATCTCTGTATAGCAATGCGCTTGCTTATCAGCGGGGGAGCGGACCTGGTATGTGGGGCGGCCTTACCCTGTGCTGGGCCCCCCCCCCCCCCCCCCCCCCCCCTCATGCTAGAGAAAGCAGTTGTAGTTTTGCTACTTTTAGCAAAACTACTACTGATGCTGAATTAGGCCCAAAATCCATAGCTATGCCAGCAGTCATGGATGCTGCATACACACGCACCCGCTAGCGGCCTAAACATTATTGCAAAAACTACGGGGAGCGGGAGCACTGCTTCCCACTACCCCTGATTATTCCCCAACGCCGGCTCCCCCTTACTGCTCTGGGCAGTAGGAGAATCGCTCTCCCACTGCCTGTGTCAAGTGTCGTCTGTCTATAGCCAGAAGTGCCGCACTGTTTTGAATATGCTATGAATATAGTTTGTGAGGGCACCGGACACAGTTTCTCTGTTTAACGGACTGTCGAACCATATGCTACATATATATATATATATATATAAATAAATGTGTGTGTGTGTGTGTATAATATACACCCAGTATCATAATATGTATACACCCAGTGCAATGTCACGGAGATCCTATTGCCTGCTTATCCCCCCGCCCAAGTATTTCCTATCCCTACCCGCCTCCATTCCCCTAGTACTGCCCAAACTTCTATCTACCCTTACCCCCTTAAAACCCCCAGTACTGCCTGCCCTCACACCCCATAATATGTGATAGGACACAGAAATAGTTGAGTAGGACCCCAATTTTTTAAAGTGAGGAGTCCCTGGGATCCACAATTTTTTTTGCTGTGCACGATCACTGCAACACCCATTAGCACATTAATCCACCCACCCTATCAGCTGACATAACGCTCCCCTCACACAGCAGCACCCATACTTCGCTCACACAGCATCCACACTACGCTCACACAGCAGCACCCATACTGCGTAACACAGCACCCATACTACACTCAAACTGCACCCATACTACACTCACACAGCACCACCCATACTTCGCTCAAACAGCAGCACTCATACTACACTCACACAGCATCCACACTACGCTCACACAGCAGCACCCATACTACACTCACACAGCAGCACCCATACTTTGCTCACACAGCAGCACTCATACTACACTCACACAGCAGCACCCATACTATGCTCACACAGCATCCACACTACGCTCACACAGCAGCACCCATACTACACTCAAACTGCACACATACTACGCTCACACAGCAGCACCCATACTATGCTCACACAGCAGCACCCATACTATGCTCACACAGCATCCACACTACACTCACACAGCAGCACCCATACTTTGCTCACACAGCAGCACTCATACTACACTCACACAGTAGCACCCATACTATGCTCACACAGCATCCACACTACGCTCACACAGCAGCACCCATACTACACTCAAACTGCACACATACTACGCTCACACAGCAGCACCCATACTATGCTCACACAGCAGCACCCATACTATGCTCACACAGCATCCACACTACACTCACACAGCAGCACCCATACTTTGCTCACACAGCAGCACTCATACTACACTCACACAGCAGCACCCATACTATGCTCACACAGCATCCACACTACGCTCACACAGCAGCACCCATACTACACTCAAACTGCACACATACTACGCTCACACAGCAGCACCCATACTATGCTCACACAGCAGCACCCATACTATGCTCACACAGCATCCACACTACACTCACACAGCAGCACCCATACTACGCTCACACAGCAGCACCCATACTATGCTCACACAGCATCCACACTACGCTCACACAGCAGCACCCATACTACGTAACAAAGTACCCATACTACACTCAAACTGCACCCATACTACGCTCACACAGCAGCACCCATACTACGCTTAAACAGCATCCACACTACACTCACACAGCAGCACCCATACTAAACTCAAACTGCACCCATAGTACGCTCACACAGCAGCACCCATACTAAATTCAAACTGCACCCATACTATGCTCACACAGCAGCACCCATACTTCGTTCAAACAGCACCCACACTACGCTCACACAGCAGCACCCATACTACACTCAAACTGCACCCATACTACGCTCACACAGCAGCACCCATACTACGTCACACAGCACCCATACTACACTCACACAGCAGCACCCATACTACACTCAAACTGCACCCATAGTACGCTCACACAGCAGCACCCATACTACGTCACACAGCACCCATACTACGCTCACACAGCAGCACCCATACTACGCTCACACAGCAGCACCCATACTACGTCACACAGCACCCATACTACGCTCACACAGCAGCACCCATACTACGCTCACACAGCAGCACCCATACTATGCTCACACAGTATCCACACTATGCTCACAGCAGCACCCATACTATGTAACACAGCACCCATACTACACTCAAACTGCACCCATACTACGCTCAAACAGCATCCACACTATGCTCACACAGCAGCACCTATACTACACTCAAACTGCACCCATACTACACTCACACAGCAGTACCCATACTACGCTCACACAGCACCCATACTACACTCAAACTGCACCATTACTACACTCACACAGCAGCACCCATACTACGCTGACACAGCAGCACCCATACTACGCTCAAACATCATCCACACTACGCTCACACAGCAGCACCCATACTACGCTCAAACATCATCCACACTACGCTCACACAGCAGCACCCATACTTCGCTCACACAGCACCCATACTACACTCAAACTGCACCCATACTACGCTCACACAGCACCCATACTACACTCAAACTGCACCCATACTACGCTCACACAGCAGCACCCATACTACGTCATACAGCAGCACCCATACTACACTCAAACTGCACCCATACTATGCTCACACAGCAGCACCCATACTACGCTCACACAGCAGCACCCATACTACGCTCACACAGCAGCACCCATACTACGCTCAAACATCATCCACCCTACGCTCACACAGCACCCATACTACGCTCACACAGCACCCATACTACACTCACACAGCAGCACCCATACTACGCTCACACAGCACCCATACTACACTCACACAGCAGCACCCATACTACGCTCACACAGCACCCATACTACACTCACACAGCCGCACCCATACTACATCATACAGCAGCACCCATACTACACTCAAACTGCACCCATACTATGCTCACACAGCAGCACGCATACTACACTCGAACTGCACCCATAGTACGCTCACACAGCAGCACCCATACTACGCTGACACAGCAGCACCCATACTACGCTCAAACATCATCCACACTACGCTCACACAGCAGCACCCATACTACGCTCACACAGCAGCACCCATACTACGCTCAAACATCATCCACACTACGCTCACACAGCAGCACCCATACTACGCTCACACAGCACCCATACTACACTCAAACTGCACCCATACTACGCTCACACAGCAGCACCCATACTACGTCATACAGCAGCACCCATACTACACTCAAACTGCACCCATACTATGCTCACACAGCAGCACCCATACTACGCTCACACAGCAGCACCCATACTACGCTCAAACATCATCCACACTACGCTCACACAGCAGCACCCATACTACGCTCACACAGCACCCATACTACACTCACACAGCAGCACCCATACTACGCTAACACAGCACCCATACTACACTCACACAGCAGCACCCATACTACATCATACAGCAGCACCCATACTACACTCAAACTGCACCCATACTATGCTCACACAGCAGCACGCATACTACACTCGAACTGCACCCATAGTACGCTCACAGAGCCCAAATTACCCCCCCCCCCATCCCCCACAGCACTCAGTAATCCAACAATTTATACATCCCACATTCACCCCCCTACAGACACATACACACATCAGAAATCGATTCTGCTCATCATGGACATGGAGAGCCACTATAGAAGTTACCTGGCATCATGCAGCAACATCAGCAGCAACTATATGCTCGTGTAGTTACAGTCTGGGGGCGGAGCTTGCGTGTGTCAGGCTCAGTCAGGACCCAGAGTGAGGAGAGAGTGGACGCTGGAGGAGAGGGGAGGGGTGGCCAGTGCACTGCCTGCACGGGGCTGTGGCTGCTGCCTGCTGATCTCACTGACAGGTGAGAGTGTCGGGCTTTAGGAGGCGGGGCCTGGGAGGAGGGGGTGTGGACGCAGCCGTGGACCAGGTATTTTCATGTCAGGGGATGGGGGTGCGTGTGAGTGTGTGGCTCGTTTTGGTGTCACCCTATTGAAGGGTAACACCCGGGTGCGGGCCGCACCCCCCGCACCCACCTCATGACGCCACTGGTGCCCCCCCTCTCTTTTTAACCCTTTGAGCCTGAAAACTACAGGGGAGAGCCTGGGGAGCTGTCTTCCAGCTACACTGTGAAGAGAAAATGGCGCCAGTGTGCCGAGGGAGATAGCTCCGCCCCTTTTTCGCGGACTTTTCTCCCGCTTTTTTATGGATTCTGGCAGGGGTAATTATCACATATATAGCCTCTGGGGCTATATATTGTGATTATTTTGCCAGCCAAGGTGTTTTTATTGCTGCTCAGGGCGCCCCCCCCCCCAGCGCCCTGCACCCTCAGTGACCGGAGTGTGAAGTGTGTATGAGGAGCAATGGCGCACAGCTGCAGTGCTGTGCGCTACCTTGGTGAAGACTGAAGTCTTCTGCCGCCGATTTTCCGGACCATCTTCATGCTTCTGGCTCTGTAAGGGGGACGGCGGCGCGGCTCCGGGAACGAACACCAAGGACGGGTCCTGCGGTCGATCCCTCTGGAGCTAATGGTGTCCAGTAGCCTAAGAAGCCCAAGCTAGCTGCAAGCAGGTAGGTTCGCTTCTTCTCCCCTTAGTCCCTCGTTGCAGTGAGCCTGTTGCCAGCAGGTCTCACTGTAAAATAAAAAACCTAACATATACTTTCTTTCTAGGAGCTCAGAAGAGCCCCTAGTGTGCATCCAGCTCGGCCGGGCACAGAAATCTAACTGAGGTCTGGAGGAGGGGCATAGAGGGAGGAGCCAGTGCACACCAGATAGTACCTAATCTTTCTTTTAGAGTGCCCAGTCTCCTGCGGAGCCCGTCTATTCCCCATGGTCCTTACGAGTTCCCAGCATCCACTAGGACGTCAGAGAAATATATAAACTTCTGTCAAGGTATGTTTACAGGATGCGGTCAAGATCCCGCCGGAAGGAATCCCGGCGGTCGGAATACAGACACCGGAATCCCGACTGGCACAATCCCGACATATTCTCCCTCTGTGGGTGTCCACGACACCCATAGAGGGAGAATAAATTAGTGTGCCCGCAGCGAGCCCGCAAGGGACTGCGTTGCGCTCGCCCCCCTCTCGGGATTGTGCTGGTCGGGATTCCAGTGTCGGTATTCCGACCGCCGGGATCCCGTCCAGCGGGATTTCGTACTGATCCCATGTTTACTCTTACATACACTTTTTAGAATGCAATACATCAGATTTTCATACTGGATACATCTGTATTCCAGCTTTACTGTTTCTTTAAACTGGGAAAGTATACTTTTCTCTGGGGAGTTTTAAAAGCTAGACATTGTCCTTCACAGCTACAAGCCAATCATCACATTGGCAACGTGTCTATATCTGAAAGTATAACATTATCTTAAACAGAGTTAGTGTTTTGTGAACCCAAATGCTACTAGACTTAACCATCACGTCTGCCCAAATTAATTTAAAGTAGTCTGAAACAGAATGTGGTTTTGTTGGCCAAATTCCCTGAACAACAAGGGCCTAATCATGCAGAACGTGCATTGCTCTCCTACTGCTATTAATTTGTGCCAAATGTCATGGAAAAAGACATCAGGAATTAGAAGATGCTCTCTTAATGCGGACAAGGCTCATTCTCTTGCTAATTTGCACGTAACATACATAGAATGTATATTAATACATATGAACGTCTTAGATAATAGTTTTTAAACCGATGAATTGTTTTCATCAGCTTCAGTCTTCTATCTCACTTAATCATACTAATATATTTGGATTGTTGAAATATGTTTCTGTGTTTATACGACTCAGCGCTGCAGAGATTTCACAGTGGCTTATAAATAAAAGTTACAAATACAGTAATAATGTGTTAGGAGGAAATATGGGGTGGTTGGGTAGATAGTATAAAATTATATTAAGAGGAGTATCAATTATAGGTAGGACATAACAGATTTCTGGACGATCATAAGAAACAACTGTAAATGGGACACAGAGCCAGTGTTGGAAGGATAGATATTATTCACATAAGAAAAGGAGGGGCAGATGTATTAAGCCTGGAGAAGTGATAAAGCAGTGATAAGTAAAAGGTGATAACGCACCAGCCAATCACTAGTGTTTGAAAAATGTCAGTTAGGAGCTGATTGGCTGGTGCTTTATCACCTTCCACTTATCACTTCTTTATTACTGCTTTATCACTTCTCCAGGCTTAATACATCTGCCCCTTAATTATTAATGGTGTACTCTAATGCAATTAAAAGGAAGTATTAACTCACATTGGCCCTCATTCCGAGTTGATCGCTCGCTAGCTGCTTTTAGCAGCAGTGCAAACGCTAAGCCGCCGCCCTCTGGGAGTGTATCTTAGCTTAGCAGAAGTGCGAACGAAAGGTTAGCAGAACAGTGCTGAAATTTTTTCAAGCAGTTTCACAGTAGCTGCAGACCTACTTCTTCCTTGCGATCACTTCAGTCTGTTTAGTTCTTGTTTTGACGTCACAAACACGCCCTGCATTCGGCCAGCCACCCCCGTTTCCCCAGACAAGCCTGCATTTTAATCTGACACGCCTGCGTTTTTTAGCACACTCCTGGAAAAGGGTCAGTTACCTCCCAGAAGCGCCCCATTCATGTCAATCCCTCACCGATCAGCAGTGCGACAGAAAAGCGTCGCTCGGCCTTGTGCAAAACTGCATAGTCTTGTGCGAAAGTACGTTGCGCGTGCACACTATGGCCCATACGCATGCGCAGAAATGCCGATTTTTAGCCTGATCGCTGCACTGCGAACAACGGCAGCTAGCGATCAACTCGGAATGACCTCAATAGCACTAGAAATGAGCAAATATACATACACATTTGTGTAGAGTAATTTAAAAACTGAAAGGTGCTATGTAGGCGTAGCCAGAACTGCAGTAATACTATTATTCCCTTAGGACGTCAGGAGTAGTTTCTAAGTTCACCTCCTAATGAGGAGTTCAAAGTTTATTCATTAGCTGAAAAGTCCATTTGTTGTTTTTAACCTGTTTCTGAAGAGACTATTTCTCTAGCATCCATAAGGGATATTGGGGGAAACTAGTACGATGGGGTATACACGGGGTCCAAAGGAGCCAGTGCACTTTAAATTTCTTCAACTGGGTGTGCTGGTTCCTCCCCTCTATGCCCCCTCCCACAGGCAGTTTAGAAAAAAGTGCCCTCAGGATGCACATCTCTGCAGATACAGAGAGTTTTCTTCAATTTCTTTTAAAATATATTATTTTCGGTATGCTGTCTAGTCAACAGCATACCTGCACCATGGGAGTTATGGGGGGACGGTCACCGGCCTTATGAGGTGCAGAGCCGCTTCCTTAGTGCAGGACCACCGTCCTGAGGGGTTGTTGTTCAGCGGTGCACTTTGCCTTGGCTGTCACAGCCGCAGCACGCTGCATACCCTTAACGCTGCCTGAAGGTGACATCGGTGGTGAGTACAAACCGGGGGCCCTGCTAGGGGGGTCCCCCGGTTCAAAGTGCGGCTGACCACGGGCGCGGCATACGGGACCCTCCCTAGGGGCTCCCGCAAAGATCCCCTGTGTAGAACTGGTGCAAAAGGGCTTGACTGGTTTTAAGCTTAAAAGGAGACTTTTGCCAGTATAATATATGTATGTAACTCCGGCGCCATAGGAGGGGGCGGAGCTACCTCAGAGCGGGACCTGAGGCGTTTTGGCGCCTTCCTCTGCTTACTGCAGTCATTAACAGCACACACAGAGCTTCCTGATCCTCAGATATGCTGGATATCAGGTACAGGGTGTAGCAAAGGGGGAGAGCCGCTTGTGTACACTATCCAGATCCTCTCTAGGACAATAATTGTTAGTGTTTACTGTATCATAGGGAGCTGATAGCCTCACTGGGGCTGTGCAGCTCAGGGTGTGCTGGTGTCCTGTCTCTCTCTCAGTGTCTTCTCTCACATACAGTAGGGCAGGCTTGCATTATAACTGTCTGTGTGTATGTGTATGTTATTGTACTTACTGTGAAACATGGATAAACACAAGCTGTGCAGTGTATGTCACACTAGATTCTCTCACTTATCTAATGACTCTGTTTCCTGTGAACAATGCAGCCAATCTTCACGGATCAGTGAATGGGCTGGGGGAGAGGGTCCAGAGTCCCACTGGTTAGGGCTTCTTAAGACTATGATGTCTGATATGTCATCCCAGCTCAATGCTAATGTGCAGAAAACTCAGCTACTACAATTGCAGATTTAGCTACTAGGGCAGATGCACAGTCCCCCCTCTCTCATGCAGGTCCTCAGAAGCATGGTTTACCTGCTATTCTCTCTGATACAGATGATGATATACAGGATGATGGGGATGACCAGGACCTCGTCAGTGGGCATTCCGATCCTGCTCAGGGTACTGAACCCCTAATTTTGTCGATAAGGGATGTGTTACAGCTCCCTCTAGAGGACGCTGCGTCACAGCAGTCGTTTTTCTTTGTACAAAACAAGCCTAATGTCACTTTCCCTGATTCTACAGAGTTAGATGACATATTCAAACAGGCCTGGAAAAATCCAGACAAAAAATTCCAAGTGTCCAAAAAGTTTTTGTGCGCTTTCCCATTTGCTCCTGAAGGTAGAAAATTTTGGGAGGAACCTCCTGGGGTGGATGTCTCAGTATCTCGCCTGTCTAAAATAAGATTTTAAACCTACCGGTAAATCTTTTTCTCCTAGTCCGTAGAGGATGCTGGGGACTCCGTAAGGACCATGGGGAATAGACGGGCTCCGCAGGAGACATGGGCACTATAAAGAAACTTTAGAATGGGTGTGCACTGGCTCCTCCCTCCATGCCCCTCCTCCAGACCTCAGTTAGAGAAACTGTGCCCAGAGGAGACGGACAGTACGAGGAAAGGATTTTTGTTAATCTAAGGGCAAGATTCACACCAGCCCACACCACCCACATCGTATAACCTGGAATATACGAACCAGTCAACAGTATGAAACAGAACAGCATCAGTCAAAGACTAAACAAACCTGTAACATAACCCTTATGCAGGCAATAACTATATACAAGTCTTGCAGAATGTTGTCCGCACTAGGACGGGCGCCCAGCATCCTCTACGGACTAGGAGAAAAAATTTACCGGTAGGTTTAAAATCTTATTTTCTCTTACGTCCTAGAGGATGCTGGGGACTCCGTAAGGACCATGGGGATTATACCAAAGCTCCCAAACGGGCGGGAGAGTGCGGATGACTCTGCAGCACCGATTGAGCAAACATGAGGTCCTCATCAGCCAGGGTATCAAACTTGTAGAATTTAGCAAAAGTGTTTGAACCCGACCAAGTCGCCGCTCGGCAAAGCTGTAATGCCGAGACGCCTCGGGCAGCCGCCCAAGAAGAGTCCACCTTCCTAGTGGAATGGGCCTTTACCGAATTAGGTAACGGCAATCCAGCCGTAGAATGAGCCTGCTGAATCGTGTTACAGATCCAGCGAGCAATAGTCTGCTTAGAAGCAGGAGCGCCAACCTTGTTGGCTGCATACAGGACAAACAGAGCCTCTGTTTTCCTAACCCTAGCCGTTCTGGCTACATAAATTTTCAAAGCCCTGACCACATCAAGGGACTCGGAATCCACCAGGTCCCTTGTAGCCACAGGCACCACAATAGGTTGGTTCATATGAAAAGAGGAAACCACCTTAGGCAAAAACTGAGGACGAGTCTGCAACTCAGCTCTATCCTCATGGAAAATCAGATAGGGGCTTTTGTGAGACAAAGCTGCCAACTCAGAAACTCGCCTTGCAGATGCCAAGGCCAACAACATAACCACTTTCCAAGTGAGATACTTTAATTTCATGGTTTGAAGAGGCTCAAACCAGTGAGACTTAAGGAACTGTAACACCACGTTAAGGTCCCATGGTGCCACTGGGGGCACAAAAGGAGGATGGATATGCAGCACTCCCTTCACAAAAGTCTGGACTTCTGGGAGAGAAGCCAATTCCATCTGAAAGAAAATGGACAGGGCCGAAATCTGTACCTTAATGGAGCCTAATTTTAGGCCCAAATTCACTCCAGTCTGTAGGAAGTGGAGAAAACGGCCCAGTTGGAATTCTTCCGGAGGAGCATTCTTGGTCTCACACCAAGACACATACTTCCTCCAGATACGGTGATAATGTTTCGCTGTCACCACCTTCCTACCTTTTATCAGAGTAGGAATGACCTCATCCGGAATGCCCTTTCCAGCTAGGATCCGGCGTTCAACCGCCATGCCGTCAAACGCAGCCGCGGTAAGTCTTGGAACAGACAGGGCCCCTGTTGCAACAGGTCCTCTCTGAGAGGAAGAGGCCACGGATCTTCTGTGAGCATTTCCTGCAGATCCGGATACCAGGCCCTTCGAGGCCAATCTGGAACAATGAGAATTGTCTGTACTCCTTTTCGTCTGATGATCCTCAAAATTTTTGAGATGAGAGGAAGAGGAGGGAACACATAGACCGACTGAAACACCCACGGTGTCACCAGGGCGCCCACAGCTACCGCCTGAGGGTCCCTTGACCTTGCACAATACCTCGGAAGCTTCTTGTTGAGGCGTGACGCCATCATGTCTATTTGAGGCAGTCCCCACTGACTTGCAATCTCTGTAAAGACTTCTTGATGAAGTCCCCACTCTCCTGGATGGAGATCGTGTCTGCTGAGGAAGTCTGCTTCCCAGTTGTCCACTCCCGGAATGAAGACTGCTGTCAGAGCGCTTACATGATTTTCCGTCCAGCGAAGAATTCTGGTGGCTTCTGCCATTGCCACTTTGCTCTTTGTTCCGCCTTGGCGGTTTACATGAGCCACTGCTGTGACATTGTCTGACTGAATCAGAACCGGTAGGTCGCGAAGAAGATTCTCCGCTTGACGCAGGCCATTGTATATGGCCCTTAATTCCAGTGCGTTGATGTGTAGACAAGCCTCCTGGCTTGACCACAGTCCCTGGAAATTTCTTCCCTGTGTGACTGCTCCCCATCCTCGAAGGCTCGCGTCCGTGGTCACCAGAACCCAGTCTTGAATGCCGAACTTGCGACCCTCTAGAAGGTGAGCACTCTGCAGCCACCACAAGAGAGATACCCTGGCCCTGGAGGACAGGCTGATCATCTGAATGAATATGTAGATGTGACCCGGACCACTTGTCCAGAAGGTCCCACTGAAAGGTCCTCGCATGGAACCTGCCGTAGGGAATGGCCTCGTAAGACGCCACCATCTTTCCCAGAACTCGAGTGCATTGATGGACCGACACCCTTTTTGGCTTTAACAGGTCCCTGACCAAGTTCTGGAGTTCCTGGGCCTTTTCCAACGGGAGAAAAACCCTCTTTTGTTCCGTGTCCAGAATCATGCCTAAGAAAGGCAATCGGGTTGTTGGAACCAACTGTGACTTTGGTAGATTGAGAATCCAGCCGTGCTGCTGCAACACCCTCAGGGAGAGTGATACGCTGTGCAGCAACTGTTCTCTCGATCTCGCTTTTATCAGGAGATCGTCCAAGTACGGGATAATTGTGACTCGTGGCCGTGGAAAGCCCAAACGGCAACGTCTGAAATTGGTAATGACAATCCTGTACAGCAAATCTCAGGAACGCCTGATGAGGAGGATAAATGGGGACATGAAGGTATGCATCTTTCTCTGACGTCCTAGTGGATGCTGGGAACTCCGTAAGGACCATGGGGAATAGCGGCTCCGCAGGAGACTGGGCACATCTAAAGAAAGCTTTAGGACTAGCTGGTGTGCACTGGCTCCTCCCCCTATGACCCTCCTCCAAGCCTCAGTTAGATTTCTGTGCCCGACGAGAAGGGTGCACACTAGGGGCTCTCCTGAGCTCTTTGTGAAAGTTTTAGTTTAGGTTTATTATTTTCAGTGAGACCTGCTGGCAACAGGCTCACTGCATCGTGGGACTAAGGGGAGAAGAAACGGACTCACCTGCGTGCAGAGTGGATCGGGTTTCTTAGGCTACTGGACATTAGCTCCAGAGGGACGATCACAGGTTCAGCCTGGATGGGTCCCGGAGCCGCGCCGCCGGCCCCCTTACAGAGCCAGAAGAGCGAAGAGGTCCGGTGAAATCGGCGGCAGAAGACGATCCTGTCTTCAGATAAGGTAGCGCACAGCACCGCAGCTGTGCGCCATTGCTCTCAGCACACTTCACACTCCGGTCACTGAGGGTGCAGGGCGCTGGGGGGGCAGCGCCCTGAGACGCAATAAATCGATAAAACCTTATATGGCTAAAATAAATGCATCACATATAACTCCTGGGCTATATGGATGCATTTAACCCCTGCCAAAACATATAGAAAAACGGATGATAAGGACGCAGAGAAAGGGGCGGAGCCTATCTCCTCAGCACACTGGCGCCATTTTCCCTCACAGCTCAGTTGGAGGGAAGCTCCCTGGCTCTCCCCTGCAGTCACTACACTACAGAAAGGGGTTAAAAAAGAGAGGGGGGCACAAATTAGGCGCAGTATAAACAATACAGCAGCTATAAAGGGAAAAAACACTTATATAAGGTTATCCCTGTATATATATAGCGCTCTGGTGTGTGCTGGCAAACTCTCCCTCTGTCTCCCCAAAGGGCTAGTGGGTCCTGTCCTCTATCAGAGCATTCCCTGTGTGTGTGCTGTGTGTCGGTACTTTTGTGTCGACATGTATGAGGAGAAAAATGATGTGGAGACGGAGTAGAGTGTCTGTAATAGTGTTGTCACCCCCTAGGGGGTCGACACCTGAGTGGATGTACTGTTGAAATTGCGTGACAGTGTCAGCTTTGTATAAAAGACAGTGGTTGACATGAGACAGCCGGCTACTCAGCTTGTGCATGTCCAGATGTCTCATACAGGGGCTCTAAAGCGCCCGTTACCTCAGATACAGACGCCGACACGGATACTGGCTCCTGTGTCGACGTGAAGAGACAACCGTGATTTCCAATAGGGCCACACATTGCATGATTGAGGCAATGGAAAATGTTTACACTTTTCTGATAATATGAATACCACCAAAAAAGGGGTATTATGTTTGGTGAGGAAAAACTTCCTATAGTTTTCCTGAATCTGAAAAATAAAATGAGGTGTGTGATGATGCGTGGGTTTTCCTCCGATAACAATTGATAATTCTAAAAAGTTATTGGCAGTATACCTTTTCCCGCCAGTGGTTAGGGTGCGTTGGGAAACACCCCCTACAGGGGATAAGGCGCTCACACGATTGTAAGAACAAGGGCTCTACCCTCTCTTGAGATGGCCGCCCTTAAGGATCCTGCTGATAAAAAGCAGGAGGGTATCCTAAAATGTATTTACACACATACTGGGTTATACTGCGACCAGCAATCGCCTCAGCCTGGATGTGCAGTGCTGGGTGGCGTGGTCGGATTCCCTGACTGGAAATATTGATATCCTAGATAAGGACAGTATATTATTGCCTATAGAGCAATTAAAAGATGCTTTTCTATATATGCATGATGCACAGCGGAATATTTGCCGACTGGCATCAAGTATAAGTGCTTTGTATCTACCAGTAAAGTGGTCAGGGATTCCAAACGGCATTTGGAATTGCCTTAAAAAAGGGGATGTACCCTAGGTCGCCTCTCAAAATAAGACGCCGTTTTATCAGGCGCAGTCCTGGTTGGCAAGCGGACAAAAGGGTTCCTCTTTTCTGCTCGTGACAGAGGGAGAGGAAAATGGCTGCAGAGATCAGCCAGTTCCCAGGAACAGAAACCCTTTTCCGCCGCTGCCAAGCCCTCAGTATGACGCTAGGGCTTTACAAGTTCAGGCACGGTGGGGGCCCGTTCTCAGTGAATTTCAGTGCGCAGTGGGCTCACTCGCAAGTAGACCCCTGGATCCTTCAGGTAATATTTCAGGGGTACAAATTGGAATTCGAGACGTATTCCCCTCGCCGTTTCCAAAAAGTCTGTTTTACCGACGTCTCCCGCTGTCAGGGAGGCAGTTTTGGAAGCCATTCACAAGCTGTATTCCCAGCAGGTGATAATTAAGGTACCCCTCCTGCAACAGGGAACGGGGTATTATTCCACACTATTGTGGTACCGAAGCCAGACGGCTCGGTGAGACCGATTTTAAAATCTAAAATCTTTGAACACTTACATACAGAGGTTCAAATTCAAAATTGAGTCACTCAGAGCAGTGATTGCAAACCTGGAAGAAGGGGACTACATGATGTCTCGGGACATCAAGGATGCTTACCTTCATGTCAAAATTTACCCTTCTCACCAAAGGTATCTCAGGTTATGGTACAGAACTGTCACTATCAGTTCAGACGCTGCCGTAGGGATGGTCCACGGCACCCCGGGTCTTTACTGAAGTAATGACCGAAATGATGATATTCCTTCGAAGGAAGGGAATTTTAGTTATCCTTTACTTGGACGATTCCCTGATAAGGGTAAGATCCAGAGAACAGTTGGAGGTCGGTGTAGCACTATCGCAGGTAGTGTTGCGGCAGCACGAGTGGATTCTCAATATTCCAAAATCGCAGCTGGTTCCGACGACTTGTCTTCTGTTCCTAGGGATGATCCTGGACACAGTCCAGAAAGAAGGTGTTTCTCCCGGAGGAGAAAGCCAGGGAGTTATCCGAGCTAGTCAGGAACCTCCTAAAACCGAACCAAGTTTCAGTGCATCAATGCACAAGGGTTCTGGGTAAAAATGGTGGCTTCCTACGAAGCAATCCCATTCGGCAGATTCCACACAAGAACTTTCCAGTGGAACCTACTGGACAAATGGTCCGGGTCGCATCTTCAGATGCATCAGCGGATAACCCTGTCACCAAGGACAAGGGTGTCCCTCCTGTGGTGGTTGCAGAGTGCTCATCTTCTAGAGGGCCGCAGATTCGGCATTCAGGACTGGGTCCTGGTGACCACGGATGCCAGCCTGCGAGGCTGGGGAGCAGTCACACAGGGAAGAAATATCCAGGGCTTATGGTCAAGCCTGGAGACAAAAATATCCTGGAACTAAGGGCCATTTACAATGCCCTAAGTCAAGCAAAACCTCTGCTTCAGGGTCAACCGGTATTGATCCAGTCGGACAACATCACGGCTGTCGCCCACGTAAACAGACAGGGCGGCACAAGAAGCAGGAGGGCAATGGCAGAAGCTGCAAGGATTCTCTGCTGGGCGGAAAATCATGTGATAGCACTGTCAGCAGTGTTCATTCCGGGAGTGGACAACTGGGAAGCAGACTTCCTCAGCAGACACGACCTCCACCCGGGGGAGTGGGGACTTCACCCAGAAGTCTTCCAACTGATTGTAAACCGTTGGGAAAAACCAAAGGTGGACATGATGGCGTCCCGTCTTAACAAGAAACTGGACAGATATTGCGCAAGGTCAAGGGACCCTCAGGCAATAGCGGTGGACGCTCTGGTGACACCGGTGGTGTACCAGTCAGTGTATGTGTTCCCTCCTCTGCCTCTCATACCAAAAGTACTGAGAATCATAAGAAGGAGAGGAGTAAGAACGATACTCGTGGTTCCGGATTGGCCAAGAAGGACTTGGTACCCGGAACTTCAAGAGATGCTCACGGAAGACCCGTGGCCTCTACCTCTAAGAAAGGACCTGCTCCAGCAGGGGCCTTGTCTGTTCCAAGACTTACCGCGGCTGCGTTTGACGGCATGGCGGTTGAACGCCGGATCCTGAAGGAAAAAGGCATTCCAGATTAAGTCATCCCTACCCTGGTCAAAGCCAGGAAGGATGTAAGCGCAAAACATTATCACCGCATTTGGCGAAAACATGTTGCGTGATGTGAGGCCAAGAAGGCCCCTACAGAGGAATTTCAACTAGGTCGTTTCCTCCATTTCCTGCAGACAGGACTGTCTATGGGCCTAAAATTAGGGTCCATTAAGGTTCAAATTTCGGCCCTGTCGATTTTCTTCCAGAAAGAACTGGCTTCAGTACCTGAAGTTCAGACATTTGTAAAAGGGGTACTGCATATACAACCTCCTTTTGTGCCTCCAGTGGCACCTTGGGATCTCAATGTTGTTTTGAGGTTCCTTAAGTCACATTGGTTGAACCACTCACCACTGTGGACTTAAAATATCATCTCACATGGAAGGTGACGATGCTGTTAGCCCTGGCTTCAACCAGGCGTGTGTCAGAATTGGCGGCTTTTATCATATAAAAGCCCTTACTTAATTTTTCATTCTGACAGGGCAGAATTGAGGACTCGTCCTCAATTTCTCCCTAAGGTGGTTTCTGCTTTTCACATGAACCAACCTGTTGTGGTGCCTGCGGCTACTAGGGACTTGGAGGACTCCAAGTTACTTGACGTTGTCAGGGCCCTGAAAATATATGTTTCCAGGACGGCTGGAGTCAGAAAATCTGACTCGCTGTTTATCCTGTATGCACCCAACAAGCTGGGTGCTCCTGCTTCTACGCAGACTATTGCTCGTTGGATTTGTAGTACAATTCAGCTTGCACATTCTGTGGCAGGCCTGCCACAGCCAAAATCTGTAAAAGCCCATTCCACAAGGAAAGTGGGCTCATCTTGGGCGGCTGCCCGAGGGGTCTCGGCTTTACAACTTTGCCGAGCAGCTATTTGGTCAGGGGCAAACACGTTTGCTAAATTCTACAAATTTGATACCCTGGCTGAGGAGGACCTGGAGTTCTCTCATTCGGTGCTGCAGAGTCATCCGCACTCTCCCGCCCGTTTGGGAGCTTTGGTATAATCCCCATGGTCCTTACGGAGTTCCCAGCATCCACTAGGACGTCAGAGAAAATAAGATTTTACTTACCGATAAATCTATTTCTCGTAGTCCGTAGTGGATGCTGGGCGCCCATCCCAAGTGCGGATTGTCTGCAATACTTGTACATAGTTATTGTTAACTAAATCGGGTTATTGTTGTTGTGAGCCATCTTTTCAGAGGCTCCTTCATTGTTATCATACTGTTAACTGGGTTCAGATCACAAGTTGTACGGTGTGATTGGTGTGGCTGGTATGAATCTTACCCGGGATTCAATATCCTTCCTTATTATGTACGCTCGTCCGGGCACAGTATCCTAACTGAGGCTTGGAGGAGGGTCATAGGGGGAGGAGCCAGTGCACACCAGCTAGTCCTAAAGCTTTCTTTAGATGTGCCCAGTCTCCTGCGGAGCCGCTATTCCCCATGGTCCTTACGGAGTTCCCAGCATCCACTACGGACTACGAGAAATAGATTTATCGGTAAGTAAAATCTTATTTTTATGTCCAGGGACACCATATAATCCCCCCCCCCTCCAGGCTGGCGATGACCGCTCTGAGCGATTCCATCTTGAATTTGAACCTTTTCAAGTAAAGGTTTAAGGATTTTACATTCAGAATGGGTCTGACCGAACCTTCCGGTTTCGGGACCACAAACAGGGTTGAGTAGTACCCCGTCCCCTGTTGAAGCAGGGGAACTTTGACCACCACTTGTTGAAGACACAGTTTTTGAATTGCATTTAAAACTACCTCCCTCTCTGGGGAAGAAGTTGGTAGGGCCGATTTGAAAAACCGGCGAAGAGGCACCTCTTCGAATTCCAGCTTGTAACCCTGGGAAACAATGTCTATTGCCCAGGGATCCACCTGTGATTGAACCCAGACGTGGCTGAAAAGTCGAAGACGTTCCCCCACTGGGGCGGACTCCCTCAGCGGAGGCCCAGCGTCATGCGGTGGTTTTTGTAGAAGCCGGGGAGGACTTCTGCTCCTGGGAACTAGCTGTAGTTGGCAGCTTTTTCCCTCTGCCCTTACCTCTGGAGAGAAAGGAAGATCCCCGTACTCTTTTGGATTTATGCGACCGAAAGGACTGCATCTGATAATGTGGCGTTTTCTGTGGCTGTGAGGAAACATAAGGTAAAAAAGTGGATTTACCTGCAGTAGCTGTGGAAACCAGGTCCGTGAGACCTTCCCCAAATAAGTCCTCACCCTTGTAAGACAAAACCTCCATATGCCTCTTTGAGTCGGCATCACCGGTCCATTGGCGGGTTCACAGGGCTCGCCTAGCAGAAATCGCCATGGCGTTGGCTCTGGAACCCAGTAGGCCAACGTCTCTCTGAGCATCTCTATTATATAGGACAGCATCCTTAATATGACCCAAGGTCAATAAAATGGTATCCTTTTCCAGTGTATCAATTTCAGCAGACAAGGTATCGGTCCATGCTGCTACAGCGCTACAAACCCAAGCAGACGCTATCGCCGGTCTGAGTAATGTACCAGTATGTGTGTATATTGACTTCAAGGTAGTCTCCTACCTGCGATCAGCAGGATACTTGAGGGTTGCGGTATCTTGAGACAGCAGCGCCACCTTTTTGGATAAGCGCGTCAACGCTTTGTCCACCCTGGGGGAGGATTCCCACCGTATGCTGTCCTTTGCCGGGAAAGGATACGCCATAAGAATCCTTTTGGGAATCTACAGTTTCTTGTCTGGAGATTCCCAAGCCCTTTCAAACAACTCATTTAGCGCATGTGAAGGAGGGAAAGTAACCTCAGGTTTCTTTTCTTTAAACATGTGGACCCTTGTGTCAGGTACAGAGGGGTCATCTGTGATATGCAACACATCTTTTATTGCAATAATCATATAATGAATACTTTTCGCCAATTTTGGCTGCAACCTCGCATCATTGTAGTCGACACTGTAGTCAGGATCCGTGTCGGTATCAGTGTCTACTACTTGGGATAGTGGGCGCTTCTGAGACCCAGAAGGGCCCTGTGACATAGTGAAAGGCAGGGATTGACTCCCTGTACTTTCCCTGGACTCCGCTTTGTCCAACCTTTTGTGTAATAAATTCACACTTGCATTTAAAACATTCCACATATCCACCCAATCAGGTGTCGGCATTGCCGACGGAGACACCACACGCATTTGCTCCACCTCCCTAGAAGAGCCTTCCGCTTCAGACATGCCGACACACACGTACCGACACCCCACACACTCAGGGAAATCTCTAATCTGGAGACAGGTCCCCAACAAGGCCCTTTGGAGAGACAGAGAGAGAGTATGCCAGCACACACCCAGCGCCAATGACCCTGGAAAACACAATTCCCAGATATATATATATATATATATATATATAGCGCTTTTTTATATATACTGACTGAGCCAAAATTATGTGCCCCCTCCCTCCTTTTAAGCCCTCTGTCACCGTGTTCAGCAGGGGAGAGTCCGGGGAGCCAGCTTCTCAGCAGCGTGCTGTGGAGAAAATGGCGCTGGTTAGTGCTGTGGGATCAAGCTCCGCCCCCTCAGCGGCGGGCTTCGGTCCGGCTCAAAATACAAAAATCCTGGCGGGGGATTGTATATAATAATGCCACAGCTTAATATACAATTATTTATGCCAGCCAAGAGGATTATTGCTGCCCAGTGCGCCCCCCCCTGCGCCCTGCACCCATCCGTGCCTGTATCGTGTGTGTGTGTGTGGGAGCAATGGCGCGCAGCGTTACCTCAGTGAAGAACCGAAGTCTTCTGCCGCCTGTGAAGTCTTCTTTCTTCGTATACTCACCCGGCTTCTATATTCCGGCTCTGCAAGGAGGACAGCGGCGCGGCTCTGGGACAAACGGCTAGGGTGAGACCTGCGTTCCGATCCCTCTGGAGCTAATGGTGTCCAGTAGCCTAAGAAGCAGAGCCTATCACTGAAGTAGGTCTGCTTCTCTCTCCTCAGTCACACGACGCAGGGAGCCTGTTGCCAGTAGGACTCCCTGAAAATAAAAAACCTAACAAAATTATTTTTTACAGAGAAACTCAGGAGAGCTCCCCTGAAAGCACCCAGTCTCCTCTGGGCACAGGATCTAACTGAGGTCTGGAGGAGGGGCATGGAGGGAGGAGCCAGTGCACACCCATTCTAAAGTTTCTTTATAGTGTCCATGTCTCCTGCGGAGCCCGTCTATTCCCCATGGTACTTACGGAGTCCCCAGCATCCTCTAGGACGTAAGAGAAAAAGGCAGTGCTGCCTGGCCCAGGCTCCTTTACCATAAAGGATCCTGGGGATAGGAAGATAGAGACTACACTAAAATGTATATACACAGTAGCCGGTATATCACAAAGACCTGCCATTGCGGATTGTTGGATGACCCATGCCATTCATTCTTGGGCCACTCAGATTCAGGGGGGCCTCTCGGGGGATATGCCCTTAGTTACTATGGTAACCCTCCTGAAACACATTCAGGACACTACCCGAGTCCTCTGTGATTCGCTCAAGGAGATGGGGAAAGTTAATGCTCGGACTTCTGCCATGGCAGTGTCGGTGCACAGGGCCTTGTGATTGCGTCGGTGGATTGCGGATGCAGAATCCAAATGTAATGTGGAATCCCTCCCCTTTTCTGGGGAATAGCTTTTTGGGGTCGAATTGGATACCTGGATTTCCAAAGTTACGGCTGGGAAATCCATATTTCTCCCCTCTGGGGTGCCCCGCCGGCGAGACGCTCCTATCCGGGGCCATCTGTCCAGTCCTTTCGGTCTCACAGATTTCAATCTAAGGCCAGTGGTGCCTCCACTGTGGCTAGAGGCACCAGAGGTAAGTACAGAAAACCTGCAAGCACCAGTTCTCAGGAACAGTCCACCGGTTCTGCTTCCACTAAGGCCTCAGCATGACGGTGCCCACCCACCCTCGATCTCGAGGTCGGAGCTCGACTATGTCACTTCAGCCGCATCTGGAAGACTTCCTGCCAGGATACCTGGGTCAGAGATCTCGTTTCTCAGGGCTACAAGCTGGAGTTCGACAGTACTCCCCCTCAACGATTTTCAAATCAAGCCTACCAACTTTGGAGGATATGCAAGTTACATTACAACAGGCAATCCAAAAGTTGGTTCAGTCCCACGTCATTGTTCCAGTACCACTACCGCAATGCGGCACGGGGTTTTACTCAAACCTCTTTGTGGTGCCGAAACCGGATGGTTCGGTCAGACCCATTTTGAATCTCAAATCCTTGAATCCTTACTTGAAGGTGTTCAAGTTCAAGATGGAATCCCTGCGAGCAGTGATTGTGGGCCTGGAATAATGGGAATTTATGGTCTTCTTGGATATCAAGGACACCTATCTCCATATTCCGATTTGGCTGCCTCATCAGGCATACCTGCGGTTTGCCCTACTGGACAATCACTTCCAATTTTAGGCACTACCCTTCAGACTGTCCACAGCCCTGAGGGTATTCACAAAGGTGATGATCAGACCATGGGTGGATCCTCAACTTGCAGAAGTCCCACCTGGAGCCAACTCAGAGGCTCCTGTTCCTGGGGATGTTGCTGGATACTGTGGCCCAGAAGGTGTTTCTACCAGAGGACAAGGCGAAAACACTTCATGAGATGGTCCGCATGGTGCTCTGGTCTACTTGAGTGTCCATCCATCTCTGCATAAGATTGCTAAGAAAAATGGTTGCCTCATACGAGGCGATCCAGTATGGAAGGTTCCATGCCAGAACATATCAATTGCATCTCCTGAGCAAGTGGTCCGGTTCGCATTTCCAGATGCACCGAATGATTCAGCTGTCACCTCAGGCCAAGATTTCCCTCCTGTGGTGGCTACAGTCCTCCAATCTCCTAGAAGGACGGAGTTTTGGGATACAGGATTGAACCCTCCTCACGACGGATGCAAGTCTGCGGGGATGTGGAGCTGTCACCCACGGGGCGCAGTTCCAGGGCAGGTGGTCAGCCCACGAGGCCCTCCTTCTGATCAACATTCTGGAACTTCAGGCGATCTACAATGCTCTGCTTCAGGCCTCTCCTCTGCTCAAGGATCACGCGATCCAGGTACAGTTGGACAACGCCACAGCAGTGGCGTATATCAATCGTCAAGGAGGGACAAAAAGCAGAGCCTGCATGCGAGAGGTGTCAAAGATACTCCTCTCGGTGGAATGAAATGCAAGAGGAATGTCAGCAATCTTCATTCCGGGTGTGGACAACTTGGAGGCGGACTTCCTGAGTCGTCACGATCTCCACTCGGGGGAGTGGGGGCTCCATCATCTGGTGTTCCAACAGATCATCAACCGGTGGGGTTGCCCACAAATAAACATGATGGCTTCTCGTCTCAACAAGAAACTTCCCTGGTATTGCTCACGGACCAGGGACCCTCAGGCAAGGGCAGTGGACGCACTGGCGTCGCCTTGGCCATACTGGCTGGTCTACCTGTTTCCTCCAATTCCATTGCTCCCAAGGGTGCTAAAGCGAATCAGGAATCAAGGTGTCCAGGCAATTCTGATTGACCCGGATAGCCTCAGAGGGTGTGGTACGCGGATCTTCTGTACATGTCCGTCAAAAACCCTTGGCCTCTACCACTAAGAAGAGGTCTTCTTCAACAAGGACTGTTCGTCTACCCGGACTTACAGCGACTTCGTTTGACGGCATGGAGGTTGAGCGGAACATCCTAGCTCACAAGGGCCTTTCCAAAAAGGTTATTACTACCATGGTTTAGGCCAGAAAACCTGTGACGTCAAAACACTATCATCATATCTGGGGGAGATATGTCTCTTGGTGCGAGGAACGCTCGTATCCGCCTGCAGTATTTCACTTGGGACGTTGCCTACGTTTCCTGCAGGCTGGTGTGGCTTACGTCTGGGTTCCATTAAAGTCCAGATTTCAGCCCTCTCCATTTTTTGTTCCAGAAGAAATTTGCAGTGTTGCCTGAAGCTCAGCCCTCCTTGCAAGGGGTGCTCCACATACAACCACCTTTTGTGCCGCCTATGTCACCCTGGGATTTGGATGTGGTGTTGGCATTTCTACAGTCCTCCTGGTTTGAACCTCTGATGGCGGTAGAAGACAAGTACCTCACATGGAAGACGGTGATGTTACTGGCCCTGGCTTCTACTCGACATGTTTCAGAATTGGGGGCCTTATCGTGTAAAAGTCTGTACTTCTGCCCTCATTCCGAGTTGTTCGCTCGCTAGCTGCTTTTAGCAGCATTGCACACGCTAAGCCGCCGCCCTCTGGGAGTGTATCTTAGCTTAGCAGAATTGCGAACGAAAGTTTAGCAGAATTGCGAATAGAAATTTCTTAGCAGTTTCTGAGTAGCTCGAGACTTACTCAGCCATTGCGATCAGTTCAGTCAGTTTCGTTCCTGGTTTAACGTCACAAACACACCCAGCGTTCGCCCAGACACTCCCCCGTTTCTTCAGACACTCCCGCGTTTTTCCCAGAAACGCCAGCGTTTTTTCGCACACTCCCAGAAAACGTCCAGTTTCCGCCCAGAAACACCCACTTCCTGTCAATCACACTACGATCACCAGAACGATGAAAAATCCTCGTTATGCCGTGAGTAAAATACCTAACTTTTGTGTAAAATAACTAAGCGCATGCGCTCTGCGAACCTTGCGCATGTGCAGTAAGCGACTAATCGCAGTATAGCGAAAATCGGCAACGAGCGAACAACTCGGAATGACTCCATGGTCTTTTATGAGAACAGAGCGGAGCTCCGGACTAGACAGCAGTTCCTGCCGAAGGTTTTCTCTGCATTTCATCTGAATCAGCCTATTGTGGTTCCGTCCAGTTCTGACGCTTCTGCTCCTCCGGAGACATTGGATGCTGTGCGTGCCTTGAAGATCTATGTCAAGCGCACAGTTCGGGTCAGAAAAACAGATTCCTTGTTCGTGCTCTATGATGCGCAGTCAATTGCTCATTGGATTATGCTTACTATCCAACAGGCCTATGTGTCGGGAGCCTTACCTGTTCCTAAGTCTCTAAAGGCCCACTCTACAAGATCAGTGGGCTCTTCCTGGGCGGCTGTCCGTGGAGTCTCGGCCTTGCAACTATGCCGAGCGGCTACCTGGTCGGGGAAGAACACTTTTGTGAAGTTCTACAAATTTGATACCCTGGACAAAGAGGATACCCAGTTTGGGCAGGCGGTGGTGCTGCAGCAGTCTCCGCACGTTCCCGCCCATTCTGGAAGCTTTGGGACGTCCCCATCGTACTAGTTTCCCCCAATATCCCTTATGGATGCTAGAGAAAATAGGATTTTAATACCTACTGGTAAATCCTTTTCTCGTAGTCCATAAGGGATATTGGGCGCCCGCCTCAGTGCGTGGACTTTTCTGCAGGTTCTTCTTCTATAGTTACCTGTTCAGCTGCTACTGTTGATGTTGCTGGTTGTTGTATGTTAGTGGTGTGCTGGTGTGTAAATCTCACCACCTTTTCTGTTATCATGTTCCTTCTCTCATAGATGTCCTTTCTCCTTCGGGCACATTTTTACTTATAACTGCCTGTGGGAGGGGGCATAGAGGGGAGGAGCCAGCACACCCAGTTGAAGAATTTTAAAGTGCACTGGTTCCTTTGGACCCCGTCTATACCCATCGTACTAGTTTCCTCCAATATCCCTTATGGACTACGAGAAAAGGATTTACCGGTAGGTATTAAAATCCTATTTTATTATAGTGGGAAGGAGGTACAAGGAAGCCACATGTATTATTACTTGTGAAGGGAAGTATCGGTGAAATGCATCACACTTATATCATATATCACAGTCCCGTTTTTTGGGGTCTGTCCCGCTGTCCCTCCCTATAACTCGTTGCTCTGCTCAGTTCATAGCAGAGCAGCTGTGAATAGACGCTGTATGCAAGCGCACAGCGTCTATTCCAGTGAGCCAGCGGGACTGGGTGCATGGCCAGTAGCTCACAGAGCGCTGGCCGTGCCCCAACTGTGCTGAAAATTGGAGGCGAGGCTCACGATTGCGTCATCCACGTGAAGCCACGGCCCCTTTTCATTAGGCCATGCCCATTTTTCATCGCGCAAGGAGTCCCGCCTACAAGACTCTCTACAAGACTATCGTGCAGTCTGTATAGCGTTAATTTTATTTGTCCACAGTTATGATTTTTTGTCTGTGTTTTAATATTTCAATATACCATTTTTTTCTTAAAAAGAAAAATAAATAAATGTAAAAAAAAAAATATATATATATATATATATATATATTCCCAATGCCTAGCACAGTGCCGACTCTAAACACATTCCCTGTGAATAGTTAATGTGTGGGTAAACATAGATTTTGCCTTATAAAGTGCTTCTTCAACTGATTTTAAAGTATTTAAAACAAAAAAAAAGCTTTTAGAAACAGAAAAGTGAATTGAGATAATGTAGAAATGGATGTAGACCAAGCCATATAGAATTGTACTGTATGTGTAATAATGAAAAGTCTTTTTGAGATAATGATGTCACCTACCACAGAAGTATCAGTCCACCTGGGTGATCTCTGCAGACTTGTGAAGTCATGCTGGCGTGTCAGTAGCTTCTCCTCTCCTCCCCAGTGTTGTGGTAACTCTGCCAGTTTGCTACTCTGGGCTCCCTTTAGTATTCTAGCAAAGGCATTGATGTAAAGACCTTCCACTGTTTAAATATCAGTGCCAGGGAAACAAAAGAGTGGAAGGACAATTAAAGTTAGTGCATGAAACAATAAACTATTGTTCTGGTTTAATTATAATTATGCCAAGCTTTGTGAGCCAATCACATGATGGTAATGACCAAAAATAGCTATCATGCACATGTTGCAGGCAAAGCCTATGTATAAGGCAAACATCATTTGGCTTTCTCATCCTTAAAGGTTAATGGGAACTAATGTATACTTCAAATAAGATTTCAATTTAGTGAACAAACAGGAATTTGTTACCCAGAATTACTCAACAAGTAATGCATATATCCTGTTTAAATAATTACCAGGGCTCTGTAATTAAAACAATTTCTAAAGTGTTAAAAGGTAAAAGTGATAGTGACTAAAAAATATATCACTTATGTTAAGTACATGATTGAAAAATGTATAATAGTGTGAACTGTATTGATACAAGTTTCCATTAATTGTAATACAGTATGTCAGACACATTTTAAGTATGATTACAACACAAAACACTGCAATGTAACTTATAGTTGCTGTCACCTTCCAGTCCAAATGCTTGTTTGATTTGGATGCGGAGACCAATATGCTGGCGGTATCGTGATACGTGATGAATGTTACAATAATTCAAGGACGGATGTAACATAGAAGACTTATGAACTCCTATTCTTTTCTCATACCAGTCATTCAACTGATTTTCTTGCACTGAAAATAAAAAAAAGTCGAATGTAAATAACTGAAGATAGATATATCTACAAAACAGTCCCCCGAATGCATAAGGCTAAAACCAAAACAAGCAGCTGAAAGCCATCCAATTCCTGTTTTTGATTATTTTGTGTCGAACAGCTAGTTGTATTTCATTTTTGCCTATTGACTACAGTGGCAAACACACCCATTGATCACTGTGAAATCTCCTCTGTTCTGTAAATGTTGTATTTAGTAACTGGCTTTTACAAACTCATTACTGGTGGTCAGACTCAAGGGAGTGCATAACGTTACTGGCAATGTATGTGATATGGGGTGCACAAAAACCTGCTATATCAGTGGTGGAACTTCCTGGAACAACGTTACAAAAATTGTAACACCTTTTCCTTAAAGCTCATGGCTCTGGGCTCTGTCATAGAACCTCTATGATGTTGTAGCCCAGAAGTGCAGTATGCAGAGCATATTCAAGCACTATGTGCTACGGCAGTGGTTCCCAAACTTTTTTGAAATATCAGAATTTTTCTCACTGCACCCCTAGGTCAAAAGATTCCTATTGAGAAGTTTCGAAAATATATTAAATTAAGTAAATTGTGTTTATATGGCAATGGCAATGATGGAAGTGTCAAAAATCCGGAACGCCATCTGCCAGCAATATCGGCAGTGTTCATTCCGGGAGTCCTCAACTGGGAAGCGGATTTCCTCAAGCGTCAGGACGTGCACGCCGGAGAGTGGAGTCTATATCAGGAAGTCTTTAAACTCCTAGTGGACAAGTGGGGCCTACCAGATGTAGACCTAATGGCATCTTGACACAATCACAAAGTTCCAGTCTTCGGACCAAGAACCAGGGATCCTTAAACAGCGTTCGTGGATGCACTGGCAATTCCATGGAACTTTTGGCTGCCATACATGTTCCCTCCAGTGTCACTCCTGCCCGGAGTACTGCGGAAGTTCAAACAAGAAGGAGGATTACTACTTCTAATCGCTCCAGCATGGCCAAGAAGGCATTGGTACTCAGACCTGCAGGGTCTGTCAACAGAGCATCCTCTTCTACTTCCTCAACGCCCAGACCTCCTGTTTCAGGGCCCTGTGTCTACCCGGAACTGGCCAGACTGGCTTTGACGGTGTGGCTCTTAAAGCTTCACTCCTGAGGGCCAAAGGATTCTCTGAGGCAGTTATCCAAAGTATTCTGAAGGCCCACAAACTGGCATCTGCACGGATTTATTACAGGGTCTGGAATTATTACTTCACCTGGTGTGCTGCTAAGAATTACGATGCATACAAATTCAGTACTTCCAGACTTCTGACTTTTCTACAACAAGGCCTGGATTTAGGCCTTCGTCTGGCCTCCTTCAAGGTTCATATCTCTGCCTTGTTGGTGTGGTTTCAGTGGAAAATTGCGTCTATTCCTGACGTTCATACTTTCACTCAGGGTGTGTTACAGATTCAGCCTCCCTATGTCCCTCCTGTGGCTCTATGGGATTTGTCTGTTGTCCTGAATGCCCTGCAAGAGTCTCCATTTGAACCTCTTGAGTAAGTGGACCTTAAATGGCTTACGGTTAAGGTCCTGTTCCAACTGGCTATCACCTCTGCTAGGAGGGTGTCAGACCTAGGCGCTTTGTCCTGTCGTCCACCCTTCCTGATATTTCACCGGGACCGGGCAGTTCTTAGAACTCGCCTGGGTTATTTACCTAAGGTGGTGTCATCTTTTCACCTTAACCAAGAGATTGTGGTTCCGCCCTTTGTCTCTTCTGGTTTGTCCTTCAAAGAGCAGTCTTTGGATGTGGTACGAGCTCTCCGTGTATATGTGGAGATGACTGCCTCTATCAAGAGGTCAGATACCCTTTTTGTACTTTTTGGTTTTCACAAACGTGGCTAGCCTGCGAATAAGCAAACCTTGGCCAGATGGATTAGAACGGTGATTGCACAAGCCTATGAGCAGGCTGGTCTCCCAGCTCCTGCTGCGATTAAAACCCATTCTACTCGGTCTGTTGGACCTTCATGGGTGGCCCGAGGTGCGTCCGCTGAACAATTGTGCAAGGCGGCTACATGGTTCTCAGTGAACACGTTCATTAGGTTCTATGCCTTCGATACTTCCGCCTCCAAGGATGCTTCCTTTGAACGCCAGGTTCTCATACCCGCTATGGCGCGTCCCCTCCCACGAGGAACTGCTTTAGGACATTCTCGATGTTTCCTTGTGGAAACCAATGTACCCCGCTGAGAAAAGGAGATTTATGGTAGACTTACCATTGTTAAATCTCTTTCTGTGAGGTACATTGGTTCCACAGGGCACCCACCCTGACGCACCTAGCTTCTATGGGTTTGTATGGCATTAGCCGCTAGTCCCTTCTCCTGTTGTGAGAACGTGGTTCTATGTGACTAACATCTACCTTCTCTTTTACCTGCTCCTGCATTGGACTGGTTAACGAAACTGAGCTCACAGTGCCTGGTTGCAGGGTTATAGAGGAGGCCCAAGTGCATCCTGGGACAGTCTAAAGCTTTAGCCTGTTGGTGCCTGGATCAAGATCCATCTCTACACCCGATGTTTCTTTGTGGAACCAATGTACCTCGCAGAAAGAGATTTAACAATGGTAAGTCTACCATAAATCTCCTTTTATTAAAAGCTTGCGAAATATTGTGTAGTTGTGTTTGAAAATGAAATAGTGTTGTTAAAGTGATATTGTGAAAATACAAATAAAGATTATACAAAAAAAAAACAAAAAGAAAGAACACACTTGTCTTGTATCTATTTTCTCTCTCTCAATTATCTGTATTTACAGAATAAATAGTAATGCTGACTCAATGTTCTCAATATTAATAGGTCTTGCTGTGTTAAGTATACTAGCACAAAGCTTATTCCATGTATACACAGGACAAATTATTATTCCTATATGGAATTGGTAAGAGTATTCCCTGAGTACTGTTAGTTAGCACTGTATTAATATGCTATGGATATACATTCAGTGATTGGTACCTTGTTATTGTGGTCTATTCAGATCACAGTAACGTATATTGTATGCAGGCTCGGACTGGGCCACCGGGGAGATCACCGGTAGGCCCCACTGGTTCGTAGCCACGCCCTCTTTTGTGTGAGGGCGGGGCTTACCAGAGTTGGACCGAGGTGCAGGAGAGGCTCTCCTGCCCGGCCCTCAGACAGAGCAGCAGGAGTGGTCGCAGCACCCTAGTGGCGGCGGCGACGGTGTGGACTTTGGTGATTGCTGGTGGGCAGTCAGGGCAGGAGCGGCCTCTGTGCACAGTATACCTGCAGCCAGTCCCCTCAGCTGTCTGACCCGGCCCTTACACATAGGAGGGAGGCCCTCATCCGGCTGCTCCTCCATCCCCAGCAGCATCAGATTTCTGTCTGCCATCAGCAGAGCACAGGCTCGGACAGGGGCTGGGGATCAGAGTAATTCCCCGATGCTCTCCTTCTGCTTCAGCGTCATGACTCCGCCCCTTTCTGTAAGGGGCGGGGCTTGGCGGGCTGCGTTCGGAGGGGTGAGGACTGACCACGATGATATAATTAACCTCCCCCCCAGGTCGCCCAGCAGGTCACATGATTGCTGTATTTATTAGGCTGGCCACTACTGTGACGTGAGGAATGTCTCAGCTTCCTCTTAGGTTTTAAGCCCCGCCCCTTTTCCTCCGTGAGTATCCGCCCCTTTCCATCATCTGTCCTTCTTCTACCTGTCCCTAATCACATCCCCTAGTCCCTGCCCCATCCTTCCCCTGTCTTCCAGCTTCTGTGTGTCCCCTCCGGCTCGCTCTTCCTCCTTTGGAGCTCCGCAGTGTACAGAGAGATCAGAGGAGACCAGGCAGCTTTCTTCACAGTGAGGTAAATGCATGGGGAGAGCAATGTGTGGATTAATGAGGTCCGGGCAGGGCCGGATTAAGGGTGGCGGTGGGGCCCAGGGCAACGTAGATTGTGGGGGGCCCCACCTATGATTTCTGGCACAGTTTCGCTCCCCCTCCCGAGGCCATGCGCACGCACACACATACACACACCCACATACATACATACATACATACATACATACACATATATGCACACACATACCTCCACTTAAGAGTGCAGTTTGGAGCGCAGGCTGTCCGGCGGCTTGCAGTCACTGCCTTGCAAGATTTCCCTGTCCTGCGTGACTGACTGTACAGGAGCTCCTCGGCGGTCGCTGTTATTGAACAGCTGAGCCGCTGATGAAAGACTCATACAAAACATAGGGTGAGGGATCCTAATGTGTGAGGGCCCCGGGACGGCAGCCCCTCTAGCCCCTGCCCTAATCCGGCTCTGGATCTGGGGATGTGGGTGGATTACTGTCATTCTCATCTGTGGGTGTGTATGTTAATTTGAATGGGGGGTTGTATTATTAATAATGAAGGTATTTTACATTGAAGCTGATATAGCAATACTGTATGGGGGTAATAGGAGTGTTGTCAGGGCCAGCGCGACCATCACGCTGCATTCGCAACAGAGTTAAGGTGTGTACACACGGTGAGATTTGGGCTATGCCCGATTCTCGCTGTGCAATAGGGACTGTGGTCGGTATTGCAAGCCTAGATGACTGTGCTTGCGATATTGACTATGTGGGATTTTGGCTAAGTGTCAGTTTTGACTATCTTTTCTACGAGATAGTCAAAATTGACTTGCCTGCAGAGTCTATCTAGGCTTGCGAATCCGACCTCACGGGACCGTGCATTGGCATCGCATCGGAATTGCAAGGTGACTTTCACCTTGCGATCTGCACTAACTTTTTTTGCAATTTTGACTATATAGTCAAAATTGCAAGCAAATATCTCACTGTGTGTACACACCTTAAGGCGCCAGAGTGGGGAGGACGCCGGGCAGCCTGGACCATGCCCCCCTGCTGCAACCTGGACTCGATTTCCCCACTATGGAAATAAGTCACACCAAATTCTGTCCGATAGCATTAGAGGCACGCTTTGCGCTGCATCTGTTACCTACAGACAGTAGTCGGTGGGCACTAGGACCCAGTACGGGCAGCTCTGCAGGTAGGCACAACCTCCAACCTGGTGCCTCTGTACTTGCACAGCTTCCCGCGCGGTCTTCCTCTCCAGGCTTCCCCACTGGCACTGTATGTGCCATCTACTTCTAGATGCAGGGACAGGGATGTACAGAGGAAGAGTTGCAGCTACTACGGGTTGCAGCCACATCAGACAGATGGAGGGCAGCACCTGCCAAACAATTACTGAGGGTAAGAAGCCTTCCCCTTCCAGCTCCACAGCCCTTTCTTCTTCTCTCCCCTTGTTCCCAAATACCCCCCACCTTGCTCCTCCATCCCATCCATGTTCCTCCCCCCTTGCCCCCACCACACAGCGTGCTGTGCTGTCAGCCAGGCACTGGAAGACTCTGAACAGCCTGCACTTTACCTACTACAGCCCGTACTCTATCCCCCTATCAGTCACAACCCACCCTCTGTCCCCACGCTCTGTTCTCTACTTGTCACAATCCGCCCTCTGTCCACTAGCTGCCACAGTCCATGTTCTATCCCCTACCTGTCACAGTTTGCCCTCTACCCAATAGCTGTCACAGTGCACGCTCTATCCCCTACCTATCAGAGGGCCTAATTCAGACCTGATCGCTCGCTAGCTATTTTTTGCAGCGCAGCGATCAGATAGTCGCCGCCTATAGGGGAGTGTATTTTCGCTTTGCAAGTGTACGATCGCTTGTGCAGCCGAGCGGGACAAAACAGTTTTGTGCAGTTTCTGAGTTGCCCAGAACTTACTCAGCCGCTGCGATCACTTCAGCCTGTCCGGGCCCGGAATTGACGTCAGACACCCGACCTGCAAATGCTTGGACACGCCTGCGTTTTTCCAACCACTCCCTGAAAATGGTCAGTTGCCACCCACTAACCCCCTCTTCCTGTCATTCTCCTTGCCATCAGCAGTGCGAATAGATTCTTCGTTAAATCCATCGATGTAGACCCGTACGACGCGCCTGTGCATTGCGGTGCATACGCATGCTCAGTTCGGACCTGATCGCAGCGCAGCAAAAACACCTAGCATTCAATCAGGTCAAAATCACCCCCAGAGTCTGCCCTCTGCCCAATAGCTGTCACAGCCCGCGCTCTATCCCCTACCTATCACAGTTCACCTTATGCCCATTAGCTGTCACAGCCCGTGCCCATATCCTCTAACAGCCCGCCCTCCGCCCCCTACCTGCCACATCCCGCCCTCTGCCCCCTACCTGTCACATTCCGCCCTCTGCCCCCTACCTGTCACAACCCGCCCTCTGCCCCTACCTGTCACATCCCGCCCTCTGCCCCCTACCTGTCACAACCCGCCCTCTGCCCCCTACCTGTCACATCCTACCCTCTGCCCCCTACCTGTCACATCCCGCCCTCTGCCCCCTACCTGTCACAGCCTGCCCTCAGCCATATGTGTTTATGTTTTCACTTTGAGTCCCCAATCCACACCTGATGGCTAGACTTTCACACTGGTGAGGTTAAAATCAGAGCGGTTACCAGCCTCCTTTCCCACAGTAAAGTATGTTTATATGTCCACAATTAAACAGGAACTGCATATTATGAACTAATTGCAGTACTTTAAATAGAAATCAGTTTGCACTATTTTGTTACAGCACTAAGTGCCATCCCTAAGAGGAGGGGCAGGAATATCAGACATTCACTGCATTAATGTATATGGTTGTGTAATTATGTTTATATGTGGTTTATTTACTGTATGTGATTTATTAAGGATTGTGCTTAACTGTGACCATTTTACTTTCTAGAACCAACATATGATGCTTTGAAATAATGGTATTAAGAGTGTATACAGTACACATTTTATAATCTTATTAAATTAGTTTTTATTTAAACAACTCACATTTGGAAATATTTTGTTGTGCCCAAAGTCCACTTGACCCCAGCCATGGAGACAGACAATGTTTTGGGTTTTTTTTTTTTTTACGTGGATCTGGCTTTTTCAGTGTTTATGTGGATCTGGCTTTATGTGGGTGGGGGACCAGTTTGTGCCCCACCCACGTTGTAGCTCCTCCCACAATATCCATAGTGAGGGGCGCCAAAATCTATATTCGTTTACCCCAAAAATTAGGTGCCGCCCGGTAGGTCAGAGCACCACCATATTCCAGCAGCAGAGTCGGACTGAAGGGCACTCCCCGGCCCTCAGACACAGGCGCAGCAGGCAGCGGGAGCAGCAGCAGAGCCTGGGTGGCGACGGTGAGCAGCACTGTGGGGGCATATGTGTATCTGTCACTGCTGGGGGCATATGTGTATCTGGCACTGCACTGCTGGGGGCATATGTGTATCTGTCACACTACTAGGGGCAGTATATGTAACTGGCACAAGGGGGGCATATGTGTATCTGCCACTGCTGGGTCGTATATGCATCTGGCACTACTGGGGGCGTATATGTATCTGGCACTACTGGGGGTGTATGTGTATCTGGCACTGCTGTGGTCATTATTTGAATCTGGCACTATACTGGGGTATCTACTGTTCTCTCCCGGTGTAAGCAAGGCACATATACTACTGCTCCATCCTGGTGTAATCGAAGTGCATATACTACTGGTCTCTCCTGGAGTAACCCAGGCAATGTTTTGTTTATTAAAACTTGCAACAGATATATACATTATATACAATATAATACATAAATAAATAAATAAATAAATATCTTCATGATAATACGAAACATAAATTATGCATGATACGCAACATACAAGAAATTAAATCTATATTGTAGCTCAAGCAGAAAAGAAATACACACAGCTATCACCCTTATCGATCTTCCCAATATTTACATAATGTGTAAAGTAAAACTGAGCAAAGCTTTTTAGATCTATGCAAAACCTATTCCACAAAAAAATTTTTAACCAAAAATCTACAGGGTGTGAAAAGAAAAGAAAGGTTTCCAGCTAGACTTGAAAAGGATTTCTGCCACCCACTCAAGGGGGTTTCAGGTGACCCCACCAGCGAGACCACCTGACAACATCCATCCTCTGCTTATCTAGAACCATCATCTTACCAACCTCGTTCAGAATTTACTCCTCCACCTCTTCACAGGACATGATTTTCTTTCTCAGGGAAACTAGACACCGTGCACTCCAAGTGTGATATCTAACTACTAAACTGACTAAAAAAATGGTGGTCAAATTAAATCTACCATATCCTTTAAATGCACCATAAGCCCACTCAGGGTAACTAAGCCCCGAAAGGCACGGGATACGTAAAGCTCTTGAAACCCTCTTATAAACTTTTGATCATGAAATGGTCCATTGTCTCCACCTCCCCTAGACATTCCTCCCGTGGACAATCACGATCACTGGCATTTCTCCACATCATGTTCCCCTTTACATAAAGCTTCCCATGGAAAGAAAGCCAAGCAATATCTCTGAACTTCAGCGGTATTCTCTCCGAATTAATCAGAGCCAACCCTGCCGAAGCGACATCGCTCGGGCAATCGCTTAGTGACAGCGGAACGTGAAAGTGGGTTCGCAAAATCCTCTCCCCCAACTCCTTCCTGGACAGGTCTTTGACTTCCCCCACTTCCAGTCCCCAACGCTTTGTCACTTTCAAGCACTGGATAACGTAGATCGGAAGATACCCACTCCGAATTTGAGGGCTCTTCACTTGGCCTCCTTCTAACCAAAGTCTAAGGAAAGGAGACACCCAAACACTAAATCCACTTACCCATCGAGGGGGAGTCTCTAACAATAAACTACCAAGGTTATATTTTAGAAAAATAGTTACAAAAAAGACAACAGGATTGACCATACCCAACCCTCCATCTTTCCTCGATTTGTAAGTGATACCTCTCTTGATTAAATTCATCCTGTTTCCCCAAAATAAGAGGAAGAACAGAGAATTCAGTCTGGTCCATAACGACTGAGGCAAAAAACACACATAGCTGACGTATAAAAAAATTGGGATCAGGTAGGTTTTGCACAAATCAACCTTTTCCCTGAAAGAGAATTTCCATCTCTTCCAGCTCTCTACTTTCTTGGCAGCAATTTCCAGAGTATTCTCCCAATTTAGAGTGGCATAATCATCATGATCAAAACAAATGCCTAGAATCTTTATCTGTGGACTGGCCCGGGGGAGGCCATCCGGAAAGCAAAATTCCTCACCTTCCTCCCCCATCCAGAAAGCTTCACACTTCTCCCAATTTATTCTAGAGCACGAGGCCTCAGAATACTCACAGATGAGATCTTTCATATCACGTGCCTCTGCCACTGATGACAAAACCACTGTGACATCATCTGCGTAGGCCACTACCTTCAAAGGCAGCTCCAAGCCCAGCTGAACCCCTCCCACTGCACCATTCTCTACCCTTCTGATGAAGGGATCAATCGTGAATACATACAGGAGGGGGCTCAGGGGACAACCCTGACGGACCCCAGAGCCCACTTCAAAAGTAGGACCCACCCAACCATTGACAAGCGGGAAGCTTTCGGCCTGACTGTACATTGTTTTTAGCCAATTCACCACCCGAACTGGAAATCCATACCTTTCAAGCAAGGCCCAAAGGTACTTATGGTTCACTCGGTCAAAAGCCTTAGACTGATCCAATGCCAGCAAGTACTTTCCCCATTTCTCAGCACGGCATCGCTCTATGGCCTCCCGGATGCCAAGGACAGCACTAAAGGTGCTTCGGCCCTTCACAGTACAGTGCTGAGACGGAGAAAGCAGTTGTTCAGAAAACTCTGACAACCTATTAAAAATAATTTTTGCCAAAATCTTCCTGTCCGTATTGAGAAGGGTGATGGGGCGCCAGTTCTCAATATGGGATGGATCCTTACCCTTAGATAATAATATGAGATGCCAAAATCTTCCTGTCCGTATTGAGAAGGGTGATGGGGCGCCAGTTCTCAATATGGGATGGATCCTTACCCTTAGATAATAATATGAGAGCAGATAACCTCATAGAAGGAGGGAGGGTTCCCTCACCCAGGCACTCATTAAAAACTTCTACAAGGCGAGGAATCAAGAGATCTGCAAAAACTATATAAAACTCAGATGTTAAGCCATCTGGGCTTGGAGATTTCTTTAAATTTAGCTGACCAATCACCTTCTTAACTTCCTCTGCTGTCACATCACTACCCAAGGTTTCAACAGAGGCATCTGGATTGCAAAGTCCAGGTGTCTCACTTAGAAATGTTTCCATCCTTTCACTGATAAGTGGCTGCTCAGACAAAAGATCGGAGTAATAGGATCTAATAACATTCAAGATGCCTTCCTTATCCTCACAAAGGACACCCTGTCTATCATAAAGACCACTCACCTCCTTCACCTCTACTGATTTTCCACAGCTCTGGTAGGGTTCAGGCGAGTGGTATTTTCCAAAATCCCTCTCCAGAACCAAAGAATCCAGTCGGTTATACTGATATTCCCTCATCTGAGCCTTCACTCGGGAGATTTCCCCACTATCTCCACGCTCAGAGATCAAGAAATCTAATTTCCTTCTCAGACTCTGGTAGATATTCTGTCTTATCAAGTTCTTTTTAGCTACAAGCCTACGGAAGAGCCTCCGAATTCTTTTTTTGAGCTCTTCCCACCACTCAGATCTACTCCAACCTGCCTCCAAAAGTGTTTCCTGGGATTGAAAGAATTCCCTAAAAGATTGTCTAACACTTTGTTCCTTTAGGAGCTCAGAGTTCAAGCGCCATAGGCCCCGTCCTTTCTGAGTGGTCTTTGACGCATTTAAAGTGACAAAGAGAAAAGCGTGATCAGAGAACTCTACTAGCTTTACCTCTGGAGACAAAGTTTTTGAGGTTCCCTTAACAAAAAACCTATCTATCCTAGACCTGCGACTACCACTAAAATAGGTGTAACCTGTGAGGTCTGGGAAATGGCGAACATGCACATCCACCAGACCTGCCTGTCTAACCATGCTAACTAAAAAATTGGAATCAGGACCCAGGGTTGTCCTTGAACCTCCCCTGTCTTTTGGCCTAATGACGGTGTTAAAGTCACCTCCAAAGACAATCTGCTGGGCCGAAAAAAGGAACGGTTTTATCTCCCTGAAGAGACATTTCCTGTCCCATGATGACTGTGATCCATAGATGTTAATGAGTCTCAGGTCATGTCCCCTCAGGTTGATATCTAAAATCATACACCTACCTGCCTGTAATTCTATAACCTTGTGCACAGTTACCATACCAGTAAAAAGCACTGCCACCCCACCGTACGGCTCGGCTGCAAGAGACCAGTAAGAAGGCCCACGCCTCCACTCTCGCTTCGCCTTGTGTAGGGTGTCCAACTGACTAATTCTGGTCTCTTGCAAAAACAAAAAATCAATCTCAATCGTATTGAAAAAATCAAAGGCCATAAAACGAGCTCGTTCAGAAACTACGGAAGCCACATTAATAGTGGTGCATTGTATGGGTTGGGGATCCATGTTTCTTTGGTTATAGAGGCAGGACCTTGCTCACTTTTACTTAACACACTTTGAAACCTCCATAGAGGATCCACACTCTTGATATACTACCTCCACAGAGATATTATCACCCTCCTCAATGACTGAAGTCATTCCATCACCGTCCTCCCCATCCTGTCTAGAACCATCCTCTAGAGAAGGCTCCGGATCAGGTGGCTTACGGGCAAATCTAATTACCTGGCATTGGTCACCCACTTTACCAATTTCTAATGTACTACTTGGGCCAACCACAGACCCTGAGAATACAACCCCCTCCTCCAAATTTTGGGTTTCTTCCACCACTATGGCCTCTACTTCCTCCTCTACCAAATCTGTCCCTATTGGGTCCCATTCTAGGCTTTCCTGTCTGCCCTCCCCTGTATCACCCTCTTCTCTCAACTTTCTTTTAATCTTTTCTTTACTCTTTTTCCCTGGGACCCCAACTTCAATTAAACTTTTTGTCACTTTTCTTGTTTTTCTTCTGTTGACCCTGGGCACAAAAGAGAGGTCACCACCATTTCTTACAACTTCACCAACCTCCTCCTCATCTGTAGTAAAAGCATCGAACCGATTGCTAAGTACTACTTTTATTTCTTCTCCTTTCCTTTTGTTTTTATTGCCTCTTCTTAACTCCTGAAAAGGAACTTCTCTACCCACTGAACCTTCTGTTACCATCACCTCACAGGCCTCCTTCTGACTTTCCACCCTCTGAACCTTTATCTGGTTATCTTTCTCCTGGCCACCTTCCTTCTGCACTTCCTTTCTCCCTTTGGATGGCTCATCTCTCTGATCTTGTTCTTCTCCCAAATTGTGGTTGGCCCATGGACATCGACTATAAGGATGACCTTCTTCCCCACATAAATTGCAGGTAACTTTATTACAATCTTTGGAGATATGACCCACCTTCCCACATAGGGTACATTTGATCACACTGCAATCACTACTTAGGTGTCTAAAATCACCGCACCTGAAACAAGTTCTTGGCTGTCCTTGGTAAAAACACTGCACACGATCCCTTCCTATGTATGCAGCGGAAGGAATGTGGAGGAAACCTCTATCAGTGTTTCTTAGTTTCACCATGGCAGCCCATGCACCGCCCCATACTCCCATGGTAAAACCAACTTTAATCTAGTCAGACTGCACAACACAAAACCTAGAAAGCCAATACAGAATATCTTGTGGTGGGATAGATTCATTTCTGACAAGGATTGTTACCTTCACTTTATCCTGTTTGGTTACTAAGACAGCTTTAAATGCATCATATGGTTTAGAAGATCTGCACGCCTGCCACTTCACCCAGAAAACCTGAAGTCCCTGATAAGAAATAAAGCTTAAATCAAAATCTGGCATTTTAACTGGGTGAATGCAGGCGTACAGATCTGAGGCATGGAAAAAATCATCTGTAAAATACTTTCTTTAGTAGGTGTCTTGCCTACACCAACCCACTTAAACTGAATCAATTTCCTTCTCTTCCCTACTTGCCCTGACCCTACATTCATTTGGGGCATACTGTAACTTGTACTGGGTCTATGTACCATAGTGGCATAAGACATAACCCCTGGGACGGGCTGTCTGTTCACATCAGATGCAGCATTTTCTGTACATTGTTGCACATTTCTTCTTTCACCAGAAACAGTCACATTTTCCCTTCTTTCTCTTTCCTTATTTAGCAGTTCAGCAGCCACCTTTGCTCTGCTAGGAGCACCCATCTGACCATATACAACATTAATCACTTCTTGCTGACCTACTGATAATGTACTTTTGTCCAAAGCCGATATTTCCTGCACAGTGTGTTGCTGGGGCAGACCCTCTGCTCAGTTCCTGCTGCACAGGAGAGAACACACACTTCTCCTCCCCTCCCCCCACCTGCTGCAGAACTTGTATTAACCCCTGCAGCACTGGCAGAAGGCCCAGCAACAGTACCTTTATCTTTGTTCTCTGCTTTGGCCTTCAGCAGGAGTTCGGCTTTGATTATTTGCATCTCCAATTGTAAATGTGACAATTTGTCCTCTTCACATCTCACAGCTATTTCTATATGCGGGACAGGTTTATGCAGATTGGCTGTCAGTGCAGCAGGTACAGTATCAGCCACCATTGCCCCTGCAGCACACTGCACACCCTCCACAGCCTGCAGCACAGCTGGATAATGGGGAGACGCCTCCCCAACCCCAAACTCTGCAACAGAATCACCTCTGACCGACTGACAGACCTCAGGCTCCTGGGCTTCCATCACTGCAGCCCCCTCCGGCAGCTGATCACTGGATATAGCAGATGCAGTGCTTTCACTTTCAGCTTTAACTTTGTTCCTCTCCTCCAGCCGCAGTACCACTAGCCGTGCTTTAACCCTTTCCAGGGCGGAAGCCAGTGACAGGATCTCTTCTCTCAAAACTGGCCTCTCCCATTTGTAACATTTGTTTCGCTTCTTTTTTTTCTGGGCTATTCTTTGCTTAAGTCACTGGACTTCACATTGCAGTTCTTTTATACTGTAATGCTGGTATGTCTCCTCTGTCTCCTCATCATCCTCAGTCCCTCCTGGGGATACTGGATCATTTTCCCCAGCATCTAATGGTCGGGACACCCACGCTTCACTGATTATCGGGCACGCAGCTTCTGCCACCGCTCTACCTGGATTTGAATCAGTCGAGGGAGCACCCTCATTCAGTTTGGGGCTGTCTGCTTGCAGCTCCGATTGCCTTGGAGCACCATTAGAACAGCTGGTCCCCACTGCCTCTAGCTGGTCACTTGCCAATATTGCCGTGGCTCCAGGGTTAGCTATAGCAGCAAATTTAGTGCTCTGATTAATGTCCATACACATGGAGCTTTCTCCCTCGGGGGGATCCATCCCGCCTGGGAAAGCCAGCAATGAAACCCCCTGTAAACTGCACCTGCAGCAGCTGGAGCACACCACCAAACAACCTGCTCACAGCACACCCAGCTCCTTCTGTAAAGTCTCCACCCCCAGAGAATTACCTCCAGGTGAAACCCAGGCACATATACTATTGTTCTCTCCTGGTGTAACCCAGGCACATACACAACAGTTTGAAGTGGGCAGCGAGGTAGAGCTCTTTTTCTTTATATACTATGCTAGGTGGTACCTATAATCTCTGGCCACTCCTTTTTGGTCACATGACCACACCCCCTCCAGCATATGGCAACGCCCCTTGGTGGGCCCCTGTGATTGCATTTCCCTGGTGGGCCCTTCATGTCCCAGTCCGACACTGATTGTATGTGGTGCTGCTTTAGTCACTTGAATTTTTATGCTCTCACTGTATAGACTGTATTCCAGTCCAAGTGTCTGATACCAAATATTCTACAATGTATCACTGGGCTTTCCTCTTGTGCTGTAACATCTGATGCAGTGTTTCATCACTCATTCAGAAGTGCTTCCTTGTATATAAGGGGCGTCAACACTTCGGCCCGTGGGTCAAACGTGGCCCGTACCCTACTAAAATGTGGTCCTCCGGTACTAGTCGGACATCTCTTGTTGTGAAACAGCAGAAAGCACCTTGTGCTGCATGCGGAGTCATTGATTGAGAGCCGCGGAGGTTGTTTGAGTCGCACAGTCTCATATACCATGTGGGGAGACTGGGGGAAGGGGAGGGGGTTTTGGCTTTGACATCCTTCAGCGCTGAAATCCAATTCCTGCCATCAGTGGTCATTTTAGATTGCATCTAAGCTTGGCAGTTAGCACAAATCCACAGCAGGCACTCTGCATCTGCAACAGCCTGATCTGAAGTAGCATATTTTGATTAGGGACACTGGTTTTTGGATAATAAACTGGGGTCACTGCCAGGGGCATAATGTTAACTGTGTGGGCCCCATAGCAAAATGTTGAAAGTCCCCCCCCCCCAACCCCCCCTCCCCTTGTCACTACAATGCCGCTTAGGGGTGCAAGAGAAAGAGTACGTGGGGAGTGAGAGACAAAAAGGGTGTCAGGGGGAGGAAGAGATACAGGAGCGAGAAATAGACAGAGAGGAGGATTTCATGGAAAAAGAGAATGAAAGAGAGAGTCAGGGAGAAAGAGAAAGAAAGGGATGAGAGGGGAGAGACAGGGCACAGGGAGAGAGAGAAGGTATGTGTGAGAGAGAGGTGTGAGGAGTAAGAGAGAGAGGGTTGGGCGCAGAGTGGGAGTGAGAGAGAGAGTGTTTCAGGGAGGAAAAGAGAAAGAGAGGGGAATGAGAAAGTGAGAACATCATTGAGAGACAGAGATGGAGAGATAAAGGGTGTCAAAGAGAGAATGAGATAGAGAGGTGTCAGACTGAGAGAGTATAAGGGAGAAAGAAAGCGTCAGGGAGAGAGTGAGATACAGTGTCAGAGAGAGAGATGAAATTACGGGTGTCAGGGAGAGAGACAGTGGGGGTCATTCCGAGTTGATCGCTAGCTGCCGTTGTTCGCAGCGCAGCGATCAGGCAAAAAATGGCATTTCTGCGCATGCGTATGCACTGCAATGCGCACGCGCAACGTACGGGTACAAAGTCCGTTGTGGTTTTGCACAGGATCTAGTGAAGTTTTCAATCGCACTGGCGGCTGCAAGAAGATTGACAGGAAGGGGGCGTTTCTGGGTGCAACTGACCGTTTTCAGGGAGTGTTTGGAAAAACGCAGGCGTGCCAGGAAAAATGCAGGCGTGGCTGGGCGAACGCTGGGCGGGTGTGTGACATCAAAAGCCCTCCCACCAACGTTAGAATCAACGCACACGAAGAGTATGTCCAGGGCTGGTCTTGTTTTGCACAAAATGTTTTTGCAGGCGCTCTGCTGCACAGGCGTTCGCACTTCTGCAAAGCGAAAATAAACTCCCTGGTGGGCAGCGACAAAGCGTTTGCACGGCTGCTAAAAACTGCTAGCGACCAATCAACTCGGAATGACCCCCCTTGTCAGAGAGAGAGAGAGAGAGAAATAGTGCACGCAAGAGAGAAATACAGTGTCCAGAGGAGAGAGAGGGAGAGACAGTGTCAGGTACAGAGAGATAGAGAGACAGTGTCAGGGGGAGAGAGAGAGTGTCGGAGAGAGAGAAGGGTAGCAAGAGAGAGAGATAGAGGAAGGGGAGCAAGAGGAAGAGTGTTAAGAAGGGAGAGAAAGAGAAGGAAACAAGAGAGAGAAAGTATGTCGGAGAGACAGAGAGGGAGAGGGGGGGTGTCAAGCAGAGAGAGAGTGTGTGAGTCAGGGAGGGAGATATACAGGGATATTCAATTTGGCCCGGGGTGCCGGGTGATAAGTATCGGCCGGCGGGGGCTATTTAATTGGCCCCCGATAAGCCGGCGCGTGCTGCGGCTTATCGGGGGTTTTGCTTCACCTGCCTCCGGCAGGCGAAGCAAAATGCCCGATAACAGCCCCGTTTTCAACCGAAAACGGGGCTATTTCACCCGAAAACACACAGGTTTCACTGAACCTGTGTGTTTTCGGGTGTAAGAAGACTCGTTACCGGCCGAGCGAATTAAATAGCCCGACCGCAGCACCCGAAGAAACATCGGGGGTTTTTACTCCCAATGTCTCTTCGGGCCAAATTGAATATCCCCCATAGTGTCAGAGAGAGAGAGGGACAGCGTCAGGCAGAGAGAGACAGTGTCAGAGACAGATAAGGAGAGAGAGACAGTGTCAAGGAGAGAGTGAGAGTGTCAAGGGGGGAAAGAGGGAGGGGAGTGAGCAGTAGAAAGGGGGGAGAGAGGGAGGGAGAGTGAGCAGTAGAGAGAGGAGACAGGTATGGGGAGTGAGCAGGAGAGAAAGAGAGGGGGAGAGAGAGAAAGAAAGAGTGGGAGTGAGGAGGAGAGAGGCAGGCACTTCACGGCATTAGGACTAGCCCTCTGACTTCACCTATTACAGCTGCCTTTCCCATTAAGCTTTATACATTAACCGGGACTTAGATGGTACTAGGACTTCTACAAGGATAGTAATAATTTATTCAGCACTATGTACTGTATATACCAGGTGGTATATTGGGAAAACTAATAGGTGCTTTCCAATCTAACAGTTAGTATAATACAAGTTATAATAATCAGAAATGAATACAATCTAATAATCAGAATAGAGAGCATATATGTGCAAAAACTACCACATACCTCCCAACTTTTAGTTCAAGAGGAGCTAGACTCCTCTGCGAAAAAAGGATGTGGCTTCATTAAAAGGAGGCATGGCTTCTTGGGTATGCTGCGACCGCCTGCCACGCCTCCCATTTACAGTCAGGGTCAGAATGGGGCATGAAGGTCCCACCTGGGGAACTCAGTGATAGGGGCCCTTGTTTAGGGGAGTGGCCAGTTTCCACAGAGGATTGCCTAACCAATAGAGAGTGAATGGTCTGGGCCTCTAGATAAATATATACAGTAAATACTGCTAGTGCATCCATGATAATGTACCAAATGAATAATGGTAATGCCCTGTAGAAAATACACCATAGTCATGCGCAGTATAAAGTAACATATGTATAATTCAAGTGCACAGTCTGGTTCCTGATCCCTAGAGGAGGAGGTGGGGCCCTGGGCAGTGGGGCCCACCGGGAGTTTCCGCTGGGCCCCTGTGAGCCAGTCCGACACTGTTTGCAGTCTATGTGCTGCGATTTCCAATTGTAAAGCGCAGCGGAATTTGCTGCGCTATATAAGAAACTGTTAATAAATAAATGAGCTGCTAGCATGCCCCCAGTCCCCCTGTATCCTGTGAGCAGGCACCAGTGGTGACTGACAGGAGCCTCCCAACTGCACCCTCCCCACAGCGGGACACTGCGACCCGTGGGTGGGACAGCGGGACAGTCCCAAAAAAACGTGACTGTCCCACGAAAATCGGGACAGTTGGGAGGTATGCTACCAGTGGGAGGTAAGTCAAAATTATCAGAGGTCAGAACACAAAATGAGAATAATGCAACTGTATCCTGGAGCCAGGAAGCACAGTTGAGGCTGGAGCAATAATCAGCAATGAGGCCAAGTGCTCGCTGCCTTTTTAGCCCTGTATGACCCAATGAGAGACTAATAACGTAGGAGTTTTTCAAATTGAGCATCAGAGTATGTCTGTATGTCCTGGACTCAATATTTCTTAACAGCGTCTCATTGCAGCATTCTAATACAGGTTGAGTATCCCATATCCAAATATTCCGAAATACGGAATATTCCGAAATACGGAATTTTTTGAGTGAGAGTGAGATAGTGAAACCTTTGTTTTCTGACAGCTCAATGTACACAAACTTTGTTCAATACACAAAGTTATTAAAAATATTGTATTAAATGACCTTCAGGCTGTGTATATAAGGTGTATATGAAACATAAATGAATTGTGTGAATGTACACACTTTGTTTAATGCACAAAGTTATAAAAAATATTGGTTAAAATGACCTTCAGGCTGTGTGTATAAGGTGTATATGGAACATAAATGCATTCTGTGCATAGACTTGGGTCCCATCGCCATTATATCTCATTATGGTATGCAATTATACCAAAATACGGAATAATCCGATATCCAAAATACTTCTGGTCCCAAGCATTTTGGATAAGGGATACTCAACCTGTATTACCAAGAAACAGTGGAACAAGAGCTGACTGGCATATGGGAAATTTTAAATATCGCATATGCTGATTTGTACGCACATGCCTACCAGTGGCACTGACCATATAGTGTAGGGGTGGGGGTGGGGGGAACAGCTTAGCACATATAACCATACATGTTCTTATGTATGGAATACATGTGTTGGCTGGTTTCCCCGGGAGTGCTGTGTGCTCCAGGCTCCATGTGGCACCTGGAACTCAGCATAAGGCCTCACACTTCTTCTAAGCCCACCCCTGGACTCCCATTGACTAGTTTCACAGGAGTCTGGAGCGGGCTTACAAGAAGTGTGATGCCTTATGCGGAGTCCTGGGTGCCATACGGTGCCTGAAGCACACAACACTGCCGATCCCCGGGAGAACCAGCCAGCACATATATTACATACATCAGAACATGTATATTTATATGTGCTAAGCAGTTCTCCCCTGCACTGTATGGTCGGCGCTGAAGTCCAGAAGCTGTAGATGATGCAGATACCTACGCAGATGTGATTTTTCAGGCTACGGACTTACGAAGCAATAGAGACATTAACCAGAGCCATTGCAAAGTCCACAGCAACTGTGTACAGCATCAATGCATATATGAAGAACATTGACTGGCAATGGGATCAGCTATGCTGGCGCCATGTTTTCTGCAAGCACAACTGTAGCTGAAGGCAGAAACACATCCCAAAAACGGTAGTGACACGCCTGCGTTTTTGATGCCACTCGCCGTTACCTCCCCCAAATTGTCCCTTCCTGTCAATCACTTTACAATCAAATCCTCAATGCTAGTAACATTAAAATAGTACCCTGGTCGTGTTCTGTGCAATCATGAACATCGCTACTGCGTACAAATCGGAATCAGACCTATAATGTCCATTTTGGAGTCTGTGGATTGTGACACACTCTCAAAATACTTGGAGAGCATCTTTCAACAGCTCTTCCCTAGTTTCCTCTTTGCCCTACATATTAATGGCGATAACGTTACAATATCCTCACTGGGGACAACTATTTATCAAGCATCAAGGTGGTAATCCCAGTGCTGAGTAACACCATTCTTAGATTATGTATTTAAAAAAATAGAAAAATAGCATCTAACTGAAAAAGACTCACCCCCACCCCCCTCCCAAACTCATCCCTTAACAAGAACGTTTGGCAAATATAAAACTTTTAACATATTACAAGACAATTCATGACTGTCCCAATCTATTCTACTGCTTCAGGAGTGCATGGACTGAAAATTTAGACTAAAACAGCTCTCCCCATCTTGGAGTTCTAGGTTCATTTCAGCCATGAGAATCTACTCAATAGATCTTTGTCTCACCCCTTCCACAACACTCCTCCCAAACCAATAGCCCAATGCACCCCCTCCTCTATTCTACTTTTTATTTTTCAATTTCTTTTTCGATCAAAGGGGCATCAAGCATATATATATACTGTGAAATGCTGCTGCTATACGGTGTCTGTTGCATAACTTATTCTATGAGGTCTTTATGGTACCTAAAGTGGTGCAGGACTGAGGCCGACACAGCTACTGAGGAAAGATGTAAAAAGTGTGAGGTATTATTTAGGAATAGTTTAGGATTATTTGGTAATAATATACTGACATCATGTGTACATAAATTAGTAACATATTTAATGTGCACTGTTATATTTTTAGTCACTTAGACAGTACACACACAGTATAACTTTCATTGTAATAATCCTCTTTTATAATGTACAGTAGCAGTAGGTCATATTTATGACAAAGTGATAAAATACAAATATGCTTGATTGCTTAAAATTGTGAAATCAAAAACAATGTACTTAAGATTTCATATATATCAGCTACTTATCTACTTCAAACAATAATTTCACGTGTCTCATATTTATTATTCTGAAAATTAATATATAATTAACAGCTAATTGAATATTTATGGTCTTATAGTAACACAGATCTTTTAACAGTCTTATAGTAACACAGCCCTCTTAACGGGTTGGATACCATATCCCGTCTAACGAACATGGAAAATTCAGTGATTGTATTTTCCTTTTTTTCTTTTCTTTTTGTTATTTTAACATCAAAAGCCCATTAGAGCTCTTTTGAAATTATGCTTGGTTAATGTTCTGCAGTATGTTACAACAGTAATTCTATTAAAATTGTATGTATCCTGCTGAATAAAAGATTAATATTTCTCACTGAAGCCTACGATTATATCATAAACTTATGTGCAAGGTTTAAAGTTGATTTGTATTGTTCTAAGAAGACCGTTGAAGATAGTTGGGGTTTTTCCCAATTAGAAGTCCTAATGTTCCTCCTTATGTTATTTGTTTAAATGTTAAAGGAGATAACATGGCTCCATAATGATAAGAACAAAAAATGGTTATATAGAATATATACCTTGGTTCTGATCTTTTTCCATTAATTGTTCTGCCATGTCTTTCACACTCTTGGGAAACAAGACATCCTGTTGAAATGTGGACATAATCTCAAATTCTGACCTTGTGGGCTTAGCTTCATCTGTGAAGTAGTAGCCCGAAGAGTAGCTGGGCACTGGCTGTGAGAGCTGTATGAGGAGAGAGCATACAGGGAGAATGAGAAGAGATTGGCAGATATTGAGTATTTGGCAATCTGCACACTGACATATGTTATGCTGGTTCAGCACCACTAAATCAACATAATGATGCCTGTAATGGTTTGCATTTATGCTAGGACTGTGTACACTGATCTTGAAATTATTATTGTAAGTATTTCAGCTGCAGCAGTTTTCAGTAAAATGCTATGAGAGCAGCACAAAAGAACAGTAATAAGAAAACAATTACGTTGCACTATAAGATGATTTGCTGCTTGCTATCGTCTCATGCCGTCTCTGTCATCTCATATATAACTGCATCTTCTTCATGAGTACTCACATTACAACAGATATCTGTATTGCCAGAGAGGGATCACAATAGAGACAAACTATTGTTTTTGTTTTTTTATTATGCAAATCTGAAATCACTGCACACCTGCCCTTCAAACAGCCGGATTTCTTATCCAGCAGTTCGGAGGGATAAAACCATAATTTCTAAAGATGCTCAGTGGTTTAAAACCCCCAAAATTGCGTGCGATTTAAGACAAACCACATGCGATCTTTGGAAAACAACTACAGTGTACTAGGTTCTCCAGATCTTAGTTTGGGCCCCTGCACAGCGGAATGCCTAGGCTAATCCCTATGTAGCGCTGGCCATCTCTTGGTACCCCTCGTCAGCGGGTACTGGGGGAAGGGGGGGGGGGAATGTAAATGTGTATAAATTAGTGTAATAAATATAATCCAGAGGTTCTCAAACTCGGTCCTCAGGACCCCAAACAGTTCAGTTTAATTATTTTACTTGTTATTCTATGAGGAGACCTGGAAAACATGAACTGTGTGTGGACCGAGTTTGAGAACCTATGATTTAAGCCAACTATAATTTAATAAATACACATAACCTGTACATAGTATAGGGGCAGATGTATTAAGCCTGGAGAAGTGATAAGTGGAAGGTGAAAATGCACCAGCCAATCATTACAGGTTGAAAAATGACAGTTAGGAGCTGATTGGCTGGTGCATTATCACCTTCCACTAATCACTGCTTTATCACTTCTCCAGGCTTAATACATCTGCCACAGTTTGATAAATATTATCTGTGACCCCTATAATTTTTATGGGATCCGGTTAGGTGAGTGACTGACGGCTGCCAGAAAGGTACGACGCAAAGGGGGGTGGCTAGGTTTAGGCTGCGGGGGGAGGGTTGGGGTTAGGCTGTGGGAAGGGGGGAGTTAGGTTTAAGCACCCCCAGGGAGGGATAGGAATAGGGTCAGGCTGCGGAGAAGGAGTGTTAGAGTTAGGCTGAAGGGGGGGGGGGGGGAGTGTTAGGTTTAGGCTGCAGTAAAAAGGTTAGGGGATGAGGGGTAGCATGCTTCCTGATCCCAGACAGCAGGATGAGGAAGTTGATATTCTGAACGCCGGCATACCGCCCGCCGGCATTACAGCCCCAACCTGTTTTTACATGTAGGGGTTTTAAATATTATCTTTGTCCCCTTCAGGACAATAATAAATAATGATATCCCATTTAGTACAGGTTGAGTATCCCATATCCAAATATTCCGAAATACGGAATATTCCGAAATACGGACTTTTTTGAGAGAGAGTGAGATAGTGAAACCTTTGTTTTTTGATGGCTCAATGTACACAAACTTTGTTTAATACACAAAGTTATTAAAAATATTGTATTAAATGACCTTCAGGCTGTGTGTATAAGGTGTATATGAAACATAAATGAATTGTGTAAATGTAGACACACTTTGTTTAATGCACAAAGTTATACAAAATATTGGCTAAAAATACCTTCAGGCTGTGTGTATAAGGTGTATATGTAACATAAATGCATTCTGTGCTTAGATTTAGGTCCCATCACCATGATATCTCATTATGGTATGCAATTATTCCAAAATACGGAAAAATCCCATATCCAAAATACCTCTGGTCCCAAGCATTTTGGATAAGGGAGACTCAACCTGTAATGCATTATTATAATAATAAATACATTTTCCCTAATATTTGTAGTAGTATATATACTACTTCAGAAGATGCAGGGCCGTTTCTAGCCAATTTGGCTCCCAGTGCGAGATTTAAAAATGCCCCCCCCCCATTCACATAAAAAAAATGCGCCCCCCCATAGATATAAAGAGTAAAAGCATGCGCGCGCGCTCCCGGCAAGGGTGTGTGGCATCGTTAAAATGGGCGTGGGTTTGTTAAGATGGGCGTGGCCTCATCTGATCTCATCATCACGGCCACCACAGGATTAAAAAAAAAAAAGTCCTCATTTTACACATTACAGCAGGCACGCGACCCCATTTTACACAGCACGGCAGGCAAGTGTCCCCATTTTACACAGCACGGTAGGCAAGTGTCCCCATTTTACACATTGCGGCAGGAAAGTGTCCCCATTTTACACATTGCGGCAGGCACGTGCCTCCATTTTACACAGTACGGCAGGTAAGTGTCCCCATTTTACACATTGTGGCAGGCACGTGCCCCGATTTTACACAGTACGGCAGGCAAGAGTCCCCATTTTACACAGTATGGCAGGCACGCGTCCCCATTTTACACAGTACGCAGGCAGGTGTCCCCATTTTACACAGTATGCAGACAGGTGTCCCCATTTTACACAGTACGCAGACAGGTGTCCCCATTTTACACAGTACGCAGACAGGTGTCCCCATTTTACACAGTACGCAGGCAGGTGTCCCCATTTTACACAGTACGCAGACAGGTGTCCCCATTTTACACAGTACGCAGGCAGGTGTCCCCATTTTACACAGTACGCAGGCAGGTGTCCCCATTTAACACATTATGGCAGGCAAGTGTCCCCATGTAACATATTATGGCAGGCAAGTGTCCCCTTTGTATACATGATGGCAGGTGGCAGAGGGGGGGTAGAGAGAGAGAGAGGGAGAGGCTGACTTACAGTTGAAGCGGTTCTTCCCGCTCTTCGCCGCCTCTCCCTCCTCTTCGCGGCGCCGCCGGCTTGGCTCCCCCTTCTCCGTCACCCCGAGTACCCAGCTCGGGGGGCGGAGTTTCAGGGGATGACGCGAGTGCGTCGTGATGTCACGACGCACCGCGTCATTCCACGAAACTCCGCCCCCCGAGCTGGGTACTCGGGAGGACGGAGGAGGTGGGAATGGATTTTAAAGTGTTCTAGAAGTGCCGCGACGGGCGCGACGGGCGCCCCGTGCGGTTGCATGGCTCGCCCGCCGCAAGAAACGGCACTGAGAAGAAGGACCCTTACATTGATGGTCCGAAACGAGTTAAGCAGGTGGATTTGTTGGTGACTCCAAAAGGGACTGCTGGTAATCTTAGGCAAACATCTGATGACTTGGACTAAGGGCCTTATTCAGACTTGTTCGCTCGCTAGCGTTTTTTGCAGCACTGGAATCAGGTCAGAAGTACAAAGCTGTGTGATGGGTTTACGAAGTATACATTCGCACAGCGGATCGCAAGGAGATTGACAGGAAGAAGGCGTTTATGGGTGTCAACTGACTGTTTTCTGGGAGTGTTTGTTTGAAAAAATGCAGGCGTGTCCAAGCGTTTGCAGGGCGGGTGTCTGACGTCAATTCCGGCCCCGAACAGGCTGAAGTGATCGCAGCAGCTGAGTAAGTCCTGGGCAACTCAGAAACTGCACAAAACTTTTTTGTACCGCTCGGCTGCATATGCGATCGCAAAGCAAACATACACTCCCCTATGGACGGGGACTATCTGCTCGCAGCAGTGCAAAAAACCCCTAGCGAGCGATCAGGTCTGAATTAGGCCCTAAGACGCATGTTCTATGGACCTGGTGGTACCTTTCCTTGTCTAGTGAGAGTCCTGATCCCATTATTGTGGAGATTCACTGTATGACATGCACTTTTTACACTGCTCAAGTGGGAGTGTAATGAGTTATTAAAGTGTGTTTTAATTGTCTGATGGTGTTGCACTAAGGGCCTAATTCAGACCTGATCGTAGCGGCTACGATCAGCAACCCTAACATGCTGGGGAATGCCCAGTACAGGGCTAGTCCGCCCCGCATGTCTAGCCCTTCCCCCGCCGCACAGATACAAAAACATTGCATGGTGGCGATGCTTTTGTACTTGAGGAGTAGCTCCCTACCACGCAGCTCCTGCACGCTGGCAGGGAGCTACTCGTCACTCTCCAGGTCGCAGCGGGTGCGTGTGACGTCACGCAGCCACCGTCCCCTGCCCCCAGCACGCTCCGGGCACACCTGCATTGCCCGGACCGCGCAGCAGCAATCAGGTCTCAATTAGCCCCTAAGTCCTTTTCCTTTGAGTCGCTTGTGCTTGAGTGAAAAACATATGAAACATATGCACTAAGAAAAGGATCTGCAAACAACCAGGAGTGGGGACACATCAGAAGTTTGGAATCGTGCCACTATCTGAATTATTATAAGGTTGTTAAATTTCATGCCATATATGTACATATCACCTTTTACAGTGCCACGGGTTATTCCCTCTTTCTTATTGTGCATGTTTCAGGCTTGGTGAACCTTGACAGTCTTCCCGGGTTGCAGTAAAAGGTTTATTGCGCAAAGAAGGGGTTCTTATTCTTTATAATCTAGGTAAGAGCAACACAATGATATTTCCGTCACAGGAGGTCATTTATTTTCTGCAAATATCAATTCAAGAATACAATTGTTCTTTAATTAAAAATGTCTCAGCCTTGCCCCCCCTGTTGCGACAAACCCAGATCACTCGGGTCCCTCCCTGCCCAGTGCCCTGTCACTCTCACAGGCCCCACTCCGAGTCCAGTCACATACGCCACAACTCCCGTATGACACGTCCGTCGGCATCATACAGTGCTTCCTGGGTACGTTCCCAACTATTGCGAGACCTGCAGGCGAGCGGCATCCAAACGAAACTGATACAGCTTTTTTGTCTCGTCAATATTTGTCAGTACATCACGGACTAATATTTCGGCATAATTTCCGTTATTAAGAATTTCCTGTTTTCGTTATCATTACAATTTAGTAAAAAAAAAGCCTTCGTCAACAAATAGTTTTAGTCCAAATTTTCATTGACATAATTAACATTGTGTGGATGATCAGGAGCCGCACTGAGCATCTGCAGACACATCGACTGGGTACACATCACTCCAATGTGTACCCAGCTTAAATCGGACTTTGATTATGAGCTATTTGCAGAATCATATTGTAAAGAGAGGCATAATAGTCTTGAAAACATCTATCTTTTTAGGATCTAATGTAACGGGATCCAGTCACAATACATTAGATCAATTACCATGTCAACATTCATAATGACACAATGTTGATACTAGAATGTCAACATCCTCAGAATGTTGACATCTTTAGAATGTTGACCTGAAATGTTTTCATGTGAAATGTTGTCACTGTCAGAATTCCGATGGGTAGGTATAGGCACCGCCAAGAGAGTTAGGATTAGGCTGTGGAGAAGGGGGAAGAGAAAACTTACTGAAACCACCACTCATTCCGAGGTCTGCTACAGAAATGACAGCCACATGACAGCTGGGACTCGAAAGCCGCACTGGTGCTGCTGCAGCCATTGGGACCAGGGAAGTCATCGCTGGGTCAACATGGATGGTAGGTTGACAGTCTATTATGTTGATACGACACGTATACATGATGAGTATCAGCATGCTAAGCATGTCAACATGATAACTGTCCACCTAAGGGGGGTATTTCAGACCTGATCATAGATGTGCAAAACGTACATCTTAGATAATTTTTTCTGACATGCGCGGGGACGCCCATCACAGGGCAAGTCTGCCCCGCATGCTGGGTCCTGTCCCCCCTCCCACCACGCAGACATGCTTTTGCATGGTTCCAGTAACACTCTGCCTATGCAGATGGCTACCTGACATGTTTTGGGTCGCAGTGGCTGTGTGTGACGTCACACAGCCGCAGCGACCCGCCCCAGCAACTGTCAGGATATGCCTGCGTTGTCCGGACTGCACCCCTTAAATAGAGCATCCCTCCAGGTTTAAACTGCGTTCTAAATAGGACGCAGTTTAGGACCTTGCACATGCGTGTATCAGCGTACGAACATGCGCACATGTGCAAAGATCGCTTCATGTAATGTTCGGGCAGCCTTTCTAGGCAACATTTTGTTGAGCATATGCTTCAGAGCAGAGAGCTTTATGTGTATTTTACACTTAGGGAAAAGGGCGGTCTAAGGGTGGTATCCAACTACAGGTGAAGATACATCGGGTTATTTTTCATGATGTTACACGCGTATTTATTTACAAGCTATCCAATTTGGTCACCTGTAAAAAAAAAATAAGAATTTACTCACCGGTAATTCTATTTCTCGTAGTCCGTAGTGGATGCTGGGAACTCCGTAAGGACCATTGGGAATAGACGGGCTCCGCAGGAGACTGGGCACTCTAAAAGAAAGATTAGGTACTATCTGGTGTGCACTGGCTCCTCCCTCTACGCCCCTCCTCCAGACCTCAGTTAGGGAAACTGTGCCCGGAAGAGCTGACACAACAAGGAAAGGATTTGGAATCCAGGGTAAGACTCATACCAGCCACACCAATCACACTGTACAACTTGTGATAACCATACCCAGTTAACAGTATGAACAACAACTGAGCCTCCTTTTACGGATGGCTCATAACAATAACCCTTTAGTGAAGCAATAACTATATACATGTATTGCAGAGAGTCCGCACTTGGGACGGGCGCCCAGCATCCACTACGGACTACGAGAAATAGAATTACCGGTGAGTAAATTCTTATTTTCTCTGACGTCCTAGTGGATGCTGGGAACTCCGTAAGGACCATGGGGATTATACCAAAGCTCCCAAACGGGCGGGAGAGTGCGGATGACTCTGCAGCACCGAATGAGCAAACTCAAGGTCCTCCTCAGCCAGGGTATCAAACTTGTAGAATTTAGCAAATGTGTTTGAACCCGACCAAGTAGCAGCTCGGCAAAGCTGTAAAGCCGAGACCTCTCGGGCAGCCGCCCAAGAAGAGCCCACCTTCCTTGTGGAATGGGCTTTTACTGATTTAGGATGCGGCAGTCCAGCCGCAGAATGTGCCAGCTGAATCGTGCAACAGATCCAGCGAGCAATAGTTTGCTTTGAAGCAGGAGCACCCAGCTTGTTGGGTGCATGCAGGATAAATAGCAAGTCAGTTTTCCTGACTCCAGCCGTCCTGGAAACATAAATTTTCAAAGCCCGGACTACGTCCAGCAACTTGGAATCCTCCAAGTCCCGAGTAGCCGCAGGCACCACAATAGGTTGGTTCAAATGAAACACTGAAACCACCTTTGGGAGAAATTGGGGACGAGTCCTCAATTCTGCCCTGTCCATATGGAAGATCAGATACGGGCTTTTACACGACAAAGCCGCCAATTCTGACACACGCCTAGCTGAAGCTAAGGCCAACAGCATGACCACCTTCCACGTGAGATACTTTAGCTCCACGGTCCTAAGTGGCTCAAACCAGTGTGATTTCAGGAAATCCAACGCAACGTTAAGATCCCAAGGTGCCACTGGAGGCACAAAAGGGGCGCTGAATATGCAGCACTCCCTTTACAAACGTCTGAACTTCAGGCAGTGAAGCCAGTTCTTTTTGAAAGAAAATAGATAGGGCCGAAATCTGGACCTTTATGGACCCCAATTTTAGGCCCATAGTCACCCCTGACTGTAGGAAGTGCAGAAATCGACCCAGCTGGAATTCCTCTGTTGGGGCCTTCCTGGCCTCACACCAAGCGACATATTTCCGCCATATGCGGTGATAATGCTTTGCTGTCACATCCTTCCAAGCTTTTATCAGCGTAGGAATCACTTCATCTGGAATGCCCTTTTCCGTTAGGATCCGGCGTTCAACCGCCATGCTGTCAAACGCAGCCGCGGTAAGTCTTGGAACAGACAGGGCCCCTGCTGTAACAGGTCCTGTCTGAGAGGCAGAGGCCATGGGTCCTCTGAGATCATTTCTTGTAGTTCTGGGTACGAAGTTCTTCTTGGCCAATCCAGAACGATGAGTATAGTTCTTACTCCTCTCTTTCTTACTATCCTCAGTACCTTGGGTATGAGAGGAAGAGGAGGGAACACATAAACCGACTGGTACACCCACGGTGTCACTAGAGCGTCCACAGCTATCGCCTGAGGGTCCCTTGACCTGGCGCAATATTTTTTTAGCTTTTTGTTGAGGCGGGACGCCATCATGTCCACCCGTGGCAGTTCCCAGCGATTTACAATCTGTGTGAAGACTTCTTGATGAAGTCCCCACTCTCCCGGGTGGAGGTCGTGCCTGCTGAGGAAGTCTGTTTCCCAGTTGTCCACTCCCGGAATGAACACTGCTGACAGTGCTAGCACGTGATTCTCCGCCCATCGAAGAATCCTTGTGGCTTCTGCCATTGCCATCCTGCTTCTCGTGCCGCCCTGGCGGTTTACATGGGCGACCGCCGTGATGTTGTCTGACTGAATCAGTACTGGGTGGTTTTGAAGCAGGGGCTCTGCTTGACTCAGGGCGTTGTATATGGCCCTTAGTTCCAGTATATTTATGTGTAGTGAAGTCTCCAGACTTGACCATTGTCCTTGGAAGTTTCTTCCCGAGTGACTGCCCCCCATCCTCGGAGGCTTGCATCCGTGGTCACCAGGACCCAGTCCTGTATGCCGAACCTGCGGCCCTCGAGAAGATGAGCACTCTGCAGCCACCACAGCAGAGACACCCTGGCCCTTGGGGACAGGGTGATCAACCGATGCATCTGAAGATGCGATCCGGACCATTTGTCCAACAGATCCCACTGAAAGATCCTTGCATGGAACCTGCCGAAGGGAATTGCTTCGTAAGAAGCCACCATCTTTCCTAGGACACGCGTGCAGTGATGCAACAACACCTGTTTTGGTTTCAGGAGGTCCCTGACCAGAGATGACAATTCCTGGGCCTTCTCCACCGGGAGAAACAACTTCTTCTGTTCTGTGTCCAGAATCATGCCCAGGAAAAGCAGACGCGTCGCAGGAATCAGCTGCGACTTTGGGATATTCAGAATCCAGCCGTGCTGTTGCAACACTTCCTGAGAGAGTGCTACGCTGACCAACAACTGCTCTGTGGACCTCGCCTTTATGAGGAGATCGTCCAAGTACGGGATAATTATAACTCCCTTCTTCCGAAGGAGTATCATCATTTCGGCCATTACCTTGGTAAATATTCTCGGTGCCGTGGAGAGACCAAACGGTAACGTCTGGAATTGGTAATGACAGTCCTGTACCACAAACCTGAGGTATTCCTGGTGAGGTGGGTAAATGGGGACATGCAAGTAAGCATCCTTGATGTCCAGCGACACCATAAAATCCCCCTCTTCCAGGCTTGCAATAACCGCCCTGAGCGATTCCATTTTGAACTTGAACTTCTTTATATAAGTGTTCAAGGATTTTAAATTCAGAATGGGTCTCACCGAACCGTCCGGTTTCGGTACCACAAACATTGTGGAATAGTAACCCCTTCCCTGTTGAAGGAGGGGGACCTTGATTATCACCTGCTGGAGGTACAGCTTGTGAATTGCCGCTAGTACTACCTCCCTTTCCCTGGGAGCAGCTGGCAAGGCTGATTTGAGGTAACGGCGAGGGGGAGTCGCCTCGAACTCCAGTTTGTATCCCTGAGATACAATTTGTACAGCCCAAAGACCCACCTGTGAGCGAACCCACTGGTTGCTGAAGTTTCGGAGACGCGCCCCCACCGCACCTGGCTCCGCCTGTGGAGCCCCAACGTCATGCGGTGGACTTAGTGGAAGCAGGGGAGGATTTTTGTTCCTGGGAACTGGCTGCCTGGTGCAGCTTCTTTCCTCTACCCTTGCCTCTGGCCAGAAAGGATGCTCCTCTGACCCGCTTGCCTTTCTGAGGCCGAAAGGACTGCACTTGATAATACGGTGCTTTCTTAGGCTGTGAGGGAACCTGAGGTAAAAAAGTCGACTTCCCAGCAGTTGCTGTGGATACGAGGTCCGAGAGACCGTCCCCAAACAATTCCTCACCCTTATAAGGCAAAACCTCCATGTGTTTTTTAGAATCAGCATCAGCTGTCCACTGCCGAGTCCATAATACTCTCCTGGCAGAAATGGACATTGCATTAATTCTAGATGCCAGCAGGCAAATGTCCCTCTGGGCATCCCGCATATATAAGATGACGTCTTTTATATGTTCGAGGGTTAGCAAAACAGTATCCCTGTCGAGGGAATCAATGTTGTCTGACAGGGAATCAGTCCATGCTGCTGCAGCACTACTGCTTTCTATCCGCAGGCTCCTTTAGGGCGGCCGTATCCTGAGACGGCAGTGCCACCCTTTTAGATAAGCGTCTTAGCGCCTTGTCCACCCTAGGGGATGTTTCCCAACGTAACCTATCCGTTGGCGGGAAAGGGTACGCCATCAGTAACCTCTTAGAAATCACTAGTTTCTTATCAGGGGAACTCCACGCTTCTTCACACAATTCATTTAATTCATCAGATGGGGGAAAAGTCACTGGCTGCTTTTTCTCCCCAAACATAATACCCCTCTTGGTGGTAACCGGGTTAATGTCAGAAATGTGCAATACATCTTTCATTGCAGTAATCATGCATCGGATGGCTTTTGTAGACTGTACATTTGTCTCATCCTCATCTACACTGGAGTCAGACTCCGTGTCGACATCTGTGTCTACCATCTGAGCTAGCGGGCGTTTATGAGCCCCTGACTGCTTCTGAGTCGCCTGGGCAGGCGTGGGCTGAGACCCCGGCTGTCCCAAGGCTGCTGCGTCATCGAACCTTTTATGTAAGGAGTTGACACTGTCGGTTAAGACCTTCCACATATCCATCCAATCAGGTGTCGGCCCCGTCGGGGGCGACACCACACTTATCTGCCCCTGCTCCGCCTCCACGTAACCCTCCTCATCAAACATGTCGACACAGCCGTACCGACACACCGCACACACACAGGGAATGCTCAGACTGAGGACAGGACCCCACAAAGTCCTTTGGGGAGACAGAGAGAGAGTATGCCAGCACACACCACAGCGCTATATAACACAGGGATTTACACTATAAAAAGTGATTTACCCAATAGATGCTTAAATATCTTATTTGCGCCTAAATTTATGTGCCCCCCCCTCTCTTTTTTACCCTTCTTGTATCAGGATATTTCAGGGGAGAGCCTGGGGAGCTGCTTCCAGCGGAGCAGTGAAGGGAAAATGGCGCTGGTGTGCTGAGGAAGAAGGCCCCGCCCCCTCAGCGGCGGGCTTCTGTCCCGCGTTTTATGTAACTTAATGGCGTTTTTTTTTTTACACATATACAGTTTTCAGACTTTATTATGTGTATTTTAAGTGCCAAAAGGTATTATAATTGCTGCCCAGGGCGCCCCCCCCCCCAGCGCCCTGCACCCTACAGTGACCGGAGTGTGTGGTGTGCTGTGGGAGCAATGGCGCACAGCTGCGGTGCTGTGCGCTACCTTAATGAAGACAGGAGTCTTCTGCCGCCGATTTCATCGCTTCTCTTCTGTCTTCTGGCTCTGCAAGGGGGACGGCGGCGCGGCTCCGGGAACGGACGATCGAGGTCAGGCCCTGTGTTCGAACCCTCTGGAGCTAATGGTGTCCAGTAGCCTAAGAAGCACAAGCTAGCTGCAAGCAGGTAGGTTTGCTTCTCTCCCCTCAGTCCCACGTAGCAGTGAGTCTGTTGCCAGCAGATCTCACTGAAAATAAAAAACCTAACAAATACTTTCTTTTCTAGCAAGCTCAGGAGAGCCCACTAGGAGCACCCAGCTCTGGCCGGGCACAGATTCTAACTGAGGTCTGGAGGAGGGGCATAGAGGGAGGAGCCAGTGCACACCAGATAGTACCTAATCTTTCTTTTAGAGTGCCCAGTCTCCTGCGGAGCCCGTCTATTCCCCATGGTCCTTACGGACTTCCCAGCATCCACTAGGACGTCAGAGAAAATACATTGTCTGCCAAAAACACACAGGTTCAGTGAAACCTGTGTGTTTTCGGTAGAAACAGATAATTTTTAGGGTGAGGCAGGTGAAACAAAATCCCAGATAAGCCACGGCTCGAGCCAACTTATTGGGCTAATTGAATAGCCCACGACGAGACAATTAGTTCCGGTTTTAATTGGATACCCCCCAAAGAGGGAAGGGAGCCTGGGTGCAGTTTCTATGCCCACCCTAGGGATGGCCATCGGTGGGTTATCCATCGATGGTACCATCTGTGCCAGTATGCCCTGCCACAGTTTTGCTATTAGGGAATGCTAAAACTGTGGCAGGGCATGCTGGGATGTGTAGTTTCACAACAGCTGGAGAGCCACAGGTTGGCCAGGCCTGATCTAGTTTAATGTGTGCAATCTACATAATACACTCTTCTTTGAGGATTCATTGAGTCATACACATACATTTGTGGCAGGAGACAGAGAGAGTTAAGATCTAATATGACTGTATGGTCTGACAAAGATAAAGAGGAGCTTTTGATACTCAGGAGTTTCTGATTAGGAATTATGTGGGGATAAAACAAAATGTGAATTCACTATACTAGGGGTACAAAACTGGTGTTACTGATACAAGCTGGGAGATTTCATGAAGGTTGTGATAAGCTTCTAGAACTAGAACCAATTACTTCACCTATAACCAGAGCCGGCCATAGGCATAGGCAAACTAGGCAATTGCCTAGGGCATTTGATATGCCTAGGGGCATCAGCAGCTTCTGCTGATTAAAATGATATGCGGCATGCCTATATTCTGTGTGTAGCATTTCATATGCAGATACAGCCACAGTGTCACACAGTATATAGGCATGCTGCATATCATTTTAATCAGCAGAAGCTGCTTGTGCATCCTAGCCACATAGCAATGCAAATAAGATACATTTTCATTAAAAAAATGTGCCCGACGTTAGCATTGAGGCAAGATTTATGAAGACACATCTGTATTCAAGCAGAGGTCACAGTGTTAGTGGCAGTGTGAGTGTTGTGTGCATGTGTGCAGGTTGGTTGTGCAGTAGTGTTCGGAATATGTGTAAGGAGCATTACGTGTGTCAAGTAAAAATGCATTAATAATGTGCAACATATGTGTAAAAGGCACTATGTGTGTCATTATGTGTATAAGGGCATTAATAATGTGCGGCATATGTGTAACAGGGTACTACTCTATGTGTGTCATTATGTGTATAGGGGCACTAATAATGTGCAGCAAATGTGTAGGGGGCACTATGTGTGTCATTATGTGTATAAGGCATTAATAATGTGCGGCATATGTGTAAGGGACATTACGTGTAAAAGGGCATTAATAAAAGTTGTCATAATGTGTAAGGCGCATTATGTTTATAAGGACTTTAATAATGTTCCTCATATGTGTAAGGGGCATTACTGTGTGGCATTATGTGTATAAGGTGCTCTACTATGGCGTTGCGTATAGAAAGGGCACTACTGTGTCATCTAATATGAATAAAGAGCAATAGGGTGTGGTGTAATGTGAATAAGGAGCAATTCAGTGTGATGTAATGGGAATAAGGGGCTCTACTGTGAGGAGTAACGTTTATAAGGTAAAGTGATACTACTGTGGGATGTAATATGAATTATGGAAACTATTGCATGATCAAATGTGAATAAAGTTGCAGTACTGTGTGGCATAATTGGAAATGGGGTTACTATTGTGTGGCCATGCCCCTTGCCAGCAAAAACCGACCCCTTTTGGACTGTGCGCCAAATGTGCGAACTGTTCCTATTTAAAATATAGTGGGTACAAACCCCAAAATAAGGACTGCTATGGATGAGGGGTGATGGTGCTGGGAAAGAGGTGCAAGGTCAGAGGTGGAACCAGCGGTGGTGTTAGGGGGCACCAGCCAAAATCTTGCCTAGGGCATCATATTGGCTAGGGCCGGCTCTGCCTATAACAGCCATTTTTCCTTTAACGCCAATTATGCTTACTGATATTCAGATGGCTTCTGCGTAAGTAGTATGGCTTATAAAGAGTTAGTGTGATTATCAAAGGATATTCTGACACAGACATCATGTCAAATACTAAAACAAATACAAATAACCTACAGCATGGTCCAATGCATAAGCGCTGGAATGAAAAGTGCAAGGGGGCTACACCTCCCCCCCCCCCTCTCCCCCAAACATTTGAGAGGTTCTAGTCAATGTACTGGGACGCGGGACACTACGCAGCCACCATCTAGGGTTAGCATAAGCAGTTTCAGGTCGGGAATAATACCCTTTCTGGCTACTCCACCTCCTCTCCACACCTTTCTCTGCCCACATCCAGAGCCCTCCTCTCCATGGGATCCTAAAGTGGACTTTAGGTTTAAATTTAATCTGAAATTTTGCGGTTAGCAAAATGTACATTTTCAGTTTCATAAGCAAACTTGGAGGGCTAATTGAAGAATGATTTTATGAGGGTACACTGTGATGTGGTTGTGCAAGGACAAATAGGTGCACGTGCAGTAAGAAGCATTGTAGGGCCACACTCTATGCGACTCTTGTACAAGTCTTTTAAAAAAAAATAACAGCAGAAAAATGCCTCAGACCAGGGAGCATATTTACTAAAGATCAATTCTGATTGATTTAAATAGCTGAAAAACTATCAAAAACGATGTACATGCAGGGCCAAATCACACATTTATTTATATGTAAAAATTAATATAAAAAAATCACCTGTTAGCAAAGGGATATGCTCATTAGGTCGACAAGACTTAGGTCGACAGTCATCAGGTCGACCATTATTGGTTGACATGCATTATGTCGACATGGTCACTTGGTCGACATGTACTAGGTCAAAATGTAAAAATGTCGACATGAGTTTTAAAAAAAACAAAAAACAATTTTTTAAACTTTTTCATACTTTACGATCCACGTAGACTACAATTGGGAACCTTGCCTGAAGCATGGTGAGTGAAGCGAGCCATGCGAGGGGACAAAGTGCACTAATTGGGGTTTCCCGTCACTTTATGGATAAAACGACACCAAAATGTAAAAAGAACCTCATGGTGAAATTTTTCCATGTCGACCTAGTACATGCCGACATAATGACCATGTCGACCTAGTGACCATGTCGACCTAATGCATGTTGCCCAATAGTGGTCGACCTAATGACTGTCGACCTAATGACCCATACCCTTAGCAAACATGTGTTTCAGCCTCTGAAACCCAACATCAATTGAGATTGTTTTTAATCAATTTTCAACAACTGTAAATGGATTAATATCGACAATTAGTACATTTCCCCACTGGACTTTCACAGTCTAATTTTGTTTCGATGATGTATGGTGGCACTGGTGATCAGAGGCGGATTTAGACCTCATGGGGCCCTAAGCGAAATACCGATTTGGGGCCCCCCTACCTCAAACAATCCATAGCACTATATTTTTGTTCTGACTTATGCCCCCTTACATTACAGATGGAGTTCCGTCTGTGACTGGGCCTATCACCGCGTCTGGGGCGCGCACGTGTCCGTGACACGCACGCGCCCCATTCACTGGAATGAGAGCATCTGTGTGCACTCCCGGCGGCTGCTAAGCGGCGACCAATCAGACAGAGAGTGCCCCATAGAGGTACTGTGCCCCACGGGGCGCGCTCGCGCCAAAAAAATGGGTGTGGCCAATTAAAATGGGACGTGAAACACAGACATATGCCCCCAATAGTGCAGTGCCAGATCCACAATTGCCCCCACAGTGCCAGATCCACAATTGACCCCACAGTGCCAGGTATACAAATGCCCCCACAGTGCCAGGTATACAAATGCCCCCACAGTGCCAGAACCACAAATGCCCCCACAGTGCCAGGTATACAAATGCCCCCACAGTGCCAGATCCACAAATGCCCCCACAGTGCCAGGTATACAAATGCCCCCACAGTGCCAGATCCACAAATGCCCCCACAGTGCCAGGTATACAAATGCCCCCACAGTGTCAGATCCACAATTGCCCCCACAGTGTCAGGTAATACCTGACACTGTGGGGGCAATTGTGGATCTGACACTGTGGGGGCAATTGTATACCTGAAAGGTATACAAATGCCCACACAGTGCCAGGTATACAAATGCCCACACTGTGCCAGGTAAACAATTGCCCCCAGAGTGCCAGGTATACAAATGCCCCACAGTGCCAGCCAATTGCCCCCACAGTGCCAGGTATACAATTGCCCCCACAGCAGCCAGTGCTGCAGCTGCTTACCGCTCCTGCACTGCTGCTGCTGCTCCTCCTCCGGGCTCCGGCTGTGAGGGTGGGACGGGTGAGTTAGGAGAGGAGAGCACCCGCCAGCGCGGCTGTGTCTGGCGCGGCGGCGTATAGCGGACTTCGTTCAAACCAGCCGCCGGTTCGTGAGCCAATCAGAGCTCGCGGACCAGCGGCTTCGGATTGGCTGCCGGTCCGCGAGCTCTGATTGGCTCACGAACCGGCGGCTGGTTTGAAGTCCGCTATACGCCGCCGCGCCAGACACAGCCGCGCTGGCGGGCGCTCTCCTCTCCTGACAGCTGAGACACGCTGCCGCCGGACTGAGCGGCAGCGTGTCTCAGTGACACAAGCGGGGGGGCCCGCTTCGGGCCCCCTGACCCGGCGGGCCCTAGGCAACCACTTAGGTTGCCTAGCGGCAAATCCGCCACTGCTGGTGATATACTGGTGGGAGAATGCAGATTCATTTAAAAAGTGAATAAAAAATTGAGAAAAAACGAAAAAACTTCTACTAATCAGAATTGTCACGTGAAAAAAAATGGAAATGCAAACTGAGATTTGGGATCATATCATCATGTAGATTCTATAGAAATTATACTTTTCAACATATACAAGCCAATTCTATAGTGTGTGCTCCAGAGGACAGCCTCCAAGAATCCCTCTTTCCATCAACAAAAATCAAAGTTTAAATATTTTCCTTGCAATACTCATCTGTATTTATTTTTATATATACTGTCATCTACCCTTTGTCCAGATCTTACCGGTAATACTGTTGGCCTCAAGCAGATTCTGTTCTTCTGAGATAGAGGACACACATTGCTTCCCCTTTACAGTTTGCATTTGTGACACAATACACCATGCATGAGCACTTTTCAGATGAATACTGAGATTTGCTCCAGTGCTCTGACCTAAATATGCCAATGACTATCATTTGCAAAATGAAAACAGTTTTAGATTCCACATGTATCTCTGATCACCGCAGCTGCTCTTTAAAAAATGACATAGGGGTCTATGTACTAAGCCTTAGAGAGAGATAAAGTGGATGGAGATAAAGTATCAGCCTACCAGCTCCTGTCATTTTGTAAACACAGCCTGTAACATAGCAGGGGTATGGGTCGTTGGGTCGACACACCATTAGGTCGACATGCATTGGGTCGACCACTAAAGGTCGACATGCACTAGGTCGACAGGGTGTCTAGGTCGACATGGTGTCTAGGTCGACATGTCCATGGTTGACAGGTCAAAAGGTTGGCATGGGTTTTTTTTACTGTTTTTGGTGTTGTTTTCTTCGTATAGTGACGGGGAACCCCAATTAGTGCACCGCTTCACTCGCCATGCTTCGGGCAACGTGCTGAGTGCAGCGGTAGCGGAGCGTTCCCATTAGTAGTCCACGGCCTATATTTACTAATATTCGTGTTTGAGTCGGTTTATGTAGTGTTTAAACTCGTTTTGTATCGGGTGCATTTTCATGCAACTTTTTGAAACTATATACGCCAAGTTACTAAGCAGTCGAGTTTATGGTTTTCGTGTTTTCCGATGTCGATGCCAGTCGTTTTTTTTGGCACATTTACGGCCGTCATTATCGTTTGCGTACGTGTTTTTGTTGTTTTTACAGGTTTATTTTCTATGTTAAACGCGGCAGTTTTTTCTTCCAACCACGGCCGCATTTTCACTTTTAGTTTCGTTTTTCATCCCCGTTCGTGATTGGTTGTGTTTCAGATGTAGGAGTGTCTGTGCGCAACCATATAAATATACGCCCCAAACCGTCCGCACCTCATGGGTTTAGTTAGTGGTGAGGAGGGAGGTTGTGCTGTTGAGGTTGGTGAGTAGTTGGTTTGGTGAGGAGTTTTTTGGGCGATTTCTGAGTGTAGTATTGTGTTTGAAAGTAGTCTTGTCATTCTTGTAGTCTTGGTTTTTTTTTTTTTGTCTCATTCTTTGTCCTTGTTTTTTTGATTTGGAGTCCCTTGTCTTGTGTGTGTGTGTGTGTGTGTGTGTGTGTGTGTGTGTGTGTGTGTGTGTGTGTGTGTGTGTGTGTGTGTGTGTGTGGCAGTGGTAGTAGAGGAGTGTGTTGTTGTTGTTTTTTTTTTTTCTGTGTTAATTGTTTAGCCAGACAATTATGTCTGACTCAGAGGTGAGTGAGGTGGTGGGGGTGAGTGAGGGGGAGGAGGTTGGTCAGGTGGAGGAGGTGAGTGAGAGTGAGGCTAGTGAGGTGGAGGAGGTGGGTGAGGTTGCTGCAGCAGCCTCAAGTGACAGTGATAGTGACAGTCAGACAGCTCCGCAGCCACGCACCACTACTAAGACTGGGCGGAATGTAAAGTTTAGTTATGCAGAAAATGTGGCATTGGTGCGGGAGCTGATGAAGTATCAGCGGCAGCTATTTGGGCCTGAGTCCGCCAAGGTGCCAACACGGAAGAAGACGGTGTTGTGGGCGAAAGTTGTTGCTGCTGTAAATAGTGAGGGGGTGGTCAAGCGGACAGACGACACGTGCCGCAAACGGTACTATGACATAAAGCGACGTGTCAAGTCCAAAATGGCCAAGGAGGCGAAGTCGGCTCGCAAAACCGGTGGTGGACAGCCCTATATTGCCAGATATCTGGACTATGAGGAGCCCATGCGGAGTTTAATACCTCCTGAAGTAGTGACTGCAACCCATGTCCGTGATTCCGATCTGCCCAGGAAGGATGGTGAGCATGTGTATTTGTCTTATCATTCCATTACATTACTTCTGTCTTTATGTTTTTTGGTAATGTGTGTCATGTGACGTTGCATATTACTCCCATCTTCATGTGTGCCTTAGCAAATATATTGTTTTTGGTTTGTTTTTTTACCAAAGCCAATATAACATAGTACTTTATAGTATGTCATGTGCTTTTTTTACTGTACATTTTCCATGTATAGTTTGGACTTGGTGTGTCATTGAATTGTACAGCAATAATGTTTTCCTTTGGCACATTTGCCAGTTTTCTAGTTGGCCTGTGTTTTGGTTTTCAGTAATCCATGTGCAATGTTTGTAAATCAGTGGTTGACATGTTAGAGGCTGGAGTAGTGTAAAGTGCTTTGAAGCCAGTTACATGTGTCATTTCATTAGTACTGTATGTAATCTTGTTTAAGACAAAACTACTATTTTTTGGTACATTTTGAGTCTGTATTTGTACCCTGACACAACACTGCAGACTTAGTTACCGTACTATTATGATGGTTTTTTTAAATGTGTTTTGGTTTTTGGCTCATATTGTGCTAATGTGTGTTTGTAGTGCCACATCACAGAGCATTTTCTATATTGCACCTTTCATTAATGACATAACATTTTTCAATGAAGATGTCTGTTTTGGGTAGTTAGTGTATGTATTAGTAATTGTGGGGCAGATTTATTATGCCTGGTGAAGTGATAAAGTTGAAGTCGATAAATTACCAAACAATCAGCTCATAACTTCCATGTTACAGGCTGGGTTTGCAAAATGTCACTTAGGAGCTGATTGGCTGGTGCTTTATTAACAACCACTTTATCATTTCACCAGGATTATTAAATCTGCCACTGTGTCCTATGTCTGTGTCCTGTACATTATTTCCTGTGTTGCACTTTCCATAGTGCATATGGCTATTGGCCAATGTGTGTATTTACTTAAAACATTTATGGTTTTGTACAGAAATTATGCACACATAAATAAGCATCCATTTGAGAAAGATTTAATGTTTGTAAACATAATGGGTGGATGTATCAACAATAGCTTGAAGAAATTAGTTCTTTTATTTGTTTCATTATTTACAGTGTTGAAAAAAAGCAGTACTGGTCGGCCTACAGTCACTCCCATTACATCTGATGATGATGACGCTGCGGAAGCAGGTAAAGTGTCCATTGTAGTATAGGTCATGTTTGTAAAGGAATGGCCATAACAAAAGTACACTTTAAATTCCAGGTCCATCCCAAGAAGTTTTGACCAGCAGAAGGAGGACTCCTGTAGCACACCAAACAAAAGTACACGTGCCAACAAAGAAAGCAAGGTCTGATGTCCAATCACAACCACAGCAGTCTACTCCGCCATGAAGATTGTCTACAGTTTCTTCGGTACCACCACTCCAAATTTTGGTCACACCTCCAAGACGCCAACCACACTCCCCTCATCTTGATTGTGAGTAAGAAACTGTAATGTTGAAATAAATTAATCATCTCATAATAATCCATTTAATGAGACTAATTAACTAAATTCCACAAAATCTGCTATACTTACCGAAATAAAAAAACATCAAATGGATTCTGACCAAAATGGCCTTGTCCACATCCAGTAAAGATATGTATGTCCACTTCAGCCATACAGCAGCAGATTGTGTTGAAGATGCTGCAAAATAAACACATGTGTTAGCTTGCAAAATAGTATTATTTTTCCCCGCAATTTAACTTATGAGTTTGTCGTAACATTGGCACCAACATGCCAAAACATTACTAAGTTTAAGATTTAAACACTATAATGCCAAAAATTAAGATTTTAAGTGTGTTTTTATGGTGGAGTATGTCTGATCTACCATACAACTCATGTGCTTGTTTTAATAATGAATTAACTAGACACATTTGGCACAAACAGGAATATGTCTGTTTTGTAGTTCTGAGTGATGATGTTGCTATGCTGGATATCTGAATGCACCATTTAAATACATGTGTTCCATGTTTATTGGTTTGCTTAAATTTTTCAAACATATGTCAAACTTACGCCACATTTTTTCTAATTCCAGATTCTAGTACTGGTACCAGCATCCAGACGGAACAGCAGCAACACAGTGACATGGATGAGACAATCATGTTACAAATGCAGCCATTAATCGAAGGAATCAGCCACCCAGCACCAGTGAGTACACCACCACAGCAAAGCACTCCACCATCACAACACAGCCCAACAACACCAGTAGCACAAGGCCCTGATCAAGTGTTTTGGGACAGTTGGGCTACACAGCAGGCCACTAATCAAGATTGCCTGCGTAGGCAGACCCACATTTTTGCAAACCTACCAGCTCACCTCAGAAGAATCAGCAGAAATATCAGTCGCCAAAATGAACCAACCACCAGAATTGCCAATACCATGGAAATCATGCATGCAGACATTACACATGTCATGGGCAACTTACAATGCATAATGGAAGAACAGCACAGACAACAGCAAAGCTACATCAACATCTTAGAAAACAATCAAATGATCAATGAATCTATCACCAGAATTTTAGAGAATCAAAATGCTGCAACACGTGAACTTAATGCCACCCTCACTAACCTCAATGAAACACTCAGATCCCAGCACCATCAGCAACCAAGCAGCAGTTCTGGTACGACTACTCCGATTCTGTCGCCAGTGTCCTCACTACCAAGGCGCTCCACCAGAGCACGCCAGCACGACAGTGGTAAAGGCATAGGCCAGTCCAAGCAGCCAACCACAAAAAAATAAAAAATAGATACACCGATCTCTGTATAGAGAAGTAAATAAACACATTTAGTAAGTGTAGGTTTGTCACAATATCTATTACACTTACCACCTTGTCAATTTTTTTAAACATCATTAATTATAAGTGTTACAAACAACAACAACAGGATTTTGGCCAAAACATTTATTCTTTCACATCTTTGAATTTTTTAGGAGGAGGACAAAGTTATTTGATCTGCACATTGATGTTAGCATGCAGTAACAAGACCACTTGATTTTTTTCTAATCATTACTCTTTCTAGATTCCAATCATTCTTATATCCTGCAGGCAGACTAATTGGCAGCCATGCAGAATGTCTTTAGCATGCAGTAACAAGACCACATGATTTTTTTCTAAACATTACTCTTTCTAGATTCCAATCATTCTTATATCCTGCAGGCAGACTAATTGGCAGCCATGCAGAATGTCTTTAGCATGCAGTAACAAGACCACTTGATTTTTTTCTAATCATTACTCTTTCTAGATTCCAATCATTCTTATATCCTGCAGGCAGACTAATTGGCAGCCATGCAGATTCATCCATGACCAATACAAATTACAATGTGATTGTTAACTCTTTTACCTTTCTTCTCTGTACAACATTACAAGAATAACACAATTGAGTTGGCTAAAAAGGTCCTAATATGTTGTGATCGAATTTAGATAATTCAGTGCCAAAATGAATGTCATTATTGTTGGGCCATGTTTGTGTGTGTTAAAAATGAGTAATCAGTTTCTTACACATGATGCAGAAACAAAGAAATTGTTTTTTTTTTAAATAAGCACAAATAATGTGTATAATAATGGATATATGTGGCAAACTGTGTATTGACTTACAAATCAGCAAGTTTACTGCAGCAAACATTCCGGAATAAATTATTTTGGATGATACTAAGTTTGTGTCCCTTAAATACGATGGAGCTTCACACATAGGGACACATGTATTCCTCAAGGCTAACATATTATATGTGGAGGAGTGTTTAATTAGGACACAGGTTCTCAAACTCGGTCCTCAGGACCCCACACAGTGCATGTTTTGCAGGTCTCCTCACAGAATCACAAGTGACATAATTAGCTCCACCTGTGAACCTTTTAAAATGTGTCTGTGAGAAATTCATACACCTGTGTTTCTACTGGGTTACCTGCAAAACATGCACTGTGTGGGGTCCTAAGGGCCGAGTTTGAGAACCTGTGCATTAGGACGATACACATAATAATAAAGTAAAATACTAAATAATTTACTATGTGGATTATGTGTGCTTGTAATAAATTATCTGTGCAAGTTTACGATCACTTATCCAGACTTCATGCATGCCACTCATAATCTGTTGTTTTGAGTTATAAAATAAACACAAGACACATGCTACATTTGTTTTGCATAAAGCGAGGGTATGTTTGTATGTCTCAAGGAGACAGACACATTCTGAGTAATGGTTTTTAAAAGAAAAATGGGACAACATATATTTAGGCTTACACAACAAATGAAAGAAGCAAACAAAACTTACCTTAAAAATAATGATTTATGAGGTCTTGCCTAACCTGCCTCCCTACATCTGTACTCCAAGTATCACCAGATGTCTCTAATTCCTCTGCTTGCTGGCTGCTTTCTTCATCCTCCTCCTCCTCAACATGTGGCAGATGTTGTTGCAAACACATGTTATGAAGAAAGCAGCAGCAGCAGAACACAATTTGAGTCACCTTCAAGGGACTATACAACAAAAGGCCACCAGACTTATCCAGACACCGAAACCTAGATTTCAGCACACCAAAACATCTTTCTATCACATTCCGCGTGGACTTCTGTGCATGGTTGTAATTGTGTTCAGCAGGGGTATCAGGTCGGGACAATGGAGTTAGAAGCCAAGAGAAACAGCCATATCCTCCATCACCTAAAAGACAGATATAGTAACGTGATTCATGTTAAGATACAGCAACACATAAGTAACACACTGTGGGGCAGATGTATTAACCTGGAGAAGGCATAAGGAAGTGAAAAACCAGTGATATGTGCAAGGTAATAAAGGCAGCGGACAATCTGTTCCTAAATGATAATTTACATATTGGAGCTGATTGGCTGGTGCCTTTATCACCTTGCACATATCACTGGTTTATCACTTCCTTATGCCTCCTCCAGGTTAATACATCTGCCCCTGTATTTGGACAAAGTAGACACAGGCCTACACATCTGAAATTACATACCCAGCAGCCATCCATCTGGCATTTGTCCGTCCTTAAACTTATCAAAGAGGGATGACTGACTGAGGATGAAGGAGTCATGGCAGCCCCCAGGGTAACCAGCAACAACACTCATTATTTTGAGATTTGCATCACAAACCACCTGCACATTTTTGGAGTGCTCTAGATGACGATTAGTATAGATGTGCTGCCTGCCCCTATGTGGTCTCAGCTGAATGTGTGTGCAATCTATGGCTCCCAGCACATTGGGCATGCCAGCCAGCTCATAGAAATCTACCCTGACGGCATGCCACTGAGACTCCTGGGTAGGGAAGCAGATTGAGGCATCGATGTGGGGCTGCAAAACAGCCAACACCTGTGTGTATATTTGAAAGAAAAATAAACATGAGATTTTAGGACAGAACTGGCCACCGAGTAATTAAAACCAACCAAAAACAGAGGAGGTAGTTAGGTATACATCACCTGTGTTAATATTCTTGAAAATGAGAGCTGTGAGTTTCCTATGACATCCCCAGACACAGCCTGAAAGCTGCCAGTAGCCATAAAGTGCAACACAGCCAGGAGTTTGTGCAGGCCTGAGACAGAGCGAGAGCGTGCTGTCTCAGGGTCTAGGCCCAGTTTGACAAGGTCATACAGACGGAAAATGTTGTTACGATTTAGACGGAACATCTGTATGACCGTATCATCGGACAATGCGTTCAAGTTTAAACGCCCCCTAAAAAAACAAGGCCTGCGCAGCCTCCGCAGAACCTGTACAACCTGCTGACCATGTTCAGTTTCTTGGCCCTGGTTACTTACAGGCTGATGTCTGAGTCTGAGGAATCCCACAGCACACAAAATATCACTGGCCCACAGTCCTGCTGCCATTTCTGCATAGGCGTAGGCAGCTAATTTTATTAGGGGGTGCACCGCAGGAGGGGCATGTCTAGCACCGCCTTTTGGGCGTATCTAGCACTATTTTACATTCTCTCAGTAAAATCAGTGGCTTTATCTAATTTCTGTCATGACTGAGGTTTTGTGAACCCGGTGTTAGTGAAGTCTGTGCGGGCGACTGGAGGATTATATGAATACTACCACTGACCTGGTTTGGGAGTGTTGTGGACTCTGGGTTTCTTCCGGTGACTGGGAAGAGGAACTGCAGCAGAGATGGCCGAATCTAGGTTCTCCTCATGCAGGATTAGGTCGGCAGACAGGAGGCATGTGTGGACGCTGAAGGTCTCCTGAAAGACAGAACTGGAAAGGCACTGATGAATCAGTGAAGAATACCAGGTATAATTGTGCTAAAGAGCACGGGGTGCTTGGAGACACTGAGATGCTTGGGGACACTGAGGTGCTTGGGGACACTGAGGTGCTTGGGGACACTGAGGTGCTTGGAGACACTGAGGTGCTTGGAGACACTGAGGTGCTTGGAGACACTGAGGTGCTTGGAGACACTGAGGTACTTGGAGACACTGAGGTACTTGGAAACACTGAGGTACTTGGAAACACTGAGGTGCGTGGAGGCACTGGGGTGCGTAGAGACACTGGGGTGCGTAGAGACACTGGGGTGCGTAGAGACACTGGGGTGCGTAGAGACACTGGGGTGCTGAGGCACGGAGGTGCTGGAAGCACGGAGATGCTGAGGCACGGAGGTGCTGTGGCATGGAGGTACTGAGGCACGGAGGTGCTGAAAGCACGGAGGTACTGAGGCACGGAGGTGCTGAGGCACGGAGGTGCTGAGGCACGGAGGTACTGAGGCACGGAGGTGCTAAGGCACGGAGGTACTGAGCTCTGGAGATCCCAACTACAACAGTAGTAAAACTGAAACACGACAGCTGTGGTTTTCAGTGGAGAACACGGAATTCAGTACTGTGCCTTTAAGACGAAACATTGCAGCTGTGCCTTTACATTGAGACTCAGGGAAATGGTGAAATCAAATGGCAACACACAAGTAAACCAAACGGTAACAAGGGAACAGAGTTTCCACAGGAACTTAGGTACAAAGGTTACCTTAAGGGAGCTCAGCATAAAGACTCACACAAGGCTGTATGTGACACGAGGAACTGGCCCCGTTTCTAAATCAGCCTCCTGATTTATACTTCCTGGTCCTTGGTGATTGGTGAGCAGGATTAGGTGATGCAGAGAGTCTCAGGCTGGCAGAGGATTGAACAACTCTGGGTCAGGTGAACAGTCACTGTCATGTGACTACTCTAGCCTAGGCTGTGATGTGGAATGTGTTAGGTTCCTGGTGCTCAGAACAAGGGAGATGTTCATGAAGTGAGTCCAGAGCACCAGGACGTAACGCTGGGAAAGGGGAATGGAAAGGGAATAGCCCCTGGCGCCCTAACTCTGTTGTCTCACCCGTGCTATCGGAAATCCCTTGCGAGACTATGGTTTCTTGAGCCCTTGGCAGCCACGTTTGAAGGGCGGATTATGTCTGCCCAACTCCGGTGCCCCCCGGTCTTAATGAGAGACAAAGGGAAATCCGAGGCAGAATGATAACAAGAGGACCTCTAACTAAGCAAACAGGCCAGGGGCTACAAGCTAACTAAAAACCTAAAGTATGTGCGGAGAAACCGCCAAAGGAAAAGAACAACAAAGGAAATGCTGATCACACGCCGACACAATACCTTTGTGTACCGGCGGTGACAGCATAAGCAGAACCCTCTGCAAAACACCAGGGACAGAAACAATAATGGAATACAGCGGCCTAGGCCAACGGACGCGGGAGAGCCGCTACTCACGGAACCGGTACGAATACTGGCAAACGGACAGGAACTTCTAATGCTGCCGACACCGACTCTCAGAACTGGAGGACAGGCAGAATCCCAAACGACAGACCGGTGGACACCAGGAAGCCAGAAGACTTGACCAGGGACAGGCAAAGCCACTGGAACTCAGGGCAGGAACGCCTCACAGCAGGACACGGGATCAGACACAGGAATCGACACAGGGACTGACACAGGAATCAACACAGGGACTGACAGGAACCAGCTCACACTTCAAGCAGACTGCAAACCAAGGAATATCACCAGCGTCTGTGAATTGCAGTCAGCCAGCATATAACAGAGAGGCCTAATTAATAATCCCATGCAGCTGCCCTGTTGCATGATTCCAAACTGACAAGATGCAATTAGCAGCCAGGTGAGGCTGAACACATGGGAACAAGCTGCAATTACACAGACTCACCAGCGGCAGCAGACAAGAGTATTCTAAAACAGAGCAACAGGAAATCCTGGCATGCAAGACAACTTTATAAACATAAAATAGGAATGAACCACTACCTGTGGTTCATAACAGTATCCCCTCCTTAAGGGTGAGCTCCGAGCACCCCATGACACCCACGGGGAACATAAACAGAAGTATAACATGAAATATAGAACAAAACTGCAAAACAGGAATGAGCCACAGCCGTGGCTCATAACAGAATGAGGCCTAGCAGGCCGAGAGAACACTGAAGCCTGGACTTCTGCAAAACACAGGATGCTGGCTTTTAGACCTAAAGTTCAGATTACTGAATTCAGCCTCACACAGGAGATCACCACAGGTGGAGCTAATTAACTATTACCTCTCAGGCAGAGAACTCAGGAAAACTCAGTGCTGACAAGCTGTTTAACTCCGTGAGTGAAAAGACACAGGATCCAGGACAGATGGCAGGGGTAAGTCACCAAATATAAAACCTACAGTCAGGATTGTGACAGTATCCCCCTCTTCAAGGGTGGACTCCGGACACCCATCTTGAATCTTAGAGGAACTTGAGAAATTCATACAGAAGAATTTAGGACCTTCGTTGATGCAGATTCCAAAGGTTTAGGACTAAATTCTTTAACTACAGCGTTACTAAAAGTCTGTAAGTCATGGAACACAGGATCATTACTCTCAAAGAGCATGTTGGCCCACTCCAAAGCTCTTCCTCTGAATGCCAGGAACAGATATCGAGTAACGTTGGAAGAAGTTACTGCACCTGAAGGATCAGACTCCATCCGAGAGAGAAATTGTTCAACCAGAGCGGCATATTGCAATAAATCTCCATCAAAGTAAATAGGTGGAAAACCATCAGACGAAAGCTTAGAGGATGAAACTGAAGAAAGCTTTGGCTGGACGAGTAGGACTGGATTGGATCCGAGGATACTTGAATTGGCTGGAGCCAAAGGAGAGTGACCAGGCTGGTCCTGGAGTATTGCTGGACCGGCTGGAACCGGGACGGACTGACCAGGCGGAGCCTGGAGTATTGCTGGACCGGCTGGAACCGTGACGGACTGACCAGGCAGGGCCTGGAGTATTGCTGGACCGGCTGGAACCGGGACGGACTGACCAGGCAGGGCCTGGAATATTGCTGGACCGGCTGGAACCGGGACGGACTGACCAGGCAGGGCCTGGAGTATTGCTGGACCGACTGGAACCGGGACGGACTGACCAGGCTGGGCCTGGAGTATTGCTGGACCGGCTGGAACCGGGACGGACTGACCAGGCTGGGCCTGGAGTATTGCTGGACCGGCTGGAACCGGGATGGACTGAGCCCTTTCTTCACGGGGCTGAACTAAGGCAAGAGCCCCCTCTTCACGGGGCTGGGCTGAGGCAAGAGCCCCCACTTCACGGGGCTGGGCTGAGGCAAGAGCCCCCTCTTCACGGGGCTGGGCAGCACTCTGTAGAATCTCTGGCTGGGCTGCACTCTGTAGAATCTCTGGCTGGGCAGCACTCTGTAGAATCTCTGGCTGGGCAGCACTCTGTAGAATCTCTGGCTGGGCAGCACTCTGTAGAATCTCTGGCTGGGCAGCACTCTGTAGAATCTCTGGCTGGGCAGCACTCTGTAGAATCTCTGGCTGGGCAGCACTCTGTAGAATCTCTGGCTGGGCAGCACTCTGTAGAATCTCTGGCTGGGCAGCACTCTGTAGAATCTCTGGCTGGGCAGCACTCTGTAGACTCTCTGGCTGGGCAGCACTCTGTAGACTCTCTGGCTGGGCAGCACTCTGTAGACTCTCTGGCTGGGCAGCACTCTGAAGACTCTCTGGGGCTGGACGCTCTGAACCCCTCACTGGGGCTGGACGCTCTGAAGACGCCCCTCCTGGGGCTGGACGCTCTGAAGACGCCCCTCCTGGGGCTGGACGCTCTGAAGACGCCCCTCCTGGGGCTGGACACTCTGAAGACGCCCCTCCTGGGGCTGTGGACACGGACTCCTCTGTGACTGTAAATGGCTTGAACATTCTTCTCTGGACACCCAACTTGGGATAAGGTCTTTTAACCACCGGACCCCAGTCATAAATTTGAGTCTCTCTCAGAAGAGTAGCCTTCTTGATACCCCCGTCAGCAGCAGAAGGATCGGATACTGTGGATGACTTGTAGACATGAGCACTATGATACTGAGATTTGTCACTATTACCTGGCTTGCGAAGAATGCAGTCTTTAACAAAATGACCAGAATTTCCACAGTAAAGACAGAGATGTAGCTCCTTACGCCGCTGACGTTCAGCTTCAGAGAGCTTGGGCTGTGGATAGCTCTGATGAAAAACTTTCCCTTGCGCAGAGGAAGAGACTCTATTAACTGGATGGGACAAAACAGGATCAACAACGTTGGTAGTATTCCTGAGGAGATCAGGCATCACAGAGAGAATACTAGGCAAAAGTTCTTGTAACTGTAGTAACATCTGGTAGAAAATCTGCAGTTGGTCAGGAGTCTTAGAGCAGAAGGTCAGAGAATCTCTGGAGGACGAATTCCGCTGCAGACACTGTGCCAATTGATGCTGAGTCGACTCCAGACCTTCCAAGCGTCCTGCAATATTGCTTAGGAGGTCATGCGTCAGACAAACACTTTCGGCCGGGTCCATGTGGCCAGTTCCCTTGATGAAGTCCTCATGCTAGGACGAAACGCGTTGGGACAGGGACTTGATGCTTACCCCTTGGACTTCCCACTTACGGACAGATAAGCTGTTTTTTAATTTCAATCCTGTACGTTTGATACCTGCTATTACAGATAGAGAATCTGCCTGAATACCCCTTTTTATGGTTTTTCCATATGCGGACAGATAAGCTGTTTATAATTTTTAATTCTGTACGTGCGCTACCTACATTTATGATCAGACGAGCTGTTTCTTAATTGTTTTTACCTGCCACCTGCGTTTGTGGCAGGATTGTTGTCTAATAAATTGTTACTGTTTTTACTGTTTTTATTACATCAAATTATTGGAACCGGCAAAGTTCCTAATGCTTGTACCTTTGCAAAACGTTTGAAAACAGTACACACTATGTTGCTTTTATCTCTCTTTTACATGTTTTACTTCTGAGAATCATCAGGCTGAAAGTTTTATGAGCTAAGTTATCTTTTTATATATAAATTTCCACACTAACACTATTAGGCGCTCTTATTTACTTCATTTCCTAATATATATATATATATATATATATATATAATTTTATTCCCCTTGGCTGGCCTGCCCCCCTCTCCCCCCCTCCGCTTTCCCCTGCAGCATGCAGTGTGAGGTGACTTACTGCCTCAGTGACACTGACACTGGATGTGTCGCTTGGTCCGACGGCAGCTCCAAGTCCTTCTGAGTGGCGCGTGAAGGCAGGGGCAGGGAACCCGCACAGTGCACTGAGAGCGCGGGCGGGGAGGGAGGGCTTGTCACATCGCGAGGCATAGTGCAACGTCAGTCAGTTTCCCCCCCTTGGCCGGACGTATACTGTTTAGCGTCCACAGCGGGCACAGGCGCAGCGGGGTGGGAGGAGCAGTGCAGCAATGAGAAGTCCAGGTCTCAGCGGCATCTGTAGCCTGCGTGGCGTGTGGGTGGTGCCGGACATTAGGGGGTGCCTGTGCACACCAGGCACCCCCCGTGCGCACGCCTATGCATTTCTGAGAGTAGGTGGATTGAAAGATCCTTTTATAGGCATCCTAATTCAGGTCTGAGTGATTTGTTAGTTGCAACACATGTAAACACGCCTAAAAAAAGCAGGTATATTTTTTTGCCGCTTTTTTTAACGAATCGCAAAAAAATACGACCGCAATTGTGCACTCAAAGACTAACACCCAAATACGAATGAATAGTGAATACCCGTGTTGTATGAAATAACAGCCGCGTTTGACCGATGGTCTATTCATTCGTATTTTTTAACATAGCCGTTAAAACCATTACGAATAGCCCAAACACTGCCGAGATTTGTGCTTAGTGAATTCCCGTGTTGGGACTTAGAAAAAAAACCACAAATCGGTCAAACTCGGATTATTAGTAAATATAGGCCCACGTTAATCGTAAAGTATGAAAAAGGTTTTTTTTTAAAATGAAAAAATCGTGAAAAACTCATGTCGATCTTTTGCCCTGTCGACCTTGCACATGTCGACCTAATGAACCTGTCGACATAGATACCATGTCGACCTAGTGCATGTCGACCTTTAGTGGTCGACCCAATGCATGTCGACCTAACGACCGCAACCCACATAGCAGTTAGGTGCTGATTGGCTGGCACTTTACCTTCGTCCTTACTATCTTTCTCCAAGACTTACTGTAGTATGTAGACCCCATAGTTTTGTATTAACCAGAATCATCATTCAGCTGTATGTATCAGCTCACCATGGCATACTGTGTGGGTCAAGAAACCCACTTGTGGTATATGTGTTGGATACAAGATGTGTTTAATGTCTAAACCTTTAACAGCTAGATATGTTGACTTAATATAGACTATGGGGTGTATCCAATTAGAAGCGATCCGTTTTCGGCAGTCAAAAATGGCCTGATATTGCTATTTTTGACCAATGGCCATTATCGCGATATCCAATTAAAGGCCTAAAACTAACTCACGACTGTGCTATAACACATGAGATCTGGGATAAGCTCCCGATCCCATGTGTTATCGCGGTGACCACTTTTCGCTTGAGGCACCCCGAAGCATAATCCTCGATAAATGCTGGTATCACGGAGAGGAGCGCACCGTATCGTGGCTAATTAGATAGCCCCTGGTGAACCAATTAGCAGTGGTAAATTACCAGTGCTAATAGGATACCCCCCTATGAATTCAGTTGTGAATTATAAAGTTTTTAGGGTGACCATATTATCCCTTTAACCTGGGACACTCATGGATTACACAGGTTCTGTGACTGGCTGACTACAAGCCTGCATTTCACCTGGTTTTAAGCAGCCACAGAATATGTGTAAAGCTAGCCATACATCAGAACGATTTCTCTCCAACCAGCCAACTTTTTGGCTGGTTTGAAAGATAATCAGGCAGTGTGTCGGAGCAAACGATTATCAGCCGTTTGCTCCCACATGCTAAAAAATGGCCAAAAAAGGTTGGGCCAACTAGTTGGGAAAATCAAACCGGTTTGATTTTCCCAACTAATCATTCAGGTGTAGGGAGAACTTTTCCCTCAACTGAACGATAAGTAGGCGGACACTGGCCAGCAGTGTCTGCCTACTTCTTCTCCTTCACTGCCAGTCTAGAATCTCCGGCAGCAGCGGCATTGTGGTGCGGGAGCCGGTTCAGTGGCAGCTGTGGCAGTCTATCACTGCTGCCGGGCTGCCCCTGTCACCCCGGTGGAGGCAGAAGTGGTCCTGGAGCTGGGAGGAGGTTCAATGGCAGCTGCGGCAGTCTATCACTGCTTCCGGGCTGCCCCTGTCACCCCGGCGGAGGCAGAAGTGGTCCTGGAGCCTGAAGGAGGTTCAGGGGCAGCTGTGGCAGTCTATCACTGCTGCTGGGCTGCCCCTGTCACCCCGGCAGCGGCGGTACTGCCTGGCTGTAATCCAGAGCTGGATTAAGGGGGCCCCCACAACCTGCATCACTGAACCTGGCACCTACAGCGATTTACAGCAAAATGAGCTTCCAGCGCTGGCGGCTGTCTAATGACAAGAACAGGGCCTCCCGCAACCTGCAGCACTGCACCTGGAACCGGCAGCGGCTCACAGCAAAATGGGCTGCCAGTGCCGGCGGCCGTCTAATGGCAAGAACATAGGTTGAGAAGTGAAAGCCTGCACAAGCCAGGCTCATTCTCGGTATAATCAAACTGTCTGGCCAACGCACGAGCTGCAGGGAAGGACTAGGAGGCGGCAGGCAGGATGATATTGGGACTCGGGAGATGAGCAAGCTTTTCAGGAGTCTCTACAGATATTTACAACCACTTGTTTCAAACTAGCATCAGTGACATCGGAAAAAGTAAGACAGTAGTGGGGGGGGGGGGGTTTCAGTTGTCAATCTACAGGAAATTATATATATTTATATATATATATATATATATATAAAATACACTATATATATATTGTAACACTGTAGGGGTGCAAGGTGCCTTTTCCCGGGGAATATGGCAGCCCGCAGCAGCTGAGGAACAACACAAGTCCAGTTTCTGGTACAACTGACCCCGGCCAGTTTTATTGAAACAGAAAATAAAACAAACCCCAAAATAAAAATACCTTGCCTGTCCGGCACTAACTAAACATAAGATGTTCCTAACTGTCACTAAACAAAACACAGAGTTCTTCAGTACATACTGTATAGCTTACTTGCATCAGAAAGCGTGTCTCTCACACACAGATCCTGCAGCCTTCCCAGGCAGTCTGCCCATACTAATCAGGTTAGAAGCACTATATCACTCTTACACAGCTGAAACCCTGATTAGCCCTCTGTGAGGCCAAAGACCCGAACTGGGCCCAATGTCTAGAACTCGCCTTATCTCTCTCTCAGAGTCTTTTCCCAGCTTTTACAGCAAACTGAAAAGGTTCAGACAAAACAAAAAGCATTTTTCCTAGAAGTTAACATTTTCTAAAACATGTAAGACAAGAACCTGGGACAAATATACCTGCCCTCAAACACTATCCCAGTGTTCTTGTCACATATCCCCCTCCCCTGTTTCGACCTAGGGGCCGGAACACTTGTAGCCCCCAAACAGAAGATGCGAGACAATGCATCTGCGTTGGCCAATTGTGTTCCCGGTCTATGTTCGACAGTAAACTTAAAGTCCTGCAACGCTAGAAACCATCTAGTTACACGAGCATTCTTGCCTCTATTTACATACATCCATTTTAAAGGGGCATGGTCTGTCACTAGTCTGAATTGTCTACCCAAGAGGTAATATCTCAAGGTATCTAGTGCCCACTTAATGGCCAAAGTCTCCTTTTCCACAATGGCATACCTTTTTTCATGCTCATTGAGTTTCCTACTCAAATAAATGATAGGGTGTTCGTCCCCATCTCTGGTTTGGGACAGCACAGCACCTATCCCTACCTCTGAGGCATCTGTCTGTACCACAAATTCTTTTGAAAAATCTGGTGTTATCAACACCGGTTGTGAACACAAAGCCACTTTTAATGCTTGGAACGCCTTTTCTGCATCAGGGTTCCATTTCACCACATTTGACTGCTTCCCTTTGGTAAGGTCTGACAACGGCACCGCTGTGGTCGCAAAATTAGGAATAAACCGTCTATAGTACCCAGTAATTCCCAAAAAAGCCCTTACCTGTTTTTTATTCACTGGACGAGGCCAGTTTTGAATAGCATCAACTTTATTCAATTGGGGCCTAATCAGACCTCTGCCTATGGTGAAGCCCAAGTATTTGACCTCCTCCATTGCGAGGCAGCACTTCTTTGGGTTAGCAGTTAACCCTGCCTCTCTGATTGAGTCCAGTACTGCTTGTACTTTAACCAAATGGGACCCCCAGTCTGTACTGTGAATTACCACATCATCCAAATAGGCAGCTGCATATTTTCTATGGGGCCTCAAAATTTTATCCATCGCCCGTTGAAAGGTTGCTGGAGCCCCATGCAACCCAAAGGGTAACATCTTATACTGGTACAGCCCCTCCGGAACCGAAAAGGCTGTTTTTTCTTTGGCGCTATCAGATAAAGGTATTTGCCAGTAACCTTTGGTCAGGTCCAATGTGGTGAGAAACCTGGCTGTTCCCAGCCTTTCTACAAGCTCATCCACACGGGGCATGGGGTATGCGTCAAACTTGGACACCTCATTTAACTTACGAAAGTCATTACAGAAGCGTATGCTACCGTCGGGCTTCGGGATGAGCACTATGGGACTGGACCACTCACTGTTAGACTCCTCTATGACTCCAAGTTCTAACATGGTTTTAACTTCCTTAGAAATAGCTTCTCGCTGAGCTTCAGGAATCCTATATGGCTTTAAATGAACCCTGACCCCTGGTTCTGTGACAATGTCATGTTTTATTATGGTCGTTCGGCCAGGCAGCTCTGAAAATACCTCCCTATTTTGGATGAGAAATTCTTTAACCTGATTGTTCTGATCAGCTGATAATGTCTCTGACACCTTCACTGCGGGAAGCAATCGGGGTGAAGACACCGAAGGGCAAGGCTCCGCTGACAGAGACAACCTATCTTTCCAGGGTTTGATTAAGTTAACATGGTAGATCTGTTCGGGTTTTCTCTTTCCCGGCTGGTATACTTTGTAATTAACCTCATTCACTTTTTCCCTAATCTCAAATGGACCCTGCCATTTAGCTAGGAATTTGCTTTCCACAGTGGGTACCAAAACAAGAACTCTATCTCCAGGAGCAAATTCCCGTATCTTGGCACTCCGGTTATAGACCCTCTGTTGAGCACTTTGGGCCTGTTCCATGTGCTCTCTGACAACAGGTACCACGGCTGCAATCCTATCCTGCATTTGTGTTACATGCTCAATAACGCTTCTATAAGGAGTGGGCTGTCCTTCCCACGTCTCTTTGGCAATATCCAACAGCCCTCTGGGGTGTCTACCATACAACAAATCAAATGGAGAAAACCCCGTAGAGGACTGAGGGACTTCTCTGATGGCCATTAACAAGTAGGGCAACAAACAATCCCAGTTTTTCCCATCTCTCTCAACAACCTTTTTTAACATACTTTTTAATGTTTTATTAAACCTTTCCACCAACCCGTCAGTTTGGGGATGGTAGATGGACGTCCTGAGGTGAGTGACCTTAAATAACTTGCACAATTCTTTCATGATCCTTGACATAATTGGAGTACCTTGGTCAGTCAAAATTTCTTTTGGTATTCCCACTCTACTAAATACCTGCACCAGCTCCCTAGCTATCGCCTTGGTTGTGATAGTGCGTAAAGGGACAGCCTCAGGATATCGAGTGGCATAGTCCATAATTACCAGGATATACTGATGGCCCCGAGCAGACTTTAACAAGGGCCCCACGAGATCCATGGCTATTCTGTCAAACGGGACCTCTATAATAGGCATGGGAACTAGTGGGCTCCTGAAATGGGGTCTAGGGGCATGATACTGGCATTCAGGACAGGAAGAACAATATTCAGACACTTCTTTATAAACCCCTGGCCAAAAGAACCTTTGTAAAACTCTTTCAGTGGTTTTTTCTGCCCCTAAATGTCCTGCGGTAACGTGACTATGAGCTAAATCTAGTACCGTTCTCCGATAAGGCTGGGGAACTACCAGCTGTTCCACCACATCCTCACCCCTTTTGACAATGTGGTACAAGAGCTCATTACAGATGGCCATGTGGGGATACGTAACCCTGTCACCTGGTACCACAGGTTCCCCATTAACAATCTTAACATTCTCTCTAGCCTTTATTAAGGTAGGATCCTTTAACTGTTCAGACGCAAACAGATCCTTCTTTACCTCCAGGTCAGGCACGCTTTCAGTTCTAACTACTATGTCTCTGTTCCCGGCAAGAGGGTCCTCACTGGACTCCCCATCTGTCACTTCCCCAGCCAAACTAGCAAAAGGCAAAGGGCCAGAAAGTTCAGAAGACCCACGTACATCCATAAAATCACCGGTATTATCAACTGGCTCTTTACTTCTCACATCTGTTGATAACCGTGATTCCCACAGTTTCCAAAAATGAGGAAAATCCCTCCCTATTATGGCCTCATGCACCAAGGTAGGGACCAGTCCCACTTTAACCATTGCTGACCCACAACAAGTTTCTATATTCACCTCAGCAGTGGCATAATGTTGGGTATCCCCATGTATGCAAGTTACCCCAATAGGTATTTGCTGGACCTTTAAGGGGTTCACTAACCCAGCTTTCACGAGGGTAACTAAACTTCCTGAATCTAGCAAGGCCTCTACCCGGTTACCTTCTAAGAACACATCACACATTTGTTTTTCCAGCTCAGGTGAAGGTACCACAGTACAAGCTAACCTAGCAAAGAAAGACATTCTGCGACATTCAAAGGCAGCATCACATTGCATGGGTTCTTGCGTGACTGGGCAATTGGCAATAACATGACCTGGCATACCACACCTAAAACATTTAACCACACGATTATCAACCCATTTGGGCAGCATAGACCGTTCTAGCCCCATTGGCCTGTTTCCAGGGCCAGTGTTTACAGTCTCTCCAGCCTTGCGTTCTCTTAACCGCCCAGCAACGTTTTCCCACGGAACAGTCTTACCAGTCTTTACTGAAGGGCGCTGTCGAGGACCTATGGGTTGCTGGGTGGTCATCAGTAGTTCCTCTGCTGCCAAATACCTCTCTACCATGTCCACTAATTGGTCAGCAGTACCCGGGTTTCCATGGCTCACCCACTTGCGCAGGACCATGGGCAAAGATCTCAAGTAGCGGTCCATGACGACTCTTTCCACCATCTGGGGACCAGTTAATGTCTCTGGCTGCAGCCATTTTTTTGTTAGCTGAATAAGGTCGTGCATCTGGGAGCGCGGAGGCTTCTCCATGGCGTACAGCCAACGGTGCACCCGTTGTGCTCGTACTGACAGCGTGACTCCCAGGCGGGTCAGGATCTCAGTCTTTAGTTTATCATAGTCCCGAGCCTCAGCAGGGCTTAAATCAAAGTAAGCTTTTTGGGGCTCACCTGACAGGAAAGGTGCCAGCAGACTGGCCCACTGTGCTTTCGGCCAGTTCTCACGCTCGGCAGTCCTTTCAAACGTGGTCAGATAGGCCTCCACATCATCAGCCTCTGTCATTTTCTGCAGGAAGTGACTGGCTCGTATAGAACTAGAGCTGGTTGGAGCACTGACGGCCACATCTCCAACCCGAGCTGCAAGTCTCTGCACCACTTCTGTTAAGGCCTCTCTATCCTGACGCTGTTGCCTGTAAAGTTCATCAACAACTGCCTGCTGTTGTCTCTTATTTTCCTCCATTGCCACCTGCTGTAGTCTCCAATTTTCCTCCATTGCCACCTGCTGCTGTCGGTTGGCCTCCTGCTGAGCCGCTGTAGCTTGCAGCAAGGCTTTAAGCAGATCCTCCATGTCAACAGATTTTTCAGGCGGCTTTGCAGCTGCTTTCACCCAGGACATATATCAAACCCTCAGGGGTGAGTCTCAGTAACTTCACACTGGGCTGTATCTGCATAAACCACCGTTTTCTGCAGGCCTCACAAAGCTGCTGCTTTCACTTATGCGCAGAACGGCCTGCTCGCATTCTCCACCAAGTTGTAACACTGTAGGGGTGCAAGGTGCCTTTTCCCGGGGAATATGGCAGCCCGCAGCAGCTGAGGAACAACACAAGTCCAGTTTCTGGTACAACTGACCCCGGCCAGTTTTATTGAAACAGAAAATAAAACAAACCCCAAAATAAAAATACCTTGCCTGTCCGGCACTAACTAAACATAAGATGTTCCTAACTGTCACTAAACAAAACACAGAGTTCTTCAGTACATACTGTATAGCTTACTTGCATCAGAAAGCGTGTCTCTCACACACAGATCCTGCAGCCTTCCCAGGCAGTCTGCCCATACTAATCAGGTTAGAAGCACTATATCACTCTTACACAGCTGAAACCCTGATTAGCCCTCTGTGAGGCCAAAGACCCGAACTGGGCCCAATGTCTAGAACTCGCCTTATCTCTCTCTCAGAGCCTTTTCCCAGCTTTTACAGCAAACTGAAAAGGTTCAGACAAAACAAAAAGCATTTTTCCTAGAAGTTAACATTTTCTAAAACATGTAAGACAAGAACCTGGGACAAATATACCTGCCCTCAAACACTATCCCAGTGTTCTTGTCACAATATATATATATATATATATATATATATATATATACACTGCAACACAGTAGTGCTTTTTTTGGTTACCAATTAAGATGAAATTATATCAATTGTAAAGCGCAATGGAATTTGCTGCGCTATATAAGAAACTGTTAATAAATAAATAAATGTATGTGTGTATATGTATAAATATAATTGGTGTAGTGCCCGGCACTTCAGTCTTTCTGTCAAGATATTTTCCAAGTGTCAGGGCCGTCTTAACAGCAGTGTGGGCCCCTGGGCACAGCAATACACTGGGGCCCCTACCCATCCTCCATTGGTGGGGGATGCTATCAGCGGCAGCTTTGATGTCCCACGGGCGGTAGGGGGTGTTCTATCTTCCTCTCAGCATGTAGGACCTGGAGCAGTAATTTCTGCTAATTGCTCCTTTACTGCACAGATGGGGAGGGAGGGAGAACACTAAACTGTAGAATGGAGCATTGGGCTGAATGAAGGATGAAGGTGCCCTGGTACATCACTTCCGGGGTGGTAGGGGGTGTTTAATTCGCAGGGGAGGGGTGGATAGAGGAGTGGGCTTAATATTCATCATTTTCTGGTGGGAGGGCAGCTTGCTTGACTGCAGATATCTCCAGTTCCTGGAAATAGATTTCTTAGATTTGAATGGGATAACATATTAGAGAGTCCCTCCTTTCAGAAGGTTCTGGGGACTTGGGGATCAGAGGTCAGGAGCCAGAGCAATCCACTAACGAAAATATAAAACTGCATATTAGGCGTGTGGAGCTGGAGCAGGGACCAGCTGCTTGACGGCTGATATCTCTGGTTCTGGGCATAGTAGAGACAAGCTGCCAGTGTCCACCGAAAGGGGAGAGTCCCAGATTTTGGAGTACACTCTAAGTGAGACAGAGCCCGAGAGATCTGGCTGGGAAGAGCAATTAACAGGCTCGGATGGGGACCAATGCTTTGAAGTCAGATATCTCTGGTTCCACAGGTCCGATTTTCAAAAATCTGGTACCCCTGGAAAGAGGGGACCCCCAGCTATCAGTATATGGCCCTTATACTCCTGGGGCCCTTGGGCAAGAGCCCATTGAGCCCATACGAAAAGACGGCCCTGCAAAGTGTCTTCCAAGAATAAATACAAAGACTGGATTTGGAGGCATGGTCATAAATATCATAAGATGTCCACATACTTCTACATTTTGTTTTTAATTACAAAACTGTCCCCAGTTAATGCAGAGGATGAGATCGACACTTCAAACATATCATGAGCATAATTGTATAATTAATACACTAATGTATATGTAAGAAATTTGTGTTAATTCATTTGCCCTCACTGCATGTGGCAAGAGCTGCATACATGGCTGCGGATACTTTCCTCGCTTGAATAATACTGTATGTATGCGCTAAATAGAACAGACAGATGCCCATGTAAAATACATGTTTAATAGCTGCCTAGATTTTCAGTTCCATTGTGTAGTCTGGACACATCTGTTACATTCTATTCACAGGCAAAGGTAACTATGAAACAATTTGCTACTTTTTAACAAAGCCTATTGAATCAGAGTTAAATATCTGGTCTGAAGAACTATGGGGCCGATTCAGCATCAGTCGCTATTATGCTAAAATCACTATGAAGCGATTTCAGCACATGTGCGCATGCACGTACACCGTTGTGGTGACGGGGTGCAAACACAGCACTTTGTGGGTGTCGACGCACTGTTTGGGGGGCGCATGCCGGACAAATATTTATGCAAAACATGCAGGAGTAGGCAGACACTGTCTGCCTACTTTGGTGACATCACAAGTTGGACAGAAGTTAACATGATGAAAAGTTGGTTAGATGTGTGGAGCACTGATGAAAAGTTGGTTAGATGTGTGGAGCACTGATGAAAAGGGTATCCGGACTCCAGGTCGACAACAAAAAGGTCGACACACCTTATGTCGACGCCAATTGGTCGACACACCTTATGTCGACATGGACAAAAGGTCGACATGGACAAAAGGTCGACAGGAACAAGGTCGACATGTAAAAAGGTCGACATGAGTTTTTCGCAATTTTTTTCTTTTTTGGAACCTTTTCATACTTAACGATCCACGTGGACTACGATTGGAACGGTAATCGGTGCCGAGCGAAGCGGAGCGAAGGCACCATGCCCGAAGCATGGCGAGCGAAGCACTAATTGGGGTTCCCCGTCATTCTACGAAGAAAACGACACCAAAAAAACATAAAAAAACTCATGTTGACCTTTTTCCATGTCGACCTTGTTCCTGTCGACCTTTTGTCCATGTCGACCTTTTGTCCATGTTGACCTAAGGTGTGTCGACCAATTGGCGTCGACCTAAGGTGTGTCGACCTTTTTGTTGTCGACCTGGAGTCCCAGACCCGATGAAAAGTTGGTTAGATGTGTGGAGCACTGTTTTAGTTGGACAGACAGGTTGGATGGTTGGAAGTTTGGAAAGTTGGAGGAAAGTTGGTCTGATGTATGGCTAGCATAAGTCATTGATGACCCAGGTTAAAGGGATAATATCGTCAGCCTATTTTAGGGAAATATATTTTCACCACCTATCTGTTCAGTGCCCACTGCAAATAAATCAGAAATGTGTGAAATAATAGGAAAACAGTACATTAAAGTAATGAAATAATCAGGATTGGTTTACATGTATATTTTAGGATCAACAGGACTGTAAGCAGCATGACAAGACAAACAAGGGCATTGTCAAGACAAACAGGGGGATTGATGGGACTACAGCTCCAGGCCTGCACATAAAAATCGACCCATCGCCAGGATAGCATGATGATGACAACATGGTCTGAGCAGAGCTCCTCCACATCTCACTATAGGTCCTTTATCATTTTCAGCCAGCCCTCTGTCTGTCTGTCTGTCTGTCTGTCTATCTATTTAACATGTAGGTTAAAATACGCTTACATGACATGGTCAGCAGACGTATGGTGTGAGTAACCCTGCATGACTGAGCTGCTCAGAGAGGTTTAGCGACCTGTCACTTTTTTAAAATTTTGCGTCTTAATCACAACACAGATACAGTGAAATACCACTGCAAGTGAACTACAGACCCTGGGTTACAACTTTAACTGCACAGGAATTAGTTTTTAACATGTACAAAGTCGCAGATGAAGCACATGGGAATTTAGTGTAAGAAAAAGCAGCAGCTGCTGTACCGTAGCACTTCGTATATACAGTAGATTCAGACTCGGTCACACACAGAGATAGATGTATAAATGTCACACATCAAATTGATCAGTGCAATTTAGCAAAGACATTTTGTTGCTTCTAGTTTTATTTGTGCAAGTAAGATGCTCACTTTGATTAAAAAAATATTTTTATATAACATTTAGGTTAACATAAGCATACCTTACAATTTGAGATGTCATATCAGCAGATACTGTTAATATCTGCTAATTTTCTACATAGCAGTGACCTTTCTACCAAAGTTGAGTGACATCACCAAACTTGTTTATGATTTAAGCAAATCACATGGCCAGCAAAGTGAAGTGAAATATCACATCCGGCATGCATTTTTCCCTATCTATCTATCTATCTATCTATCTATCTATCTATCTATCTATCTATCTACAGGTGAAGGAAGAGGCGACACTCAAACAGACGTCTTTAGACAAAGAATAACGTGGTCAGTTATAGACGTTATTCTTTGTCTAAAGACGTCTGTTTGAGTGCCGCCTCTTCCTTCACCTGTATCTAGAGGTTTTCGCCTCCAGGAGGGCATCGCAGCATTTATCACTGTTAAGAGGAGTGCCGGGAATACAGCATTTTATCTATCTATCTATCTATCTATCTATCTATCTATCTATCTATCTATCTATCATTATTTTCATATATTTAGGTTAAAATATGCACAACTTGGGGTCATTGTGATATGTTACCTTTCTACCAAAGCTGAGTGACATCATAAAGGCTGTTTATGATACAGGTAGGTGAAAAATCACATCCTACATCTATCTATCTATCTATCTATCTATCTATCTATCTATCTATCTATCTATCTTAACTATAGGCCCTTGATCAAATGACATGTACTTTATCAGTAAGTCACAGTTTTTTTTCCACGTAATAAAAGAAGTGTTTTCTTTTGTACCTTCAGCTGGCACTACCTGTAACTGCTAAGGGGGGATATTTTAAAGGATAGGCAAGTAATAAAAGGGTTATTTTAAAGTATATGTAAAGGATGAACAAAATAAGTTATATTTGCACAATATATCCGACAGTTATCATAGATCTATATTTTTAGTTTGTCTTCTCATCAGTATATGTACTATGCATACTGTTGACCACCAATTTTGTGTCATCTAATGTCAGTCACTCTAAAATTCACAGAGCTGGGATTTTCAAAGCTAAATACATAAGTACTATTTACATATGCAGATGAGTGCAAGCTATTGTTTTTTATTGTCAGCTATTTTCTGTAAAATGGCTGGCTGCCATGTCCTTTGGTGGGATTACTGAGGGGAAGTTTTAGCATATACCTGTAGTAAAAGCTGTCATCATCACAATGACTTCTAGTTTCCACTTAATGATTTGAGATGCAGTAGAAACATTAACACCAGTCTAGTATTTGTGAAGTGTTAACTGTTTTAGAATGACTGTATTTATTGATAAAATAGGGGGAATTCAATTAGCTTTGTTAATTTAACGGGGGTGAAAAAAGATGGAAGCCTCGCTCTTTAGCGACAGGACTATTCAGTTGCAGACCTTTTTTGTTGCCTGATTAATTAACCTGTTATCGGGTGTTAACACATATCCAGGATGAATTCCCGAAACTACTGTATGTATTAATGGGTTTGAGAGACCCAGTAACAGGATATTTCAGATCTGCTCAGACTCAAAAAGAAATCCCTGTTAAGTGCAGAGTGCAGGCTGTCTTCAAGGCTAATTGAATAGCCCCAGGGGATCAATTAGCCCACGGTAAATTACCACTGCTAACTGAATTCCCCCTCAGTAGGGCTACTGTGTACAATACTCTATGGTACATTGCATCCAAAATAGATATTTTGTGGTACTTGTTAAATTACTAATTGGAAACTAAGTAATGAGCCTAGGAACTTTTTTTATTTTATCAGTTTTATTTATCTCAGTAATATTTACTTTTCAGTCTAATGGGCCTCATTCTACGTTGGATGGTATTCTGATATTTACACAAACAGCCGATGTTTATTCATCTGTGCATGCATCAGAATCACACCATGCATGTGTTCAATGGTGTCGAGAGGGGGGAGGGAGCAGGTACTAATTACCCGGGCCTGGGCTCGTTTGATGGTCCCGGAAGGGATCCAGGTCCGCTGCTCCTCCTCAAGTATACCTACGTCTTAGAAGGGAGTCCCTCCTCCGCGGATGGCGCCATCTTACCAGTGACATCTTCAGGAAAAATGCAGCCGCACCCTAAAAGCAAAGACTGTGCCACTGTGTCAAAGTATTTGCTCTCTAGTGCACTCCAGTATCACTGGGAAGATGGCGCCGGCCAAGGAGCAAGCAAGGTAAGATGTAGTGCTCCCTCACACCTCCCTTCTGTGGAGCGCGAGCAGCCCTGCAATTGATTTTTTTAAAGTCATATCATTTTTTTGGGGGGTGGCTGGTACTGCTCTCTATGGCCCTGCATGCGTTCCGACTCTGGGCCTAATTCAGACCTGATCACTAGGCTGCATTTTCGTACAGTGGGCGATCAGGTCTAAACTGCGCATGCACCGCAATGCGCAGGCACGATGGACAGGTACAAAGTGGATCGTCGCTCAGCGATGGGTTTGTACGAAGGATCCGTTCGCACGGGCGTTCGCAAGGAGATTGACAGGAAGAAGGCGTTTGTGGGTGTCAACTGACCATTTTCTGGGAGTGTTTGGAAAAATGCAGGTGTGTCCAAGCGTTTGCAAGGACGGCTCCTGACGTCAATTCCGGGACCAGACAGGCTGAAGTGTTCGCAGTGGCTGAGTAAGTTCTGGGCTACTCAGAGACTGCACAAAATCTGTTTGTACAGTTCTGCTACACATGCGTTCGCACACTTGCAAAGTGAAAATACACTCCCCTATGGGCAGTGACTATGGGAATGCAGGACTGCAAAAAAACCCTAGCGAGTGAACAGGTCTGAATTACCCCCTCTGTACCTATAGAGATGCAGTGCAGATGTAGAAGGACAGAAATGTAAGGGGCATTCCTAGACAGGAAAGAAAAATGTGGGCACTATAACGTGTTAATAGTGTATACTTCGTTAAACAAATACAGCTGATAGAGCTGCTCCTACAATATAGGTGTGGATACCTACAGTATATGCAATGAACAAAGTAGAAAATGAAATAGGGCTGCTCATAAAACTGCTGCTGATATGTTGTTGTTTTTGTTTAAAAAAAAATAACAACAATTATACCAATTGCATGTAATAATATATTGCAGACCTTTCCTCTCCTGATCTGTCCCCCTCTGTCCTCTCTCTGGTTTCCAGCTGCCTCTCGGCAATCTCCTCCTGGATGTCTGAGCACTCTCTGAAGCTCTACATGGACAAAACTGAACTCATCATCTTTGCCCCATCCAGAGTAACACCCCCGACCAATATCTCTATCATCTGGATAGGAGATGCTGACCACTTTGGGGGGCTGGGCTGGGTTTTCATATCATTAGGCCTCACCTCTATCACAGAAAAATGCCACGATTCGCATCCTTTAGCCCCGCATCCACAATACGGAATCTTGCTTTCCCTGCTCGTCTACCCATCCTGCACGCTCCCCTAGGAAGCATGTGGTATGCAGTATATCCGCCTGTTCTTCCAGAGGTGCGGAGGAGTACATGAAAAATTGTCTACCACAACTTCCGGGAGAGTAGACAAATATACATTAGGGGCTGATTCTGAGTTGGATGCCGATGCAATCTTTTTGCAAAGACCTTCTCTGGTAAACATTAGTGAGTCTGAATGTACAAGGACTGAGACACCCACTCGCAGCATCTATAGACATTGCATTATCGTTTAGTGCACTTTTAGATGCACCATCAGTTACCCCATCAAAATTGACACCTGCCCTATATCAGGTGTAGTTTCTCTGTCTGAGTATGGCCTTCCATGAGAGCGGTTGAGCGTTTCTGTACGCAACTGCTTTCAGCCACATTCATGCAACACTCCACTGTGTGTCTTTTTTCCATTCATCATCCACGAACTAGAACAGAGGCTTAGGGGGGCCTGGACCCAGGTTATAAAGTTGCATACAAATTTCCCAAATTTGCTTGCTAAACAGGTGGTCTAATCCATTGCCCAGCCTGAATTGTGTGACATTACATTTTCAGTGAGAGGAGTTATAATGGCAAAGGGACACTGTAATCTGGCATTATTTGAACTGGAGGGCACTGTAATGTGGCATAATCTGATCTGCTCATTGTAATGTAGACTGGAGGGCACTATAATGTTACATGGAGGTACTCTATGTCATAATGTGAATTGGGGATACTGTGTGGCATAATGTGTACTGGCAGCTCTACAATGTGACATAATGGGAACTATGATGGTACATAAAATGAACTAGGTCACTTCTGTGGGTCTAACTAGGGCATTATTATCGTAGAAAATTAATTAGGGCACTCTTATCTAATATATAAAAGAAAATTGAATGTAAACTATTAAGAAGGAAAGAATTATCTGAACAAGTTATTCAGTTTCTTATGCAAGTAAGAAATAAGTTATCCTCTAATTTATTATAGGATCTGGAGTACCTTCATCTCATGGGCGAATCTGAATTTGATGTCATGAGAGTTGAAACACCCCAAATATTACGGGTGTGGTATGGAAGGTAGATAGTAACTAGGTCGACAGTGTCTAGGTCTAGGACCTTTTGACCTGTCAACTTAGAACATGTCGACCTAGAGACCCTGTCGACCTAGAAACCCTGTCGATCTAGTTACTGTCGACCAATAGTGGTCGACCTAGATAGTGTCGACCAAGTTACTGTCGACTTAGAGACCGGATCCCAATATTACAGTTTCAAAATGATGGGTTGAGAAGGGTCTGACTGTATCAACCTTAAGGTACAGATAGCAGCCTTGAGCATGTTGCTGGATCGGAAACTGTCTGAAGACAATTTTGTCAAAGGTTTCTTTCAAGATACTGTATGAAAAGAATATGGCCTTAAGTCAAATCAATCCTAGCCCTATGGAATCCGAATCTGATACTGAAATTCAGTCAGAAGGGTCAGTGAATTACAAGTGTTATGGGCCTTTCTGCCCATATCTTCATATCTTGCCAGATAAAGATGTTCTAAGAACACATACAGCTCCTTTACCAAAGACAGTGTCAGCGTTTCATTAAACCAGGAGATTTTTTTGTCCTAATCTTTCCCACAACCTAAAAGTGAGAAGGAAGAAAGGTTGCATATGCTGAACTTATTACAAGCATTTTTTGTCTATTTAGATAGGAGTGAAAAACTTTTGTAAAACAAAGTATTTGTTTTACATGTAGGCATAAAGAAAGGTGGTGCACCCATGAAGCAAACTATTGCCAGGTGGATCAAGGAGCTAATTATATTTGTGTATGAGGAAAGTGGTCATAAAATTCCATAAAATCTGAAGGCACACTCTACCAGTGTTGTTGCAACTTCCTGGGTTAAGGACGGTTGTGTATCAACGAAAGACATGTACAGTAGCCACCTGGCCATCTGTTCACACTTTCTCTAGTCACTATGCTCTGGATTTGGCTGGTGCCCACTTTGACAGTGATGTCCTTGAAGGGACATTGTGGTGAATTAATAAAATTGGGTAACTAAGCATGAATTTTTGTTTGTTGGACTATTTGTTACCCTCCCTATATTATGCTTTGGTATATCCCAGAGTAATGGCTGCCAGGAAGTAGTGTAGAAGAAAACAGCAAATTATATTTACCGATAATTTCGTTTCTTCAAGATACTTCATGGCAGCCTATAATATACCCTCCCTTTTTAGTGTGTTTTTTCACAGGATCCGAATGTGAGGAGAAAAGACTGAGGAGGAAGGGGAGGAGTAGTTCTATATACCCTAAGTGGGCGGTCCCTGAAGTGTGAAAAAACTTCCTGTCTAGAACTAAGGGGATGGGATGCAATCCCAGAGTAATGGCTGCCATGAAGTATCTTGAGGAAACGAAATTATCGGTAAATATAATTTGCTATTTTTGTGCAGCTCTGCTAACAAAGTGATCGCACACTTGCACAGCGATTTACCCCTCCCCCTGTAGGTGGCGACTATCTGATCGCAGGGCAGCAAAAAAACGCAGCCCATCGATCAGATCTGAATTACCCCCTAAATTAGATAAATCTTTTCTGTCTGCAAGAGACTCCTGGGTCCCTGCTAAAACTGCCTATGAGTTGTAATCATTGAAGATATGATAATTTATCACTACAATGATGTTACATAATCATTATAAAATATATTGGTTAACTTTTTGAGGGTTAGTTAGGTACTACTTTATACTGACTGCACTTCAATTTTGACTTTAGTGCCCCTTCATATAAACATCTTAAAATAAATTTTAAACTTGCCTCAGCATGTGGTAGAAGTCGCACCAAGAGGGAACAGCAAGGAAAAGCAGTATACTCTTGTAAATCAGATGGTGCAAGAGAGTCCAGTTTTTTGGGTGGCAAACCTGTCTTCAGTTTTAGCTGAAATCCTCCAACATTAAGTTTCCCTTCATTAGTAAAGACACGGAGCATACAATTCCCTATATAAGGAACAAATACAAGTTAAATGCATTAACCGCACAACAAACAAAATATTCAAAACTATACTTCCTAAAAATAATATTCAGGATTATAATTATGAATGACTGTTATTTTTTCAATCAGAAATGAAAAAGCCAAAAAATTTATGGATCCTCTACAAAAACAATATAGCTGAATATATATAACTGACTTTATTACCTTTTATTTTCAGCATAAAAGATTAGTTGTCCTAAAATAGATATTGATATAAAATGGGGATATCAGTGATATTTGTCACTTACACAGAGGACACATAGGAAACACCAGAGTTTTTCTTAAGGACAATTAGTGCATGAGGGGCCTTATTCATGTCCCGTTGGACCTGAAGGACATAGCATAAAGTACTGATATCCGGTACTATGCTCATGTGTTGGACCCATACTGTGCATGTGCAGTATGTGTCTGCAATTGTGGATGCAGGACGGCATCAGACTGTCAGTGACTGATAGTATGACGATGTTTGGAGGCAGTGAGGGGGCGGCGACAGCCTCCGTTTCTCAATTTGGAGATGTGTTGCTGCCGTTGTGGGGGAGGGACGTGGCCAGGATCTCTGTCCGAGGGTGGAGAATTCCTGGCCTCTTGGTTGCTCCTGTGGCGGGCGGTTTGCACGTCCCTATGGCCAATGGTGTTGAATATGATCTGATATGGCATCCTTGGATGCAGATCGGATCAGAAATGCATGCAGTAAGTGTGACGCCTCCTGTTGCATTAACATATTAGCACTATCGCTGCTGCTTTTATGTTAACAGCAGCGATACCAACTCCAATCACAACTGAATCAGGGCCATGATCTGCTTTCAGTTTAAAAAAGGTCACTATTTGTACTGTGTGGAACTTGGGATATTGCTGCCAAAAAATAAATAGCTCCATGCCTACCCTTTCCCATTTATTCCTCACTGTACTGTCATGGACGTGAACTGTTCGAGTTTGCGAAGAGTATCAAGAAATTAAAATAAGTAAATAAGTAAACCAATAACTATCCTACAGTATGCTGTTTAAAAGACGGCAATATTAAGCAATGCTATTTACTTATTTAAATGAAGAATACATTACCATACTGTATGTTCAAAGCATACTTTAAGAATTAGTAGAACAGGCATGTAATTACCAATTACAGCAACATTTCCTGAATCTAAGTCCACAGTAGTCACTTGAAACAAAATATTTGTATTAACATTTAGTTTTTCATCCTCCTTATTTAGCAACTGGCAGAAACTGAATACAGGGTTTCGGGCTGAACTGTTGATTCTTGGCAAAATGGAGATTGCAGGCAGAGATCTCCTTCCAGGCTTTAGAATTTGTGCAGAGACCTGAAGAGAATTTGATATTAGTTATTTTACTTGCCGGGACAGTGGGTACTGTACATGTAATTATAGCCTACTTAGAACCATTTCAATGAATACCAATGACCAGGTGTATAAACTGAGAGGCCTACTTCTACCTTTAATTGCAGAGATGTGCAATGGGCATAGCATCTAAGGTACTACTATATATGGTTTAGCAGTAGACATTGCAATACACTACAAAGGATTATGGGTTAATTCTAGACAAAAGGCTTTATAGAACTGATGTGTCTTATATATGTTAGTTCTTACTGCACGTCTGTGAGAGATAAGCACTGGTACTACCCAGTGACTAGTGCATTAATATCAATATCAAAATGGTTTACTATCCAGCAGCCAACTAGTTAGGTTATATAAGGCAAGATAGACAAAAGGTATTCGTCCCCTCACAGAATCTAAGGTTGCAATAAAATGTCTGTCTGTAGTTATCGAAAGATCCGAGCATTTGATGACAAATGACTGTGGCCCCTCATATATGAACAGTACTACGACCCCTTGATGAAGTCAGACTGATGAAACGCATTGGAAACTCCTGTCTTGACCCTCCATATTAAGATAAGCTATTTTTATAGATTTCTGATACTCTTTAATACTTTGTAAACATATTTTATAGTTTATCATCTACCTGTACTCTATTTTTAATTTTCTTATTTTTTTGGTGCTAAATCTTTTTAAAAAAAAGTTTTATCCCCCTCTTTTTTATGTTTTGTGTAGGTGCATGCATGTTTTTTTTAGTCTTTTCAATTTTTATCCTTATACATACACTGCATAATCCCACCCTATAAATTCTATATGATATTATGCAAATTCATGTAACATGTCCTTCTTTAACATTTATATATATGTCAAAATCTGTTCTTAAAATAAATTTGTAATTCTTTTTAAACCCCTAAAAAAATCTCTTTTTATTTTGCTCCATTAATATATACATATTTTTATAGTTCATTGAGGGTTCCTATAAGCATATGTTTTAAAATACCAGTGGTCGCCGAACCCCTAGCACTTTACAATATATCCAAAACCTAATAGCATCTTACCAATGCTAAAACTCTAGGGATTGGCTGACGCCCTCCATTAGGGAGTGTTTATTTGTCAAAGATCTGACTTTTTTGTCTAGGACTTTTCACCATCACATGTGGCGCTGTACTTTCATTATATTTATAGTACTACATCTGATGTCTGATAACGTAGACAAAAGTTGAGCATTACTCTTGTTTTTTGCTTGTTTGTTACTTTTAATTAAGTGTTTCTTTCCTTTATAATCAGTCAATTGGTTTTCCCTGTGTCAAACTATTTATGTCAGAGAACCGAATAACCCAAACAATACACCAGGGTACACCATACTAGCTTATATTCTTGACCTCCCCTCTGTGAGATCCTTGGAGAACAGGAGTGGTGGGGATTCAGGGGGCTAGTAAAAGAGGTGTGGCAATACAATTTGTGTCATCATGGCGCATCCCTTTGCTATACAGACACTATGGGCATAATTCAGAGTTGATCGCAGCAGCAAATTTGTTAGCAGTTGGGCAAAACCATGTGCATTGCAAGGGGGGCAGATATAACAAGTGCAGAGAGAGTTAGATTTGGGTGAGGTGTGTTCAAACTGAAATCTAAATTGCAGTGCAAAAATAAAGCAGCCAGTATTTACCCTGCACAGAAACAAAATAACCCACCCAAATCTAACTCTCTGCAAATGTTATATCTGCCCCCCTGAAGTGCATATGGTTTTGCCCAACTGCTAACAAATTTGTTGCTGCGATCAACTCTGAATTACCCCCTATATGCAACATTGCACAGTAGTGGGCAGGACCATGATAATGCAACTATTAGCAATTGCATCATCATGCCCACTCCCTTCACTATAGATATTTCAGGGTCATACTGTAGTCTAGTATTGGCTACAAGCGCTCATCACCTATACCAGCCCCTTTTTCCTTAGAGCTAGCTTGTACACCATTGTCTCCATGACGTCTGAATTTCTGGTATTAACCAGTCAGAGTAATTGCCTGAGGTGAAAGCAAGGTAAAAAAATACGATCAAGAGTTAGTACAGACAACAAGTACAACACTGGCAAGAAAAAGTAAGGTCAGAACAAGCTCAGCTAATGGTCATGGCAAGTGGAGATCAATTTAAAGCATGTGTTCAGGCTAGATCTGCAAACAGATATACAGAGATACTGGAACCCAATGACAGTACTATAACAGGCGAAGAATAACGGTAAGTATATAATTGCAAATGTATGCAACTGAGACTTCTGAATTGTATTAAGGCTAAAGAAGCCGTTTTAATTAGTATTAGCCTTTTTTTTTTGGCTGATAAATAGCTGAGTGCTGGGGAATAATCTTTTTTCTTACAGCATATTTATTTCAGAAAATGTGCTATGTTTGTCTATTTCAGATAATGATTGCAAATGAAGGCTGTTCTTAATGATGCAAGCAGAAATGACAAATTATGAAAACAATATGATTATTGTAATCGAACCCTTCAAGATCAAGCATAGACCCAAGATGCCTGCAGCAGTTGCTGAGGAAAAAGTGACATTCATAATGTACACCAAGGGAACATTCCTAGGTGCAAGAGAATAGCATTAGCTATTCCCGGAAATTTGGACCAGTAAAAGCCAGAGAGGCTTTGCTAGATTACTGCAGGGTCATACTTAGGGAGGCTCATGACAGATTCCGATGGGCTGGTCCCATATCCCCCTTAGCCAGGCCGATTCACACTCAGGCTGGGCTGGCTCACACTGCTTCCAGTACTTGTGGGTCATTGAAATGCAATCCGGAAGTTAGGCTAGCGGGCACTTCCAGGAGCCGCTAGCCGTGAAAAGTGGTGAAGTTTTTCTACCAATGATGGACCTGGAGAAAGTTAACCAGCCCAGCAGCATCCTCTCCTTGGCCCCGGCCAAAGGTCTCTTCAACGAGCCCGGCCCAGGAGCTGCAGCAAAGTGATGGTCGGAGCCGGGATCACAACACCCACTGCCACTCCAGCTCCTGCACTCTCACTGAACTGGCCAGAGCGGCGACTGAGCACTGAAGGGGACCTGGCAGAGAGGTTATTTTTAATTACATTATTTGCATTATCATGATGGTGTAAAGGATAGGGTGTCCCCGGTCACAGTGTATGGTTTGGGGACTGGACAGGAGCAGGATGTACCTTGTTCTCTGGAGCCAGCTGATCAGGCAGTACTCACAGCCAGCCCTGGGACAATCTCTAATGCAACGTCCTTCAGCCCTATAGCTGCCCAATGTCTGTGATGATGGGCCTATTTATGCGGTGTATACGAATGTAATAGTAACATAGTAACATAGTAACTAAGGTTGAAAAAAGACAATTGTCCATCGAGTTCAACCTATTTGTGGTCTCCTATGCAATTTTATTTTAGGACTAGTTATTTTTATGTTAGGACAAGTTATATTAACTATAATGCGTGACTACGCACCATAACCCTGAATATCTTTATCTCGTTACTACTCTCTCAGGCAGGGAATTCCAAACACGTATTGTCCTTACTGTGAAAAAACCTTTTCGCTTCAATGTGTGGAAACTCCTCTCCTCTAACCTAAGCGAGTGACAACATGTCCTCTGTGCTGATCTTATTGAAAACAGGTCCCTCGCAAACTCTGTGTATTGACCCCTTATATATTTGTAGATGTTGATCATGTCCCCTCTTAGTCTCCTCTTTTCCAATGTGAACATGCCTAGCCTTGCAAGCCTTTCCTCGTATTCCAGCATCTCCATGCCCTTAATTAGTTTGGTCGCCCACCTCTGAACCTTTTCTAGCTCCAGGATATCCTTTTTGTAATATGGTGCCCAAAATTGCACACAGTATTCAAGATGTGGCCTCACTAGTGATTTATATAATGGGGGTATAATACTCTTGTCCCTTGCATCAATTCCCCGTTTTGTGCATGCTAATATCTTATTAGCCTTCTTTGCTGCACTCCTACTTTGGGTACTGCTGCTTATTTTGTTATCTATGTGAACCCCTAAGTCTTTTTCCAGTACAGAATCCCCTAATATTACCCCATTTAGTATGTAGGTGTTATTTTTGGTCTTGCCACCACAGTGCATTACCTTACACTTGTCTGTGTTGAATCTCATTCTCCATTTTGCTGCCCATGCTTCCAGTTTAATTAAGTCGTTCTGAAGAGACTCAGCATCCCCCTCTGTATTTATAATCTTACACAATTTGGTATCGTCTGCGAAAATTGACACCATGCTCTCTAGACATACTGTTAGGTCCTTGATGAAAATGTTGAACAAAAGTGGTCCAAGTACAGACCCTTGTGGCACACCACTTAGCACTTTAGTCCAATTTGAAAATGATCCATTGACCACAACATGCTGCTCCCTATTATCTAACCAGTTACTGACCCAAGTGCATATTGTGCTCCCTAGCCCTATTTCTTGTATCTTATAGATGAGTCGCATGTGTGGTACTGTGTCGAAAGCTTTGGCAAAGTCTAAAAGATTACATCCACCTCCTTACCCTGATCAAGGTTCGTACTTACGGTTTCATAAAAGCAGAGTAAGTTGGTTTGACATGATGTGTCCTTCACAAATCCATGTTGGTTCCTTTTAATGACCTTATTGGCTTCAAGGAACTTTTGAATACTGTCCCTTAGAATACCTTCCAATACTTTCCCCACTATAGATGTAAGACTAATTGGTCAATAATTACCTGGTTCAGCTTTTCTCCCCTTTTTGAATATCGGCACTACCTCCGCTATACACCAGTCTTTGGGAACCATAACCGATTTAACTGAATCCATGAAGATCAAAAATAGTGGTCTTGCTAGTTCAGCGTGCAGCTCCATAAGAACTCTCGGGTGAATTCCATCGGGACCAGGTGACTTATTAATCTTTCACTTTTTTAATCGGTCACAGACTACCTCCTCACATAAATAAGCATTTATCAGTGGGACATTATCTTTGTTGAGATTTTGTGTTAGACCCAGCATTTGGTCCTCTCTGGTAAATACCATTGAAAAAAACTTGTTTAGTTTGTTTGCTATGTCATTATCATTTTTGATTAAGACTCCTATCTTGTCTTTTAAAGGGCCTATACTCTCCTTCTTTACTCTCTTGCTGTTGATGTACTTAACATTTTTTGGGGGATACGCTTTGCTTTCCTTTGCTACTAGTTTTTCAGTTTCTACTTTAGCCACTCATTCCTTTTTTGCATATTTTGTTACAATCCTTATAGTGCTGAAATGACTCCGCATCCCCCTCAGATTTGTATTTTTTAAATGCTCGTCTTTTTTTGTCCATTAATTCCTTTATATTTTTGTTAACCCACATTGGTTTGGAATTTTTATTCCTTTTTTTTTGCTGCTGGTGGTGGGAATAAATTTACGAGTATTTTTAATTAGCAGTGATTTTAATACATCCCATTTCTCTGTAGTATTTTTTTCTTGAAACAGAATTTCCCATTCAATGTCCCTTAATGCTTCCTTCATAATGTCAAAGTTGGCTTTGCTAAAGTTTGGAGTCCTAGTTGAGCCAGTATAGGTCTGCTTATGAAAACTGATATTGAGTGGGACCATATTGTGGTCGCTGTTTCCTATGGGCCCCCCTACTTCAATATTTGATACCAATTCCCCATTGTTAGTTAATACCCGGTCTAAGATTGCATTGTACCTAGTTGGTTCCTCGATTAGTTGAACTAAGTAATTATCATTTAGCGTGTTTAAAAACATATTGCCCCTAGCAGTATCACAAGAATTGATTTTCCAGTATATCTCGGGATAGTTAAAGTCTCCCATCACTACTATGTCTCCTACTCCTGCTGCTCTTTCAATTTGATTCAGTAACAATTTCTCATCAGACACATTTAATACCAGGCGGCCTGTAGCATAACCCCAATAATAATTTCTTTATTCCTTTACCCCCGCATGCAATTTCTACCCATAACGTCTCAATAGTATTTACAGTCCCTTCTTGAATATCTTCCCGTATAACAGGTTTTAGAAACTGCTTTACGTAAATACATACCCCTCCACCCCGTTTATTTAGTCTGTCTCTCCTGTACAGCGTGTAACCCTCTAGATTGACTGTCCAATCGTGAGTTTCGTCCCACCAAGCTTCAGTAATGCCTATAATATCGTATTCCTTACTTGCTGCGAGGATTTCTAGTTCCCCCTTTTTACCTGTAAGGCTTCTGGCATTTACATACATACAATTGAGATATGTATTTCCCCTTATGGTAGGGACATCATACTTCTTATGCAGCAAAGAAGACCCGTAATCGTCATTGGTTACTGTTATTCTAAAACCCTTTTTAGTTCCCATGTTCCCATGCGGTGGCTACATATGTAATGTGGTGCTAGTCATATAATGCAGTGCTATACGTGTAGTGCGGTGCTACACCTGTAATGTTGTGCTATTAGTGTTATGTGGCGCTATTTGTGTAATGCAGTGCTATACGTGTAGTGCTATACATGTAATGCGGTGCTATACGTGTAATGTGGTGCTATATGTGTAATGCGGTGCTATTTGTATAATGTGGTGCTATTCATGTAATAATGTGGTGGCTATGTATGTAATCAGGGGCGGATTGGCCACCGGGACTGGTTCTATTGCACTGGTCCCCTGTGTCTGTGTTTCACTACCTGTGTGTGCTCCCTCCCTGTACTGTGCTGTATGTAGTGTGTGCTCACTCCCTGTACTGTGCTGTATGTAGTGTGTGCTGCCCCTCTCTGTACTGTGCTGTATGTAGTGTGTGCTCCCTCCCTGTACTGTGCTGTATGTAGTGTGTGCTCCCTCCCTGTACTGTGCTGTATGTAGTGTGTGCTCCCTCCCTGTACTGTGCTTTATGTAGTGTGTGCTCCCTCCCTGTACTGTGCTGTATGTAGTGTGTGCTCCCTCCCTGTACTGTGCTGTATGTAGTGTGTGCTCCCTCCCTGTACTGTGCTGTATGTAGTGTGTGCTTCCTCCCTGTACTGTGCTGTATGTAGTGTGTACTCCCTCCCTGTACTGTGCTGTATGTAGTGTGTGCTCCCTCCCTGTACTGTGCTGTATGTAGTGTGTGCTCCCTCCCTGTACTGTGCTGTATGTAGTGTGTGCTCTTCCTCCCTGTACTTTGAAACATATAAGGTTAATAAAAGGGGTTTGTAGAATGAAAAATCAATAAAATCAGAAGTAGATTAAAGGCATTACAGCAGTGTCAGTAGACAGTGAAAGTAGGCATATCAGTCCTTGTATATTCAGACGTACAGATGTGCATCAGGGAAGGGTATTGTAGCAGCATATGCATAAAGGGGGTCATTCCGAGTTGATCGCTCGCTGCCGATTTTCGCAGCGCTGCGATCAGGTTAAAAAAACTGCAAAACTGCGCATACGCCGCAATGCGCACGTGCGTCATACGGGTACAAAGAGCATCGTTGTTGGTCAATGCTTTTAGTGACGAATCTATTCGCACAGCCGATCGCAAGGAGATTGACAGGAAGAGGGCGTTTGTGGGTGGCAAATGACCATTTTCTGGGAGTGTTTGGGAAAACGCAGGCATGTCCACGCGTTTGCAGGGCGGGTATCTGATGTCAATTCCGGGACCTCCGTTGCTAGAATCATCGCACAGGATAAGTAACTACAGGGCTGGTCTTGTTTTGCACAAAATGTGTCTGTGTCACTCGGCTGCACATGTGATCGCACACTAGCAAAGCAAAAATACACTCCCCCGTGGGTGGTGACAATGAGTTTGCACAGCTGCTAAAAGTAGCTAGCGAGCGAGCAACTCAGAATGAGGGCCACAGTCACAGGTAAACAATAGCATAATGTAAAGCAAAGGAGGCCCCAACTGTGTCTATCTCAGAATCAGGACCTCTGAGGAGTGACCCCGCCCTCTTGACAGGTCCCTCCCCCTGAACAGACTCCGCCCTCATTAGGGCTGCTTCCATAAATTTCCCAGGTTGGTGTTCGATCCCAATCCTCCCCTGGGGTGGCCAATCCCGGGATCGGCGGGATCCCGGGATTCTGGCCCACAAATGCCAGGATTTGAATCCCGGGATTGGAGCCTCCAATCCCGGGATTCACGGGATTAGATTGTGCATTGTGCAATTGTGCCGTGAGGGAGGGTGGGTGTAAGTAATCAGGATTTTGGTACTTACCGATAAATCCCTTTCTCCGATTCCACAGGGGACACTGGAGCGCAGTTACAATGGGGAAATAGTAGGCAGTAACTGGGAGCTGGCACTTTAAAACTCAAACACTGTGGCTAGCTCCTCCCCTACTATGTCCCCCCTCCAAGCCAGTCTACGTAAAACTGTGCCCGAGGAGAGCTGGAATAAACTAGCGTTAAAGTAGAGGAGGTTAACGCCGCCATGTAAACCAGGATAACACGAAACAAACCTGGAACCTAACCTAACAAAAGGTTAACCTGAACCAAACAAGCAGTCACATAGTGATCTGCAAACCGTTAAGTGAAAAAGGAGGAAACAGTGCTGGGTGGGCGTCCAGTGACCCCTGTGGAATCAGAGATAGGGATTTATCGGTAAGTACCAAAATCCTGATTTCTCCTTCATCCACTAGGGGACACTGGAGCGCAGTTACAATGGGGATGTCCCAGAGCTCCCAAGACGGGCGGGAGAGCGCTGGGAGTCCTGTAAACCGCTCTGCCAAACTGTGATGCGGAGGCCGCAAAAGTGTCAAACCTGTAGAATTTGACAAACGTATGTCTGCCCGACATAAAGTAGTCATGGAGACCCCACGGGCAGCCACCCACGAAGGCCCCACAGAGCGCGTAGAGTGCGCTGAAATTGAAGACGGAGGTTCCCGAGAAGCTGACAAATAAGCTTGTCTGATGGTCAGCCGAATCCATTGTGACAAAGTCTGCTAAGAAGCCAGCCAACCACGGCGGGCAGCATCATATAGAACAAAAAACGAGTCAGACTTCCGAATAGGGGTGGTCTTCTGTTTGCCGGCGGTCGGGCTCCCGGCGCTCAGTATACCGGCGCCGGGAGCCCGACAGCCGGCATACCGACACTTATTTTCCCTCGTGGGGGTCCACGACCCCCATAGAGGGAGAATAAAATAGTGTGGCGCGCTTAGCGCGCCACCGTGCCCGTAGCGTGGCGAGCGCAGCGAGCCCGCAAGGGGCTCATTTGCGCTCGCCAAGCTGTCGGTAAGCCGGCGGTCGGGCTCCCGGCGCCGGGATGCTGGTCGCCGGGAGCCCGACCGCCGGCCAGCCGTAGTGAACCCCCGAATAGCCGAAGTCCTATCCACAGAGATCTTGAGCGCCCTGACAATGTCCAATGATCTCGAATCCGGAGAGTCCACCGAGAGGGCCAGAACCACAAGTGGCTGATTGATGTGAAAATCGGACACCACCTTAGGTAGAAAAGACATGCGAGTATGGAGCTCGGCCCTATCAGCATGAAACACCAGGGCCAGCATTTACTAATATTCGTGTTTGAGTCGGTTTATGGAGTGTTTAAACTCCTTTGTTATCGGGTGCATTTTCATGCAACTTTTTGAATTGAGATACGCTAATTTACGAAGCTGTCGTTTTATTTGTTTTCGTGTTTTCCGTATTGTTGTCGTTGGCATTCGTATATTTTGGGGTCATTTACGGCCGACATTAACGTTTGCGTACGGGTTTTTATTGTTTGTACTTGGGTTTTTTTCTATGTTAAACGCAGCAGTGTTTTTTTTAGACCACGGCCGCATTTTCACTTTTAGTTTCGGTTTTCATCCCCGTTCGTGATTGGTTGTGTTTCAGATGTAGAAGTGTCTGTGCGCCAGTGGCGTAACTACTGCCCCCGCAGTCCTCGCGGTGGCTTGGGGGCGAGGGGCTGCGGGGGCGCCACTGACTTAGAACAGATTGACATGCGGACGAGCGTCCGCATGTCAATCTGCAGGTCTCCTTCCCTCTGCCGCTGTAAGGAGGGACACGGAGCGCACAGAGCGTGCCCCCCTGTGTCCCTCCCTGGCTCTCCGGCTGTCTAATACAGGAAGTGCCGTTCGTGAGCTCTGATTGGCTCACGAACCGGCACTTCCTTTATTAGACAGCCAGAAAGCCAGGAGGGACACAGGGGGGCGCGCGCTGTGCGCTCCGTGTCCCTCCAACACAAAGGAGGGGGAGGGGAGCAGGCACTGTGGGGGACTATCTGGCACTGGGGGCATATACCTGGCACTGTGGGGGACTATCTGGCACTGGGGGCATATACCTGGCACTGTGGGGGACTATCTGGCACTGGGGGCATATACCTGGCACTGTGGGGGACTATCTGGCACTGGGGGCATATACCTGGCACTGTGGGGGACTATCTGGCACTGGGGGCATATACCTGGCACTGTGGGGGACTATCTGGCACTGGGGGCATATACCTGGCACTGTGGGGGACTATCTGGCACTGGGGGCATATACCTGGCACTGTGGGGGACTATCTGGCACTGGGGGCATATACCTGGCACTGTGGGGGAATATCTGGCACTGGGGGCATATACCTGGCACTGTGGGGGAATATCTGGCACTGGGGGCATATACCTGGCACTGTGGGGGAATATCTGGCACTGGGGGCATATACCTGGCACTGTGGGGGACTATCTGGCACTGGGGGCATATACCTGGCACTGTGGGGGAATATCTGGCACTGGGGGCATATACCTGGCACTGTGGGGGAATATCTGGCACTGGGGGCATATACCTGGCACTGTGGGGGACTATCTGGCACTGGGGGCATATACCTGGCACTGTGGGGGACTATCTGGCACTGGGGGCATATACCTGGCACTGTGGGGGAATATCTGGCACTGGGGGCATATACCTGGCACTGTGGGGGACTATCTGGCACTGGGGGCATATACCTGGCACTGTGGGGGACTATCTGGCACTGGGGGGCATATACCTGGCACTGTGGGGGAATATCTGGCACTGGGGGCATATACCTGGCACTGTGGGGGAATATCTGGCACTGGGGGCATATACCTGGCACTGTGGGGGAATATCTGGCACTGGGGGCATATACCTGGCACTGTGGGGGAATATCTGGCACTGGGGGCATATACCTGGCACTGTGGGGGACTATCTGGCACTGGGGGCATATACCTGGCACTGTGGGGGAATATCTGGCACTGGGGGCATATACCTGGCACTGTGGGGGAATATCTGGCACTGGGGGCATATACCTGGCACTGTGGGGGACTATCTGGCACTGGGGGCATATACCTGGCACTGTGGGGGAATATCTGGCACTGGGGGCATATACCTGGCACTGTGGGGGACTATCTGGCACTGGGGGCATATACCTGGCACTGTGGGGGACTATCTGGCACTGGGGGGCATATACCTGGCACTGTGGGGGAATATCTGGCACTGGGGGCATATACCTGGCACTGTGGGGGAATATCTGGCACTGGGGGAGCAGGCACTGAGGGGGCATATGTGGCACTGTGGGGGAATATCTGGCACTGGGGGCATATACCTGGCACTGTGGGGGAATATCTGGCACTGGGGGCATATCTGGCACTGGGAGCACAGCCCTAGCAACAAGCACTACCACCTAGCAACTAGCATGACACCCAGTGCATGAAACCCCTGGCAATGAGCATGACACCCAGTGCATGAAACCCCTGGCAACGAGCATGACACCCAGTGCATGAAACCCCTGGCAACGAGCATGACACCCTGAGCATGAAAACCCCTGGCACCGTGCATGGAACAAAGAGCATGAAACCCTTGGCAACGAGCAGGTAATTTAAAAGTAATTAGAAGCCTTACTGTAGAACTTAATGTGTAATGGGCATTACGGTGTGTGGCATAATGTATCACGGACATTGCGGTGTGTGTCATAATGTGTCAGGCATTACGGTGTGTTGTATACTATATCACGGGCATTGTGGTATAATGTCTCGGGGTCATTGCGGTGTGGCATAATGTATAACGGGCATTGCGGTATGTGTCATACTGTGTCACAGATACGGTGTGTAGCATAATGTATAACGGGCATTGCGATTCCTGTCATAATGTGTCGGGGGCATTACGGTGTGTGGCATAATGTGTCGGGGGCATTACAGTGTGTGCATATTGTGTCATGTGCATTGTTGTGTGTGGCATAATGGCTAAGGCCATTGCAGTATGTGGAATAATGTATACTGGGCATTACTATAAGGAGGAAAAATGACAAATAATGTAAGGGGCATGAATCAGGATTATTTTTCTTTCCTGTAGTGGCTAACGTCTGGGCGTGCAGGTTGCAAAACTGGGGTATAAGGTAGTCTTTTCCTGCAATGCCACGCCCCTTTACGCAAAGCCACGCCCATTCCAACGAAGCCACATCCCTTTTTGGCAGCGCACGTATACGGCGCGCGCATATTTCTCACTTTACTAGTGCCAAGTATGGGGGGGGGGGGGGGACGAAGAATTTTTTGGCTTGGGGGAGAAAAATTTCTAGTTACGCCACTGCTGTGCGCAACCATATAAATACACCCTAAACCGTCCGCACCTCGTGGGTTTAGTTAGTGGTGAGGAGAGAGGTTGTGCAGTGGAGTTTGGTGAGTAGTGTTTGTTTGGAGGAGTATTTTTTGCGAGTTCTGAGTGTTGTATGGTGTTTGAAAGTAGTTTTGTCATTCTTGTTGTCTTGTATTTTTTGGTTTTGTCTCAATTTTTGTCCAAGTATTTTTCATTTATAGTCCCTTGTCAGTGTGTGTGTGTGTGTGTGTGTGTGTGTGTGTGTGTGTGTGTGTGTGTGTGTGTGTGTGTGTGTGTGTGATTAGTGTAGTGGTAGTGGAGGAGTGTTTTGTTTGTCTTTTTTTTCTGTGTTAATTGTTTAATCAAACAATTATGTGTGACTTAGAGGTGGCTGAGGTGAGTGAGGTGTAGGGTGTTAGTGAGGGGGGGGTCGGTCAGGTGGAGGAGGTGAGTGTTAGTGAGGTTAGTGAGGTGGAGGAGGTTGGTGAGGTTGCTGCAGCAGCCTCAAGTGACAGTGATAGTGACAGTCAGACAGCTCCGCAGCCACGCACCACAACTAAGACTGGGTGTAATGTAAAGTTTAGTTATGCAGAAAATGTGGCATTGGTGCGGGAGCTGATGAAGTATCAGCGGTAGCTATTTGGGCCTGAGTCCGGCAAGGTGACAACACGAAAGAAGACAGTGTTGTGGGCGAAAGTAGTTGCTGCTGTAAATAGTGAGGGGGTGGTGAAGCGGACGGAGAACACGTGCCGCAAACGGTACTATGACATAAAGCGACGTGTCAAGTCCAAAATGGCCAAGGAGGCGAAGTCGGCTCGCAAAACCGGTGGTGGTCCGCCCTTTATTGCCACATATCTGGACTATGAGGAGCCCATGCGGACTATAATCCCTCCAGAAGTAGTGTCTGCAACCCATGTCCGGGATTCCGATCGCCCCAGGAAGGATGGTGCGCATGTGTATTTGCCTTAACATTCTATGACATTACTTCTGGCTTACTGTATGTTTTAAATGTGTGTCATGTGACGTTGCATATTACTCCCATCTTCAAGTGTGCGTCATCAAATACATTGTTTTGGGTCATGTTTCATACAAAAGTCAATGTAACGTCTTACTTGCTAGTATGCCATGTGGTTGTTGGACAGTACATTTTCCATGTGTAGTTTGGACTTGGTGTGTCATTGAATTGTCCAGCAATAATGTTTTACTTTTGCACATTGTACATTTTGAAAGTTGGACTATGTTTTTTATTTCAGTTATCCATGTGCAATGTTTCCAAATCAGTGGTTGATATGTTAGAGGCTGGAGTAGTGCAAAGTATCTTTGAAGGCAGTTACATGTGTAATTTCATTAGTACTCAATGTAATATTGTTTAAGTCAAGGCCACTATTTGCTGGTTCATTTTGAGTCTGTATTTGTACACTGACACAACAACTGCAGACTTAGTTACCTTACTTTATTTTTTGTTTTTTTATTTTTTTGTTGGCCTCATATTGTGGTAATGTGTGTTTGGAGTGCCACATCACAGACCTATTTCTTTATTGCATCTGTAATTTTTTTCCTTTTATTAGAAAATGAAGCTGTGTGTGTTTTGGCTTGTTAGTGTATGTTTTTGGAATTGTGTCCTATGTCTGTGTCCTGTATATGATTCCCTGTGTTGCACTTTCCATAGTGCATATGGCTATTGGACGTTGTTTTGGGTTTGATGTTGTGCTTTTTGTGTTTAATGTCCTTATTTTTAGATTCATAATAAAATGATGGGTGTACCACAACAATATTGCGCAGCAAATAACACAAAGCAGCCTTGCTTCTACACAAAAAGGAAAAACACATGAATTCCCCAAAATTCAAATAAAGTTGCAATAGTGTAGCTTGCACTGGCGCTCAGTTTTAAAGATGTATCCCTTCATTCAAAAAGGGGGATATATGAACCAATGCGGAAATTATAACAAAATGATTTGTTAAAAAAACATATTTATTAAGACTCATAAACTCACTGACATCTGCATACATAAAGTGCATGGGTGAACCTGGACCAGTTAAAGTGACTGTGCAATAGATGTATATCTCTCACCATATAGTGGGATTGCGGTGGGCTAGCTTAAAGAAGCAACATGGGTCCAAGGCTGTAAATAGCCTAGGCACCACCGCAGAAGGTTTATACAGCGTATCAGTCCTTTAGCTTGCTTCACTGGTCCTCGCCACCCGATTCCTCCGTCCAAGAACAGTGCAAGTGCAAGCTACACTATTGCAACTTTATTTAGATTCATAATAAAACATCAATTTTTTTAAGATGTAATGTTTATAAGCATAATGGGTGGATGTATTAACAATAGCATGATTAATTTTTTTTTTTTTTTTTTTGAATTTACAGTGTTGAAAAAAAGCAGTACTGGTCGTCCTACAGTCACTCCCATCACATCTTATGATGTTGACGCTGCGGAAGCAGGTAAAGTGTCCATTGTAGTATAGGTTAGGTTTGTAAATGAATGGCCATAACAAAATGTCACTTTCAATACTAGGTCCATCCAAAGAAGTCTTAAGCAGCAGAAGGCGCACTTCTGGAACACACCACAAAAAACATCTGCCAGCAAAGAAAGCAAGGTCTGATGTCCAGGGCCAACCACAGCAGGCTACCCCGCCAAGAAGATTATCTACTGTTTGTTCGGTGCCCCCACTCCAAATTTTGGACACACCTCCAAGACGCCAACAACACTACCCTCATCTTGATTGTGAGTAACAAACTGTGATAACAATTAAAAATGTCAGATCTTTAAAAAACCATTTACTTAAACTCATTAAGTAAATACCCATCAAAATCTGCTATACTTACCCAAGTCAGTAAAACATGAAATGGAAGCCTAACAAAATGGCCTTCACAACATCCAGTAAAGATATGTATGTCCACTTCAGCCATACAGTAGCACATTGTGTGGAAGATGCTGCAACAGAAACTCATGTGTAAGCTTTGCAAATAGTAAGGTTGTTAGAATCATTTACACATGTGTGCTTGTCCTAACATTGCCAACTGCATACAAAAACATTACTATGTTTTGGTTGGAGACACTATAAGGCAACACATTATGGATTACAATGTGTTTTTAGGCAGGAGTATGTCTGATGTACCATACAACTCATGTGTTTGCTTTCAGAATGAAGTAACCAGACACATATGCTACAAACAGGCATATGTATGTATTTAAGTAATGAGTGATGATGTTGCTAGGCCGGATATCTGAAAGCACCAGTCCATTACATGTGTTCCATGTTTAGTGCTTTGTACCAATGTATTAAACATATGGATAAGTAACGGATAAATGTTTTTAATTTCAGCTTCTAGTCCTGGTACCAGCATCCCTCCGCAACAACAGCAACACAGTGACATGGATGACACAATCATGTTAGAAATGCATCCAGTAATCGAAGGAATCAGCCCCCCAGCACCTGTGAGTACTCCACCACAGCAAAGCACACCACCACCCCAACACAGCCCAACAACACCAGTAACACAAGGCCCTGATCAAGTGTTCTGGATCATTTGGGCTAGACAGCAGGCCACTAATGAAGATTGCCTGCGTAGGCAGACCCAAATGTTTGCAAGCCTACCATCTCACCTCAGACGAATCAGCAGAAATCTGAGTAGACAAAATGAAACAAACACAAGAATTGCAAATACCATGGAAATCATGCATGCAGACATTACACATGTCATGGGCAACTTACAGCGCATAATGGAAGAACAGCACAGACAACAGCAAAGCTATATCAACATTTTAGAAAGCAATCAAATGATCAATTAATCCATGTCCAGAATTGTAGACAATCAAAATGCTGCAACACGTGAACTCAATGCCACCCTCACTAACCTCAATGAAACACTCAGATCCCTGCAGCAACAGCAAACAAGCAGCAGTTCTGGTACGACTACTCCAAATGTAACGCCAGTGTCATCACCACCAAGGCGCTCCACCAGAGCACGCCAACACGACAGTGGTAAAGGCAAAGGCCAGGACAAGCAACCACCCAAATAAACATAAAAAAACAACACCCATTTCTTTAAAGAGAAGAGAAACAAAACACTTACCAAGTGTATGATTAACAGAATATATATAACACTTAGCTCCTTGACAATTTGTACAACATCATTAATTATAACTGGTGCAAACAACAACAGGAATTTTGTACGCACATTTCTTCTTTATCATCTTTGTATTTTTTGTTAGCAGGAAACTGCTGTTTGAGCTGCACATAGATGTTAGCATGCAGAAAGACCACTTGATTTTTTTCTAATCATTACTCTTTCTAGATTCTAATCATTCTTTGAGCCAGAAGACAGACTAATTGGCAGCCAGGCAGATTGTCTTAAGCAGGCAGAAAGAAGACCACTTGATTTTTTTCTAATCATTACTCTTTCTAGATTCTAATCATTCTTTGAGCCAGCAGACAGACTAATTGCCAGCCAGGCAGATTGTCTTAAGCAGGCAGAAAGAAGACCACTTGATTTTTTTCTAATCATTACTCTTTCTAGATTCTAATCATTCTTTGAGCCAGAAGACAGACTAATTGGCAGCCAGGCAGATTGTCTTAAGCAGGCAGAAAGAAGACCACTTGATTTTTTTTCTAATCATTACTCTTTCTAGATTCTAATCATTCTTTGAGCCAGCAGACAGACTAATTGGCAGCCAGGCAGATTGTCTTAAGCAGGCAGAAAGTAGACCACTTGATTTTTTTTCTAATCATTACTCTTTCTAGATTCTAATCATTCTTTGAGCCAGCAGACAGACTAATTGGCAGCCAGGCAGATTCATCCATGACCAATACAATTTACAATGTGAATTGTAACTGTTTTACATTTCTTCTTTAGATGAATTGACAAGAAAAACACAATTGAGTTGGCTAAAAGTGTCCTAATATGTTGGGGGTAATATTTAGATAATTCAGTCCGAAAATGACTGACATTATTGTTGTGCCATGTTTGTGTGTGTTAAAAATAAGTAATCAGATTTAAAAACATGATGCAGAAACAACATTTGAAATATTTGAAAGTTGAACACAAATGTGTGTAATAATGGATATATTTTGAAAAATGTTTATTGCCTTACAAATCTACAAGTTTTGGCCAGCAAACATAAGGAAATAAATTATTTTGCATGAGAGAAGTTTGTGTCCCTTTATAGGCATCCTAATTCAGGTTAGAATGATTTGTACTGTAAGTGTCAACACATGTAAACACGGCTGAAAAAAGGTCTATTTTTTTGCTGTGTTTTTTAACGAATCGCAAACAAATCCGACCGCAATTGAGCACTCAGAGACTAACACCCAAATACGAATGAATAGTGAATTCCCGTATTGTATGAAATAACAGGCGCGTTTGACCGATGGTCTATTCATTCGTATTTGTGTACTTTGCCGTTCAAACTATTACGAATGTCCCAAACACTGCCGAGATTTGTGCTTAGTGAATTCCCATGTTGGGACTTAGAAAAAAAAACACAAATCGGCCAAACTCAGATTTTTAGTAAATACTGGCCCAGGTAAGGAGGTCGACAAGAGAGAGCCCCATGTTCCGACACCCGTCTGGCCGAAGCGAGAGCCAGGAGAAGAACCTCCTTCCAGGTGAGATATTTCATCTCCACTGACTCCAGAGGCTCTAACAACGAAGATTGCAGAAAAGAGAGGACCAGATTGAGGTCCCATGGTGCTGCCGGAGGGCAAAAGGGAGGCTGTATTCGTAGAACCCCCTGAAAGAAAGTTGGCTTAGTCACGGCCCCCCAGTCTGCATTCTACGACTCTCTGGGGTCACCCCACGTGTTCCTGGGGTCTCCACCCGCTGCCCCGCTGATCTCACTGCACCCCGCACAGCCTTTGCCCGCCACCTGTGGCGAATGCTGTCTGGCTGGGGGCCTTTCAGCTACGGCCCTCGGCCCATTTAAACCACATCTCACTACTCAGGGCATTGATAGGGTACCATACGGATCTGCATAAGCCGGATTTGCAGGGGTCCTTCTGCTTTACCCCGTCTAGGGCTGGTCACATGGGACTTTGCAGACAGGATTTGCTTGCCGCCCACCCTTGCGCCCCTTGTTTAAAGAGGCCTCCTGCATTTCCCCCCCTCAACTGATTGGCGTGCCGTCCCATTTCGGGGCCCCCTGCTATTTTGTCGCAACCGGCCAGAGCTGCTACCTCATGCGGTGATGCTCCGCTTTGAACTCTTGTTCTCTACTATCTTGCTTGGAGCCATCTGATGGCTGTCTGAGACCAGGTCGCGGGGAGTGACCGCTCCCCAGGAGCTATGCTGTTATATGTATCTCACTGATCCTGACACATCCTGAGCTAATTGCAAACATCCTCCTGCTGTCCCCCCGGAGTATGGGGCATACCTCGAAATCCTCTAGACGGAGCAATAACAACCAACCTCGAAAAGTCACAAGGTCTCAAACGGACCTGAGGCCTTTTCTACATCCTACGACCTCCCCACAGATGGAGAACCGTTCCTCTCCCCGCCCTCCAACATCTCCTTCTGCCTCCTCGATCTCAAATCCGGCTGATGATATGGCAGACTATGCGTCAACGGGCGGCCGTGATATCCGGGAAATCCTGACCTTCATGAGGTCCCTTCCTACCAAGCAAGACCTTCAAGACACTATTAGGTCTGAGCTTGCCTCCATTAAAAGCGAAATCTCACACCTGTCTGATCGCTTGGTGAATCTGGAAGAAGACCAGGAGGCTAACGTTTCCTGTATGTCCTTGATGAGAGACTCCATTCTTGCTCAATCCAAGGAAATCCGTGCCTTACAGTCTAGAATGGCCTTCCGGAGGACGTCCCCCAGTCCGGATTAGTGGACACTCTGACCAAGCTATTTAATAAACTCTTGAACAAGGACTCAGACAACGTTATCACTTTTGACAGAGCCCACAGAGCCCTCAGGCCGAGAGGCCTCTCCACTGACCGACCCCGTGACGTTATTTGCCGGCTCCATTATTTCGCTCAGAAAGAGGAAATTATGTCCAATGCCCGTCAATTGGACGGTATCGACTTCAATGGCTCTGACATAAGCCTCTATCAAGATCTTTCCTGGTACACGCTCCAGCAACGGAAATACTTGAAACCCCTAACGGACGAACTACGAAAATGCCAGCTACGTTACTGTTGGGGTTTCCCTTTTAACCTCCAAGCCTGTTCCTCTGGAAAATGGTACGCCCTGTCTTCCCACGCCGACCTCCCCTCGTTCTGCTTTTCACTGGGTCTGCCTCCATTGGTCATTCCGGATTGGGAGTTCCCCCTCCCTGATGTTCCTCTCCCTAAATGAGCTCCCAACTCACAGCCATGGCCTGAGGTTCGGGGCGCCAAGAAAAGAGCTCAGTCGACTGCTTCTCCCTCCAAGACTGACTTGCTGTGAAGGACCCTTCTGTGTGATTTTGTTGTCCCTGTTTGTTCTACATTTCTAGGGACTCATGCTGCTAACGCAGTGTTGGAGGGTATTTTTTCACTTTCTGGAGAGTTTCCTTATATACCTTGTGTTAAATTTCTAGCTGCTGACGAATGTTTTTGAAAACTGTTTAATCTGTTTGCTTATGCAGGCCGCCGGGTGGTGAGGGTTGTGGATCCTCTGCTGCCCTTGCCGCCCACCGGCTATTCTTCTTATTGCAGGTTTTTCTCCTTTCTTTTGTGTCAGTTCCGGACTTGTTTTTCACCGTGGTTCCTGTTGCGGTTCACTCTCGCTCCCCCCCCCACCATTAAACCCGCCTTTGGCTATATGCCGGTAGGGAGGCTGACAATGTTACGGCCCAGTCTCTCTCCTGCGGGTCTTTTGCTGATGTTATTACATTGTTATTGTATTTTTTTCTTCTTTGTATCTTTTTCCATGCTTGTTCTTCCTTCTCCCCCTCCTTTTTCTGTCCACTTCCGGTTTTATGGGGATTCGTTTTACTTCACCCCACCATGAGTTCCCCGGGGAAGATTAAAATGCTGTCCCTCAACGCACGTGGTCTCAACACGACAGAGAAGAGATCTAGCCTTCTATGTCTGCTGAGATCTGAAAGAGCGGATGTTGCACTAATACAGGAGACCCATTTTAAGGTTGGAATTCGTAACCCTACTCTTACGAATCGCTATTTCCCCACAACATACTATAATAACACCCCAGGTAGCAAATCCAAGGGAGTGGCTATTGTCTTCTCTAGAGACTTGCACGTTTCTGACGTCTCCGTACACAGGGTGGTACCGGGTAGGCTCCTCCTCTTGACTTGTACAATCTTTGAGCGTATGTTCACTTTTGCAGTGATTTATGCCCCAAACCAAGCCCAATCGTCTTTCTTCAATTCCCATCTCCCGAGGTTATTCCAGGGTGTCACTGTTTTGGGTGGAAACTTCAACTGGACATTAGACCCTAGCATGGACACGTCATCCCAAACATCTAGATTTATTGCATCCAAGTATCGCCGTGTCAAACGTTTACTCCACACGCAACAGTTGGTTGACTCTTGGAGGACCCTTAACCCCTCAGGACGTGACTACTCCTTTTATTCGCACCCCCACCGGGTCTACTCCCGTATTTACTACTTGTTCCTTAGCCATAGACACCTCCCGCTTCTCATAGATGCCACTATTGGCTCTATCACTTGGTCGGACCATGCCCCGGTGACTTTGACTTTGGACCTCCCTCACGGTCCCCATAAACAATGGACCTGGAGACTTAACGAGTCTCTTCTTTACAATACACTTTGTAGAGATGCCTTAGATAGGACTCTGGACGATTACATTGCCACAAATGTTACAGATGATGTCTCCCACCTAACTGTGTGGGAAGCACATAAATGTGTACTCCGCAGCAAATTGATACAACTGGGCACTTACAAAAAGAAACAGAGGCAAGCCCTGATCTCCGGTCTTCTACTTAAGATCCATGCCCTCGAGACCTCCCACAAGGCATCAATGTCGGATGAGACCCTTGTGGAGTTACTAGAAGCCCGCTCACAGCTGAACAAACTCCTCTCTGATAATATAGTCCATTCCATCCGTAAATGCAAACGGAAATATTATCAATGGGGTAATAAACCTGGCCGAGTCCTGGCTCATGCGTTACGTACCCAACACTCGGCTTCGTTCATTAGCTCAGTGAAGGACGACAGAGGAATCCCCAAATTCAAATCACCTGAGATTGGGGCTTGCTTTGCATGATTTTATGCCTTGCTATACAACCTAGAGAAAGCTCCCTCAGATGCAGACCCCCATTCTTCACTCCACAACATAAGGGACTATCTGAATCTCATAGATCATCCCGTTCTCCCGCCCTCAAAGCTCGGTTTACTAGAAGCCCCTTTCACTGCCCATGAACTAGATCAGGCCATCTCCTCTATGCCGTCCGGAAAGAGCCCGGGCCCTGACGGATTCACTATAGCATATTACAAGGTGTTTAAGGATAAGCTGATCCCCTTACTCCTTCGAGCGTTTAACTCAATTGCATCTGGTTCTCATTTCTCTCGCGACTCTATGGAGGCCCATGTTTCGGTGATACCGAAGCAGGGCAAAGACCTTTCGGTCTGCTCTAGCTACAGACCCATTTCCCTCCTAAATGTGGATCTCAAACTCTATGCTAAGATTTTGGCAAATAGATTAAGTGAGCTGGTCCCTTTTTTAGTTCACAACGACCAGGTAGGATTTGTTGTTGGCCGCGTGGCTAAAGATAACACAACAAAAATCCTCAACCTCATCCATTTAGCATCCCACAGTTCTACCCCTACTATGTTACTATCCACTGATGCCGAAAAGGCATTTGATAGGGTCAGTTGGAAATTTATGAAATCACTGTTGGAGCATATAGGCCTGGGTCCCAATGCACTTACTTGGATACTGGCCCTTTATGACTCTCAGACAGCGAGGGTATGCGTAAATGGCACCTTATCTGTCCAATTTGCCATAAGCAACGGCACTAGGCAAGGCTGCCCACTATCTCCATTGATCTTTGTGCTATGTATTGAAGCGCTGGCCAGAGCTATTCGAGCCAACCGCGCTATCAGGGGTTTTGCCGTGGGATACGGTGAATATAAGCTAGCCCTATTTGCCGATGACCTCTTAGCCATAATATCCCATCCCACTGACTCTCTACCGCACCTAATGAAGGAACTTGACCTCGTTGGACAACTTTCTAATTTCAAAATTAATTATTCTAAATCCAGCGCTCTTAATATTTCCACACCTGCAGAATCCGTCACGGGCCTTAAACGTTCTTTCCCTTTCTCATGGCAATCTTCCCACATAACTTATCTTGGTGTAAAAGCTGTCTGCTAACGAGTCCCAGCTGTTCCTGTTGAATTATTTACCTCTTCTACAAACGATTCGGAATGACTACTCTACATGGAATATGAAATATCTTTCTTGGTTTGGGAGGATAAATATAGTTAAGATGAATACCCTCCCTAGATTGCTGTATGTAATGCAGGCCCTCCCGATCCGCATCCCAGAATCCTGGTTCCGATCTATTTCACTTCTGATCCAGCAGTTTGTCTGGCAGAGGAAGAGACCCAGGCTTAAACGCTCCCAATTAACTCAATCAATTGAGAATGGCGGCCTCCAACTTCCTAATATAAAATGTTATTACCATGCCATTCTTTTGAGTAGAATTATAGACTGGACAAGAAACCGCAAACATAAACAATGGGTGGAGCTAGAGGGCCTGTACGTGCAGCAGTTCCCAGAGATATTCCCCTGGTTCCCCTCCTTCCCAAAATTGTCTCTCCCCCATCCTACTATATCTCCCACGCTAGCCACCTGGAAATCGCTAAGGGAACTTCCTTATATCTCTTCCAAATTTGGCCCCTTGACCTCCTTTCTGGCCAACCCTGATTTTGTTCCTGGTGTTAACCCCGCCCACTTCTTATGTTGGGCTGTGGCGGGACTGTTCAGGGTCGGTCAGATGGTATCACCGACTGAAGTCAAACAATTTTCAGATTTGAGGGAGAGGTGGGACGTCCCCCAACAGGACTTTTGGAAGTTCCTACAAATACGACATTTCTTGGTGACTGGCTCTAGACTTCGGAGCGCCGTTAGAGAATTGACTCTATTTGAGAAACTTTGTGTTGCTGCCCTTGACCCGACCCACGCCATATCCACCCTGTACAAAATTGTTTGCCATACCCGACCTATGGCTACTCCATCCTTTGCTGTGTCCTGGGAGAGGGACTTGGGTATTTCGCTGTCGTCTAGGGACTGGGAAAAAAAATTCTTGAAAACCCACACGAGTTCTGTTTGTGTACAGACATCGCTCCCTCCTTCATGCTATGTATCCCTCCTCATCAGGCCACTGCTTGCGCTGCTCTTCCACATCAGGCACCCTTCTACACATTTGGTGGACATGCCCCCTGATCCAACCCTTTTGGCGGGAGGCTATACACATTTCCCAGGTTATTCTTAAGACTCAAATCCCGCAAGACCCAGCATTCTGGCTTATTAATCACTCCAATATTCCAGTGTCCCGACATAAACACTCCTTGCTGCAACACTTAAGTAATGAAGCGCGTGCGGTGCTGTAATCCCGGCCATGTGGAGGTCCCACCTCCCTCCTACGAGTCGTGCATGGTTCACTAAACTAGACTACTTCATGAGAATGGAGGACTTACTCCTCTCATCGATAGGTAAATCTCGTGAATTTAATTCCACGTGGTCCCCCTGGTTAGAATACAAGGCTTCTCGGGCCTACTTGGCCACTCCCTTGGTTAATAATTAATAATTGGTTTCCCTATCTCTCTGTTTCACATTGCTTTCTAAGTGGTTCCTCTTATTTCTCTCACCCCCCCCCCCTTTCTTCTCCTTTCTCTCTTTTTCTTCCTTCCTATTGCCTCTAGCCTCTATCCCCGATACCTGTTGGCTTTCCGGTTTTGCTTTTCTTCTTGTTTTTTTAAAAATTTTTTATTTTTTATGTTTCACATGTTTGAAAACACCTTTTATTGCTGTTAGACACATTGCAGCCTCCACACAGACATAGTAAGACCCCCCTGCATTACCTCATTAGAGCACCTCTTGCTCCTCGGATGTTCTGCTCTAATTGCCTACCCACAGGATATATATTGCCTTTGATGGTCTTATTCTTTTCTGCTGGTTTGTTATCTTCTCGCCAGATATCTGTACAATCAGATTTGTGTGTTGTAACTTTATTCGTATAGGTGTTTCTATATTTGTAATTATATTTTTGTCTTTCTTTCTTGTTCATGTCTTCTTAAAATCCTTAATAAAAATTGATTATACAAAAAAAAAAAAGAAAACACTCAGGAAGTTTTTTTAGACAAACGGCTAAACAAATCACATTGAGACCAAATATCCAACCTAAACGAACATCTGGCAAGGCTACAGGGACCCATGCCAAGAATCTTCACTTGAAAGTCCGGACCATCCCCTACTACAAAAATAAAAGTTGATAAAATACCGTGCGCCAAATAATAGCTGCCTTCTGGTTTCAAAATGGAAAAGAAAGTGTCACCAACACTTCATAAATCGATGCAGTCAAAAGAGAATACCATTTGAATCCACTAGCGCTCATGAAAGATAAACAGAACAAACAATCATAGTGTATTATGTATGTAAATGAGTGATAAAAACATGGGGAATCTTTTGGTAGGTCTTGTACCTAAATTATATGTCTACCGTTTTAAGAGTAGACAAACACGTTTTCATAGGAGCTGGAATCTCACCAGTCTGGATTCTGTCCCCTTATAATCCTCTCCTCGGTGATGGGCACGAGAAAAAAGATGGATAAAAACCTCCAATAGTGCAACACTATTTATTTCACAACAACATCACTTTGAAAACACTTGGGGATAAGGGTGGTCTCTCACCAAAGGAAATGGTCCACTGAATAAGCAGACAAAACAGCGAAATTAAAGATGGTAACACCAGGCGTCCCCGGGATTCGCCATCCAGATCCTATGTTGATATCCCAGATGTCTCCCCGAAGTAAACAGATCCTCCTACCAACGCGTTTCAACACACCAGTATCTTTTTCAAGGCATAAGGAGGATAAACCATTTCTACATATTTATACCCTTTTCAATTGGATATTCAGTCCCACCTATTTCCAGACATGGATCAACTACTTCTAATATTCCCATTACAACATTCAACAACATCCCTTCCCGAAGTCCACTCCATTCCTTTTTATCTTAATAGAAACTCCCGCCATCAAGCAAGTCTCTAAATCGTCACAAACTCCCGGAAGTCGTCATCAACCCCGCGCCCGGCACGTCATTGCCGAAAGTGACGTCACCGCCATCACGTCATTCCCGGAAGTAGATCGCGGACATGCCGAAAACTCCGTCCGCCCACTACACCCGGATGTAATGGGTGTACAGCTTCACTTGTCCTACCGGAAATGTCCTGTCCTCCTGATATTTCTGGTTATCAACCCCGCACCCGGCACGTCATTACCGGAAGTGACGTCACCGCCATCACGTCATTCCCGGAAGTAGATCGCGGACATGTCGAAAACTCCGTCCGCCCACTACACCCGGAGGCAATGGGTGTACAGCTTCATTTGTCATTTCCGGCAGGAAATCGCATGGAAAATCAGATAGGGGCTCTTGTGAGGCAGATGTCAAGGCCAATAACATGACCACTTTCCAAGTGAGAAACTTAAATTCAACTGTTTGAAGAGGTTCAAACCAGTGTGATTTAAGGAACTGTAACACCACGTTAAGGTCCCACGGTGCCACCGGAGGCACAAAAGGAGGTTGGATGTGCAACCTTCCCTTTACAAAAGTCTGGACTTCTGGGAGAGAAGCCAATTCCTTCTGAAAGAATATAGATAAGGCCGAAATCTGCACCTTAATGGAGCCTAACTTCAGGCCCATATCCACACCTGACTGCAGAAAATGGAGAAAATGACCCAGCTGAAAATCTTCCGTAGGAGCATCCTTGGCTTCACACCAAGACACATATTTTCTCCAGATACGGTGATAGTGTTTCGCCGTTACCTCCTTCCTAGGTTTAATTAGAGTAGGGATGACTTCATCCGGAATACCTTTCCTTGCTAGGATTTGGTGTTCAACCGCCATGCCGTCAAACGTAACTGCGGTAAGTCTTGGAACACCCAGGGCCCCTGTAGTAACAGGTCCTCACTGAGAGGAAGAGGCCACGGATCTTCTGAGAGCATTTCCTGAAGATCTGAATACCAAGCCCTTCGAGGTCAATCTGGAACAATGAGTATTGTCTGCACTCTTATTCGTCTTATGATTCTCAATATCTTTGAGATGAGAGGAAGAGGAGGGAACACATAGACCGACTGAAACACCCACGGTGTCACCAGGGCATCCACTGCTACTGCCTGAGGGTCCCTTGACCTGGAACAATACGTCCGAAGCTTTCTGTTGAGGCGTGACGCCATCATGTCTAATTGAGGAAGTCCTCAACGACTTGTCACCTCTGCAAAGACTTCTTGATGAAGTCCCCACTCTCCTGGATGGAGATCGTGTCTGCTGAGGAAGTCTGCTTCCCAGTTATCTACTCCCGGAATGAAGACCGCTGACCGAGCGCTTACATGATTTTCCGCCCAGCGAAGAATCCTGGTGGCTTCTGCCATTGCTGCTCTGCTTCTTGTTCCGCCCTGGCGGTTTACATGCGCCACAGCTGTGATGTTGTCTGACTATCAGAACAGGTATGTTGCGAAGAAGATTCTCTGCCTGTCGCAGGCCGTTGTATATGGCCCTTAATTCCAGCACATTGATGTGTAGACAAGCCTCCTGGCTTGACCATATTCCCTGAAATTTTTTTCCTTGTGTGACTGCTCCCCATCCTCGGAGGCTCGCGTCCGTGGTCACAAGAACCCAATCTTGAATGCCGAACCTGCGACCCTCTAGAAGGTGAGTACTCTGGAGCCACCACAGGAGAGAGAGACCCTGGCCCTGGGGGACACGGTTATTTTCCGATACATCTGCAGATGGGACCCTGACCATTTGACCAGAAGGTCCCACTGAAAAGTCCTTGCATGGAACCTGCCGAATGGAATGGCCTCGTAGGTCGCCACCATCTTTCCCAATACTCGAGTGCATTGATGAACTGACACTCTTTTTGGCTTTAACAGGTCCTTGACCATGTTCTGGAGTTCCTGGGCTTTTTCCATTGGGAGAAAAACCCAGTGGTGCAAGTGGGCGGGTACGGGTGGGTACGGCGTACCCGTAAGAATTTAGCCGTGGGTACGCCGTACCCACACCGACGGGCCGCCGCTCCTCGCACCGCCGCTGATGTGAGGGAAGGAGAGCGCGCAGCCTGTGCCTCTCCTTCCCCTCAGTCTCCGGCGGGTGTCATAGTTTAATTCAGCGCCGATCCGTGAGCCAATCAGAGCTGGCGGTGCGAGCTCTGATTGGCTCACGGATCGCGCTGAATTAAACTGTGAGACACCCGCCGGAGACTGAGGGGAAGGAGAGGCACAGGCTGCGCTCTCCTTCTCTCACACAGGACGGCAGCGGCCAGCGGCAGCGGTGAGCAGGGAAGGGGGGGCATGTTATACCTGGCACTGGGGGATATCTGGCACTGGGGGGGGGGGCATGTATACCTGGCACTGGGGGATATCTAGCACTGGGGGCATATCTGGCACTGTAGGGGCATTTCTGTATCTGGCACGGGGGGCAATGTATATCTGACACAGTGGGAGCATTTGTGTATCTGGCACTGTGGGGCAATGTGTATCTGGCACTGTGGGGCAATGTATATCTGGCACTGTGGGGCAACGTGTATCTGACACTGCGAGGCAATGTATATCTGGCACTCTGGGGGCATTTCTGTATCTGGCACTGTGGGGCAATGTGTATCTGGCACTGTTAGTCAATGTGTATCTGGCACTGTGGGGCAATGTATATCTGGCACTGTGGGGCAACGTGTATCTGGCACTATTGGGGTCATACGTGTATCTGCCCCTCCCCCATATGTGTATCACGCCCCCATTTTCATTGGCCACGCCCCATGTGCATTTGGCAACACCCATTTTTTTGCGCGCGCGCCTTCGGCGCGCGCACACAGTACCCGTAAGACATTTTTTCTACTTGCACCACTGGAAAAACCCTATGTTTTTCCGGGTCCAGATTCATGCCCAAAAATGACAGTCGAATTGTCGGAACCAACTGCGACTTTGGTAGATTTAGAATCCAGCCGTGCTGTTGTAGTACTCTCAGGGAGAGAGACACGCTTTTTAATACCTGTTCCCTTGAACTCGCTTTTATCAGGAGATCGTTCAAGTATGGGATAATTGTGACGCCCTGCTTGTGCAGGAGCACCATCATTTCCGCCATTACCTTGGTGAAAATCCTCGGGGCCGTGGAAAGCCCAAACGGCAACGTCTGAAACTGGTAATGACAATCCTGTACAGCGAATTTCAGGTACGCCTGATGAGGGGATATATGGGAACATGAAGGTATGCATCCTTTATGTCTAGTGACACCATAAAATCCCCCCCTTCCAGGCTGGAGATCACTGCCCTGAGAGATTCCATCTTGAATTTGAACCTCCTCAAATAGGTTTAGGGATTTTAGATTCAGAATTGGTCTGACTGAGCCATCCGGCTTCGGGACCACAAATAGGGTTGAATAAAACCCTTTCCCCTGTTGCACTAGGGGAACCTTGATACTCACTTGCTGTTGACACAGCTTTAGTATGGCAGCCAACACTATTTCCCTCTCTGGGGAAGAAGTTGGCAAGGCCGATTTGAAAAATCGGTGTGGAGGCACATCTTCGAACTCCAGTTTGTAGCCTTGGGATACAATTCCGACCACCCAAGGATCCAAATCCAACTGAACCCAGAATTGGCTGAAGAGTCGAAGACGTGCCCCCACCAGTGCGGACTCCTGTAGCGGAGCCCCAGCGTCATGCGGTGGATTTGGTAGAGGCCGGGGAGGACTTTTGTTCCTGTGAACTAGCCGTAGCAGGTGTTTTTTTCCCTCTAACTCTACCTCTGGCGAGGAAAGAAGAGCCACGCCCCTTTCTGAACTTATGCGACCGAAAGGACTGCATCTGGTATTGAGGTGTTTTCTTTTGCTGTGGGGGAACGTAAGGCAAAAACGAAGACTTACCCGCGGTAGCTGTGGAAACCAGGTCCGCGAGGCCATCCCCAACTAAAAGTTCACCCTTGTAAGGTAAAGCCTCCATATGCCTCTTTGAGTCAGCATCCCCTGTCCATTGACGGGTCCACAGGGACCTTCTAGCAGAAACTGCCATGGCATTAGCTCTTGAACCCAAAAGCCCAATATCTCTCGCAGCCTCTCTCATATATAACACTGCGTCCTTAATGTGACCTAAGGTCAACACAATACTATCTTTGTCTAGGGTGTCAATGTCAGATGACAAGTTATCAGACCAAGCTGCAATTGCGCTACCTACCCATGCCGACGCTACTGCAGGTCTGAGCCGGGCTCCCGTAGTCGCATAAATTGATTTCAAGGTAGATTCCTGCCTACGATCCGCAGGATCCTTTAGGGCCGCCGTATCAGGGGACGGTAGTGCTACCTTTTTGGACAAGCGCGTTAAGGCCTTGTCCACCGTGGGCGAGGATTCCCACCGTAACCTGTCCTTCGAGGGGAAAGGATACACCATAATAATTCTCTTGGGAACCTGCAGTCTCTTGTCAGGAGTCTCCCAAGCTTTTTCAAATAAAGATTTCAGCTCATGAGATGGGGGAAAAGTTACCTCAGGTTTCTTTTCTTTAAACATGCAGACCCTTGTGTCAGGGACAGAGGGGTTCTCTGTGATATGCAAAACATCTTTTATTGCAATAATCATATATTGAATACTTTTGGCGACTCTTGGGTGCAACCTCGCCTCATCATAGTCGACACTGGAGTCAGAATCCGTGTCGGTATCAGTGTCTGCTATCTGGGTAAAGGGACGTTTATGGGACCCTGAGGGGTCCTGTGACACAGTAAAAGCCATGGGTTGATTCCCAGCTTTGTCTTGGACTCTGCTTTGTCCAATCTTTTATGTAATAAAGCCACATTAGCATTCAAAACATTCCACATGTCTACCCAATCAGGTGTCGGCTGTGCCGACGGAGACACCACCACCATCTGCTCTGCTTCCTCCCTAGACGAGCCTTCCGCTTCAGACATGCCGACACACACGTACTGACACCCCCACACACACTGGGATGACTTAAATATGGGGACTGACCCACAATAAGGCCCTTTGAGGAGACAGAGGGGTATATTTACTAAGGTCCCGATTTTGACCGAGATGCCGTTTTTTCATCAAAGTGTCATCTCGGTAATTTACTAAGCAATAATCACGGCAGTGATGAGGGCATTCGTAATTTTTTGGAAGTCCAACTAAAAAAATACGAATAAACACACCATCGGTCAAAACGCGGCTGTTTAAGTATGAATCTCGGTAATTTACTAAGAAGTGCAAAGCAAAAAAAAAATAAACACTGCCGTGAAAAATTACAACTCGTAAAAAAGTGCTAAAAAAAAACAGACCTGCTTTTTTAATCCGTGATTGTATAGGCATGCAGAGATCCATGAGATCCGTGCATGTATATCAGTGGGAAGGGGTGGGAAAGTGGTTATTTTCTTTAAAAAAATTGCGTGGGGTCCCCCCTCCTAAGCATAACCAGCCTAGGGCTCTTTGAGCCGATCCTGGTTGCAGAAATATGGGGGAAAAATTGACAGGGGTTCCCCCATATTTAAGCAACCAGCATCGGGCTCTGCGCCTGGTCCTGGTTCCAAAAATACGGGGGACAAAAAGAGTAGGGGTCCCCCGTATTTTTAAAACCAGCACCGGGCTCCACTAGCTGGACAGATAATGCCACAGCCGGGGGTCACTTTTATATAGTGCCCTGCGGCCGTGGCATCAAAAATCCAAGCCCGAGGCTGTCCCCCCCATCCAATTGGCTGCGGATGGGGGGCTGATAGCCTTTTGTGAAAATGAAAATATATTGTTTTTAGTAGCAGTACTACAAGGCCCAGCAAGCCTCCCCCGCATGCTGGTACTTGGAGAACCACAAGTACCAGCATGCGACGGAAAAACGGGCCCGCAGGTACCTGTAGTACTACTACTAAAAAAATACCCCAAAAAAGACAAGACACACACACCTTGAAAGTAAAGATTTATTACATACATCCACACAAACATACATACATACTTACCTTATGTTCACACGAGGGTCGGTCCTCTTCTCCAGTAGAATCCATGGGGTAACTGTTGAATAAATTCTACTCACCAGCTCCAGGGTCCCAGGCTCCTCGTAGCATCCATTTGTAATCCACGTACTTGAATAAAATAAAAAAACGGAGAGCCGAGCCACGCACTGAAAGGGGACCCATGTTTGCACATGGGCCCCCTTTCCCCGAATGCCAGAAACCCACTCTGACTGATGTCTAAGTGGGTTTCTTCAGCCAATCAGGGAGCGCCACGTTGTAGCACCCTCCTGATCGGCTGTGTGCTCCTGTACTGTCTGACAGGCGGCACACGGCAGTGTTACAATGTAGCGCCTATGCGCTCCATTGTAACCAATGGTGGGAACTTTCTGCTCAGCGGTGAGGTCACTTTCGGTCAACCGCAGGTCAACTCGTTTTGCTCCAACACCGCAATAACAGACTGGAGGGACTCCATCTTGAACTTGAATACCCTCAAATACGGTTTGAGATCCTTCAAGTTCAGTCAGGCCTGAAAATCGAGCTTGTAACCGCAAGTGATGAGATACCTGACCCAAGCATCTGGACAGGACTGTACCCAGACCTCCCTGAAGTCCCACAGACGAGCTCCCACCCTGTGGTCTCCCAGGTGGGAGGGAAGCCCATCATGCGGTGGTAGTGGTGGAGGACTTAACTTCTGACTGGGTTGAGGCTGTGGAACCTCTGCCTCTACCCCTATGGCCATGGGAGGCGGAAGCTCCTCCCATGGCCTGGCCTCGAAACATGGAAGGGGCACGAAAGGATCGAAAGGAGGGACCCTATATGGCCTGCGAGGGGCTGGAGCAGCAGAAGGAAGATAAGTCGACTTACCTCCGGTGGCCTGAGAAATCCATGCATCCAGACCCTTACCAAACAAGACCTCTCCCGTAAAGGGCAACGCTTCTGCTGCCCTTTTGGACTCCGTATCCGCCTGCCACTGCCGCAGCCAGAGAGCTCTGCGGGCCGAAATTGCTAAAGCGGAAATTCTAGCTCCGAGAATACAGATGTCCTTGGAAGCCTCGCAAAGATAAAGGGCTGATTCACGAATGTGTTCTGCCAACTGTATCAGTTGATCCGCCGGCAAATCGTCCCGAATGCCAGAGGACAATTGCTCCGCCCAAGCTTCCATTGCCTTGTTGACCCAACAACCTACCTGCGCCAGGCGATGTAATACCCCCGCCACCGAGTAAATAGTCTTCAAGAGGGATTCCAATTTCCTATTCGACGCCTGGAGCGAAGTCGCTCCAGGAACCGGCAGAACAGTCTTCTTGGACAGATGAGACACCGAAGGATCCACAATCGGAGAGGTCTCATAACGCATCCTGCTATCTGCGGGAAAAGGATAGGAAGACAAAATTTTTCTTGATACCTGAAACTTCGCGTCTGGATGTTTCCAGGCTGCCGTTATGAGCGCTTCTAGCTCCTCCGAAACTGGATAAGTCACCGGCAAGCATTGGTTGGTGCCAAACCTTGAAGGGGCGTAAGGCGTCCTGCTCCATCTCCTCCACCTGTAATACTGAGCGAATAGCAGTAATAAGAGCCTCTATACCCTGAGCTTCTGGTTCAGAGTCTTCATACACCTGATCGTCATCAGTATCCTGTATATCTACCACCGCCTCATCTAATTGAGGCATATCATCATCAGATTCCTGTAACACAGAGGCTAGCAATCTCTTTTTAGAAGCCTGTGGGAGAGGACTAAAGGACGGGGCTTGGGAAGGGATTACAGCCCTAGCGAGCCCTTCAACTGATTTTGCCAGGGAAACACCCCATGCTGGTTCTGGCTCCGGTACCGGGACAAGCTGTCGGAACCGGGCCGCCTCTCTATCTTCCCGAGAAGCCTTCAGTTCCCCAGTTAACAGGGACATAACCTCTGTAAGCTGTTTTGTACATACAGGGGTGCTCTGGGTCTCTAATGAGGGCTGAGCACACAATCCTCACATAATAGGGAATTATCAGCTTTGCCCTGGGAGAATTTTACAGAACACTTCTGGCATTGTAAAACTTTCTGTGCTGCCTTTGAACCTTTCCCAGCCATGGCAGCAAATGTCACACTCCCCACACACACAGCAACAAGCAGAAAGGGAGGGAGGAGGCTTTTAAAAGAAAGTGAGCAGCGGGAGGCGAGCGGGGAGCAGGGGAGCCGGTGAGCCTAAAACCAGCGCGGGGAACGGAGAGAAGCCCTGTCTGCATAAAAAGTAAATTAAGCAGTGAGCTTCCCCAGACCTGAATATGGGTCTATTTAATAGTATAAGCACTTTCATACTCACCGCTGCTGGTCTGACTGATGGAGTGGCCCCGACACGCGCCGCACGCAGCGGTGTCCGGCCACTATACTTACCGCTGCCATGCTGCCGGAATCTTCTGCCGACGGAGTGGCCCCGACACGCGCCGCACACAGCGGTGTGCGGCCAGCTCCGGAGAGCTCAGTGTCTCCTTCAGCCGGGGCCCATCCCGAGCCGCACGCAGCTGCGATGGGACCCCGCCGGCAGCCTCCCGCGGTGCAAACTGGCAGAGGCTGAGCTGCCAGTCTGTGAAGAAAGAAAAGAAAAAAAAATTCTTAAGAGAAAACCCAAGAGTGACCAGCTCCCTTGGGCACAAAACAAAGACTGGCTTGGAGGAGGGACATAGTAGGGGAGGAGCTAGCCACAGTGTTTGAGTTTTACAGTGCCAGCTCCCAGTTACTGCCTACTATTTCCCCATTGTAACTGCGCTCCAGTGTCCTCTAGCGGATGAAGGAGAAATACTACTTACTATTACACGGGCGGCAGCCATTGACACACGCTGAATGTGGTGGCATTTCAAATGTACCGCCGGCTGCCAGCCAATCAGAGCTGGCGGACCGCAGTAACGGCAGCCAATCCGGAGCCACTGCTGCCGCCGTTTTCCTGATTGGCTGCCAGTCCACCAGCTCTGATTGGCTGGCGGCCGGCGCTACATTTGAAATACTGTTGCGTTCAGCGTGTCCATGGCTGCCGCCCGTCTAATATTAAGTATTATTTACACCCACCCTCCCTCATTGCAGTGCTCTCTACAGCCTCCCTCCCGCACCGTTACCTACACCAACCCTCCAGCGCTGCTTCCTACAGCCTCCCTGCTCCCTACACCCTTCTTCACTGCCCTCCACTGATCCCTACTGCAATCCCGGGATCCCGGGAATCCCGGGATTGATTGTTTTTCAATCTCGAACCCCGGGATTGAAAAAACGGCTCAGGATTGGCCTCCCTAGTCATACTACTATATTGTAACCATTTGCTGGCAGTTGCAATCTGTATGGGATCTGGTCAAGATCCTGGCGATCGGGATCCCAGCACTCAAAATACCGACGCCAAGATCCCAAATAGGATCACCTGCCCAGCACCGGGATCCCGAAAAAATTAGGGTTAGGTTGCAGACCAGGAAAGGAGGGCGGGGTTGGGGGGGTTAGTTTAGGCTGCAGGTAGGGGGCATTAGAGTACCCATCCTCGGAGGGGTAGGTTTAGGCTGCAGGAAGGGAGGGGGGGTTAGGTTCAGGTGCCACCACGGAGGGTTAGGCTTAGGGGGGGTTAGGATTAGGCTGCAGTGAGGGAGGGTTAGGGGTCCATGTGGGGAAGGTAATTTACCTTCCCCCCTCAGGATTCTAAACGTCGGGATGCTACAGACAGGATTCTGACAGCCGGTATTCCAATCGCCGGCATTCCCTACCAAACCTATGTGTATCGCTGTGATAAGCGTCAACAATGGCATAGCCAGAACTTTGTGGCCCCATAGCAACATTTTGAAGGGGCCCCTGTCCCAATGCTTCTAGAGAGACATCTGTCTGCAGCAGTTGTCAATATTATGCCCCAACATAGTGCACTAGTTCAGTTTCCGAACCATAGTAGTGCCTTAGTTATGCCCCACAGTAGTGCCCCAGCTTATTTTATGAACATTACTAGTTCCCTAGTTCACCTATGTCATATCGTACAGATGCACATTATGCACCAGTGCCACCAATTCACATTATAACATAGTGTCCCCAGTTCATATTCTGCAACATTATAGTGTCCCAGATCACGTTATGCCACACTATAGTGCCTCCACTTCATATTGTGACACTTTACAGTGTCCCCAGTTCATATTATGTAACATTATTATGCCCTGCAGTTCATGTTTTCTCACATTACAATGAGCAGGACCAAGAGCATAAGTAGATATTTTGTAGGCCCCAAAGCAAAAGATTGTAAAAACCGCTATGAACCACCAACAGGCTCAAAGCTTTGACTGTTCCCAGAATGCCTAGCGCCGCCTCCTCTATAACCCTACCTCCGTGCACAGGAGCCCAGTTTTTGTTAACCAGTCTAATGCAGTAGCAGGCAAAAGAGACAACAACTGTTAGTAGCCACATACACCACATTCTCACGACAGGAGAAAGTGTCAGCGGCTAATGCCATACCAACCCAAGGAAGCTAAGTGCATCAGGGTGGGTGCCCTGTGGAGCCCAGTGTACCTCGCAGAAAGAGATTTAACAATGGTACGTTCTTACCATAAATCTCGTTTTCTGCTGCGCGGTACACTGGGCTCCACAGGGAATGACATTGGGGATGTCCTAAAGCAGTTCCTTATGGGAGGGGACGCACTGTAGCGGGCACAAGAACCCGGCGTCCAAAGGAAGCATCCTGGGAGGCGGAAGTATCGAAGGAATAGACCCTTATGAACATGTGCACTGAGGATCACGTAGCCGCCTTGTACAATTGTTCAAGGGTTGCACCACGGCGGGCCGCCCAAGAAGGTCCAACCAACCGAGTAGAATGGGCCTTTATGCTAGCAGGAGCTGGAAGGCCAGCCTGTACATAAGCATGTGCAATCACCATTCTAATCCATCTGGCCAGGGTCTGCTTGTGAGCAGGCCAGCCACGTTTGTGAAAACCAAACAGAACAAAGAGAGAATCCGACTTTCTGATGGAGGCAGTTCTCTTCACGTAGATATGGAGAGCCCGTACCACATCCAAAGACCGTTCTTTGGAAGACAATTCAGGAGATGCAAAGGCCGGAACCACAATCTCCTGATTAAGATGGAAAGAAGACACCACCTTAGGTAAATATCCGGGACATGTTCTAAGAACGGCCCGATCATGGTGAAAAATCAGATATGGTGACCTACAAGACAAGGCACCCAGATCCGACACCCTTCTAGCAGAGGCAATAGCCAGCAGAAACAATACCTTAAGAGAAAGCCACTTAAGGTCTGCAGATTCAAGAGGCTCAAACGGAGACCCTTGCAATGCCTCCAAAACCACCAACAGGTCCCAAGGGCCCACAGGCGAGATATAGGGAGGTTGAATCCGCAACACACCCTGAGTGAACGTATGAACATCAGGTAAAGTCGTAATTTTTCTCTGGAACCAAGCAGACAAGGCAGAAATATGAACCTTGATGGAGGCCAGACGAAGGCCCACGTCCAGGCATTGTTGTAGAAAGGCCAAAAGTTTGGCCGTACTAAACTTGTAAGCGTCATGATTGTTAGATGCGCACCAAGCAAAGTAAGAATTCCAGACCCTATGGTAAATCCGAGAAGAAGCCGGTTTCCGGGCCTTCAACATGGTTTGAATGACCGCCTCAGAAAATCCTTTGGCCCTCAAGACGGAAGCTTCAAGAGCCACGCCGTCAGCCAACCGGGCTAAATCCTGATATACACAGGGGCCCTGAACGAGGAGATCAGGGCACTGTAGAAGTAGAAGAGGACGCTCTATCGAGAGACCCTGAAGATCTGAGAACCAATGCCGTCTAGGCCACGCGGGCGTGATCAGAAGTAAGATTCCTCCTTCTTGCTTGAACTTCCTTATTACTCTGGGCAGGAGTGACACCGGAGGGAACACGTATGGCAGCCGAAAGTTCCATGGAATTGCCAGTGCATCCACGAACGCTGCTTGAGGATCCCTTGTCCTTGCTTCGAAGACCGTAACCTTGTGATTGTGTCGACACGCCATCAGGTCCACATCTGGAAGGCCCCACCTGTCTACGAGGAGTTGAAACACCTGTGGATGAAGGCTCCACTCTCTGGCGTGTATGTCCTGATGACTGAGAAAGCCCGCTTCCCAGTTTAGGATCCCCAGAATGAACACTGCCGATATGGCTGGCAGATGGCGTTCCACCCACTGAAGGCGTTCCACCCACTGAAGAATCCGTGATACTTCCCTCATTGCCATGCAGCTTCGAGTGCCACCTTGATGATTGATGTACGCCACCGTGGTGGCGTTGCCCGACTGTACTTGAACAGGTCTGTTCTGTATTAAATGCTGGGCCTAGTTCAGAGCATTGAAGACCGCCCGCAGTTCCAGAATATTTATCGGGAGGAGAGACTCCTCCTTGGTCCACCGACCCTGAAGGGAGTGTTGCTCCAACACCGCGCCCCAACCTCTCAGACTGGCATCCGTCGTCAGAAGGACCCAGTTGGAGATCCAGAAGGGATGACCCCTGCTCAATCGTTGGTCCTGAAGCCACCAGCTCAGTGACAGACGGACCTCCGGAGACAAGGAGATCATTTGAGACCTGATCTGGTGATGCAGGCCGTCCCACTTGGCAAGAATCAGCTTCTGCAGAGGGCGGGAATGGAATTGAGCGTACTCCACCATGTCGAAAGCCGACACCATGAGACCTAGCACTTGCATTGCTGAATGTATCGACACTTGCGGGCGAGATAGGAAGCATTGAATCCTGTCCTGAAGCTTCAGGACTTTCTCCTGAGACAAGAACAACCGCTGGTTGTGAGTGTCCAATAAAGCCCCCAGGTGCACCATGCTCTGAGCAGGGACCAGGAAAGATTTCTTCCAGTTGATGAGCCACCCGTGGGCTTGCAGAAACTGGATAGTCAGATCCAGATGGCGTAGTAGAATTTCTGGGGAATTTGCCAGGATCAACAAGTCGTCCAGGTACGGTAGGATCCTGACCCCTTGACAGCGGAGTACAGCCGCCATTACCGCCATGACCTTGGGGAAGACTCGCGGAGCCGTGGTGAAACCAAAAGGTAACGCCCGAAATTGGTAATGGAGGTTGCCAACCGCAAATCTCAGGTACTGCTGATGCGACACTGCAATGGGAATTTGCAGGTAAGCATCCTGTATGTCCAGGGAGACCATATAATCCCCAGTTTCCAAGGCCAGAACAATAGAGCGAAGGACCCATTCGGTTTCGGGACTAGGAACAGCGGTGAATAGTACCCCTTGCCTCTCTGAGCCAGAGACATCTGTACTACCACTCCTGTGTCCAGGAGGGACTGTACCACCGAATGAAGAGTTTTTGCCTTCACCTGATCTGAAGGGACGTCAAAATCGATGAGGGGGACGATTCTTGAAGGATACGGCGAAACCTCGAGTGACGACTTCCTGTACCCAGGCATCGGAAGTGGTCTTCAACCATTCCTGGGTAAACCCTAGAAGTCAGCCCCCCACCCTGGGATATCCCAGAGGGAGGCCCGCTCCATCATGCGGCAGGCTTGTCAGTTTTGGAAGCAGGCTGACGGGCAGCCCAGGCCCGTTTGGGTTTGGGCTTATTGGGTTTGGAAGTGCGAACCTGTTTCGGGTACGCCTGACCTTTTGCTTTCCCTGAAGGACGAAAGGAGCGAAATGGAGTACTTTAGCCTTCGGCACCGAAGGAGCGGTACTAGGTAGACATGCTGTTTTAGCAGAAGCTAAGTCAGCAACTATCTTGTTGAGGTCTTCTCCGAAAAGAATGTCTCCCTTAAAAGGGAGTACCTCCAGGGTTTTCTTACAGTCCAGATCCACAGACCAGGACCGTAACCAAAGAATCCGGTGAGCCAAAATGGATGTAGTAGAAGCCTTGGCCGCCAGAATACCGGCATCAGAAGCCGCCTCCTTTATGTAATGAGACGCTGTGACAATATATGACAGACATTGTCTAGCATGATCAGAAGCGTTGGAAGGCAACTTTGCCTCCAGCTCCTGAGCCCACGCTTCAACAGCCTCTGCAGCCCATGTCGCTGCAATGGTGGGTCTATGCACAGCACCAGTTAGGGTGTAAAGTGCCTTTAAACAACCTTCCACACGCTTATCCGTTGGTTCTTTCAGAGACGTGACGGTAGTTACAGGCAGAGCCGAGGATACCACCAGCCGCGCCACCTGCGAATCCACTGGCAGGGGTGTTTCCCAATTTTTACTTAGCTCCGCTGCGAGGGGGTAGCGAGCCAGCATCTTCTTGTGAGGCGTGAATTTATTTTCCCAGGACTTCTGACGTATGTCAACTAAATGGTCAGAATGAGGTAAAACTTGTTTAACCACTTTCTGATGTTTAAACCTGTCCGGTTTCTTAGGGGCAGCATCAGGCTCCGGGTCATCAGTAATTTGACTAAGCCTGATAGCCTCCAACAAGTCAGGGACATCCACCTGTGAAACAGCTTTCCCATCAGAAGCATCGGGATCAGAATCTGTGGGGTCAGTATAAACGTCATCCTCATCAGACGAGGTGTCTGGGACGTTGGTGGATTGTGAGGAAGTAATGGCCTGCTTAGAGGACCCCTTAGTCTTAGGCGGGCGAGGGTTAGACTTCTGGGTAGTCAGTGATTGGTTCAATTGCTGTTACTGAGCGGATCTGATCTGCCCATGGCGGGTTGACCGCGGGGACCCTAAGCTGTGGTACCATAGGGGGCGTTAGTCTAGTTACCAGCATATTTAAAAGCGTGGAGAAGGTAGCCCAAGGTGGGTCATTTTGAACCCCCGTTGCTACATGTCCACTTGGGGGTAAGGATTCCCCAGAACCTGAACCCTCAGCTGCTATGTTTTCCTCAAATGTGTCTGCAGCGTCACCACCACGCAATGTGGGATTAGCCCCAGCACCATTGCCCTTTGTAGCTGACATATCCGAAGCTCAATGCAAGGCAACACAGTACAATATCAGCAGCACAATACCTGACAACAACCCCCTGTGCAGTGTATCAGCACAAACAGGGGATTCAAGAGGTATATGGTGACTAAAAATCACAGAGAAAAATACACACTGAGTATATCTTGTGAAATACCTATATTAAATGATAAACCTGACGCACTTAGCCCCCTCAGGTTATAGAATATAGGGATAGCAATCTGAGTGAGATACACAAAATGGAGATCACACAGCAGCTATATGCACACACACATAGTCACATTGTACAATGCAGAAATTATGACATGCAATAAAACTTCACTGGACTAGCAATACAGAGTAGTACTATGCATAGCTATACACTCAATAGATATAACAATGCACAGTCAGGGCCATCTTAACAACAGTGTAGGCCCCTGGGCACAGCAATGCACTGGGCCCCCTACCCATCCTCCAGCGGTAGGGGTGGGGGGTGCTATCAGCGGCAGCTTTGATGTACCGCGGGCGGTAGGGGGTGTTCTATTTTCCGCTCAGCATGTAGGACCTGGAGCGGTAATTTCTTCTAATTACTCCTTTACTGCACAAATGGGGCTAAACTATAGAGGGGGCATTGGGCTGAATGAAGAAGCCCTAGTACATGACTTCCAGTGTGGTAGGGGGTGTTTAATACGTAGGGGAGGGGTGGATAGTGAAGTGGGCTTAAGATTTATCATTTTCCGGTGGGAGAGCAGCTTGCTTGACTGCAGATATCTCAAGTTCCTTAAAATATATTTCTTAGCTTTGAATGGGATAAAAAAAAACTAGATAGTCCCACCTTTCAGGAGATACTGGGCACTTGGGGATCAGAGTTCAGGAGCCAGAGCAATTCACCAACGAAAATCTAAAACTGCATATTTGGCATGTGGAGCTGGAGCAGGGACCAGCTGCTGGAAGGCTGATATGTCTGGTTCTGGGCATAGTAGAGACAAGCTGCCAGTGTCCACCAAAAGGGGAGAGTCACAGCTTTTGAAAAAAATCTAACTCAGACAGAACCCAAGATACCTGGCTGGGAAGAGCAATTAAAAGGCTTGGATGGGGACCACTGCTTTCAAGTTGTATATCTCCGCTTCCCCAGGGCCGATTTAAAAAAAAACTGGTACCCCTGAAAAGAGGGGATCCTCAGCTATCAGCCTAGGGCCCTTATACTCCTGGAGCCCTTGGGAAAGAGCCCACTGAGCCCATACAAAAAGACGGCCCTGTGCACAATAAAGACTGGGTGTATATCACAGGGTACTTGTACTACATAACCCTGACTAAATGCACTCTTTCTTAACTAACACTGTCAGCAGACATGTAGAATACTTAGGTGTCCTGTAAAATGCACAGCGGTGACATGCAGGCGGCTTTACAGAGGAGGATTTGCCCACACAGTCCCAGGATCATCTCTGCTTGCTATAATGGTGCCCAAACGCTGACAGGGAGTGAGGGAGAGAGATGCAGCTCCAGGGTGGGAACATTTACTCTAAATGGCGCCCTGGGGCTGGGGGACGGGCTACAGGTCAAAGCCTTATCCCCCTGCTGGACTTTATCACCAGGTACTGTGGGCTTAAATAAACGGTTTATGAGAGAAAACCGACCTGTGCCCTTGCCCTGGTGGTCTAGTGGGGTCCCTGTACTACCACAGTGTCCACGCCAGCACGCACGGAACGCCTCCCACCGGCCGCGCAGGAACGCGATTTACAGTGGGTCCCGTTGGGGGGACCCTCTTACATCCTCCCTGAGTGCGGCCACGCGATCCAAGAGAACAGCGGTCGTGTGTGTGACTAATTGGAAGAAAACCAGAGCCTCCGCTGTAGGTACCCGGCAACCAGGGCGCGGGAGTGTACAGCGCCGCTGGGGGAGGTGATGGAGCTGCAGCAGGAGATGTCTGACTGACATCTAACACAGTCAGTGTCTCTGCTGCAGCCCTTGAAGTCTTCATTTTTCTTTAAAAGCTTCTTCTCAGGGCTGCAGGAGCAGCCCACCTGTGGTATGTCTGCTTACTGCATGGCACCAACTACAAAACTGAGCTCCTGTGCACGGAGGCGGGGTAATAGAGGAGGCGGCGCTAGGCATTCTGGGAACAGTCAAAGCTTTGAGCCTGTTGGTGCCTCGGATCAAGATCCTACTCTACACCCCAATGTCATTCCCTGTGGAGCCCAGTGTACCCTGCAGCAGAAAAGTGTGTTTGTGTGTGGAAAAGTCTTTTAAGTGCTTGAAATAACATGCAATATCAGTAGTAAAGAGCCACTGGCATAACTGCATTGTCAGAACCGTTTCTGGGGCAACAACAAGTAATTTTCACATATTTCTATATTAATTGTCATTTATACTATGCAGCAATGTATAAAGAATATGGGGTATATGCAATTCCGGGCGAATTGCAGCATTTTTTCGCCCGTTTTTAAATTCGACACAATTTGACCGTCGAATTCCGTCCGGTGGGTGCCGGAATTCGACATATTCAATAAAAAACGGATTCGACAGTCCTGCTGTCGAAAAACGAACAAATTGACGGATAAGTGCGTCCTGGATTCGACTTTTCGGACGGCACAAAAATCGTTAAAAAACCCGAAAGAAAATTGCGTGGGGTCCCCCCTCCTAAGCATAACCAGCCTCGGGCTCTTTGAGCCGGTCCTGGTTGTAAAAATATGGGGGGGGAAATGGACAGGGGATCCCCCGTATTTTTTGCGTCCGGTCCTGGTGCAAAAAATACAGGGGACAAAAAGCGTAGGGGGTCCCCCGTATTTTTTGAACCAGCACCGGGCTCCACTAGCTGGGGAGATAATGCCACAGCCGGGGGACACTTTTATACCGGTCCCTGCGGCCGTGGCACTAAATACCCAACTAGTCACCCCTGGCCGGTGTATCCTGGAGGAGTGGGGACCCCTTAAATCAAGGGTTCCCCCCCTCTAGCCACCCAAGGGCCAGGGGTGAAGCCCGAGGCTGTCCCCCCCATCCAAGGGCTGCGGATGGGGGGCTGATAACCATGTGTAAAAATGAAAGAATATTGTTTTTTTGCAGAAGAACTACAAGTCCCAGCAAGCCTCCCCCGCAAGCTGGTACTTGGAGAACCACAAGTACCAGCATGCGGGGGGAAACGGGCCCGCTGGTACCTGTAGTTCTTCTGCAAAAAAAATACCCAAATAAAAACAGGACACAGACACCTTGAAAGTAAAACTTTATTACATACATGCCGACACACATACTTACCTATGTTGACATGCCGACTCTGTCCACACGTCTCCAAGTAGAATCCGGGGTACCTGTAAATAACATTATACTCACCTAAATCCAGTGTCCTGTTCTTTTTTTGTAATCCACGTACTTGGCAAAAAAACAAACCGCATTTACCCGATCCACACGGACTGAAAGGGGTCCCATGTTTACATTATATTAGAAGGGATTAGGTACTTGGTTTGTCTATTAGGAGACACAACTATTATTTATATATTTTTTTAAAATAATATTTTTTTTTTTAACTGACTAAAATTGAGAGAGCATGGTTTTCAGTGAAAAGGGGTGGGAATGGGTTAAAATTCTGGAAAAAAAAATGCGTGGGGTCCCCCCTCCTAAGCATAACCAGCCTCGGGCTCTTTGAGCCGGTCCTGGTTGTAAAAATACGGGGGGGAAATGGACAGGGGATCCCCCGTATTTTTAGAACCAGCACCGGGCTCTGCATCCGGTCCTGGTACAAAAAATACAGATGACAGCTCAGACGCGCATAGGCAATCAGGAGAGTGCCACGACGTGGCGCTCCCTGATTGCCTGAAGGGACCCTCTGTGACAGGAGTCACGGGGGGTCTCAGCATTCGGGGAAAGGGGTCCCATGTGTAAACATGGGACCCCTTTCAGTCCGTGTGGATCGGGTATGCGGTTTGTTTTTTTGCCAAGTACGTGGATTACAAAAACAGGACAGGACACACTGGATTTTGGTGAGTATAATTTTATTTTCAGGTACCCCGGATTCTACATGGAGAAGTGGACAGAGGTCGGCGTGTGAACATAAGTAAGTATGTGTGTGTCGGCATGTGTGTAATAAAGTTGTACTTTCACGGTGTGCGTGTCCGGTTTTTATTTGGGTTTTTTTGCAGAAGAACTACAGGTACCAGCGGGCCCGTTTCCCCCCCCGCATGTTGGTACTTGTGGTTCTCCAAGTACCAGCTTGCAGGGGAGGCTTGCTGGGACTTGTAGTTCTTCTGCAAAAACCAATATTCTTTCATTTTTACACATGGCTATCAGCCCCCTATCCTCAGCCCTTGGATGGGGGGGGACAGCCTCGGGCTTCACCCCTGGCCCTTGGGTGGCTAGAGGGGGGGAACCCTTGATTTAAGGGGTCCCCACTCCTCCAGGATACACCGGCCAGGGGTGACTAGTTGGGTATTTAGTGCCACGGCCGCAGGGACCGGTATAAAAGTGTCCCCCGGCTGTGGCATTATCTCCCCAGCTAGTGGAGCCCGGTGCTGGTTCAAAAAATACGGGGGACCACTACGCTTTTTGTCCCCCGTATTTTTGCACCAGGACCGGACGCAGAGCCCGGTGCTGGTTCTAAAAATACGGGGGATCCCCTGTCCATTTTCCCCCCGGATTTTTACAACCAGGACCAGCTCAAAGAGCCCGAGGCTGGTTATGCTTAGGAGGGGGGACCCCACGCATTTTTTTGTCAGAATTTTAACCCATTCCCACCCCTTCCCACTGAAACCATGCTCTCTCAATTTTAGTCAGTTAAAAAAATATATTATTTTAAAAAATATATAAATAATAGTTGTGTCTCCTAATAGACAAACCAAGTACCTAATCCCTTCTAATATAAATAGATATGCTATTAGCAATAAAAAAAACACACAAAAAAAAACATGTTTTAAATTTTTTTTATTAGATTCCGCCAGCAAAGTGAGGCGGAATGAAATAGACGAATTTACTGTCGAAAAGCACTGTTGTCGAATCGACATTTTTCAATTGAATATACTTTTGTCGAAATGGCGCATTTTTACCATTGCAGACATGTCGAATTTGCGAACTGTCGAATTTCAAAAAGTCGAATCTGAAAAGTCAGGTTTTTTGTCGAAAAGTACTGTATTGCATTGTCAAATTTTTTTTTTGTCGAAAATGCCCCGTTTTTCGACATTTTCAGCAATTCTACCGCAATTGCATATAGCCCATAGACACACATACACTAGGGTTCCTTTTTTTGTCAAGAACCAATATATCCTACCAACATGTTTTCAGAGTATGGGAGGAAATCAGAGTACCGGAGAAAACCCACACAAACATTTAGAGCACATACAAACTCAACACAGATATGGACTTGGTTGAATTAACGTCATCACCTTAGTTGCTGTGATGCAGTAATGCTAACCACTGTGCTACCACACATACCATTTCAAAAATAAATTTTAGTACATTTTTTGCTATGGGTTTCCACTTTCTCAGTTTTCATATATGTACTCACCTTAGTAATAGTGGCACAGTCAGGTATATAATGCAAAGTATCAATGTATAAATCAAAGGGCTCCTGCAAAGTTGAGGGATGTGGCAATGAAGTGAATTCATTATGCTGCACCCAGGGTGGTATTGATGATGGGGTCATTTCTGTTACATTCCTAAGCATAAAAATAGGTAAGTCACTATAAATTGGATTTTACTAGGTATCTAACAAATACATCTTGTTTAGTAAAAAAAAAAAAAGTAGAATAAAGGTATTTAATATAATTACTAATGCATTGCTACTATAACTTCTTTTTATTTGATAATGCTGATTAGATAACAAAGAAAGTAAATTTAGAACTCTAATGTGACAATTTGTATTTCTTATTTTTGCACAGCTTCACAAACAAGTTTGTTTTGTCTGAGGTAACAAATATGACAAAAAGTAATTTCTTACCTCTTTTCTACAGTTACATTGCTTATTCTGTGCTGATATTCCTTTGTTGGGTCATACACTGTTAGCTCAATACTTGAATCATGTGATCCTAGGAAACATTATTAAGTGAATACATTTGACACATACAGTACACAGAAGTTTGATGTTGTGTACCCCTGTAACAGCGTAAAACCCAGTAATATGGTCTGTACAGATGTTTATACACTTGTACATTTAATAACATATTGTAAATATATTGCAAATATGCAAACATAAGTATTTGTATTTTTGTCATTTATGTGCATTTCAGATGCTCACATAAGTAATAAATGGTATTCGGATGGAAAATAGACAGTAAATGAATAGTCAATAGATCGACCCCAGATGGTCGATAGTCCAAAGGTCAACAGGGTCAAAAGGTTGACAGTTAAATGGTTGGTATGTACTTAGGTCGACGGGGTCGAAAGATCAATATGCAAATAGTTGACACAAAAAAGTTTGACATGGTTTTTCATGATTTTTTTGGTTCGGGTTAGGGTTAGGCACCAGGGGGACAGTTACGGTTAGGCTGCTGGAGGGGACAGTGAGGGTTGGGCACTTGGCAGAGGGTTAGTCTGCGGAAAAAATAAGATTTTACTCACCGGTAAATCTATTTCTCGTAGTCCGTAGTGGATGCTGGGGACTCCGTAAGGACCATGGGGAATAGACGGGCTCCGCAGGAGACTGGGCACTCTAAGAAAGATTTAGTACTACTGGTGTGCACTGGCTCCTCCCTCTATGCCCCTCCTCCAGACCTCAGTTAAGGAAACTGTGCCCGGAAAAGCTGACATTACAAGGAAAGGATTTTGGAACCCAGGGTAAGACTCATACCAGCCACACCAATGACACCGTATAACTTGTGATAAACTTACCCAGTTAACAGTATGAACAAACAAAAGAGCATCAACCAATGGATGCCAACATAACATAACCCTTTATTAAGCAATAACTATATACACGTATTGCAGAAAGTCCGCACTTGGGACGGGCGCCCAGCATCCACTACGGACTACGAGAAATAGATTTACCGGTGAGTAAAATCTTATTTTCTCTAATGTCCTAGTGGATGCTGGGGACTCCGTAAGGACCATGGGGCAAATACAAGGTCCTCCTCAGCCAGGGTATCAAACTTGTAGAATTTTGCAAAGGTGTTTGAACCCGACCAAGTAGCAGCTCGGCAAAGCTGTAATGCCGAGACCCCTCGGGCAGCCGCCCAAGAAGAGCCCACCTTCCTTGTGGAATGGGCTTTCACTGATTTTGGATGCGGCAATCCAGCCGCAGAATGAGCCTGCTGAATCGTGTTACAGATCCAGCGAGCAATAGTTTGCTTTGAAGCAGGAGCACCCAGCTTGTTGGATGCATACAGGATAAACAGCGAGTCAGTCTTCCTGACTCCAGCCGTTCTGGTTACCTAAATCTTCAAAGCCCGGACTACGTCAAACAGCTTGGAATCCTCCAAGTCACAAGTAGCCGCAGGCACCACAATAGGTTGGTTCAAATGAAAATATGACACCACCTTTGGCAGAAATTGCGGACGAGTCCGCAATTCTGCCCTGTCCATATGGAAAACCAGATAGGGGCTTTTACATGACAAAGCCGCCAATTCTGACACACGCCTAGCCGAAGCTAAGGCCAGCAGCATGACCACTTTCCACGTGAGATACTTTAGCTCCACAGTCTTAAGTGGCTCAAACCAGTGGGATTTCAGGAAACCCAACACCACGTTAAGATCCCAAGGTGCCACCGGTGGCACAAAAGGGGGCTGAATATGCAGCACTCCCTTAACAAACGTCTGAACCGCAGGCAGTGAAGCCAGTTCTTTTTGAAAGAAAATGGATAGGGCCGAAATCTGGACCTTTATGGACCCTAATTTTAGGCCCATAGTCACTCCTGACTGTAGGAAGTGCAGGAATCGACCCAGCTGGAATTCCTCTGTAGGGGCCTTCCTGGCCTCACACCAAGCAACATATTTTCGCCATATACGGTGATAATGCTTTGCTGTCACGTCCTTCCTAGCCTTTATCAGCGTAGGAATAACTTCATCCGGAATGCTTTTTTCCGCTAGGATCCGGCGTTCAACCGCCATGCCGTCAAACGCAGCCGCGGTAAGTCTTGAAACAGACAGGGCCCTTGCTGCAACAGGTCCTGTCTGAGAGGCAGAGGCCATGGGTCCTCTGTGAGCATTTCTTGCAGTTCCGGGTACCAAGTCCTTCTTGGCCAATCCGGAACAATGAGTATTGTTCTCACTCCTCTTTTTCTTACAATTCTCAGCACCTTTGGTATGAGAGGAAGAGGAGGAAACACATAGACCGGCTGGAACACCCACGGTGTTACTAGTGCGTCCACAGCTATCGCCTGAGGGTCCCTTGACCTGGCGCTATACCTTTTTAGCTTTTTGTTGAGGCGGTACGCCATCATGTCCACCTGTGGCAGTTCCCATCGATTTGCAATCTGCATGAAGACTTCCTGATGAAGTCCCCACTCTCCCGGGTGGAGGTCGTGCCTGCTGAGGAAGTCTGCTTCCCAGTTGTCCACTCCCGGAATGAACACTGCTGACAGTGCGCTTACGTGATTCTCCGCCCAGCGAAGAATTCTGGTGGCTTCTACCATCGCCACCCTGCTCCTTGTGCCGCCTTGGCGGTTTACATGAACCACTGCGGTCTGACTGGATCAGAACCGGTTGGTCGCGAAGCAGGGTCTCCGCTTAACTTAGGGCGTTGTATATGGCCCTTAGTTTCAGGATATTGATGTGAAGGCAAGTCTCCTGCCTTGACCACAGCCCTTGGAAATTTCTTCCCTGTGTGACTGCCCCCCACCCTCGGAGGCTTGCATCCGTGGTCACCAGGACCCAGTCCTGAATGCCGAATCTGCGACCTTCGAGAAGGTGAGCACTCTGCAGTCACCACAGGAGAGACACCCTGGCTCTGGGGGATAGGGTGATTAACCGATGCATCCGAAGATGTGATCCGGACCACTTGTCCAGTAAGTCCCATTGGAAGGTCCTCCTATGGAACCTGCCGAAGGGAATGGCCTCGAATGATGCCACCCTCCTTCCCAGGACTCGAGTGCAGTGATGCACTGACACCTGTTTTGGTTTTAATAGATTCCTGACCAGTGTCACGAGCTTCTGAGCTCTCTCTATCGGGAGATAAACCCTTTTCTGGTCTGTGTCTAGGATCATGCCTAGGAGAGGCAGATGAGCTGTAAGAACCAACTGCGACTTTGGAATATATAGAATCCAGCCGTGTTGCCGTTTCACTTCTAGAGAAAGTGATACGCTATTCAGCAACTGCTCTCTTGATCTCGCTTTTATGAGGAGATCGTCCAAGTACGTGATAATAGTGACACCTTGCTTCCGCAGGAGCACCATCATTTCCGCCATTACCTTGGTGAATATTCTCAAGGCCGTGGAGAGACCAAACGGCAACGTCTGAAATTGGTAATGACCATCCCGTACCGCAATTCTGAGGTACGCCTGATGAGAAGGATAAATGGGGACATGAAGGTATGCATCCTTTATGTCCCGAGTCACCATAAAATCTCCCCCTTTCAGGCTTGCAATAACCGCTCTTAGCGATTCCATCTTGAACTTGAACCCTTTCAGGTATATGTTCAGGGATTTTAAATTCAATATGGGTCCGACCGAACCGTCTGGTTTCGGGACTACAACATGGTCGAATAATAACCCCCTCCTTGTTGAAGGAGGGGAACCTTGACCACCACCTGTTGAAGATATAATTTGTGAATTGCAGTTAACACTGTGTCCCTCTCGTGGGGGGAAGCCGGCAGGGCCGTCGGTGAGGGGGCATCTTCTCAAAGTCCAGCTTGTATCCCTGAGACACAATATCTATTGCCCAGGGATCTAACAGGGAGTGAACCCACTTGTGGCTGAACTGACGAAGGCGTGCCCCCACCGGGCCTATCTCCGCCTTGCGGTGGATTTTTGTAGAGGCCGGGGAGGACTTCTGTTCCTGGGAACTAGCTGTGTTGTGCAGCTTCTTTCCTGTGCCCCCGCCTCTGGCAAGAAAGGACGCACCTCGGACTTTCTTGTTTCTTTATTCGAAAGGCTGCATTTGATAATGTCGTACTTTCCTAGGCTGTGCAGGAATATAAGGCAAAATATCAGAATTACCAGCTATAGCTGTGTAGACCAGGTCCGAGAACCCTTCTCCACACAATCCTCAGCCTTACACATGCCTCTTAAGTCGGCATCATCTGTCCATTGCATATTCTACAGGACACGTCAAGCAGAAATCGACATAGCTTTGACTCTAGGACCCAGTATACTCATGTCTCTTTGGGCATGTTTTATATATATATATATATCTATCACTTAAGACAGCATCTTTAATATATATATATCTCTATATATACATATATATATATCTATATGCATACTAGGGTCTCAATCTCTGCTGATAAGGTACCTGTCCACGCTGCCACAGCGCTATAAACCCATGCCGACACAATCGCCGGTCTGAGTAGTATACTAGAATGTGCACGCTATCTGCAGGATCCCTGAGAATAGCTAGTGCTACCTTCTGTGCAAACAGGACACCCTAGGGGAAGATTCCCAACACATCCTGGCCCTAGTGGGGAAAGGATACTGCCTGAGAATTTTTTGTGGGAAGCTGCAGTCTCTTGTCTGGAGATTCCCGCTCTTTTTCCTCATGAGAGGAGGGAAATTTATGAAAATAAAAAACCTAACTAAAATACTTTCTTATTAGCAAGCTCAGGAGAGCCCACTAAAAGCACCCAGCTCTGGCCGGGCACAGATTCTAACGGAGGTCTGGAGGAGGGGCATAGAGGGAGGAGCCAGTGCACACCAGTAGTACTAAATCTTTCTTAGAGTGCCCAGTCTCCTGCGGAGCCCGTCTATTCCCCATGGTCCTTACGGAGTCCCCAGCATCCACTAGGACGTTAGAGAAAGATGGTTAGGCACCAGGGGGACACTGGCATATTTATAATGGGTGCAGTGTGTGCGATGCACACAGGCCCCCAGGGTCCAGAAGGGCCACACAGCACACTCTGCATCCATTGTTTTTAATACATACGCTCCGGAGTCCCGCGGTGCTGCAGCAGCGCTGCAGAAATCACTATGAAAATGTTGTGGTGCTATTCTCCTGGTGTTTCACGCATGCTCAGTAGCAAAATCAATGGGAAAATGGCAGCTGCGCCATTTTCCCCAGAGATCTGCGCATGCACTGTAGACTCTGGGACAGGTGCTTGAAAGGGAGATACAGATAACATGCAGATGTCTAAGCCAAATACTGCACATCTACATCTGCAAATTCATACTAAGCCAGCAGCCACTGTCAGGGCAGTTACATGAACTTACTCTAGTACTAGCTCTAAACAGTGAGAGTAATCATATCGGGTCACATATATTCATGTATTATTAGATTACCAAATATTTGCAAATATATGCAACTGAGACTTTGTATTTTATTAAGTATTTTGATGGAATATAATCAGGGGTTAAAGTGGGGGAACACGAGGTGGAACTGCACCTGTAATTGTAGGTGGAACTAGTACCACCACTGCCTTGCACAGTAATGCCAATAGAAAATTCCACCCCGACGCCCACGTCAATAGATGACGCAGATGGCGCTAGTGTCACTGATTAGCTGCAGCCACTTCCCCCTTCCTCAGGTCCTGGCAGCTCCATGGTTCTCCTCCACCTGTGGCTCATCCCTCCTGGTACTCATGCACCCTGTGTCTCTCAGACGGCATTCGTTCCCATCTCAGGTCCCAGCAGTTTCCTTTCCTGGCACCGCGTATGCCATGTCATGCCATCACTGCCACTGAAGTGAAGGGCTACTAAAAGGAACAGGCCCTTTGCATGCTGAAGACAAGGTAAGAGGGGGCTGAAGGGACACAGAGAGGCAGGGGAAGCTGCTGGCGGAATACATGGCATGTAGCTGCTGGGGTGACAGAAGCAGAGATGTGTATAAAGGACACTACTGTGGGAAGTATAAGGGGCACTTCTGTGGGCATTATGAGTACAAGTGGTACTTCTATTGGCATTATGTGTAAGGGTCACTACTACTGTGGGCTTTATGTGCATAAGCGGCACTAATACTGTGGGCATTATGTGGGTAATTCCAAGTTGATCGCAGCAGGATTTTTGATAGCAATTGGGCAAAACCATGTGCACTGCAGGGGAGGCAAATATAACATGTGCAGAAAGAGCTAGATTTGGGTGGGTTATTTTATTTCTGTGCAGGGTAAATACTGGCTACTTTATTTTTACACTGCAAATTAGATTGCAGATTGATCACACCACACCCAAATCTAACTCTCTCTGCACATGTTATATCTGCCTCCCCTGCAGTGCACATGGTTTTGCCCAATTGCTAACAAAAATCCTGCTGCAATCAACTTGGAATTACCCCCTATGTGTAAGGAGCACTACTACTGTGGGAATGGTGTAAAAGGGGCACTACTGTGTGGCATAGCGTTTAAAAGCAGTACCACTATACAGCATAACGTGAATAAAGAGCACTACTGAGTGATGTAACTTGAGTAATGGTCATTACTGCGTGTTGTAATGTGAATAAGGGGCACTACATGCAGTGTTATGGGAATAAAATTATGCTAGTGTGGCATAATTTGAGTTGGGGGTACTATTGCGTGACCATGTCCCTTCCTTGTGAGACCACACCCCTTTATAAAGTATGGGAGGTAGGGCACACATTTACAGTTTGCAGGGGGGTTCCAAAAACCCTAGCACTGGCTCCACCTAAACGGGGGGTGGGGGCCGGGGGTAGCCAAAAAATGAGTTCCACCACCTCTCCAGGATTCTCCTATACCCAGTCTGGATCCACAATCCGCACCAGACATTATAGTTTATTTTATGAACCATCGTAGTTCCCTAGTTTCCCCAACTAACATTATGACATACATGGTCCCCAGTTTATATTATGCCACATTACTGTGTACCCTGTTCATACTGTATCCTGTTAGAGTGCCCTCCAGGTCAAATTATGCCATGTTACAGTGCCCCAGTTCATATTATGTCACACTATAGTACCTCCATTTCATGTTGTGCCACATTAATGTACCCCAGTTCTTATTATGTAACATTATAGTGCCCTCCACATTACGTACAATGAGCAGATCAGATTATGTAGGGTGACCAGACTATCCCTTTAACCTGGGACACCCATGAATTACACAGGTTCTGTGGCTGGCTAACTACAAGCCTGCATTTCACCTGGTTTTAAGCAGCCACAGCACCTGTGTAATTCATGAGTGTCCCAGGTTAAAGGGATAGTCTGGTCACCCTAGATTATGCCACATTACAGTGCCCTCCAGTTCATATTGTGCCACATTACAGTGGCCTCCAGTTCAAATTATGCCTCATTTCCATTCTAACATCCACTACACACTCCTCTCACTAAAAAAATGTCACTCGATTCTGGATGGGCAATGGATCAGACCCAATTGTTTAGCAGGCAAATCTGGGAAATTGGTATGCAACTTTATAACCTGGGTCCAGGCCCCCCTAAGCCTCTGGGCCCCATAGCAATGGCACTACTTGCATCCACTATAGTCCGTCCATGCTTAGAACTTAGATGTTTGTTGTACTGTAGTAAAATATTTGTTAAAAGGGGCCCCAAAACTATCTTGCCTGATGGACTCTTCTTCTTCTAATGATACTAGCTCTGAGCTGATGTTAGAAACAGAGTCCGGGAGAATTCTCTGTGAACAGAGCTTTGGGTACAACAGCAGATCATAAAATATACTGTACTAATCTTATCAGGAAAGATGAGGGCTTAATCCTTTCACACCTATCTGCATTTAAGGCACTTTTCACACATTATTAAACCCATGGAAAGCTCAATGTTAAAGTACAAAGCTAAGTTATTGATGAATTAATTAATGAACTGAAACATACGTTGTGTTAAAATGAAACCAATTTTCCACCCAAATAAGGGTAAGTTAATAAATAAAGAAAATGATGTATACTGCAGTTAACAGACACTTTTAGTACAGGTTTTATTTGCAATTGACGATGTCATGTGCTCTGCCATGTTCCTGGTAATCAACCTAGTTGCTTTCTTAATTACCTGATGTGCTGCTACCTGGAGGGCTCTCATTATTATTGTCTGGCTCTTTCCCAGGATGTAATGATATCAGTGATGAGAACTCCCTGGGTTTCCATACATCTCGAGTGCTTCTTGTTTCCTGTTCAAAAGCACTCACTTTTGTCCATCCAAGTGGTTTGGGAGCTTAAAAAAATAAAATAAAATAACTTTTTTTTTCTAATAGAAATGAAATATATGATTATAATATGATACATAAACTCAGAGTATATGTAAACTAGACAACATTTTATTTTCCTCAAATACTCTACAAATAATTTGATATGTCCTGAATCACGGAGCCATAGTAATGTGGGAACTTGGTGCTGTCACCTGTACAACATCAACAGCGTGCAAACATATAATAGGCATCAGTTTACTCCACTGCCCCAGCTTCTGCATTATGTGCCCGGCTCACTTCATTGATGCTTGTCACACTCCGCACTTTTAAAAGTACTTTCTTACCTATGCGATGTCTGCCCTGGCTGGCGCAAAGGTCCATGCGCGTTATATCCACATATCGCTCTCAGGAGGTCCACCAGCGCTGATCCAGCAAGAAGTCTTCTGCAGCGGCTGCTGCTTCTGTGCATAGCACTTCACAGCGCTGTTTTCAATTGTTTCAGTGTTTATTTCTCATTGTGCTCACTTCCTAATGTTTGGGCCTAGTCAGAGTTACACTCCAAATTCAGACAGGGACGCTGCCATTTTGGATTACATCAGCTGATCCTCCATTGTCCAATCCTGGAGCTCCTTTCATCAGCTGACTGCAACATCCAATAAATCCACACTGCAAGTTATAAAGGTAACTTCCTGGGATTACCAATTCGTCAGTACAACAGTCTCTATCCAGGAAGTAACAGCTCTCTGATGAGCGCCTTCATTCTAGTGACTTTGTATGATCCAGTCTGTCCTGATTACATTCCGGCTACCAATGTTATTTGGACTTTGCCTTTCTTCAGTGTCTTTCTACAATACTGCCAGTGTTATGATTCCGGATAAAGCCCGGTGAGCACTCCAGTCCGTTCTGGTTCCATTCCGGATGCTATTGTCATTTGAACTGTATGTTTGTGCAATACTGCCAGTGTTAAGATTCCGGATCAAGCCCGGTGAGCACTCCATTCCGTTCTGGTTCCATGCCTGATACTATTGTCATTTGAACTGTGTCTTACTTTAATACTGTCAAGATTCCAGATCAAGCCCGGTCAGCACTACAGTCCAATCCAGTTTCATTTTGGATATTATTGTTATTTGAACTTTGTATTCTGCAGTCCAATCAGGATATTATTGTTATTTGAACTCGGTCTTCTTCAGTCCAATCCAGTTTCATTCCAGTAATCATTCCTGTGGAATCATGGCTGTGGTTCTTTAATAAAAGTTTTATTCTCTGTGTCAGCTCCATCCACAAACGCCTGTCCAAACCAAACCCAACCCTCAGGCGTGACAATGCTAACAGAGTAGCCAACCAGATATGACACAAAGAAGAAGCAGAAGAAAGGTCAGCACTGATGGGGTGGAGTGAGTGCTTATGAGCGGGCGAGTAGTGAGTGCTTTTGAGCGGGGTGTGTGTGTGTCGGGTGAAGATTCTGTTTCGCTAGGGTGTTGGTAGTAGACTTTGCCTCTGAGTAACTGAGATGAAAGTATGCCCCTTAACGATGAGCTTGCTATTTTGGATGGCCTATGCTCAAGTAAGAAATTCAAACTTCATTTTTTTTTTTTTTTTTTTTTTTACATATTATGCTCTACAAGTTTAGTGTACATCAATGAAGCTATTCTGTGTGACAAAATGAATATATGTTTAAACAATATGATCAGAAATGTATAGTTGATGTCATCCTTAACGGCTAACTAAGCCAACTTAAATAAAGACACAGTGCCGGCGCTAACTGCTCAGTAAAGCAGAGAGGCACCAGGCTAGAGAGGCGCTCTCCCCACTTTGCTGTTATCCACTCACTGTTGCTGCCGGCTGCTGCTGCTCCTGTCAAACTGTGTGACAGGCAGCGGCGCCGGCAGTGTGCAGAGCCCTGCTTCTTCATCCCTCACTCACTGCCAGCCCTGCTCCCTCTGCCGAGCAGAGCTCCCAGATGCAGCGCTCCTCCTTCTCCACACACACCCGTTTGGCTGAAAGGCAAGGCAATATACATTCAGTAGTGCCTGCATGCTGTGCTGTGGAGCACTACAAATCACCACAGCGTCTCCACAGCACTGATCACAGGACGTCCGCCAGGGGAAGGGGTTGTTTTCTGGGGTCGGGTCTACAGTTAGATGACAGACAGGCTGGGAGGTGTGCTGTGTTCACAGTGCACAGGAAGTGAAAGCAGAAAGGAACTCTGTGTTCCATTTCTACTTTCCCTCACTCTTGCTGCATATTGAAAGCAACTGGACTCCTTCATCCAGAGACCAGTCTGCTGCTTGCCAGAGGAACAAGCTTACCTGTCACCCATGTAAGTGGAGTGGCCAGCTTTATCCATTTAATGTGGTACAGTATCTCTATGTATCACAGAGCTATTTCTATATATTCAGTTCCCTCACTATGTCTTCCTTGGGACCCGCGATGCTTCTAGGGCCCACAGCTCCCCCTGCACACAGTCATCTCTAAGGCCCGTGACTACCCCTCGCGAAGAACAGCTGCAGGTGCCCCCTAATCCCCCCAAAACTAGTGGGTGTGAACCACACTCCATGCAGCATCCCTGGCCCACAGCAACACCCCCCCTCCCCATGCAGGGGCTGCAGAGAGCCATGGGGATGCCGCTTGCTCTCATCCTCTGTTCCCTGGTAGCCCCCGGGACAGCTGCCTGGGCAGACTCTAACTCCGCAGCTGCTGGTGGTTGGGTTCACATGAAGAGGCTTTCCACAGAGGAGCTGGGGGTGCCCCCTATGCAGGTGTGTGTGTGTGTGTGTGTGTGGGGGGGGGGGGGGGGGTACAGGGTGCTCCCTATGGGAGTCCCAGGCTGCACTATGGAGGTGCAGTATCTATCTGAAGCCTCTATCTGTCCTTACTGTATGTCCCTGCTGCCCCTCTCTGTCCCTACATCCCTGCTGCCTCTGTCCCTATGTCCCTGCTGCCTCTCTCTGTCCCTACTGTATATCGTTGCTGCTCCTCTCCCTGTCCCTTACTGCCCAATTCTCTGTCCCTACATTCCTGCTGCCTCTCTCCCTACGTCCTTGCTGCCTCTCTCCATATGTCCTTGCTGCCTCTCTCTGTCCCTATATACTTGCTGGCTCTCTGCTCCTCTGTCCCTGCTGCCCCTCTCTCTGTTCCTATGTCTTTGCCGGCACTATCTCTCTGCCACTACATCACTGCTGCCCCTCTCCCTACGTCCTTGCTGCCTCTCTCCCTATGTCCTAGCTGCCTCTCTGTCACTATATCCTTGCTGGCTCTTTGTTCCTATGTCCCTGCTGGCTCTCTCTGTCCCTGCTGCCCCTTTTTCTGTCCCTACATCCCTGCTGCCTTTCTCTGTCTCTGCTCTCTCTCTCTGTCCCTATGCCCCTGTTGGCTTTCTGTCATACTCCAGAGTGTTGAATGCAGGTGGCATGGGGAGGCGGTGCAGGGCTTTGTCTTGGAATGCTCCTGTGTGCATGTGCCTGGGCCCACCACCTCATTTCACTCTGCCCCCCTTCATAATGTGTAGGAAGCATTACTGTGGGCACTGTGTGTATAAATGGCACTATTGTGGGCATTATGTGTAAGGGGCACTACTACTGTGGTAATGTGTGTAAGGGTTACTACTGTGTAGCTTAATGTGAATAAAGGACACTACTGTGGCGTAATATGAATCAGGGGCGCTACCTGCGGTGTAATGTGAATAAGGTTATGCTACTGTGTGGCGTACTTTTAAATGTAGGTACTGTAGTGTGGCCATGGCCATTCCTTGTGAGACCACACCACTTTTTTTGTGTGCAGCGCGCGCCTTCGCCGCGCACTGTCCCTTTATGGAGTATGGGAGGGCGCAAATTTATAGTTTGCAGGGGGCGCCAAACACCCTAGCACCGGCCCTGTAAAAACACATAATATCTAAACACAATAAATTAGATCACAGGTTCTCAAACTCGGTCCTCAGGACCCCACACAGTGCATGTTTTGCAGGTCTCCTCACAGAATCAAAAGTGAAATAATTAGCTCCACCTGTGGACCTTTTAAAATGTGTCTGTGAGTAATTAATACACCTGTGCACTTGCTGTGTTACCTGCAAAACATGCACTGTGTGGGGTCCTGAGGACCGAGTTTGAAAACCCCTGAATTAGATGATTATAATATTCCATCCATGTTTATATTTCCCAGTGCATCTCTGCACGTCTTTAACATGAGAAGACTTGTCCTGAATAAAAGGCAAGGTCAATCTCCTAGTATCAATCTTTAAGTGTACATGCTAAGTTGTAATATGGGACACACCTCTTTCTCCATCATTGTAAATTGCCTCTATTAAAAGAAAAGGCATTTCTCCAGATTTTGTGTAATTTGAATATTCTGATAGGTCTATGGAATCAAATTCAAACAAGTCTGAAAGACAAAGCAAAGGTTAAATGCATTGGTAGTCTCCAAGCATAGTGTGAGCAACAATAAAATCTCTGAAGATAACTTTTTACTAAAATGTACTTGAAAACATATTGTCCTTACGTCAGTGTACAAGTAGTTGTGAACATTTGTAAATCTTTTGTGGTATTATGCATAAGTCATTATTACGAGAGTGTTTTATGAGGCATAAGGCATTACTTTTTTAATTTTTAGAGTACATATGACCAGGGTCTGAGCACTTTATTTCATTAGCAATCTTCATCATTAGGAGCAGAGTTTAGTTACTGCAGTTCAAAATTGGCTACAGTGGATTTTGTGGGAACCAGGGGGTATAAAGAGTTGGCTTTCTTACTGTGGATTGATGGCTATTGTAGAGGTAATGAGAACAAGACCAGTGGGAGCCCCTGAGCTCCATTTAGAGTGGAGAGAGGTGGGGAAGCTATAAGCAAGTTACCCCTTTGAAAAGGTCCCAGAAGTATGAAAACAGTTGAAGTGCTGCCTTGATGTCAGGAGTCAGCAGCAACATCTGTAGTCAATGGGTGGACAGGGAGTTGCCTTCAGTAAGTATTGCCTTTGGCGGGTTAACCATCTATGATGCCAACGCTGCTTAACATCGATGGCAGGAAACCATTAACAGGTTACCGTGGATGGTTTGCAACCATAGATGGAAATCGCTGCTGTGGGGTATGTCAGGCAGTGAACCAATCAGGAATGGTACAAGGCTTAGTGGTGCATCAGGGTGGACTAACCTCCAAAAATAAACTGCTGCCTCACAGCCATCTATGGCGGAGCCACCAATGGTTATTTTAACTCTCGATGGTCAATAGCCATTTCTAGCCTCAATTCTTCATATCACCGAACGAGTACTAGCAACTACATCGTACAGCCTCTATAGAAGATGAGAGGAGTGCTGCCCAGCACTATAAAGGCCAGTGAGAGACCTCCTGTGAGTAAAGGATGGAAACAGACACCCATGTTGTGAGGGTGAGCACCTCAAAGAAATGAAAAGAGGATACCTGTTTGAAAACTGTTCCTACTATATAGTGAGGGGAGTTGCTGTAAGGTGGCAGCATGGCTAGAGAAGTCAAGATGGAGACAGTCCTGTGTAACTACATATGAGAGAGCCCACAACTGAAAGAATACACTGGTAAACTGTTGCTTAACAGTAACCTTATATAGGAGGAAGGGGAGGCTACTGCAAACTCACAGCATGGCTGTACCAGAAACAGAGTGAGAACTATAAATTTATTGCTGTGATATTTATGTAAACTTGGAGATATGAGACCAAAGTATTCCTACTACACCAAACAACAGATAGCAGGGATGCAGAGCAGGGAGAGCGCATCTCCAGCCTGGCGCCTACCTGCACTGCATCCCTTTGCTGAGCGGGTTGCACCAGCCCTGGTTACCAGTTTTCTACCGTATTCAATAAAAAACACTTTTACTCGCATACAAGGCTATTAACCAAACTGCACCAACCTTCATCTCTTCACTCATCTCAAAATATCTCCCTAACCGACCTCTCCGCTCTGCGCAAGATCTGCATCTCTCACCACACGCACTTCTTGCTCCCACTCAAAATAAGAGGACTCTATTCGTGCTGCGCCCATTCTGTGGAATGCTCTCACACTCACAATACGACTGGTCTCTAGTCTCCAAACCTTCATACGTTCCCTGAAAACTCACCTCTTCAGGCAAGCTTATTAAATTTGGGACCCACCCACATAACATTCAATGACTACCTATTTAATTACATCCTCTCTGTACAGTGCACAATTAACTGCACATATTTTGTTTTCCTTCACTTTCACACCCTCCTGACCCTTGGACAACATTGCTGGGTGACCAAATCATACAGCCCATTAAGAACCTTTGCAATCTGGTGGACCATCGATCCTTGTGTATTAACGCCTATTTCCCTATAGATTGTAAGCTTATGAGCAGGGCCTTTCTACCTCTGTGTCTGTCTGTTTTAACCCAGTTTTGTTCTATTACTATTGTTCCAATTGTAAAGTACAACAGAATATGCTGCGCTATATAAGAAACTGTCAATAAATATATAAATCCATATGTAGAAACAGAGTACCATCAACAGTTGCGGTTGACCCATGCCTACACAGAATAATACGGATGCAGTCATAACGGCACCATGTTTTCAATTCCAAGCGATCACAGCAGATGTCAGATACACGTCCCGAAAATGGGCATGACACACCTGCGTTTTTCCAACCACTCCCAACAAACGCCATGTTAACACCTATGAACGGCGATCACAATGCGGCTTTCAGGCATGCACAGTGCATTCGCAGTGCTTGCACAGTCTTCCAATAATCAGCTGATATACGTTTTTGGAATATTTATTTATTTATTTATTCTTCGTTTCTTATATAGTGCAGCAAATTCCATTGCGCTTTCCAATTGGACACAATGATCAAACAAAACTGGGTAATAACAAACAGTCATAGAGGTAGGAAGGCCCTGCTCGCAAGCCTACAATCTATAGAATATAGAATACCGCGATCCAAGCTGAATGAGGGACAATTTTTTTTTTACAATAAGATTTATTCAGCAAAGAACTATTACATAATTGCTTGGAGGCTATCTGTGAGGGAAAAGAAAAATTGTGGCCCTCTAACTATAGTAATTTTCTTAATACAGCACTTTGACAAACCTATTATACAAAAATCACAGAAGAAAACAGTCTCCCAAATAGGAAGTATAAAATCCTGGTTGATACAACATATAACGAAAGTCAATACCAGAGGCGTATCTAGGGTAGGGTGAGTGGGGCACGTGCCCTGGGCGCCTTGGCAGGTCCAGGAGAGGGGGGGCGCCGCCGGCGGCCAGGGCATCATGCCCCACTCGCCCCTGTCAAGCCGAAATGTGAGGGGAGGAGAGTGCAGCGTCTCTCCCTCCCCTCACCGCCGCTTCAGAACTAGTAGCACTGCCAGCAGCGCTGCTGTGTCCGGTCTCCGGCGGCGTTAGCCAATCAGAGCTTGAGGACCGGCTCCTGATTGGCTGCCGGTCCGCGAGCTCTGATTGGCTAGCGAACCGGCGCCAGACAGCCTCCGGAGACCTGGAGCGGTGAGGGGATAGAGAGGCGCTGCGCTCTCCTCCCCTCACATATCATCAACATTCAACAAGCGGCGCACAGTGGGGCATGTATCTGGCACCAAATGGGGCATGTAACTGGCACTGAGTGGGGCATGTAACTGGCACTAAATGGGGCATGTAACTGGCACTGAGTGGGGCATGTAACTGGCACTGAGTGGGGTATGTAACTGGCACTGAGTGGGGCATGTAACTGGCACTGAGTGGGGCATGTATCTGGCACAGTGGGACATGTATCTGGCACTGAGTGGGGCATGTATCTGGCACTGTGGGGCATGTAACTGGCACTGTGGGGCAATGTAACTGGCACTGTGGGGCAATGTAACTGGCACTGTAGGGCATGTATCTGTAACTGTGGGGCATGTATCTGGCACTGTGGGGCAATGTAACTGGCACTGTGGGGCATGTATCTGTAACTGTGGGGCATGTATCTGGCACTGTGGGGCAATGTAACTGGCACTGTGGGGCAATGTAACTGGCACTGTGGGGCATTGTATCTGGCACTGTGGGGCAATGTAACTGGCACTGTGGGGCATTGTATCTGGCACTGTGGGGCATTGTATCTGGCACTGTGGGGCATGTATCTGGCACTGTGGGGCAATGTAACTGGCACTGTGGGGCAATGTAACTGGCACTGTGGGGTAATGTAACAGGCACTGTGGGGCAATGTATCTGGCACTGTGGGGCAATGTATCTGGCACTGTGGGGCAATGTATCTGGCACTGTGGGGCAATGTAACTGGCACTGTGGGGCATGTATCCGGCACTGTGAGGCATTGTATCTGGCACTGTGGGGCAATGTAACTGGCACTGTGGGCCATTTTCAGTGGCCACACCCCTTCTGGAGCGTGGCCACACCCCTTCTGGAGTGTGGCCACGCCCGGGCGTGCGCACATGCTTCTTTTAGTGTGTTTTTATTTGGTGGGGGCGCCATTTTCCATCTTGCCCTGGGCTCCGAAAACCCTAGCTACGCCTCTGCTCAATACAAGATGTGAAGATGGTCCTGCTTGTGAGACTTTATAATGAAGTAAGTGGACAAAAAGAGATAAGTATAATAGATAAGAATTTGTATGCTGAAGATAATTTCTTTAATGCACATACTGTAGCAATGTATCTAATGAAATTGGTCAGCTCCATAGCATGTGCTCTTGTGCATTATTAAAAAAATGGTAGGAAGAACCTTCAGGCCATACAGTGCCTCTAGATCTCAGGAAAATTAGGCCCAAGAAGCAGGGGCGGATTAAGGGGGTAATTCAGACCTGATCGCTAGGCTGTGTTTTCTCACAGCCTTGCGATCAGGTCCGAATTGCACATGCGTATGCACCGCAATGTGCAGGCGCGACGGACCACAGCAACAGGGATCGATGCATAGCGATGGGATGGTGCAAAAAAAAGCAATCGCACGGGCGATCGCAAGGTGACTGACAGGAAAAGGGCATTTGTGGGTGGCAACTGACCATTTTCAGGGAGTGTCTGGAAAAACGCAGGCGTGTCCAAGTGTTGGAAGGGTGGGTGTCTGACGTCCGGTCCTGGACAGGCTGAAGTGATTGCAGTGGCTAAGTAAGTCCTGGGCTACGCAGAGACTGCACAAAATCAGTTTGTGCAGCTCTGTTACACATGCGTTCGCACACTTGCACAGCTAAAATACACTCCCCCGGTGGGTGGTGACTATCTGATCGCAGGGCTGCAAAAAATTGCTGCCCAGCTGACAGGTCTGAATTAGGCCCTAAGAGAGGAGAGGGCCCGTGTGCAGGCTATGTGCAGATCCCCTCCTTGCTGGCAGTGGCAGATTCAGACAGGAGAAGATCAAATAAGAGAGGAGAGGATCAAATAACATCCCATCACCTAATGGTGGTATCTGTAATACAGAAGAATTAGTGAACTTAAATAAAGTGTGTATATCACCCAATCATTTTTAGATTTTGTTGGATTATGCACTATGCCAAAAAAACAATATATTTTACAATTTATCTAATTATTTAAATACAAAGGAAAATACTTCAATGATTAAAACATAAGGAAACAAATTCTAAATAATCTAATCAATAATAATTCAATTTAAATATAGCAATAATTCAATCCAAATATAGTAAATTGATAGTAAAATTAAATAAATTCTTAAATGAACAAAACTGTAGAGATTTATGTATACAAAAATAGGACAGGTTACCATGATTCTATTACAAATAGTGGATGACAATAACTCCTACTTTTAACCTGTAGCAAATTCAATATAATAATATTAATAATATAATAATATTAAATATCTCATATGCTGAATGTCAAAGATTTGAATATACTGCAAGTAAAAATATATATTAGAATAAACAATTTGTTGTATTAATGTGCATAACTGTCAATGTTATTATAAGCTCTCTAAAAAGTATGACACCTGTAAATAATTGTGATACAAGTGTGATTGAACACTCTTCAGCTACAATCGTACACCACAAATTCTCAATTGTTCTCTTTGCAAAGCTATCACCACAAACCAGAGTGTTGAAGGTTTCACAGATACCATTAATACATCTCTCTATAACACGAGGTTTCAATCCTGATGGCCCGTCAAACAAATAAGTACAGTAACTTTGCTAAACCACAAAGAAAATAAATGCGTATTTATGGAAATCTAGTTTAATAGATTTATACTTACAGTGTTTGTTAATACCGATTCTGATTGTTGTTGAGCTGAAAGCTTGAAAACCATACCATTATAGTGTCAGAGGAGGTTCACATAATTATCTGGCTGCTACAGGTCAGGTGAGTTGTGGCCATGTATTTAAGAAATTACATAACACAGCTTTGCTTACAGCAGCATAGCTGTACACACAGTACACATGAACAGGCACACACGTTTTTAATCAATAGTTATAGGTACAGGGTAAAATCCAGACGCGGTGTAGCCAGAACTTTCTGGGCCCCAAAACAACATTCTGAAGAGGCATCATCCTCAATGCTACTAAAAATACCTCTCCCTAATTTAGGGTTCCCAACCTCAGTCCTCAAGGCACAATAACTGTCTGGGTTTTAGTGAAATCTCTGCTTGACCACAGGTGGTTAAATCCAAGTAACATGTGCTCGAGTATGACTAACCTTAAATGCTGGACTGACAGTGTGCTTTGAGGACCGAGGTTAGTTCATTTCATGTCCCATACAATAGTAGTGCCTTCGTTAATTTTATGAACCATAGTAGAGTCCTAGTTTGTATATGCCTCATAGCAGTGGCTTAATTCATTTGCTGCCCCCACAGTAGTGCCCTTGTTAATTTTTATGGCCTAGTTCATAATATATCACTCAGTACCCCTAGCTCATGTTATGTGTTTTGGTTTTGGATTCGGTTCCGCGGCCGTGTTTTGGATTCAGACGCGTTTTGGCAAAACCTCCCTGAAAAAATGTTTTGTCGGATTCGGGTGTGTCTTGGATTCGGGTGTTTTTTTTCAAAAAACCCTCAAAAACAGCTTAAATCATAGAATTTGGGGGTAATTTTGATCCTTTAGTATTATTAACCTCAATAACCACAATTTCCACTAATTTCCAGTCTATTCTGAACACCTCACAATACTATTTTTAGTCCTAAAATTTGCACCGAGGTCGCTGGATGACTAAGCAAAGCGACCCAAGAGGGCGGCACAAACACCTGGCCCATCTAGGAATGGCACTGCAGTGTCAGACAGGATGGCACTTAAAAAAAATTGGCCCCAAACAGCACATAATGCAAAGAAAAGAGAAAAAGAGGTGCACTGTGGTCGCTGGATGGCTAAGCTAAGCGACACAAACACCTCAATATCACAGGAATTATTCGTTCTAATCAATGGTATTATTGCTCCAAATCACTGGAAGAAAATGACAAAATCACTGGAATTATTCGTTCTAATCAATGGTATTATTGGTCCAAATCACTGGAAGAAAATGACAAAATCACTGGAATTATAAGTTCTAATCAATGGTATTATTGGTCCAAATCACTGGAAGAAAATGACAAAATCACTGGAATTATTCGTAAACATTTGTAGAAAGTCGCTGCTTTCTGATTACAGAAATGCTCAGATATTCCTGCGAATCCACAATCCCTTCCCAGAGGAAAAAGAAATTGAGAAACCGTTGTTTGAGAACGTTTGTTCTCTTTCCCCTACAAAGGAACAAACCACTTTCCAAGAAGACTGACGTTTTTGGAAGTGACACAGAGCTGCAAGATACAGTAATGGCCTACTGTACTGTACTATATATGTATACTGCTGGTCACCAAATGCTGCACTGTCCTACTATATACTGCTCACAATAATGCAGCACAGAGCTGCAAGATACAGCAATGGCCTACTGTACTGTACAACTATATACTTATGGTCACCAAAATGCTGCACTGTAATACTATATATACTGCTCACAAACATGCAGCACAGATATGGAATGGATACTTGCAGTGACACAGAGCTGCAAGATACAGCAATGGCCTACTGTACTGTACTATATTTGTATACTGCTGGTCACCAAATGCTGCACTGTCCTACTATATAGTGCTCACAATAATGCAGCACAGATATGGAATGGATACTTGCAGTGACACAGAGCTGCAAGATACTACAGCAATGGCCCAATGTACTGTACAACTATATACTGTTGGTCACCGAAATGCTGCACTGTCCTACTATATATTGCTCACAATAATGCAGCACAGATATGGAATGGATACTTGCAGTGACACAGAGCTGCAAGATACAGCAATGGCCTACTGTACTGTACTACTGTTATACTGGTGGTCCCCAGTCCCCACAATAAAGCACACTGAGCACAGATATTTGCAGTACACTGAGCACAGATATGGAGCGTTTTCAGGCAGAGAACGTAGATATTTTCAGCACACTGAGCACAGATATTTGCAGCACACTGAGCACAGATATTTGCAGCACACTGAGCACAGATTACGGAGCTTTTCAGGGAGAGAACGCAGCCACGCCCTCTCCGTTCAGTCTCCAATGCACGAGTGAAAATGGCAGCGACGCGCGGCTCTTTATATAGAATATGAATCTCGCGAGAATCCGACAGCGGGATGATGACGTTCGGGCGCGTTCGGGTTAACAGAGCAAGGCAGGAAGATCCGAGGCTGCCTCGGAACCGTGTGAAATAGGTGAAGCTCGGGGGGGTTCGTATCTCGGATAACCGAACCTGCTCATCTCTAATTGAAAGCACCTGTAGTTCATAGAATGCTACATTGTTTTGCCCCAGTTCATATTATGCCATATTGTAGTGCCCCAGTTTATATTCTACAACATTACAAGTTCCCCAGTTCATATTGTGCAGCAACACAGTGCCCTCAGTTCACATTATGACACACTATAATTCCCCAAGTTCAAAATGTGACACATTTTGCTGCTCCAGTTCATACTATTTAACATTAGATTGCCCTCCAGTACGTATTATTAAGTCACATTACAGTTCCTGCAGTATATCATAACATCAACTACACACACCCTCCAGTAAAACATCCATTACACACATATCTTTACCATTATATCATCCACTACACAAACCACTGAAAATGGAATGTCACCACTTTAGGCAGCCTTGACCTTTTAGTTTATCTCACCTTATTTGCTAATGGCAACACTTCAAGTGCTCCATCCCTATTGGCAGATTTTGAATCTTAAATGGCACACCCACGTCTGCAGGGCCCGTAAGACTGCAGTTTCTCAAAAGTGTAAAGACCGGTGAGGAGGGGGCGGGGACCAAACAGTTCCTAACTGAGGGAGACACTTTCTAATGCAGGAAATTCCACTTTAAGAGGAGATCTGGGACAGTCCTAGTTTCATATAATGAGAGTGTTTGTTTCTGCACAAGTCAGTATGTAATTTAAATATCAAAGGAACCAAAATGTGACAGTTTATCAGGATATGATCCTCTGTGTTTGTCGTTTTGGTGGTGCACCCAAGAGTCAGGAATTAGACATATACACGAGAGAAGAGAAACTTGACTCTTGTGTGGGCGCACTCTTCCTAAAAAATTAAATTAGAAGATCCTAAAATAAAACTTTTAATAAGTATTTAAAAGAAGCTGGTGTGTCAATAAGATAAAAACAAAAACAAAAAACATTATGATATACGATGGAACAGCTCTATTACATCAGTTAGCTGTCCTGCTCAATGGTATTGTATCTGACGAATATGTAGATACCAACAGTATTAGTATTATTTTTACCCAAATTGGGTTAATAGTTCATGCAAGGCCACATCCAATGCTCTGATGACTGCTTGAAACACGTTCTAGTTTAATGGATACAGAATATGCTTACAGGTAAGATAGAGAAGGTAAAAGTACAAATATATCACATTGGGCTGCTACTAACCCACTCGTAGGATTGGATATGTTGTTCCACTAAAAGTCTTAGTAGGGTGAAGGAAGAAAAGGGGTGAATCTGCTGTCAGTGTTAGGCTCACAGTATCCTAGTTTGGTAAAAAAAAAAAACTACAAAACTCGGTATTCCCAGGAGGTCTCCCATCCAGGTACTGACCAAGCCCAACACTGTTTAGCTTCCAAGATCGGACGGTATCGGGCGTTTACAGTGTGGTATGTTAGTAGGTTAGTGGTTATTGCCTCCTCTGGGATCACTGCAAATATATTAGGTATAAAGTAGTAGTAATCGGTCGGTCGGTCTCCCTGTATTCCACACAGTATTTCTCCTCTTGTTCTGTTTCCTCTCGAAATACCCATAAAGCAGAAAAAACGGGCAAAAAATAGTGTAACACTGTTTTATTTTTCTACACACAGAACAAATAACTGAAAGTTGACACACAAATATACAAGGATAATATCAGATAGTAGAGGTGATGTAATTACCGGATAATAAGAGAACTCAGCAAGTTCTCGAAATCGCATGGAAGTAAAAGCAATCTCAGGCAGCCACCCGGGTAAACAGCTCCCTGGAATCCGGCAGTCACTATTCCCCAACAATCGTCTGGACAATTCCTTGTACAACACCGACGCGTTTCGGGTCTATTCCAGACCCTTTTTCAAGGTTAGTGTGTCAGCTACAAATAACCAACTTTTTATATGAACATCCCCCAATCACATAGTCACATTAAAATCCTAAAAGGTAACACCTGTTACAAAAATGGCAGCCTCCATAAAGTTTGTTCTTGTAACCCTGGTAACCTTCTTACTACCAATCATATGATACCACATTTCCAACCACATGACATTATATCATGTGATCTCATTACTATTTCCCCATACAGGTTCATTATAGCCAACCTTTTAAGTATTGGGCGGGCACTTCCGCCCATAACCGGCGTCACATCCGTTTCTTTTAAAACCACATTAGCATTAAATAAAATCACTCCTTATAAACTATTAAGATACATATACAGCCGTTATATATTTCTCCCCCTAATGCGGTCAATTAGATAAAGTCCTCGTACTGTTTCGACCGCATTATCCTAGCGGACTTACACTTCCGCCCTTACTCCGCTATTGCGCTGACGTCATATCCGCCCGGTATCTTCTTCCATCGATGCGGCGTCGACGGACTGGCACTTCCGCCCTCATTCAGTTCCTACACGAATATCATATCCGCCCATAGTTGATGGTTAGAGCTACCGGGTTTCCTAGCAACCATATCCCAAAGTCATAGCATTGTCCATAGTCGATATAAAACGTCCTTATTACGAACATTAAAATTCATATAGCTTCTTGTGATTCACATTCTGATGTAGAAACTCTTCAGCTTTCAACAATTAATATAACTGTCAATAAAAATTTGTCATGTGGTTGGAAATGTGGTATCATATGATTGGTAGTAAGAAGGTTAACTGGGTTACAAGAACAAACTTTATGGAGGCTGCCATTTTTGTAACAGGTGTTACCTTTTAGGATTTTAATGTGACTATGTGATTGGGGGATGTTCATATAAAAAGTTGGTTATTTGTAGCTGACACATTAACCTTGAAAAAGGGTCTGGAATAGACCCGAAACGCGTCGGTGTTGTACAAGGAATTGTCCAAACGATTGTTGGGGAATAGTGACTGCCGGATTCCAGGGAGCTGTTTACCCGGGTGGCTGCCTGAGATTGCTTTTACTTCCATGCGATTTCGAGAACTTGCTGAGTTCTCTTATACGGTAATTACATCACCTCTACTATCTGGGATTATCCTTGTATATTTGTGTGTCAACTTTCAGTTATTTGTTCTGTGTGTAGAAAAATACAACGGTGTTACACTATTTTTTGCCCGTTTTTTCTGCTTTATGGGTATTTCGAGTGGAAACAGAACAAGAGGAGGAATACTGTGTGGAATACAGGGAGACCGACCTGTTATATGCTGATGATACAAGCTGCTCACAGGAACGTATACTGTTGATATATATATTTTGTTCTTAACTGGGATTTTATGTGGATATAGAAGGGCGCCCATTGTCCAGTTCACAAATTTTTGTCTTAGAATATGTTTTGAGATATGTATAGGGAGCGCCTTTATTGTGTTTTGGACTTAGGCTGCACCTTACTCTTGCGCACTTACCTGAAAGTCAGGCCTTTTGTATAATAAAGTAGTAGTAGTAAATTAAGTTTGGAGCTTAGATGTCAAAGTGAAAAGTGGAGCATATTAAAATAAAATCCTTGGTTCAAATAAATTATTCCCAGAAGAATCTAGTTTAGAATGGATCTGCTGTCTGCATTACACCAGGGATATGGACTACGCAACACCACTGAATCAATTTAGTAACCTGGAATCGGCGATGAGAGTCCACTTGGAAAAAGAGCATTTATGTAACAGTCTTAATTTTGGCGCTCAATCCCCACCCCCCCAGCTCATTTAACAAAGGCTGTAATTAAGGATACTCTCCAACAATTCCAAGCACTGATTAGCTCACCTGTATCTTTGAGGGTAAAATGGGAGCTTGGGAGAGGGATTATATTAATGTGGAGCTTTACTAAGAGGAAGAAATAGCGAGCACCACCTACATGAGCGCTAACAAGTTCCCTTCTTCAGGCTGGGCAACAAACGAGACCCAATTGTTTAACTGCCGATTTAGAAAACTTGGTAGAGAACTACAGTATATGAGCTAGGTACGGGGCCTCCTAATCCTCTCTGCTCCACAGCAATGGCACACACTACAGCTACGCCCATGAATCCAGGCATTCTACACAATGACTTGGTATTCCGGGACTGTTTGAATGCAAAGAATGATTTCACATATTGGGCCTAAGTTAAAGTTAAATATAAAATGCAATTTAAGTGTACACACAAAATATATACAGTATGTACACTAATTTCTATGGTTGTTGAAAGATACTTATAAATAAAAAGTGGGAAAACATCCACAGAGTGCGGTTGACCTTTGTTTAAATGCCCATAATGTGCTGAAGTTGCATAAGTTGTACACTATCAGAACTGGGTTGTTTTGTTGTATTTTAGTTTTACTATAAGAGGGATAATACACATTTTGTTTTATGTGGACCTGATTCAGCCCCATGCTCAAAAGATAGGAGCTGTGGTGCTGGTATTATTTTGGCGGTATGCCGTTTATTTAAAAAAAGTAAAAAAAAAAATTCTACAACAGCAAGCGCCGTGCTATTACTTATCTGGGGAAGCTTGTACTTTGCAAAAGGGCCAACAGATACACATTACAGAGAAATGTATAAATACTTTCCCTCAGAATGTGACGCAATTACGTGAGCACAGCCATACTGTACTGCTCATGTAAGCGTACAGAGGGCCTAATTCACACCTGATCGTAGATGTGCAAAAAAACGCACATCTACGATCAAAATCTTTGACATGCGGGGGAATGCCCAGCATAGGGCAAGTCCACCCCGCATGCTGGGTCCTGCCTCCCCAGACATGCGAAAGCATCGCACGTCAGCAATGCTTCCACACTTGCCGAGTAGCTCTCTGCCTGCGCAGCCTAGCTGCAAAGGCAGGTGGCTACCCGCCATGTTTTTGGCCGCAGCGGCTGCGTATGATGCCACGCAGCCGCCACTATCCATCCCAGCAACGGCCCAGACAAGCCTCCGTTGTCCGGACTGTGCCACCCCAAAGCCGCCGACAAGCCCCCAACCGCCTCTGCCTGTCAATAAGGCAGAGGGGATCGTACAAGTGAGATGCTGTCGCATCTCACTGTGTGCACAGGCGCAGTGCGGCTTCTGTGCATGCGCACACTGCACTGGCCTTCAGCCTGCGTACGTTGCAGTGACCAGGTCTGAATTAGGCTCAGAGTCACAACTACAAGATTCATTTGAATCTGCATATTGATGTATTCTTATGGCTTTTTTCTACACATGTATATGTACGGAAATGTGTGTTTTATGTGAAGTCAATAATAATAATACTAGTGATGAGCGAGGTTCGGTTTTACTCGGTTTTACTCGGTTCTCAAAACGGCATCTTATTGGCTATCCAAAACACGTGACATCCGTGAGCCAATAAGATGCCGTTTTGAGAACCGAGTAAAACCGAGTAAAACCGAGTAAAACCGAATCCGCTCATCACTAAATAATACTGTAAACTGTTGGACTGTGTTCCTTTTCAAGCTACAGTACATGCCTTGACACTAACAATACCACTCATAAATAACTACTCAGGAGAAAAAAAATGTACTTAACTAGAAATATAATTATAATGTAATACATAATCTAAATATATTTAAACAGCAAGAAAGTGGTGCAACATAATAAAACAGTTGTTTTTCCATTAGAGAGGTAAAAGATATAGAGTTGGCAGCAATGCAAGACTGCACTTGGGTTTTGGGATACCCTATATGGTGCTAGAATGGGCCAGATGTGTGATCCTTCCTCCACATACCATCCTTCAGATGTACCTTGGGCAGGCAATGTGTTTCACCTAACTATAAAAAAAAAAAAAAGTAAAATATGCAGAGGTCATGTGACCTGATCAATGGATATTTCTGCTCTGAGGCAATTGAGAGGTTGCTGGAAGCATGGAAAATCCGCTGAGAGAAGCTAAACCGACTCTGGAGGTAAAGATGCACAAACTTGCAGGTGCTGCTGCTGCTGCAGATACTTTTTCTCTAACGTCCTAGAGGATGCTGGGGACTCCGTAAGGACCATGGGGATAGACTGGCTCCGCAGGAGACATGGGCACTTTAAGAAAGACTTTAGATCTGGGTGTGCACTGGCTCCTCCCTCTATGCCCCTCCTCCAGACCTCAGTTTACTACTGTGCCCAGAGGAGACTGGGTGCTTTTCAGGGAGCTCTCCTGAGCTTCCTGACAGAAAGTATATTTGTTAGGTTTTTTATTTTCAGGGAGCCTGCTGGCAACAGACTCTCTGCATCGAGGGACTGAGGGGAGAGAAGCAGACCTACTTCTGTGAGTTGAAAGGCTCTGCTTCTTAGGCTACTGGACACCATTAGCTCCAGAAGGATCGGTACGCAGGTCTTACCCTCGCCGTCCATCCCAAAGCCGCGCTGCCGTCCCCCTCGCAGAGCCGGAAGATAGAAGCCGGGTGAGTATGAGAAGAAAAGAAGACTTCAGAGGCGGCAGAAGACTTCATGATCTTCACTGAGGTAACGCACAGCAGTAAAGCTGTGCGCCATTGCTCCCATACACTTAACACACGGCAGTCACTGTAAGGGTGCAGGGCGCAGGGGGGGTGCCCTTGGCAGCATATAGACCTCTTTTTGGCACAAATTAGTATATATACAGCTGGGCACTGTATATATATATATATATATATATATATAAGAGCCCCTGCCAATTTTTACTGTTTTAAGCGGGACAGAAGCCCGCCGCCGAGGGGGCGTGGCTTCTCCCTCAGCACTCACCAGCGCCATTTTCTCCACAGCACCGCTGAGAGGAAGCTCCCCGGACTCTCCCCTGCTTATACCACGGTAGAAAGAGGGTTTTAAAGAAGAGGGGGGGCACATAATTAGGCACATATTGTATAAAACAGCGCTATCTGGGTAAACATAAAATTATTGTGTTTTTTTCCTGGGTCATATAGCGCTGGGGTGTGTGCTGGCATACTTTCTCTCTGTCTCTCCAAAGGGCCTTGTGGGGGAACTGTCTTCAGATGAGGATTCCCTGAGTGTGTGGTGTGTCGGTACGCGTGTGTCGACATGTCTGAGGTAGAAGGCTTTCAGGAGGAGGAAGAGGTGAAAATGAATGTGGTGTCTCCGTCAACAACGCCGACACCTGACTGGATGGATATGTGGAATGTTTTAAGTGCTAATGTAAACTTATTGCACAAAAGATTAGACAAAGCTGAAGCTAGGGAGCAGTCAGGGAGTCAACCCATGCCTGTCCCTATGTCGCAGGGACATTCGGGGTCTCAAAAGCGCCCACTATCCCAAATAGTTGACACAGATACCGACACGGATTCTGACTCCAGTATATATATGATTATTGCAATAAAAGATGTTTTGCACATCACAGAGGAACCCCCTGTCCCTGACACGAGGGCACACATGTATAAGGGAAAGAAACCTGAGGTAACCTTTCCCCCCTCACATGAGTTGAACGAATTATGTGAAAGCGCTTGGGAATCTCCAGACAAAAAACTGCAGATTCCCAAAAGGATTCTTATCGCGTGTCCCAACGGACAGGATACGGTGGGAATCCTCCCCTAGAGTGGACAAAGCATTGACGCGCTTATCCAAGAAGGTAGCGCTGCCATCCCAGGATACGGATACCCTCAGGGATCCTGCTGACCGCAAGCAGGAGGTTACCCTAAAGTCCATTTACACACATTCTGGTACCTTACTCAGACCGGCAATTGCGTCGGCCTGGGTTTGTAGCGCTGTAGCAGCATGGACAGATACCTTATCAGCGGAGATTGAGACCCTAGATAAGGATACCATTTTATTGACCCTAGGGCATATTAAAGATGCTGTCCTATATATGAGAGATGCTCAAAGAGACATTAGTCTACTAGGGTCTAGAATCAACGCTATTTCAATTTCTGCTAGACGAGTCCTATGGACCCGGCAATGGACAGGTGATGCCGACTCAAAAAGGCATATGGAGGTTTTACCTTACAAGGGTGAGGATTTGTTTGGAGAAGGTCTCTCGGACCTGGTCTCCACAGCTGCAGCTGGTAAATCTAATTTTTTGCCTTATATTCCCTCACAGCCTAAAAAAGCACCGCATTATCAAATGCAGTCCTTTCGATCACAGAGAAACAAGAAAGTACAAGGTGCGTCCTTTCTTGCCAGAGGTAAGGGTAGAGGAAAAAAGCTGCACAACACAGCTAGTTCCCAGGAACAGAAGGCCTCCCCGGCCTCTACAAAATCCACCGCATGACGCTGGGGCTCCGCTAAGGGAGTCCGCCCTAGTGGGGGCACGTCTTCGAATTTTCAGCCACATCTGGGTTAACTCACAGGTGGATCCCTGGGCAATAGAAATTGTTTCTCAGGGTTACAAGCTGGAATTCGAAGAGGTGCCTCCTCGCCGGTTTTTCAAATCGGCTCTACCATCTTCTCCCCAGGAAAGGGAGATAGTGTTAAATGCAATTCACAAATTGTATCTTCAACAGGTGGTGGTCAAGGTTCCCCTGCTTCAACAAGGAAGGGGATATTACTCGACCCTGTTTGTAGTCCCGAAACCGGACGGTTCGGTCAGACCCATATTAAATTTAAAACCCCTGAACCTATACTTGAAAAGGTTCAAGTTCAAGATGGAATCGCTAAGAGCAGTCATCGCCAGCCTGGAAGGGGGGGATTTTATGGTATCTCTGGACATAAAGGATGCATACCTTCATGTTCCCATTTATCCACCTCATCAGGTGTACCTAAGATTTGCGGTACAGGATTGTCATTACCAATTTCAGACGTTGCCGTTTGGTCTCTCCACGGCCCCAATAATTTTCACCAAGGTAATGGCGGAAATGATGGTGCTCCTGCGAAAGCAAGGTGTCACAATTATCACGTACTTGGACGATTTCCTCATAAAAGCGAGATCAAGAGAGCAGTTGCTGAACAACGTATCACTTTCACTGAAGGTGTTAAAGCAACACGGCTGGATTCTCAATATCCCGAAGTCGCAGTTGGTTCCTACGACTCGTCTGACTTTCTTGGGCATGATTCTGGATACGGACCAGAAAAAAGTTTATCTTCCAATAGAAAAGGCCCAGGAACTTATGACTCTGGTCAGGAACCTATTGAAACAAAAACAGGTGTCAGTGCAACATTGCACTCGAGTCCTGGGAAAGATGGTGGCATCGTACGAGGCCATTCCCTTCGGCAGGTTCCATGCGAGGACCTTCCAATGGGACCTACTGGACAAGTGGTCCGAGTCTCATCTACAGATTCATCAGTTGATCACCCTGTCCCCCAGGGCCAGGGTATCTCTCCTGTGGTGGCTGCGGAGTGCTCACCTTCTAGAGGGCCGCAGGTTCGGCATTCAGGACTGGATCCTGGTGACCACGGACGCGAGCCTCCGAGGTTGGGGAGCAGTCACACAGGGAAGAAATTTCCAAGGTCTTTGGTCAAGTCAAGAGACTTGTCTTCACATCAACATCCTGGAACTGAGGGCCATATACAATGCCCTACGTCTAGCGGAGACCTTACTTCGCGACCAACCAGTTCTGATCCAGTCAGACAACGTCACCGCAGTAGCTCATGTAAACCGCCAAGGCGGAACAAGGAGCAGAGTGGCGATGGCGGAAGCCACCAGAATTCTTTGCTGGGCGGAGAATCATGTAAGCGCACTGTCAGCAGTGTTCATTCCGGGAGTGGACAACTGGGAAGCAGACTTCCTCAGCAGACACGACTTGCATCCAGGGGAGTGGGGACTTCATCAGGAAGTCTTCGCACAGATTACAAGTCGGTGGGGACTGCCCCAGATAGACATGATGGCGTCCCGCCTCAACAAAAAGCTACAGAGGTATTGCGCCAGGTCAAGAGACCCTCAGGCAGTAGCTGTAGACGCCCTAGTGACACCGTGGGTGTTCCGGTCGGTTTATGTATTTCCTCCTCTTCCTCTCATACCCAAGGTGTTGAGAATAGTAAGAAAAAGAGGAGTGAGAACAATCCTCATTGTTCCAGATTGGCCACGAAGAACCTGGTATCCGGATCTGCAGGAAATGCTCACAGAAGATCCGTGGCCTCTTCCTCTGAGACAGGACCTGTTGCAACAGGGGCCCTGTCTGTTCCAAGACTTACCGCGGCTGCGTTTGACGGCATGGCGGTTGAACTCTATTAAGGTCCAGATTTCGGCCTTATCCATTTTCTTTCAAAAGGAATTGGTCTCTCTCCCTGAAGTACAAACTTTTGTGAAGGGAGTACTGCATATTCAGCCTCCTTTTGTACCTCCGGTGGCGCCTTGGGACCATAACATGGTGTTAAGTTTCCTTAAGTCACACTGGTTTGAATGAACCACTTAAAACGGTGGAGTTAAAATATCTCACTTAGAATGTGGTCATGTTATTAGCCTTGGCTTCGGCTAGGCGAGTGTCGGAATTAGCGGCTTTATCACAAAAAAGCCCCTATCTGGTTTTCCATATGGATAGAGCGGAATTGCGGACCCGTCCTCAATTCCTGCCAAAAGTGGTCTCATCTTTTCATATGAACCAACCTATTGTGGTGCCTGTGGCTACGCGTGACTTGGAGGATTCAGAGTCCCTTGATGTGGTCAGGGCTTTGAAAATTTACGTGGCCAGAACGGCTAGAGTCAGAAAAACAGAAGCACTGTTTGTCCTGTATGCAGCCAATAAGATTGGCGCCCCTGCTTCAAAGCAAACTATTGCTCGCTGGATCTGTAACACGATTCAGCAGGCACATTCTACGGCAGGATTGCCGTTACCTAAATCGGTCAAGGCCCATTCCACTAGGAAGGTGGGCTCTTCTTGGGCGGCTGCCCGAGGGGTCTCGGCACTACAGCTGTGCCGAGCTGCTACTTGGTCGGGTTCAAACACCTTTGCAAAGTTCTATAAGTTTGATACCCTGGCTGAGGAGGACCTCCTGTTTGCTCAATCGGTGCTGCAGAGTCATCCACACTCTCCCGCCCGTTAGGGAGCTTTGGTATAATCCCCATGGTCCTTACGGAGTCCCCAGCATCCTCTAGGACGTAAGAGAAAATAAGATTTTAAACCTACCGGTAAATCTTTTTCTCGTAGTCCGTAGAGGATGCTGGGCGCCCGTCCCAAGTGCGGACTGCTTCTGCAAGACTTGTATATAGTTATTGCTTACATAAGGGTTATGACTGAAAAATATGATGTTTCATGCGCTTGTGTTGCTATAGCTGCTCAGATAAGTCAATAGATAATGGTAAAAAATAATGAGCGCTTGAAAAACTACTACAAACTATGTGGCACCTGTAAAAATAAGATTTTACTTACCGATAAATCTATTTCTCGTAGTCCGTAGTGGATGCTGGGGACTCCGTCAGGACCATGGGGAATAGCGGCTCCGCAGGAGACAGGGCACAAAAAGTAAGCTTTTAGGATCACATGGTGTGTACTGGCTCCTCCCCCTATGACCCTCCTCCAAGCCTCAGTTAGGTACTGTGCCCGGACGAGCGTACACAATAAGGAAGGATCTTGAATCCCGGGTAAGACTCATACCAGCCACACCAATCACACCGTACAACCTGTGATTTGAACCCAGTTAACAGTATGATAACAACGAAGGAGCCTCTGAAAAGATGGCCCACAACAATAACAACCCGATTTTTGTAACAATAATTATGTACAAGTAATGCAGACAATCCGCACTTGGGATGGGCGCCCAGCATCCACTACGGACTACGAGAAATAGATTTATCGGTAAGTAAAATCTTATTTTCTCTAACGTCCTAGTGGATGCTGGGGACTCCGTCAGGACCATGGGGATTATACCAAAGCTCCCAAACGGGCGGGAGAGTGCGGATGACTCTGCAGCACCGAATGAGAGAAACTCCAGGTCCTCCTCAGCCAGGGTATCAAATTTGTAGAATTTTACAAACGTGTTCCCCCCTGACCACGTAGCTGCTCGGCAAAGTTGTAAAGCCGAGACCCCTCGGGCAGCCGCCCAAGATGAGCCCACCTTCCTTGTGGAATGGGCATTTACAGATTTTGGCTGTGGCAGGCCTGCCACAGAATGTGCAAGCTGAATTGTACTACAAATCCAACGAGCAATAGTCTGCTTAGAAGCAGGAGCACCCAGCTTTTTGGGTGCATACAATATAAACAGCAAGTCAGACTTTCTGACTCCAGCCGTCCTGGAATTATATATATATATATATATATATATATATATATATTTTTTTTTTTTTTTTCAGGGCCCTGACAACGTCTAGCAACTTGGAGTCCTCCAAGTCCCTAGTAGCCGCAGGCACCACAATAGGTTGTTTCAGGTGAAACGCTGACACCACCTTAGGAAGAAACTGGGGACAAGTCCGCAGTTCTGCCCTGTCCGAATGGAAAATTAAATATGGGCTTTTGTAAGACAAAACCACCAATTCTGACAATCGCCTGGCCGAGGCCAGGGCCAACAGCATGGTCACTTTCCATGTGAGATATTTCAAATCCACAGATTTGAGCGGTTCAAACCAATATGATTTGAGGAATCCCAACACTACGTTGAGATCCCACGGTGCCACTGGAGGCACAAAAGGGGCTGTATATGCAATACTCCCTTGACAAACGTCTGGACTTCAGGAACCGAAGCCAATTCTTTCTGGAAGAAAATCTACAGGGCCGAAACTTGAACCTTAATGGACCCCAATTTGAGGCTCATAGACACTCCTGTTTGCAGGAAGTGCAGAAATCGACCTAGTTGAAATTTCTTCGTGGGGCCTTCCTGGCCTCACCCACGCAACATATTTTCACCACCTGTGGTGATAACGTTGTGCGGTCACCTCCTTCCTGGCTTTGACCAGGGTAGGTATGACCTCTTCCGAAATGCCTTTTCCCTTAGGATCCGGCGTTCAACCGCCATGCCGTCAAACGCAGCCGCGGTAAGTCTTGGAACAGACATGGTACTTGCTGAAGCAAGTCCCTTCTTAGCTCCCGAGGCCATTAGTCCTCTGTGAGCATCTCTTGAAGTTCCGGGTACCAAGTCCCTCTTGGCCAATCCGGAGCCACGAGTATAGTTCTTACTCCTCTACGTCTTATAATTCTCAATACCTTGGTTATGAGAAGCCGAGGAGGGAACACATACACCGACTGTTACACCCACGGTGTTACCAGGACGTCCACAGCTATCGCCTGAAGGTCTCGTGACCTGGCGCAATACCTGTCCCGTTTTTTGTTCGGGCGGGACGCCATCATGTCCACCTTTGGTCTTTCCCAACGGTTCACAATCATGCGGAAAACTTCCCGATGAAGTTCCCACTCTCCCGGGTGGAGGTCGTGCCTGCTGAGGAAGTCTGCTTCCTAGTCGTCCACTCCCGGAATGAACACTGCTGACAGTGCTATCACATGATTTTCCGCCTAGCGAAAAATCCTTGCAGTTTTGCCACTGCCCTCCTGCTTCTTGTGCCGCCCTTTCTGTTTACGTGGGCGACTGCCGTGATGTTATCCCACTGGATCAATACCGGCTGACCTTGAAGCAGAGGTCTTGCTAAGCTTAGAGCATTATAAATTTGCTCTTAGCTCCAGTATATTTATGTGGAGAGAATTCTCCAGACTTGATCACACTCCCTGGAAATTTTTTCCCTGTGTGACTGCTCCCCAGCCTCTCAGGCTGGCCTCCGTGGTCACCAGCATCCAATCCTGAATGCCGAATCTGCGGCCCTCTAGAAGATGAGCACTCTGTAATCACCACAGGAGAGACACCCTTGTCCTTGGATATAGGGTTATCCGCTGATGCATCTGAAGATGCGATCCGGACCATTTGTCCAGCAGATCCCACTGAAGAGTTCTTGCGTGAAATCTGCCGAATGGAATCGCTTCGTAATAAGCCACCATTTTTACCAGGATTCTTGTGCAATGATGCACTGACACTTTTCCTGGTTTTAGGAGGATCCCGATTAGCTCGGATAACTCCCTGGCTTTCTCCTCTGGGAGAAACACCTTTTTCTGGACTGTGTCCAGAATCATCCCTAGGACCAGCAGACGTGTCGTCGGAACAACTGCGGTTTTGGAATATTTAGAATCCACCCGTGCTGTCGTAGAACTACTTGAGATAGTGCTACTCCGACCTCCAACTGTTCACTGGACCTTGTTCTTATCAGGAGGTCGTCCATTTTCTTTGAAGACGAATCCTCATTTCGGTCATTACCTTGGTAAGGACCCGGGGTGCCTTGGACAATCCAACGGCATCGTCTGAAACTGATAGTGACAGTTCTGTACCACGAACCTGAGGTACCCTTGGTGAGAAAGGCAAATTTTGGGACATGGAGGTAAGCATCCCTGATGTCCCGGGACACCATATAGTCCCCTTCTTCCCGGTTCGCTATCACTGCTCTGAGTGACTGCATCTGGATTTGAACCTTTGTAAGTGTTCAAATATTTCAGATTTAGAATAGGTCTCACCTAGCCTTCTGGCTTCAGTACCACCATATAGTGTGGAATAATACCCCTTTCCTTGTTGTAGGAGGGGTAATTTTATTATCACCTGCTGGGAATACAGCTTGTGAATTGTTTTCAATACTGCCTCCCTGTCGGAGGGAGACATTGGTACAGCAGACTACAGGAACCTGCGAGGGGGAAACGTCTCGACATTCCAATCTGTACCCCTTGGATACTACTTGTAGGATCCAGGGGTCCTGTACGGTCCCAGCGTCATGCTGAGAACTTGGTAGAAGCGGTGGAGGGCTTCTGTTCCTGGGAATGGGCTGCCTGCTGCAGTCTTCTTCCCTTTCCTCTATCCCTGGGCAGATATGACTCTTATAGGGACGAAAGGACTGAGGCTGAAAAGACGGTGTCTTTTTCTGCAGAGATGTGACTTAGGGTAAAAAACGGTGGATTTTCCAGCAGTTGCCGTGGCCACCAGGTCCCATGGACCGACCCCAAATAATTCCTCCCCTTTATACGGCAATACATCTTTGTGCCGTTTGGAATCTGCATCACCTGACCACTGTCGTGTCCATAAACATCTTCTTGCAGATATGGACATCGCATTTACTCTTGATGCCAGAGTGCAAATATCCCTCTGCGCATCTCGCATATATAGAAATGCATCCTTTAAATGCTCTATAGTCAATAAAATACTGTCCCTGTCAAGGGTATCAATATTTTTAGTCAGGGAATCCGACCAAGCCACCTCAGCTCTGCACATCCAGGCTGAGGCGATCGCTGGTCGCAGTATAACACCAGCATGTGTGTGTATACTTTTTAGGATATTTTCCAGCCTCCTATCAGCTGGCTCCTTAAGTACGGCCCTATCTGTAGATGGTACCGCCACTTGTTCTGATAAGCATGTGAGCGCCTTATCCACCCTAAGGGGTGTTTCCCAACGCGCCCTAACTTCTGGCGGGAAAGGGTATACCGCCAATAATTTTCTATCGGGGGAAACCCACGCATCATCACACACTTCATTTAATTTATCTGATTCAGGAAAAACTACAGGTAGTTTTTTCACATCCCACATAATACCCTTTTTTGTGGTACTTGTAGTATCAGAAATATGTAACACCTCCTACATTGCCCTTAACGTGTGGCCCTAAAGGAAAATACGTTTGTTTCTTCACCGGCGACACTGAAATCAGTGTCCGTGTCTGGGTCTGTGTCGACCGACTGAGGTAAATGGGCGTTTTACAGCCCCTGACGGTGTTTGAGACGCCTGGACAGGTACTAATTTGTTCGCCGGCCGTCTCATGTCGTCAACCGGCTTGCAGCGTGTTGACATTATCACGTAATTCCATAAATAAGCCATCCATTCCGGTGTCGACTCCCTAGAGAGTGACATCACCATTACAGGCAATTTGCTCCGCCTCCTCACCAACATTTTCCTCATACATGTCGACACACACGTACCGACATACAGCACACACATAGGGAATGCTCTGATAGAGGACAGGACCCACTAGCCCTTTGGGGAGACAGAGGGAGAGTTTGCCAGCACACACCAAAACGCTATAATTATACAGGGACAACCTTTATATAAGTGTTCCTCCCTTATAGCATTTTAATATATATTCATATCGCCAAATCAGTGCCCCCCCTCTCTGTTTTAACCCTGTTTCTGTAGTGCAGTGCAGGGGAGAGCATGGGAGCCTTCCCACCAGCATTTCTGTGAGGGAAAATGGCGCTGTGTGCTGAGGAGAATAGGCCCCGCCCCCTTTTCGGCGGGCTTCTTCTCCGGAGTCTGTGATACCATACAGGTATTATACATTGCTGCCCAGGGCGCCCCCCCCCCCCCGCGCCCTGCACCCTCCGTGACCGCTGTGTGAAGTGTGCTGACAACAATGGCGCACAGCTGCAGTGCTGTGCGCTACCTGATGAAGACTGAAAGTCTTCTGCCGCCTGGTTCCGGACCTCTTCAATCTTCAGCATCTGCAAGGGGGGTCGGCGGCGCGGCTCCGGGACGAACCCCAGGGCGAGACCTGTGTTCCGACTCCCTCTGGAGCTAATGGTGTCCAGTAGCCTAAGAAGCCAATCCATCCTGCACGCAGGTGAGTTCACTTCTCTCCCCTAAGTCCCTCGATGCAGTGAGCCTGTTGCCAGCAGGACTCACTGAAAATAAAGAACCTAAAAACTTTTTCTAAGCAACTCTTTAAGAGAGCCACCTAGATTGCACCCTGCTCGGACGGGCACAAAAACCTAACTGAGGCTTGGAGGAGGGTCATAGGGGGAGGAGCCAGTACACACCATGTGATCCTGGAAGTATCGGTCGCAGTACCTCATCTAGTAGCAGAATGTGCCAATGTGATTTCACCATATTTTCAACCAAATTGATGTTACTGGTGAATTGTGTGATAAAGGGGATGGAGTAGTTTGGATTTTTGTTCTTTTCTTTGTATCTCAAGATACAAAGTCAAGAAATGATGTCAAAATTTGTGGAAAAGGGATACCAAAGTGAAAAATTAGAGCAAGAAATAGCCAAGACAGAACAAATGGAGAGGAAAGAACTCTTGAGATACAAAGAAAAGAACAAAGAAAAAAAAAATATTTAGTTGAAAATAGGGTGAAATCACATTGGCACATTCTGCGGGATACTTCCAGAAAAACCTCAAGTAGTATACCGAAAAGCAAAGAACATCAAGCAACTGACAGTTTCCAGTTTTCTGAAGAACGCAAATTCTCAAAATAGGATGAATACCAAAGGATACTTCAGATGCCTACAATGCAAAGCATGTAAAAATGAAAAAGAAAAATCTACTAAACCTGTGACTGATTTTATATCATATACTACAAAGAAGACATATGCAATTAAAGATCATCTCACATGCGAAACAGAAGGCGTAATCTATATAGCAACCTGTCCTTGTGAATACCAATATGTAGGTCAGACAAAAAGAAAGGCAAAAATCAGATTTGCCGAACATATCTACAACGTAATAAAAGGTTTAAAAACGCACAGTTTGTCGAATCATTTTTTGGAGAAACATGATAAGGACCCAATGGGGCTAACATTTCTGCCGATTCAAAAAATAAAAAAGGATTGGAGAGGTGGAGATATCACTACAACACTGAAGAAAAATGAAAGCAGATGGATATTCGAGTTAAAAACATTATATCCGAAAGGACACAATATAGACATCGAGCTCAATGTTTTTTTTATAAACACAAAACATATTTTTATAATCACACATATCAACTGACTTTAGAAGAGAACATAGTGGCACCTGTATATATAGTTTTTTTATCTAATTTTGTCTAATATAAGCATTTTTAAAATAAAGTTCAATTTGGCCCATTGAAATCAATGTGGTATTTTAAGCCACGCGGTTCCCGCATTTTTATATCACTTCCGGACCGGAAGTGACCAGAAGTGATGCGTTTTCCGTTTTTTGAGACTAATAAAGTTTTATGTATAAAAAGGACCCATTTTAACTACTCATCCGACCTTGACAAAGTGCTAGAAACAGCACGAAACGCGTTGGTGGATAGCGGTATTACAAGGACATTCTGCCGCCTAGGAGATCGGCCGCCGCCGAGTGACGTCACCCGCCGAACCCCGCCACACTCCGCTTCCCCGCTGGACGCAGCGGTGGAGGGCAAGAACATACAAGCCACGAACAGCCATCTATACCATCAGGCTGAGGAATCCCGTGGACTGAGAGTGAGGTAGGGAAAGGTAGATCTCTTATGGACTGTGCGATACCGCAAACGAAGCTCCTAAAAAGGGCTGTAAACATATGCTAACAAAATTTCTTTTTTACAGGTGCCACATAGTTTGTAGTAGTTTTTCATGCGCTCATTATTTTTTACCATTATCTATTGACTGATGCTATGTTGTTTTCATACTGTTAACTGGGTAGTATATCACAAGTTATACGGTGTGATTGGTGTGGCTGGTGATAATGTCAATTATTATCTTCAAACATAAAGCTATACACTATTTCCGTGGAGCCGCTATGGCCGCTAGACCACGTGCACGTGCTACGCACTTTGTACGCTATTTGCGTACAGAGTCCCGCACGTGGTATGCACTTGGCGTACACACGCTGCGCTGAGTGTACGGAATACACACAGCGGGCGCACACACAGTTGATAACGTTTAAACCTTGTTAATAAAATACAGTAAGAATATGCTTATACTATAAACCTTAGTAGTCAAATACTGTAATGATGTTAATACCTTTAAACCTTAAGTAGCGCTGGTGATACAAAGTATCCGCAGTGCATACACCTTAACAATGCTTATACACTTTAAACAGGTTAAACTACTTTAAAAGCCCAGGCAGGAAAGAGGAAACACAACACCGTTTGTTTTGGTTACAACCACAGCAGCTCTAACACCGCCGTGGATTGATTCTAATAAAAGGTAAAACAATACAAGTTATACACTACAAACTAACAAGTAAATCTAAACAGAATAATGGAGATTATTGGAGACAGAGAATATACATACGTGAGAATGTTTCGCAGGCACAACCTGAATTCAGTCCTCGGCTATCAGGGAGAAAGCCTTCAGAGTCTTGTGTGACCAAGCCTGCTGCAAGCTCTATTTATTCACTTCATCCAAAACAATACAATGGTCACTGTAATCCCTTTGTTCATTGGACACAGGGATATGTCTCTACATTACAGCAAAGGTCATAGGTGGATTTGAAAAGGTGGGCGGTATCTTTCCCCAACTGCTCTGGTGGGAGGTATCCTCAGGATTCCCGCCGCAAGTGTAATTTACAGCAAATACAGTTAATGTTCATAATCTACTTCTGTACATAACTATACGCAGGAGCGAGCGATCCTTTCCTAACTACTATCGGAATGTTACCCTTAAAATACCCTACAGCTGGATACTAGACACCACCTTTCAACCTTTATCTGACCCTTCCTATCATGCAAAGAGGAATCTCTCTGTCCAGGAACAGTTTAAACTAATCATACTCGCTGACATGGTCTAGGGGAATATTAACTACAAAATGCACTATTTGGGTTAAATATGCTACTATCGAGTCGCACGCTACACGCTCACAAACTCCGCCGTAAATACACATATCACGCGCACGAGACGCTGGAGCGTCCCCTACGCAACTTGCGGGTATGTGTTCGCACGGGGGAACAGGTGCACGAGCAGCGTGCATGTGCATGAGGGGCTAGTACAAGGGGTATGTATCATGATATTTTTCGACTTTGACAGTCCATCCTTTGGCAGTCAACAATAACTGCCACTATCTAAACAATTAAGCAGAAAAATATACAATACAATGAAATACCTATAAATGATTGGGTGGAGGGAGGAGAGGAGAAGGTGGGAAATGTACGACCTAGTGGGATAGTAAAAGCATGTATGTATGAAATTCATGTCTGAGGGGTCATGTATCATCGTGCCGTACATGTTCTAGATAAGCTTCGAGGTATTGCGAAGTATACATTAAATCCTTCTTATCCCGTATTAAGGGTCTGTAAGTGGGCTAACAAACACTACTGAGCTCTTTTCGGCTTCTTGTTCCAACAAATGGGGTGCACATTAGTTGATGATACATTGAGGGGGAAAATATGTGAGTGCTAATATATGTACCTATATCACTTGTCGACTATGTGTGTCACTACCTGAAGATCGTAGAGATGAAGATAAGAAACATATGTTACGAATACGTTCATATGATAATGTGTGTAATTGTCCTTGGATGTCTTGTTGAAGTCTTGTCCGGATAGGTGTATCTTTGCTGTGGGTGGTAAGCAAAGTTTTTCAAGTGTCCATAGAAAGTTAAAGTCTCTAAAGTGTCTCGCAAAGTCTGTGAAAATGTTCATCAAAGGTCTGTAGAACTGTTCATCAAAAGGTCTGTAGAAGTGTGCATCAAAATCTTCTTCCGAGTGGATGTCTTTTTACCTTGGAGAAAAACAAAGGAGAAACGGGTGAAAGAAACGGACCGTGGAATCACGTCTTATCACAACATTGTCTCGATTGATGGGTCATAAATTAAACCAGTTGTTGTAACAATGCCCTCGCTCCTCAAACTCATCAATTTGGTACTGCGCTTGCAATGCATTAAAATCCGAACACATCTAAATATCAAACCAATCATTATGACAACTCCCAGGATACAAAGGAGAAATTTCCCTACATTCACGATAACATTTTGAGCCCATTCTCCTAAACCTGAGAACCAATTGCGTGGGTTCAACCATGAAACCCAGCCGGTCAGTTCATTACTCACAGCAGTAAGAGTAAGGTTGTGTCTCCTTCGGAACTCCCACTTCAATTGCAAGATATCGTCCATCTTTTGATCTATGACCTCGGATGGGTCATCAGTGCTGTTTGTGATATATGTACAGCACTTCACACCATACTGAGTTGCTAGGGTGACACAATACCCGCCTGTCACCGCTGTGATGTAATTGAGAACCATCCTGTGCTGGATCAGTTCCGTTTTGTAAGCTTGCAATTCCCTCCCAGTATACCTGAAGGTGTCATCATACATCTCGATGATATTGTCTATCAGGTTCGCTAGCGCATTAATATACCTAAAATTTATAATTCCCCTGGCGGTATGGGTGATATCTAACGCGAGTAGGAATTGAATCCCCGTGGATTCGTGGATCAAATCAGAGGCTGCGTGCTCTGTCCTATCTATAAGGTGTCTCTTAACAATGTGTTCGTAGTGAGTGTGAGTGTAAGGAGCTTGAGCATTGCGGTGAACGTCTTTCATCTTATCATGGGTAATGGTCATTACTTCTGGCAACACTCTTCCAATGTAACACAATCCCTCTGAGTTTGGGGCAAACCACTTATACGCCTTCCTCCCACATATGAAATATGCATCATCGGGGAGGACATATGGGACAGAATATGACATCACCATATTGCAAACCTTCCAGGTGAAAAATCCTATCCCTAACTTTCTCATCTGTTCAGTACACATATCAGGCTGTATGATATGCGCACAGTACCCTGGAGATACTTCTCCAACCCGCATGGTCCTACTTCCTAGAGTGTACCTATACTGAAAATATCTCCCACCGTTGGCTATTTGGCGTATAAGTTCTGAGTCTACGGGCATTCTATCGGCTCTGTGTGAAAATGCCATGGTTTGGTTGTTCCATGTCACTTCCCAATTTCCCAGCTTTCGGGGATTGGAAATGTTGAAACATATTAAGGACCTATCCACATGATATTGGTGGAGCTTCAAACTAGGAGGCCTAGAAATATTAAATTTCTTGTCCACCGGTCTCCCACCCCTTAATTCAAGTACCTCATCTAGTGTTAAAGGGTACGGTACTAATCCTGACTTGCTCTGACCTTGAGGTACTTGTGAGCACACCCAGCATTCCGTTTGGTTTAAAACCTTACCCACTAATGAGTGATAGTCACTCAATGGATGACGGTCCATGTTGATATTAAGGCTGGACTGACATCTCTGGATGCACCCGTCCTCAACTATGTTTTCACAATTTCTACAGATACAATTCTCCTCAGCTAACAATCCTTCACAATGTCTCCTAGTGTCATGACTACCAGATCGTTTTCTGATACTCGCCTTTGCTCGGTGACTGTGTTGCTCTTGGAATTCTACTAATCCGTCCTTGTCATCAGAACCCATTCCAGATCCTTTCTCGACCTCTCTGGTACTCTCACCGGAATAGACTGTTCTGGTCTACAACAGGGTCAACAGGAAAAACCCGGAACGCAGTCTCTTGGGGTAAGTCCATCTTGCAGGAGGAGAAAGAAAGAGTGGTAATGGGAGGTAAAGAAAATAATAGAAGGGAAAGAAAATTGGTACGATAACCGCCTCTAGTCTTGTTGTTCTCCTTGCTCAGATGCCGTCTCAACAGTGCTGCCTCTCAGTCTTCCCAAAACGGACACTCCAGTGATACGATATTCTTTCTGAATCAGCGACCTTTCTGTAAGGAGCATAAATCGTGCATTACCGTTTGTTTAACTGTTGTGTGACATACCATCCGTAGAACATGAAAAAAACAAAAAGAGAGAGAATAATAGAAAAAGAGAAAAATTGTCAGATTTCCGTTCACCATCAGGCTGTCACACCAACATGTCTATCGGTATCTCTGCACAGTCTCCCCCACCAGTATTTCCACTCTCCACCCTCTGTGCATGGCCAGGCACAATGATGCTGGTAAGATATACTGGGGTTGGGCAGACCTCTGAAAAGACCAAGTAGACATGTGACGTTTGAGCTGTAGTTCTGCTGGTGAACGTCAGAGATGAAGAGGAAACATTTGAAGATAAATCACAGAGTTTAGCTGGCCGCCCCTGTGTCTACAAGGAATGACCTACCAATTACATCAACTGTGACCTCAGGTTTACTACCTAGGCTAATAATCAACTTCACTGGCTGCAAATTACAGGTGCGGCCCAACATTTTTCCTATATGATCCCTGATTACAATTACGTGCGTCATACAGTGTGTCATGTTCAGGTCTAGGGGGTCGATATACCTTATGTGGGTCTCTAAATCTGCAACTCCGTGCATAATATCCTTCCCTCTGGCAGTTATAACATTTTACCACATACGACTTACCAACTGGGGTCTGGGGTTTAGGCTGATGTGGCTTCGTTGTCAGGACTTTTATACTTATTGTCATCAGCTTACCGCCCTGTGACTCCCTGTGTTTACTGATGTTCCGATCGTGCTTAACAGCGGACTCTCTTAATGCAGCCACCGAGATACCTCTCCAGTTAGGTTGAGTGGTTTGTACTCTGGTTTTCAACGTTTCTTTTAAACCTTCCATTAATACGGACACTGCTACCTCTCTATGATGCACATTATCCTTACTCTACAATGTGAGGTGCAATTGTCTGTGCATAATGTACAGTACCGTACTTACCTGTGGACACGACCTCACCTGTCCCTCCACTAGTGGCCTTCGCTACTGCTCTTACTGGTTGGGCCGTGCCCACCTGGGTGTCCTGTATGGTGGCTGCTAGAGAAAGTGCCGACATCGTGCTGGGCTCACTTTCTCGCTTGTAATCCTGAGGGAAGTTTAAAATGGGGTGCAACTTGCACGGGTTAGAATTTATACATTTATCAGTTTTACTCTTATCGTCATTAATACATTTATTACGTTTACTCTTATTGTCATTAATACATTTATTAAGTGCACTCTTATCATATATCAGTATGTCGTTCTCTGTAGCCATTTTCTCTCCTGTAATGTACGGTGGTTGTGCAGTTGCTATCAGTTTCCTGCTAGGGTTAGAACCAGCTGCTTGAGCTAATCCCTGTTGTATCTCACCCTCCTGTTGCCATAACTGTAAATAATCATAATGTCTAATCCTTTGTTTCTTGGATTTTATCAGACATATCCTTCTCCTTACATTTTGCAACACCTCAGGATTAAAACTGCCTACCCTAGGGAACGGTTCCCTATCGTTCACAGTCATACGTTCCCACTCATTGCATAAGACCTCTGCGTGTGATCCATATTTCTCACACATTATGTACCTCGCCGACCCTTTGGGCCGACAAATATCAACGTGAACCCTTGTTGATCATCCCTTACTTGAGCAACTGGCCCCCATTCTTTGCAGGTATTGCCTTCTCAGCTAATCCTTACAAAAACCAAATTACTCAGTGATAAGGCGACGGTGAAAGTTCTCCGAGCGCTCTCACCCACTCACGCCCCTGTTGGCCAATACACCGAACACTGTGCCCAATGCTGGTCGTACCCAACCTCGGGCCCTTGTGTAACCGTTATTTACTGAGAGCGTGTGGGAGTATGCTACCCCTCCCAGTAAATATCAGTTGTTGGAGATTTCCTGAGTGACCAGCGAAACTCCCTTAAAATAAAAAAAACTGTTACACAAATCACGTTACGTGTACAATTAGCGTCTATGATCCCGCAAATTGACTGGGTATCAAGGTGATCTAACTAATGCACACAGTAACGTGCAGTATAGTCGCACTGCGTATAAGTAACTATTACTTATCCGCCGAACGACCAGCGGAATCGATTGTTTAGGCTGCGAAACCTCAGCCGGAGCGTATTCTCAAAACGGGTCTATGTGGGTACTACGCAAACCCCCGGGGCTGCGCTCTCTACCTCTGACCTTTCTCAGGCCAGGGTTTTCAGAACTTCGCTTGACCTGGTCAGCGGATTTCTGACTTCGCCGACCTTTTGGTCTGCTGATTGCTACCTTGCTCCTTTATACTCTTATTAATGTTAACGTGAGCAAGCCAATCTAATGCCACCAAGTGTCCACTCACCTGATGTGGTCTCCTACGGGATCCCGAATTCTGGGTTCACAAAACCTTTATTGTTTGCACACTCACTCTTGCTCACTCATATACACTTTGAAAGTAATTTTCTGTACAGAAAAATCATTCAGGTGAAACAGGCTAATCCCAGAGGTGATGCAATAAGAGAAGGATCTTTTAAACTAAAATATTGGAAACTGAACAAATTTGTGCTATTATCGCGTGGCTACCGCATCGCCTAAACTAAAACAATGCTATCGTGTGATTTGTATTAAGTGGGCGTACCTGTACGCACGTTGCGTAAAATACGCCACGTGTGTAGGCCCTTGCGTTGCATACGCAGTCTCACACGCTGTCCGAGACACGTGTACAAAGGCCGGATACGTCCGCCGCCATACAAATAACACGCTTCTATAAATGTAAACGATATTCAACTATAATCGCTTACCAAACACCACACAGTATCTCCTGTATAAACCTTTATAACTGGGCCAGGCTACGTGTGTGTTTTACACTTACTCCCTTAAATATTACTTTTTACTTTTAACTAAATAGCAACAAATTTCTCAGCACGTAATCAATGCTAATGGCAAACAAGCGGGTAGATATGCAAACTACACAAAATACAGGTCTAAATGAATCTAGTAATCAATGCTTCCAATAGTATGATTCATATTGGATAGCTATCTTGCAGAACATACATTGATATAAACACACACACACATAATTATAATATTATATCTATGTACCATTCACTGGTCTCCTGAGACTCATTTACTCATTAAGTGCTTCTAATTTGCATATGAATGTGCTTTTGACTGTCTGTGAAGGTGGTTTTTCACTGCCAGGAAAAAGCAGCCACACAGGTTAATTTGCATTCAATGGCTATCTTACAACAAGCAGAGTTTAACTGAATCCTAGAGGTAAAGAAAAAAAACTTTGTTTATATCTGTATGTGGTTCTTACATGACGTATTCATCTTACTATTAACTTTTATTAAGCCCCATCTGAATCTATTTGTAATTGACTATAGCATGGGTTAAATAAATGCATTGGTAACTCATAAATGGTGATTTCTTTTTGACCAAGGACGTCTGATTATTCGGGCAGTGAAAATCAGCCATTTAGAAAAAAATGACCTTCCCAAAATGGCCGCTGCTCCTCCCCCTTCCACATCCATAAGGGTTACACAAAATGGTGGACAGGCCATGTGGTTAGTCCAAAATGGAGGACAAACCATGCGGCTTCCTTTGTCACTAAGAAATCACACATCATGCGAGCCCCTGAAGTTATTTTACCTTGTTTTGCAACAATATGATCAGATATGCAGAGTACAGGTGTATGCTTGTATTGTGTGCGCATTTGGCGCAAAACAGAAATGTACAGATTTAAAATAGCTTTGCGTTCTTATCTCCCGGATCCCACCAGCATCCCAACAAACCTTGCAGAGCAGACACCATCTTATCAGCAATGAAATAGGGTTTACCAGTGTATTCTACAGCCAAAAAACTTACGTAGGATACCTGTCCGCCCTTTTGCTGATAGATAGAGTCTGCTTTAACCTGTTAGGCTGTGGGTATGAGGAAAACCAGGACGTGGCCCCCAATTGATAATGTCAATTATTATCTTCAAACATAAAGCTATACACTATTTCTGTGGAGCCGCTATAGCCGCTAGATCACGTGCACGTGCTACGCACTTTGTACGCTATTTGCGTACAGAGTCCCGCACGTGGTACGCACTTGGCGTACACACGCTGCGCTGAGTGTACGGAATACACACAGCGGGCGCACACACAGTTGATAACGTTTAAACCTTGTTAATAAAATACAGTAAGAATATGCTTATACTCTAAACCTTAGTAGTCAAATACTGTAATGATGTTAATACCTTTAAACCTTAAGTAGCACTGGTGATACAAAGTATCCGCAGTGCATACACCTTAACAATGCTTATACACTTTAAACAGGTTAAACTACTTTAAAAGCCCAGGCAGGAGAGAGGAAACACAACACCGTTTGTTTTGGTTACAACCACAGCAGCTCTAACACCGCCGTGGATTGATTCTAATAAAAGGTAAAACAATACAAGTCATACACTACAAACTAACAAGTAAATCTAAACAGAATAATGGAGAATAATGGCTACAGAGAATATACATACGTGAGAATGTTTCGCAGGCGCAACCTGAATTCAGTCCTCAGCTATCAGGGAGAAAGCCTTCAGAGTCTTGTGTGACCAAGCCTGCTGCAAGCTCTATTTATTCACTTTATCCAAAACAATACAATGGTCACTGTAATCCCTTTGTTCATTGGACACAGGGATATGTCTCTACATTACAGCAAAGGTTATAGGTGGATTTGAAAAGGTGGGCTGTGTCTTTCCCCAACTGCTCTGGTGGGAGGTATCCTCAGGATTCCCGCCGCATGTGTAATTTACAGCAAATACAGTTAATGTTCATAATCTACTTCTGTACATAACTATACGCAGGAGCGAGCGATCCTTTCCTAACTAACATCGGAATGTTACCCTTAAAATACCCTACAGCTGGATACTAGACACCACCTTTTAACCTTTATCTGACCCTTCCTATCATGCAAAGAGGAATCTCTCTGTCCAGGGACAGTTTAAACTAATCATACTCGCTGACATGGTCTAGGGGAATAATAACTACAAAATGCACTATTTGGGTTAAATATGCTACTATCGAGTCGTTAATGTTCATAATCTACTTCTGTACATAACTATACGCAGGAGCGAGCGATCCTTTCCTAACTAACATCGGAATGTTACCCTTAAAATACCCTACAGCTGGATACTAGACACCACCTTTCAACCTTTATCTGACCCTTCCTATCATGCAAAGAGGAATCTCTCTGTCCAGGAACAGTTTAAACTAATCATACTCGCTGACATGGTCTAGGGGAATATTAACTACAAAATGCACTATTTGGGTTAAATATGCTACTATCGAGTCGCACGCTACACGCTCACAAACTCTGCCGTAAATACACATCTTATGCGCACGAGATGCTGGAGCGTCCCCTACGCAACTTGCGGGTATGTGTACGCACGGGGGAACAGGTGCACGAGCAGCATGCATGTGCATGAGGGGTTAGTACAAGGGGTATGTATCATGATATTTTTCGACTTTGACACTGGTATGAATCTTGCCCTTGGATTAACAAAAATCCTTTCCTCGTACTGTCCGTCTCCTCTGGGCCAGTGCACACCCAGATCTAAAGTCTTTCTTAAAGTGCCCATGTCTCCTGCGGAGCCCGTCTATCCCCATGGTCCTTACGGAGTCCCCAGCATCCTCTACGGACTATGAGAAAAAGATTTACCGGTAGGTTTAAAATTTTATTATTTCTGTTCGAGATGAATATGGAAGGAAGTCCCATAAAGATTGGACTGTTCTGCATCATCTGTCAGTGGGTCACAATACAGGATTAAGACCATACTTGCCTATCCTCCCTCATTCTACAGGAGACTCCCTGAAATAGTAGCAATCTCCCTGACTCCCTGAATAGTCCATCAATCTCCTTGATTGCACCTTACACCCATTTTGTAGCTATTATATTCTTGGAGAAAAAAAAGAATTCAGAGATATATACATTCAAATGGGATCATCAGTGCCATTTCCCTGCATTGGTTATAAGGCACAGTGATCCCTATGGCTACATGTATTTTAAATAAGGTTTCTCATGGCCACTTACAGTATATGGAACCTCTTGTAAGACACAATACACAAACAAATCCTGAAAAATATCAGTGTATTTTCTTCAACAAGTAGATCTTACTAACTTTGGGGCTCATTTACATTTGGATGTAGGTCATTTTTATGACACAACTCTTGGATGTAGCAGTACACGTCTGTGCTGATAGTTGTTACTTTCACACTCTCCCTGAAATGCTTTTTCAAAAGTAGGCAAGTATGATTAAGACTCTAAGTAAAATGACTGATACCAAAGTAGACAACACTGCTGGCTCACCATATTCGTATTAAAAAAGGTGTTGTAATGGGGCAAAAATAGTATATATTTGATCTGTGTAACTCTTACTTTATTTCAGTACATTTTTGGACTATCTAAGTACTTTATTTAACTTAAAGGTACAAAAATTCATATTCCTTAATATATAAACTAAAAACATTAACATACAGTATATGCATAGTTTCCATAGACATATAGGGGGTCATTCCGAGTTGTTCGCGCGTTATTTTTTTCTCGCAACGGAGCGATTAGTCGCTAATGCGCATGCGCAATGTCCGCAGTGCGACTGCGCCAAGTAAATTTGCTATGCAGTTAGGAATTTTACTCACGGCATTACAAGGTTTTTTTCTTCGTTCTGGTGATCGTAATGTGATTGACAGGAAGTGGGTGTTTCTGGGCGGAAACTGGACGTTTTATGGGAGAGTGTGAAAAAACACTACCGTTTCTGGGAAAAACGCGGGAGTGGCTGGAGAAACGGAGGAGTGTCTGAGCGAACGCTGGGTGTGTTTGTGACGTCAAACCAGGAACGACAAGCACTGAACTGATCGCACTGGAAGAGTAAGTCTCGAGCTACTCAGAAACTGCACAGAGAAGTCTTTTCGCAATATTGCGAATCTTTTGTTCGCAATTTTGATAAGCTAAGATTCACTCCCAGTAGGCGGCGGCTTAGCGTGTGCAAAGCTGCTAAAAGCAGCTTGCGAGCGAACAACTCGGAATGAGGGCCATAGTGCATTACATTGTGTTTGCAAAAAAAAAAAAAGTCCCTCACATTAACGATTAATGTGTCCGTGCTTTGCACTAGTATAGACAGCTTCTCATAGTGAATCTCCCAGAGTTCAAAATTCACAATACACCTGAGTTAGAGGCCTAGATTTGTGTTCAGTTCACAAAGCCTTGATACTAGGGTGGAGGAGTAGTAATCTGCTCACTTTGCACACCACTGGGGGTTATTGATAAAAATGCTAAACCTTCAAATCATAGCGCTAAACCAGACTTGGGTACGACAAACTTGCTGCATATATACTCCTAAATTTCTGCTTAGACACATGGTTTTGATGCCAAGGTGACAGTATTTGTAGAAGACCAGAAGTATACTTAGATCAGAGATGAGTTGAAGTCAGCCTGTTCTCAGCATAGAGCAAAATTTACTGTATAAGGCAACGTAATTTCCACCATGGATTCCAATCTCCTGTTGCAAAACTACAAATAGAGCATCAGGTATTCCAGGGTATGCAATTTACCTTTTAAAATGGAGAAGTAGCAAACCAAAAAAGAATCTCTCAGTGTACACATGAGAGAGTTCTCCGACTCCTCCCCTCCCCCCCGAACATATATTATCTGGTAATACTTAGAGCTGCATCTTTAATTGTCTACCGTTAACCATTTCCAAATAATACTGCAGCTGAGAGTGCTGCCAGTGTTAACTAACCACTGTACTTTGGCATACATATATATATATATATCTAGCAAAAGAATATGAAGAGGGGGCGCCTCATAGTGTAAAACCGTTTTATTCAATAAAAACTTTGAAACATAGACAGCACTTAGAGATGTCAAGACCCGTACCGCATATCAACTAGTGTGGACTGGTTACCACATGGTTTAATGATATTCCTCCCGGCAATTGCCCGAACCTCGTCTCGTGTCTCCTTGGACTCCTACCTCCCGCACCTGGCCGCTACCACGGTCGCCGCGGGTCGGATCACTGGAACACTTGCTTCGGGACGGTGAAAGCCGGAGGATGATGACGTCTGAACAGATCCGCCCTAAAAATAAGGTGACCAATCACAGTGTGCCACGTTACTTTCAGGCATATCATGATAGTGACCCGAGTAAACTACGGTATACAGGCATTCAGCATGTTCAGAATAAGGGTGGCGATAGAGAAAAGGAACTACTGAAAAGAGAAACATATTGGCTACTAGCACTTGATACGTTAACTCCTAAGGGATTAAATGAAGGCTTAGAAATCACCCCTTATATTTGATTCCGTTTACGCAGTAGTCTGTTCACCTCTATGGCTCCTTATATATTATTAGAGAGGAAGATTTGTGTTAATAGGTTCTCATTGTTTATAGGTCAAATTATAGTAGTAAATGACATGAAATTATGAAGCCCTGTGACGGAATGTAGTAGAATGAAATAGCTCTAAAGGGGTTTCCCAGAACTAATATATCTGAATTCTTGATATGAAATATAGGTACGATGTGTAGATGAATTTTTATATATACAGTGGGGATTGAAAGTTTGGGCACCCCAGGCAAAAATTCATTTTAATGTGCAAAAAGAAGCCAAGGAAAGATGGAAAAATCTCCAAAAGGCATCAAATTACAGATTAGACATTCTTATAACATGTCAAAAAAAGTTTGATTTTATTTCCATCATTTACACTTTCAAAAGAACAGAAAACAAAAAATGGCATCTGCAAAAGTTTGGGCACCCTGCAGAGTTAATACCTTGTACTGCCCCCTTTGGCAAGTATCACAGCTTTTAAACGCTTTTTATAGCCAGCCAAGAGTCTTTCAATTCTTGTTTGAGGTATCTTCGCCCATTCTTCCTTACAAAAGTCTTCCAGTTTTTTGAGATTCCTGGGCTGTCTGTGACGCACTGCTCTTTTAAGGTCAATCCATAGATTTTCAATTATGTTGAGGTCAGGAGATTGTGAAGGCCATGGCAAAACCTTCAGTTTACGCCTCTTGATGTAATCCACCGTGGATTTTGAAGTGTGTTTAGGATCATTATCCATTTGTAGAAGCCAGCCTCTCTCTACCTTCAGCTTTTTCACAGATGGCATCAAGTTAGCGTCCAAAATTTGCTGGAATCTTATTGAATCCATTTTTCCTTCTACTCGTGAATTGTTCCCTGTGCCACTGGCTGCAATACAACTCCAAAGCATGATTGATCCGCCCCCAACAGTTGGACAGAGGTTCTTTTCATTAAATTCTGTGCCCTTCCTTCTCCAAACGTACCTTTGCTCACTCCGGCCAAAAAGTTCTATTTTAACCTCATCGGTCCACAGAACTTTATTCCAAAATGCATCAGGCTTGTCTATATGTTCATTTACCAACTTCAAACGCTGAGGCTTTCTTCTGATGATTCTTCCATGAAGACCATATTTGTACAAGTATCTCTTTATAGTGGAATAGTGTACCACAACTCTAGTGTCTGCCAGATCTTCCTGGAGGGATTGTGCAGTCAAACGTGGATTTTGACTTGCTTTTCTCACAATCCTGCAAGCTGTTCTGTCTGATATTTTTCTTGGTCTTCCAGATCTTGCTTTAACTTCCACTGTTCCTGATGACTGCCATTTCTTAATTACATTCCGAACAGAGGATATGGGCATCTGATAATGCTTTGCTATCTTCTTATAGCCTTCTCCTGCTTTGTGAGCGTCAACTATTCTCAGTTACAGTGTTCTACACAACTGCTTAGAGGAACCCATGGTGCTGATTGTTGGAGCAAGGTCAGATGAGTCTGGGCTTTTAAAACCTTTGAGATTGACATCACCTGGTCTTTCCAGACGATGATTGAGAACAATCCATGACACTGCCAGGTCTCAGCTATCCAAAGGGGGCAGTACAAGGTATTAACTCTGCAGGGTGCCCAAACTTTTGCAGACGCCATTTTTTGTTTTCTTTTATTTTGATAGTGTAAATGATGGAAATCAAATCAATTTTTTTTTTACATGTTATAAGAATGTCTAATCTGTAATTTGATGCATTTTGGAGATTTTTCCATCTGTCCTTGGCTTCTTTTTGCACATTAAAATGAATTTTTGCCTAGGGTGCCCAAACTTTCAATCCCCACTGTATATATGAGTTACTTAATGTGGTTCCAGTGTTTTTTAATAATTTTAAAAGGTTTGTAAATGTTTTTTAGAATGTTTTTTAGACTGTATTTACGATGTAAACAACGTGACAGATCATTGTACACATATAATTTAAAAACTATACTATAAGGGTATTGGGTAATAACATACACAGAGGCACCATTTAAACAGTGGCTTAAAAATTATTGTAAAATGGATCGAGGTAACCCATAGCATTTATACAAAAACACCTGCAGTTCAGTGAACTGACCCGTTGTATCTGTGAAGCTATGTAATTAATGATTGGCTAATGCAGACAATAAATGTTTAGTTGTCACGTCGGAACGGCACCGCCCTCTGACGTAGTCTGTGATGAAACGCGTTAGGGCGGAGCTGTTCTGACGTCATCATCCTCCGGCTTTCACCGTCCCGAAGCAAGTGTTCCAGTGATCCGACCCGCGGCGCCCGCTGATAGCGGCCAGGTGCGGGAGGTAGGAGTCCAAGGAGACACGAGACGAGGTTCGGGCAATTGCCGGGAGGAATATCATTAAACCATGTGGTAACCAGTCCACACTGGTTGATATGCGGTACGAGTCTTGACATCTCTAAGTGCTGTCCATGTTTAAGAGTTTTTATTGAATAAAACGGTTTTATACTATGAGGCGCCCACTCTTCATATTCTTTTGCTAGATCCATTCACCCGAGGAGTTCCGAGGACACAGAAAGAGGGGAGCAGCAGTCCAGAAATTTAAAGTGGCTTTTAGTGAACATTTTATTGTATCAGGTGGAATACCGAATACATGCTGTGGCCACAAGTGTGGATTTAATCTATTCATCAAGCATCAGTGAATGAGCACAGAGTCCACATTGTCCTTTTGTGTGTATATATACATATATATATATATATACACACATATATGTCATATATATATATATATATATATACATATACAGTGGGGCAAAAAAAGTATTTGGACAGCCACTGATTGTGCAAGTTGACCCACTTAAAAAGATGAGAGAGGTCTGTAACTTCCATCATAGGTACACTTCAACTGTGAGATACAGAATCTGAAAAAAAACAACAGGAAATCACATTGTATGATTTTTAAACAATTTACTTGTATATTCTTGTGGAAAATAAATATTTGGACAGCTACCAAGCAGCAAGATATCTGGCTCTCACAGACCTTTTCATTGTTCTTTAAAAAGCTCTTCTATCCTCCAGTCATTACCTGTATTAATGGCACCTGTTTGAACTGGTTATCTGTATAAAAGACACCTGTCCACACCCTCAAACAGTCAGACTGCTACCTCTCCACCATGGCCAAGACCAGAGAGCTGTCTAAGGACACCAGAGACAAAATTGTAGAGCTGCACAATGCTGGGATGAGCTACTCGACAATAGGCAAGCAGCTTGGTGAGAAGAGATCAACTGTTGGTGCAATTATTAAAAAATGGAAGAAATACAAGATCACTGACAATCTCCCTCGACCTGGGGCTCCATGCAAGATCTCACCTCGTGGGGTATCAATGATCTTGAGAGCAGTGAGGAATCAGCCCAGAACTACACGGGGGGACCTGGTCAATGACCTCAAGAGAGCTGGGACCACAGTCACAAAGGTTACCATTAGTAACAGACTACATCGTCATGGACTGAAATCCTGCAGCGCCCGAAAGGTCCCCCGCTTAAGCCAGCACATGTCCAGGCCCATCTAAAGTTTGCCAGTGACCATCTGGATGATCCAGAGGAGGATTGGGAGAATGTAATGTGGTCAGATGAGAGCAAAATTGAACTTTTTGCTATAAACTCCACTCGCCGTGTTTGGAGGGAGAAGAATGATGAATGGCATCCCAAGAACACCATACCCACTGTGAAACATGGTGGTGGAAACATTATGCTTTGGGGCTGCTTTTCTGCAAAGTGGACAGGACGACTGATCCGTATTAAGGAGAGGATGAATGGGGCCATGTATCATGAGATTTTGGGCAAAACCTCCTTTACTCAGTAACAGCATTGAAGATGGAACGTGGTTGAGTCTTCCAGCATGACAATGACCCCAAACACACCGCCCGGGCAACTAAGGAGTGGCTCCGTAAGAAGCATTTCAAGGTCCTGGAGTGGCCTAGCCAGTCTCCAGACCTCAACCCAATAGAAAATATGTGGAGGGAGTTGAAAGTCCGTGTTGCCCGGTGACAGCACCAAAACATTACAGATCTAGAGAAGATCTGCATGGAAGAGTGGGCCAAAATACCTGCTACAGTGTGTGCAAACCTGGTCAAGAACTACAGGAAACGTTTGACCTCTGTAATTGCCAACCGAGGTTATATTACAAAGTATTGAGTTAAACTTTTTGATTATCCAAATATTTATTTTCCGCAAGAATATACAAATAAATTGTTTAAAAATCATACAATGTGATTTCCTGTTTTTATTTCAGATTCTGTCTCACAGTTGAAGTGTACCTATGATGGAAATCACAGACCTCTCTCATCTTTTTAAGTGGGTCAACTTGCACAATCGGTGGCTGTCCAAATACTTTTATTGCCCCACTGTATGTATGTATATATATATATATATATATATATATATATAGAGAGAGAGCTTAATTTTTAAGCTACTGATCAAAAAGGTTTATGTACTGAGGTTTTACTAGCAACAGTGTGTTATTACCTATGGAATAGGTTTACACTATGTTATATTAGCACTGCATGTATTTTCTGTCATTAGCCTCTGTTTCCATGGTGACGGGAACTTGGTGTGACGTTATCAGCCGGCACCGGACAGCGGGACCCGCGGGAGGTGTCAGCAGGAGTCATTGGTGAAGGGTGCACTTAAAGGTGAGTAAATGTTTGTAAAAATTGTCCTGATGAAAATGCTGCTAGGCATTGAAACGTTGAAATAGAAGGAAACAGTGGGGGTCATTCAGACCTGATCGCTCGCTAGCGTTATTTGCAGCGCTGCGATCAGGTCAGAACTGTGCATGCGTATGCACCGCAATGCGTCTCACGGGTCCAAAGTGGACCGTTGCTGCGTGATGGGTTTTACGAAGAATCCATTCGCACAGCCGATCGCAACATTGACAGGAAGAAGGTGTTTGTGGGTGGCAACTGACGGTTTTCTGGGAGTGGTTGGAAAAATGCAGACGTGTCCATGCGTTTGCAGGGTGGGTGTCTGACGTCAATTCCGGGCCCGAACAGGCTGAAGCTCTGGGCAACTCAGAAACTGCACAAAGTTTTTTTTTGTACCGATTGGCTGCACATGCGATCGCACACTTGCACAGCTAAAATACACTCCCCGGTGGGTGGTGACTATGCGAACGCTGGACTGCAAAAAAACCCTAGCGAGTGATCAGGTCTGAATTAGGCCCAGTGTTCTGACGTTTTTTTCTCCCTGAGTGCCACCGCTGTGGATGTTGTATGTATATTTACAAACACGTGTTTGTAAAACGGAGGGCAATGGGGCAAGTAATCTTTACTTATACAGAGTGCCGGATACTACATGTATACGTATATATATATGTGTGTAGGTGGCATAATTTGAATTTTGCGCCAATGCCCACCACTCTCTAGTTCCACCACTGGGTCAGGGATAGGTTGGGGAAGTGTAAGTAGCGACAGGATGCAGCGGCAGCTAGGACTCAGGATTATGCCGTAGCGGACAGTCAGTAGTAGCTACTGGTTGCACCATTATGTTTAATTTTATTTCTCTGGGGTGTAATATTTCTACTTGTATTATTAGGAACTAGGGATAAATTAGATTACACCATGTGAATGTAAAATAGTGGTCGACATGTCCCTGGGCGGTGCTAGACACGCCCAAAAGGTGGTGTGAGACACGCCCAAAAGGAGGTGCTAGTCACGCCCCTCCAGCAGTGCACCCCCTAATAAAATTAGCTGGGCACGCCTATGGTGTGACGCCATCATTTGCCAATTCCTTTATGTGGGGAGTGGAGAAAGACCTGTTTCTTAGTCAACCATCTATAACACAGTACATGGTCTTATAATTGCGATATATAGATGACCTATTGTTATTTTGGTCAGGTCCAAAACAATTACTTGATGAAGTCATCAGTACACATAAAGCTTCCCATAGCCCAGTGAAATTGACAATGGTAACGGATGAACATCATGTCAATTTTCTGGACATACACATTTCAGTTGTAGATAATAAAATCTACACCTCTTTATATACCAAAAGTACAGACCGCAATACTGACAGCTTTCACCCTCAAGCCACCATTAGCGGCCTTCCGTTTTCACAAATGCTGAGAGTCTGTAGGATTAACAGTGATCCACTTGTACGTGATCAACAATTGGATGAAATGATGCTCAAGTTCAGAGATCTAGGGTACCATACTAGGCTATTACAACAGGCACGTGATAAAGCTGTAAGTAAGCCCAGACAACAGCTATTACTAAGTCAGGATAAAAAAACAAAGGGCAAGGTGTTTCCCTGGGTCAATCAATATAACACTTCTAGTATATATACCAGCAAAAGAGCTAAACAACTTTGGCCCATTATACGTACTGATCCTGACCTATGGATGTTTAAAGACACCAGACTGATGCCCAGTTACACATGCAGCAGGAACATCATGAGCTTGGTAGTTAAAACCGATGTGACCAAGAAGGTACCTGGGGTCTCAAAGTTTTTGAAACCTAGGAAGGGCTGCTATAGATGTGGATGTACCACATGTAACTTCCTAACTCCTGGGGATTAATTTAAGCACCCCTACTCAGGCAAGAAGATTAACCTCAGGGTATCTGTTACATGTAACTCCAAATATGTAGTGTATCTACTTTCATGCCCCTGTGGCCAACATTATGTGGGCAAAGTCAGGATGACTCAACATAGATCAGCAGTTAGGACAGCAATACAGTCGGGGACCAGCAAACAGCCGGTGGCAAGGCATTTTGCCTTAGCCAAACATTCCCTGGCATCATTACGGTACCGTATAATAGATCAAGCACCATTTTCCATCAGGGGAGGGGACAGGGCTGAACACCTTTTGCAATTGGAGACACGTTGGACACCCTCAGCCCCAAAGGCCTCAATGAATCTCTCGGCATGAGTAATTTTTTTGGAATTTTTGTCAATTTTTGTAATGTTTTGCATGCTCTCTGTGATTACACATAGTGGCATCTTTTGTCATAGTATGACAGCTTCTTGGCATCATAAATAGTAAGGGATAAAGTACTTGTCAATTTGTGTATGAAAATTGGCTGGTTAACGGACTGTGAAGTAGCTGGGTAATCATAACGTTTTGTTTTGCTTGGATTATCTATTCCGGATAAAGACATTAACAGGGAACATAAACAGCATTGTCTTAGTGGGTTCACCACATGTAATAGGATATAGAGATATAGACACAAGTATGCAATTTTAGTTTAAGCATTATGATGATGAGAGACAGTTCATATAGTGCAACAGGTTAATAACATTATGTCGCACTGAGAACCATGAATCTATAACACAGATGTACATTCATTCACTACAGTATTGAGCTATATTTTAGATGATATTTTAATGATGCATAGATGACACATCTATGCATGTTATAATTATATGCACATCAGGTTTCCAGCCTGTCTTTTACGATTGTTCACATATGTACAATATTGTTCAGATAGTGAATTACTATCTGTCTTAAGTGCACTTTGTTTAATTATGTGATTTGTTTTGTTTGTAGCGTTCACCATAGCAACAGTTCCCCACGCCCCCGTTGGATGGCCCAGGGAGATCACATCCGGTCATGTGACAGCGACTCTGACCGGAGGTGCTGAGCTCGGAAGCCAGACGTTGGCGCGGAGAGGACGGCTGGAGGTGCGCTTGGTAAGGTATTTAAATGCGATTATTTTCACTTGTCACTTGTGTGTGTGTGCTGAAGATGGGGGCCCGTACCCCGAAATGATGATTAAACAGCACCAGATTTTTTCACCCATGATTACAGACTCCAGAGTGCCGCCGTTTTGTTAACATCTTTTGTGTGTGTATATATAAGGGGGGTTTCCAGGTATATCATTTATATATATATATATATATATATATGAGCGCAAGGTCCACGGCACTCCCAATTCCCAAAGGTCAATGTGACACAATGATAAAGCCGGTGCCCTCCCTGGTAACAGCAGCGCTGTGTCCAATATTGAATGCAGAATCGGGCGGCACTCTCAGCGTAAAAATAAAGACAGACAAGCAAGTCTGGTGTTCGTTCAACGTTTCAATGTCAAAGCGGCATTTTCGTCAGGATGCCGCCGTTTTGTTAACATCTTTTGTGTGTGTATATATAAGGGGGGTTTCCAGGTATATCATTCATATATATATATATATATATATATATATATATATATATCTCCTGGGTGTGTGTGTGTATATATATATATATATATATATATATATATATATATATGTGTGTGTGTGTGTCAGATATAGAGCATATATAAAATATAGTATATATAAAATATAGAACAGGAGGAGCAGGTAACCGGATGTCAGCGCTGCCTCTCTGCAAGGGTTTCTCAATCTGTGCAGGAGAGCCTGCCCTTTGAAGTCCCGTCTAGCAGCTAATTAATTCAGGGAGAATGTGGAGGCGGAGCATGGACTGGGGACACAGTAGAGTGTAGAAGTCATCCCCCGTGTTGAGCCAGCAAAGCCGTGAACAGATCGGAATGCACTGTAGCTAATTACCTGATGCTCCAGCTGCTGACGAGTGCCTGCGGCTCCCTTGAGCTTATCTGCGGTGCATTTTAAAGCACAGAGATCTCTGCTAAGCGGTGCTCTCTGTGCGGGCAGCTCCGATCGCAGCTGAGTGTATCATTGAAGAGACTGTGACAGAGCTGTCTCCATCTCTCCCCCAAAAATATTGGACTGTCGGGAGGGAGGGGGGGGGGGGGGGGTTCTGGGTACTCAGAAACCCCCCCTGCGTGCGCCACTGACTGTATATCTTAATATACAGAGACAGCAAGAAGAGAGCTTACTTTCATGTTTTTATATATATATATATATATATATATATATACACACACAAGCAAAAAGTTCAGCACTCACCATAGCAAGCTCACCTGTGATAGTGTAGGACCTGCAAGACGGTGGGGTACCTTGGCGAGCGGTTTGCAGGCTTCCGTGCATTGGCCAATTCACTAACTAAACCCCCATCATTTATTTATTGATGTTGTGAGGATAGGTGAGCTTGCTATGGTGAGTGCTGAACTTTTTGCTTGTATGTATTTGGCTTGGTGGCCATGGGCTGCATGCACCCCACCCTATGAGTGGTGAGTGCAGACACTGCACCCCGCTTCTGGGGTGGCGAGTGCTGTGGTTTTCTAGATTTGTTTGCATATATATATATATATATATATATATATATATATATATCTCCATATAAGAAACGGCACTCAGAGTCCTGAGGACGGGGTGCTGTCCCCGAAAGTAGTCGACCACAATACAGTTTTGTGTTTTGCTGACAATGTCGACTCTGAGTGCTGTTTCTTATATGGAGCTGTGTATCTGATTATGCTGCACCAGGGCATGCTGTTTTGGACAAGTGAGTGCCGGCAATATATGGATTTATATATATATATATATATATATATATATATAAGATCCACTATCTGCCAACACTGTAGATAACATTGCAGCATGTCCCTGTGCCCAATCCAGAAAGCGTCCTTTTTTTCCAGAAAATTACAAGGCACTCAGGGAACAGTTTCATTGTATTCGGATGCCTGACCATTACCAGAGACTGCAACGACATTGTATTTAACTACATATACTTTGATTTGAAGTTGGTACACCTTTTGCAGCTACCACAGCTTCCACTATTCTTGGAAGGCATTCCATAAAATTTTGGAGTGTTTCTGTAGAAATTTATGCCCATTCATTCTGTAGAGCATTTATGAAGTCAGGACTGATGTTGGACAAGAAGGCCTGGCTTGCAATCTCTGTTCCAATTCATCCCAAAGGTGCTCGATGGGGTTGAGGTCAGGGCTCTGTGAGTGCCATTTAAGTTCTTCCATACCAAACTCATCAAACCATGTCTTTATAGCCCCTGCTTTGTGCACTGGGGCACAGTCACATTAGAATCGAAAATAAGATTTTAAACCTACCGGTAAATCTATTTCTCCTAGTCTGTAGAGGATGCTGGGGACTCCGTAAGGACCATGGGGTATAGACGGGCTCCGGCAGGAGATAGGGCACCTAAAAAGAACTTTGACTATGGGTGTGCACTGGCTCCTCCCTCTATGCCACTCCTCCAGACATCAGTTAGAGAACTGTGCCCAGAGGAGATGGACAATACAAGGCAGGATTTAGCAATCCAAGGGCAAGATTCATACCAGCCCACACCAATCATACCATGTAACCTGGAACATACATAACCAGTTAACAGTATGAACAACAACAACAGTAACGGTCCAAGACCGATGTCAACTGTAACATAACCCTTATGTAAGCAACAACTATATTCAAGTCTTGCAGAGTTTCCGCACTGGGACGGGCGCCCAGCATCCTCTACGGACTAGGAGAAATAGATTTACCGGTAGGTTTAAAATCTTATTTTCTCTTACGTCCTAGAGGATGCTGGGGACTCCGTAAGGACCATGGGGTTTATACCAAAGCATCCAATCGGGCGGGAGAGTGCGTATGACTCTGCAGCACCGACTGAGCAAACGCTAGGTCCTCATCAGCCAGGGTATCAAACTTGTAGAATTTAGCAAAAGTGTTTGACCCAGACCAAGTCGCCGCTCGGCAAAGTTGTAAAGCCGAGACGCCTCGGGCAGCCGCCCAAGAAGAGCCCACCTTCCTAGTGGAATGGGCCTTAACCGAATTTGGTACCGGCAATCCAGCCGTAGAGTGAGCCTGCTGTATCGTATTACAGATCCAGCGAGCAATAGTCTGCTTTGAAGCAGGAGCGCCAATCTTATTGGCCGCATACAGGACAAACAGAGCCTCTGTTTTCCTAATTCTAGCCGTCCTGGCTACATAAATCTTTAAGGCCCTGACTACGTCCAGGGATCTGGAATCCTCCAGGTCACCGGTAGCCACAGGCACCACAATAGGTTGATTCATATGGAACGACGAAACCACTTTAGGCAAAAATTGCGGACGTGTCCTCAATTCAGCTCGATCCACATGAAAAATCAAGTAGGGGCTCTTGTGTGAAAGAGCCGCCAATTCTGACACTCGCCTTGCTGATGCTAAGGCCAACAACATGACCACCTTCCAGGTAAGAAATTTCAACTCAACCTTGTTAAGCGGTTCAAACCAGTGTGATTTTAGGAACTGCAACACCACGTTCAGGTCCCATGGTGCCACTGGAGGCACAAAAGGGGGCTGGATGTGCAGCACTCCCTTTATAAACGTCTGGACTTCTGGAAGAGAAGCCAATTCCTTCTGAAAGAAAATCGAGAGGGCCGAAATCTGTACCTTAACCGAGCCTAATATCAGGCCCATATCCACTCCTGTCTGTAAGAAGCGGAGAAGACGACCCAGATGAAAATCTTCCGTAGGTGCATTCTTGGTCTCACACCAAGACACATACTTTCGCCAGATACGGTGATAATGTTTTATCGTCACCTCCTTCCTAGCCTTTATTAAAGTAGGGATGACTTCTTCCGGAATCCCCTTTTTTGCTAGGATTCGGCGTTCAACCGCCATGCTGTCAAACGTAACCGCGGTAAGTCCTGAAATACACAGGGCCCCTGCTGCAACAGGTCTTTCCTCATAGGAAGAGGCCAGGGGCTCCTGTGAGCATCTCTTGTAAATCCGAGTACCAGGCCCTTCGAGGCCAGTCTGGGACAACGAGTATCGCCTGTACTCTTCTTCGTCTTATGATCCTCAACACTTTCGTGATGAGAGGAAGAGGAGGAAACACATAGACCGATTCGAACACCCACGGTGTTACCAGTGCGTCTACTGCTACTGCCTGAGGGTCCCGAGACCTGGCGCAATACCTCCGAAGTTTTTTGTTGAGGCGTGACGCCATCATGTCTATTTGAGGAGTTCCCCAAAGACGTGTTACGTCTGCAAAGACTTCTTGATGAAGTCCTCACTCTCCTGGATGGAGGTCGTGTCTGCTGAGGAAGTCTGCTTCCCAGTTGTCCACTCCCGGAATGAAGACAGCCGACAGAGCGCTTACATGATTTTCCGCCCAGCGAAGTATCCTTGTGGCTTCCGCCATCGCGACCCTGCTTCTTGTCCCGCTTTGGCGGTTCACATGAGCCACTGCTGTGACATTGTCTGATTGAATCAGAACCGATAGGTTTCGAAGAAAACTCTCCGCTTGTCGAAGGCCGTTGTAAATGGCCCTGAGTTCCAACACATTGATGTGTAGACAGGACTCCTGGTCTGACCAAAGACCCTGAAAAGTCTTTCCCTGTGTGACCGCTCCCCATCCTCGGAGGCTCGCGTCCGTGGTAACCAGGATCCAGTCCTGAATCCCGAACCGGCGACCCTCCAGCAGGTGAGCACTTTGCAACCACCACAGGAGGGACACCCTGGTTCCTGGGGACAGAGTTATTTTCCGATGTAAATGCAGATGGGACCCGGACCACTTGTCCAGAAGGTCCCATTGAAAAGTCCTTGCATGGAACCTTCCGAAGGGAATGGCCTCGTAGGCCGCCACCATTTTCCCCAGAACTCGAGTGCATTGGTGAACTGACACCCTTTTCGGTTTTAGCAGGTCTCTGACCATGTTCTGAATGTCCTGGGCTTTCTCTATTGGGAGGAAGACCTTCATTTGTTCCGTATCCAGTATCATACCTAGGAACGGTAGTCGAGTTGTCGGAATCAACTGTGACTTTGGTAGATTTAGAATCCAACCGTGTTGCTGGAGCACTCTCAGAGAGAGCGCCACACTGCTCAGCAATTTCTCTCTTGATCTCGCTTTTATCAGGAGATCGTCCAAGTATGGGATAATTGTGACTCCATGCTTGCGCAGGACCACCATCATTTCCGTCACTATCTTGGTGAAAATCCTCGAGGCCGTGGAAAGTCCAAACGGCAACGTCTGAAATTGGTAATGACAATCCTGTACAGCGAATCTCAGGTATTCCTGATGGGAGCATATATGGGGACATGAAGGTACGCATCCTTTATGTCCAGAGACACCATAAACTTCCCCTCCTCCATGTTGGCTATTATTGCTCTGAGAGATTCCATTTTGAATTTGAATCTTTTTATGTACAGGTTTAGGGATTTCAGATTCAAAATCGGTCTGACCGTACTGTCCGGTTTCGGGACCACAAATAGGGTTGAATAGTAACCTCTTCCCTGCTGGTGCAGGGGAACCTTGATTATCACTTGCTGTATACACAGCGTTTGAATTGCAGCTAACACTACATCCCTTTCCGATGTGGAAGCTGGTAGGGCCGATATGAAAAATCGGCGAAGGGGCACCTCCTCGAATTCCAATTTGTAACCCTGGGAAACTATTTCCAACACCCAGGGATTCAGGTCCAAACTGACCCAGACCTGACTGAAAAGTCGAAGACGTGCCCCCACCGGTGCGGACTCCCTCAGGGGAGTCCCAGCGTCATGCTGTGGGTTTTGGAGCAGCCGGGGAGGACTTTTGTTCCTGGGCACCTGCCGAAGCAGGTGCTCTCTTGCCTCTGCCCTTACCTCTGGCGAGGAAAGAGGATCCCCGACCTCTTTTGGACTTGTGCGACCGAAAGGACTGCATCTGATAGGGTGTTGCTTTCTTTTGCTGTTGGGGAATATATGGTAAAAAATTTGATTTACCTGCTGTAGCTGTGGAAACCAGGTCCGTCAGCCCATCCCCAAACAATACATCACCCTTATAGGGTAGCACTTCCATATGTTTTTTGGAATCCGCATCACCCGTCCATTGGCGAGTCCATAAGGATCTTCTCGCTGAGATAGACATGGCATTGGCCCTAGAAGCTAGCAATCCAATGTCCCTTTGAGCATCCCTCATAAATAAGACTGCATCTTTTATATGGGCTAGAGTTAGGAATATAGTATCCTTATCCATAGTATCAAATTGATCTGTCAGCTCATCTGTCCAAGCTGCAATTGCGCTACACACCCATGCCGACGCAATCGTCGGTCTTAAGTTAACACAGCACCCGTATGAGAATAAATACCCTTTAAGGTAGTTTCTTGCCTGCGATCTGCAGGGTCCTTAAGGGCCGCTGTGTCAGGAGACGGTAGCGCCACTTTTTTGGACAAGCGCGTCAGGGCCTTGTCCACAGTGGGGGTGATTCCCAAATTTCCCTGTCCTGCTTAGGGAAGGGGTATGCCATATAAATTCTTTTGGGGATCTGCTGTCTCTTATCCGGAGTCTCCCAAGCTTTTTCAAAGAACTCATTTAATTCATGCGATGTGGGAAAATTAATAATCTGTTTCTTTTCCTTAAACATGTGTACCCTTGTGTCGGGGACCGAGGGTTCATCCACAATATGCAACACATCCCTTATTGCCACAATCATACACTGAATGGTTTTAGTCACCCTAGGGTGCAATTTTACTTCGTCATAGTCGACACTGGAATCAGAATCCGTGTCGGTAGTAGTGTCTTGTGTTAAGGGACGCTTTTGAGACCCCGACGGGCCGTGTGAGTCGGTCCAATCTGAGGGTTGACCGCCTGATGTCCCCCCTAAACCAGCCTTATCAAGCCTTTTATGTAAAGATGCCACATATGAGGAATATTGCTGCCCAGGGCACCCCCCCCCCTGCGCCCTGCACCCTTCAGTGCCTGCTTGTGTGTGTGTGACTGGGAGCAATGGCGCGCAGCGGTAAAGATCTGATGTCTTCTTTGCCTTCTCATACTCACCCGGCTTCTATCTTCGGCATCTGTGAGGAGGACGGCGGCGCGGCTCCGGGACGAACCCCAGGTGAGACCTGTGTTCCGACTCCCTCTGGAGCTAATGGTGTCCAGTAGCCTTAGAAGCAGTGCCGAACTTAACAAGCCAGCTCTGCTTCTCTCTCCTCGGTCCCACGATGCAGGGAGCCTGTTGCCAACAGGACTCCCTGAAAATAAAAAAACAAGAAACAAAATTCTTTTTCCACAGAAAACTCTGGAGAGCTCTCTGCAGTGCACCCATTCTCCTCTGGGCACAAGATCTAACTGAGGTCTGGAGGAGGGGCATAGAGGGAGGAGCCAGTGCACACCCATAGTCAAAGTTATTTTTAGGTGCCCTATCTCCTGCCGGAGCCCGTCTATACCCCATGGGCCTTACGGAGTCCCCAGCATCCTCTAGGACGTAAGGGAAAAGGGTCTTCCACACAAACTGCTGCCACAAAGCTGGAAGCACAGCATTGTCTAAAATGTCTTGGTATGCTGAAGCATTAAGATTGCCCTTCACTGGAGATAATGGGCCTAGCCCAAACCCTGAAAATGAGCCCCATACCATTATCCCTCCTCCACCAAACTTCACTGTTGGCATAATGCAGTCAGGCAGGTAATGTTCTCCCGGCATCCGCCAAACCCAGACTCGCCCATCTGACTACCAAAACAGAGAAGCGTGATCCATCACTCAACACAACATGTTTCCACTGCTCCACAATCTAGTGTCGGTATGCTTTACACCACCCCATTCGACGCTTGGCGCTGGACTGGATGATGTGAGGCTTACATGCAGCTGCTCGGCCAACTCCTTCCATTTAGCTCCTGCCGCACAGTTTTTGTGCTTACAATAATGTCAGTGAAAGTTCGGAACACTTCAGCTATGGAATCAGAAGAGCGTTGGTGACTTTTACTCACCATGCGCCTCAAATTACCAACTTGACCCGGGTGACAAAAATCCTATTTTTGGCCCTGACATAGTCAAACATTGAGGTGCCTACTATGATCAGATTTCTGCATCTAAAGGCACATCAGCAGCTGAAATTCATAGCCAACTTGTCCAGGTAAATGGTGATAACGTCATAGAAACAAACAGGTTTGGGGCATTGCCTTTTATAACGGCAGGACAGACTTTCAAGATGAGCAGCGATCTAGCCGGTCAAGCACGTCCACCACAGATGACTATTTTGTGCTGCATTGAAGGTCTTATTCAGGAGGACAGATGCATTTGAGTTAGTTATATTGCTGATGAACAGAACATTTCATTTGCAACCGATGGCGAAGTTCAGCAAGCTGTGATGTCTTGGTTTCAGGCGCGTGACACTGATTTCTCCTATGCTGGAATAGATGACATGGTGTTCCCTTGGTACAAATGCTTAGACAAGTATGGGGACTATGTAGAAAAATGATCTATTGATTTTATATATATATATATATATATATATATATATATAATATGTACAAGCTGAATACATTTATGCATTGAGAGGTCTTGTTAACTTATTTATTGAATCACCCACGTATAAGACCAAATTTTATATTTAAAACGGCTTACCATTAAACTGCATAAGAAACAAATTCCTTTTTTGTGGCTTTGTTGTGGCTTCATTCTTCCTGACATTTTCCAAAAGAACTGGTTTAGAAAAGCTTGTCTTGGAATGTAAATTCATGCCTCCATAATGTATAGAAAATGTTAGTGCCACAGCCATGGGATCAAAATCTCTTAACCAAGTCTATTGAAAGAAAGAATTTTTTTTTGTGAAAAGAAACATTTAACCACTAGATATAAATACAATCTTAAATGTTATTTTTTATGTTTCATTTTTCTTACATATCAAATACTTAAGATTACTTACACTTGAAGATTTATCAGTATTCTCTGTTGACATGATTTTCAACACAATATCCTTTACACCAAAAGACAAGAGTTTTCTGACATCCCTTGAATTCCTATCTGTAGAAACACATGAAAACAATGGTAAATTCAAATTATTTTTTAAACGTACTATAAGGCCCCAGACGTCAACATCAAACTGTGTTTTAGGCAAGTCAACAATGCTTAGTAAATGCTTCCATTTCCGGGAATGTAAACAGCAAAGCAATCAGTCCTAATCTGAACAAAAATAAATTTTGGCATCTTGCAAGCGTCAACACTCAACTAAATATAATGGGAGTTCTATGGGGATGTTCACTAAAGACCTTATTGCGATTGCAAACTGATAATTTCCCGCCGATTTTTCAGATGATTTTCCGCCCAGTGCGTATGCACAGGAGCCGTACTGCGGGTAAACATGCTGGGAGGTGCGATCACATCTCAGTAATGTGAACGCCTCTACCTGATTGACAAGCAGAGGCATTCGTGGGGTGGTGACGTGGTGTTGTGGGCTGGGGCCGTTTTCAGGGGGGCCGCTGTGACTGAGAAAGGCTGCGTAGGCGGGAGACTTCCCTTAATCAGCGAAGCGATCGCAATTGATGGCCACCATTAGCATGCTGGGCGGCCCCCAGAATGCGATCATAGCAGTTGCAGTTTTGCTAATTTAGCAAAACTGCAACTGATGCTGAATAGAGTCCTAAGTACACAGCTGTAAGAGTTAATTACAATGTAAGAGTTAAATTGAACATGATGTAGTTAAACAAGTGATCCATTTACTATTATAAGTTTAGAACGATGATACTTGTCTCTGTGACAAAGCTAAGCTGCAATTTCGACCTTGACTCTCACAGAATCAGACTGTTTGGTGTTCTGCCAAGTATTATCATTAGTATGTGTGGTAAAAAACTTAACATAGATGTTTTGACTTCTAAACACATGTTGTTTTCTTTTTGCAATAATTGTATTTGTTGTTCTTGCAAATTGTATTATTTATTGTGCTTTAGTTGTATTGTATGGGAGGCATTCAAGTTGCATGCTGCCGGGTTCCCAGCAATCAGGATGCCGATGCCGGAATTCCGACACCCAATGAAATACCAGCAGTCGCAATCCCGCCTGCCGCCTGAAATCCCCACTCGGGTGGTGGTCTATGCCACCACCCAAGGGGGAATATAACCCTGTGGCCACCAGGCCTGAAGTGTGGTGAGCACAGCGAGCCCGCGAGGGGACACACTGCGCTCGCCAACGGTATCCGACTGTCGGGATTCCTGACCGCCAGGATCCTGACAGCCGGGATATCATACTGAATCCGTATTGTACAATGTATATAAATAATGCTTCATTTTAGTATATACAGAAACGACAGTAATTGCAGTATATTTATCTATGTGTTTCAGCTGTATAGGTTCTGCTATATGCACCTTTATTGTCCTATATGCATAAGTAAGACATTTTCTAGACAGCTATGAATATTAAAGAGTATTAATTACAGTGTGAACAGCCCATGTATTCATAGGTGCATGCATGTGTAGTCTACCCAAGAGAATTGGGTCTGAGCAATCACCAAAGTCAACTTAGCCATAGGATTATGGGCCTGATTTTGAGTCGATCTCAGCAACGATATCAGAAGCAGTGGAGGAATGTTTTTCATTTGAACATGCATCTAAGTTCTACCGCGCATGTGTCCAGATTTTGTATGTATAGAGTCGCACTCTTTGGACGTACAGTAGCAGAAATATAAGGGGCGTTTCTGGTTGGTGAGTGGGAGGAAACAGCAGGGTGGCTAATAAGACGCACAAAGATGTTGCATTCTATGGGAGTGTCATATGTGTGTTGCAGGCTTGTCACAGAAAGTGGCTGCGTACAAAGGCATTGAACCACTCACACACAAAAGGCCATACTCAGATGGAGAAACTGCACCTGCTAGAGCACTGGTGCAAGATTTGATGGTGCGACTGATGGTGAGTCTAAAGACGCACCAAGAGGTATTTCAGCATTTACGGATGCTGACATTGGACGTCTCACTCCTTGCACATTCAGAATCATGGACCTACACCATGGAAGAACTTTGTAGCGGTATTAGCATAAAGACAAAGACACAACTGCGACCTTTATGTTCAGCAACCTGTCCAAATATAAAATAAGGCCTTATGCTCAAGCTGGGCATTAGTTTAGGACAGGCATTCAGCAACCTAGCACATTGGGACTCAGAGTCTTTTGAAATTAGCATGCTCCCATATTGGGATCCAGTCACATGATCAACAGTTACCACATGATGTCGACAACACAATGTCAAGATGTCAGATGTCAACATGCTTCTGCCCGGCGACAGGCACAATGTCGACATTCTCAGAATGCTGACTGTTAGAGTTAGTTGCTGCTGGGAGGGTTAAGCTGTGTGTGTGTGGGGGAGGGAGGGTTATAGTTAGGGGGATTATCAAGGTTAGGTATAAGGAGAATGCCGCTCCTCAGGTGCCAGTGCCGTAACTTTGCATCACAGGACTACCGCTACCGGAAGGAGACACTGGAGCAGCTGCTGGGAAAAGGGAAGACACCACTAGAACAGTGGATGGTTTGTCAACTGTTTATCATGTTGACACATCATCCGTGTAGACATGAATGTCAAAATTCTCATGCCGACCTGATGCAAGTCGATATAATAACTGTCAACCAAACAAGCCATAACCCTTTACACCAAGGTCTACATCTTGAAAATGGACTCTGAGTTAGTGAAGGAGAGACACTTTCTAGCAACGCTATCATCCTGCACTTGTCCTATATACAGTATTCCTGAATGTCAGTCACAAAAAGCGATACCCTGAATTACCACCTGGTGGTTAAAGTTCTTAATCAGTATTTTTCTCAGTATGTTTTTATTGCATGCTCAAGAGTATTTAAAAGGGAAATTCCAATGCATTGTCTTGTGGATTGTGGACACTTCAAGATTGATCCATTCAGAAGGATCTTGCGATTATTTATAGTGTAAGTTTATATTACCCTTGTTTTTCTTTCACAGCCTTGTGCTTGTAATGGCTTTTGCTGGAATTTGTGACCCTCCCCTGTTAACCATCCCAGGCTTTAAGCACTAGTACTTAGGGTCACTTAAGGGAGAAGGGGGTGCCATGCCTCTTGTTCAAGAAAATAAATATATATTTATACACCTGGTTGACTCCCTTTACTTAGCAAATCAATTATGAGATAGTTTTTTTTTTGTAGGCCCAAAGGCAAGCATTTGCAAGGGCCCCTATGTACCAAACAATGGTGAAAAATGTATATAACCCATGTAACTTTGATTGGGAAGGTTGACCCCTCCCATTTCCTGAAACCATAGGAGATGCACTCCCTACTAGTGTGGGCATCAGAGTGCACTTTTTTTTTTCAGAGCCTGTTCATGTTTTTTTGTTTTATATTAATATCCCTAAATGATGTTTGATTAATACAGAAGAGGGTAGAGTGCTTGGATAGTTTGGATGGGTAACACGATTTTTGCTTTGATGGACTTTTATCTGAATTTTTTTTTTTATCCTGTTGATTGAGTCTCTTTTATTTATTCATGGCCTGATTCAGAGTTAGGAACAAATAAAAAAAGTAATTTGTTGATAGAACAACCATGTTGCAGTGTAAGGTGGTGCAAATGCTTGTATTTTTTTTCTTTCTTTCTTTCTTTCTTTCTTTCTTTCTTTCTTTCTTTCTTTCTTTCTTTCTTTCTTTCTTTCTTTCTTTCTTTCTTTCTTTCTTTCTTTCTTTCTTTCTTTATATATATATGTTTAGTTATGCATGCAATGAATACTGGCTGCTTTTTACAAGTAACAAACATATACTGAGTACTTTTGTTTTTATATTGAAATTTAGAATTAAATTAGGGCACACCTCTTCCAATCTCTCTGCATATTTTATAACTGTCCCATATACAGTGCAACATGGTTTTGCCAAAATGCATATTGCTCTTTTTCTGCTTGGTGGAGGCACCACTTGGTTATGGCCCTGTAGTGATCACCCCTGAGCTCCTACACCATTATCAAGACTTCAGGACCAATAGGCTTCAGGACTAATATCATTTTTTGGACACCCCTAATAGAGGCATTCAAGCTGAGAGTTTCCATGATGACCCTACAGGGAAGAAAAGTGCAGGTGGGCGAAAGGGGAAATACAAGGGAAAAAATATACAATATATACCATATATATGTAATATATGTGTTATATACTGATAGCATATTTTTCAATAAATGGCTTTCACTCAGATATATATCAGGGATGTAGTTAATATCTGGCGCTCAGGATCCCAAGGGTAAATACTGGAGTTAGGGTTAGGGCTAGGATTAGTTTTAGGGTTAGGTTGTGGTGGGGGACGGTTAGGGTAAGACTGTGGGAGAGGTTAGGGTTAGGATTAAAATACTTACCACAGTGCGTCAGGATTTGGAACTTTGGGATGCCATTGCCAGTATTCTGACTATTGGGATCCTGTGTGCTGTGATATCGATCACCAAAATATATATATTATGATGATTTACATTTTTTATCATTATCGCCTGGATGATTTGCTGTAAAAGCTAGATTTTTTTTTCTTCCATAAACCAGGAAGTCATGGTAATAATAAGATTTTAAACCTACCGGTAAATCTATTTCTCCTAGTCCGTAGAGGATGCTGGGGACTCCGTAAGGACCATGGGGTATAGACGGGCTCCGCAGGAGATAGGGCACCTAAAAAGAACTTTGACTATGGGTGTGCACTGGCTCCTCCCTCTATGCCCCTCCTCCAGACCTCAGTTAGAGAACTGTGCCCAGAGGAGATGGACAATACAAGGCAGGATTTAGCAATCCAAGGGCAAGATTCATACCAGCCCACACCAATCATACCATGTAACCTGGAACATACATAACCAGTTAACAGTATGAACAAAAAACAACAGTAACGGTCCAAGACCGATGTCAACTGTAACATAACCCTTATGTAAGCAACAACTATATACAAGTCTTGCAGAGTTTCCGCACTGGGACGGGCGCCCAGCATCCTCTACGGACTAGGAGAAATAGATTTACCGGTAGGTTTAAAATCTTATTTTCTCTTACGTCCTAGAGGATGCTGGGGACTCCGTAAGGACCATGGGGTTTACCAAAGCATCCAATCGGGCGGGAGAGTGCGGACGACTCTGCAGCACCGACTGAGCAAACGCTAGGTCCTCATCAGCCAGGGTATCAAACTTGTAGAATTTAGCAAAAGTGTTTGACCCCGACCAAGTCGCCGCTCGGCAAAGTTGTAAAGCCGAGACGCCTCGGGCAGCCGCCCAAGAAGAGCCCACCTTCCTAGTGGAATGGGCCTCAACCGAATTTGGTACCGGCAATCCAGCCATAGAGTGAGCCTGCTGAATCGTATTACAGATCCAGCGAGCAATAGTCTGCTTTGAAACAGGAGCGCCAATCTTATTGGCCGCATACAGGACAAACAGAGCCTCTGTTTTCCTAATTCTAGCCGTCCTGGCTACATACATTTTTAAGGCCCTGACTACGTCCAGGGATCTGGAATCCTCCAGGTCACCGGTAGCCACAGGCACCACTATAGGTTGATTCATATGGAACGACGAAACCACTTTAGGCAAAAATTGCCGACGTGTCCTCAATTCAGCTCGATCCACATGAAAAATCAAGTAGGGGCTCTTGTGTGATAGAGCCGCCAATTCTGACACTCGCCTAGCTGATGCTAAGGCCAACAACATTACCACCTTCCAGGTAAGAAATTTCAACTCAACCTTGTTAAGCGGTTAAAACCAGTGTGATTTTAGGAACTGCAACACCATGTTCAGGTCCCATGGAGCCACTGGAGGCACAAAAGGGGGCTGGATGTGCAGCACTCCCTTTACGAATGTCTGGACTTCTGGAAGAGAAGGCAATTCCTTCTGAAAGAAAATCGAGAGGGCCGAAATCTGTACCTTAACCGAGCCTAATTTCAGGCCCATATCCACTCCTGTCTGTAGGAAATTGAGAAGACGACCCAAATGAAAATCTTCCGTAGGTGCATTCTTGGTCTCACACCAAGACACATACTTACGCCAGATACGGTGATAATGTTTTATCGTTACCTCCTTCCTAGCCTTTATTAAAGTAGGGATGACCTCTTCCGGAATCCCCTTTTTTGCTAGGATTCGGCGTTCAACCGCCATGCCGTCAAACGTAACCGCGGTAAGTCTTGAAATACACAGGGCCCCTGCTGCAAAAGGTCTTCCCTCAGAGGAAGAGGCCAGGGGTCTCCTGTGAGCATCTCTTGTAGTTCCGAGTACCAAGCCCTTCGAGGCCAGTCTGGGACAACGAGTATCGTCTGTACTCTTCTTCGTCTTATGATCCTCAACACTTTCGTGATGAGAGGAAGAGGAGGGAACACATAGACCGATTCGAACACCCACGGTGTTACCAGTGCGTCTACTGCTACTGCCTGAGGGTCCCGAGACCTGGCGCAATACCTCCGAAGTTTTTTGTTGAGGCGTGACGCCATCATGTCTATTTGAGGAGTTCCCCAAAGACGTGTTACGTCTGCAAAGACTTCTTGATGAAGTCCCCACTCTCCTGGATGGAGATCGTGTCTGCTGAGGAAGTCTGCTTCCCAGTTGTCCACTCCCGGAATGAAGACAGCCGACAGAGCGCTTACATGATTTTCCGCCCAGCGAAGGATCCTTGTGGCTTCCGCCATCGCGACTCTGCTTCTTGTCCCGCCTTGGCGGTTCACATGAGCCACTGCTGTGACATTGTCTGATTGAATCAGAACCGGAAGGTTTCGAAGAAAACTCTCCGCTTGTCGAAGGCCGTTGCAAATGGCCCTGAGTTCCAACACATTGATGTGTAGACAGGACTCCTGTTCTGACCAAAGACCCTGGAAAGTCTTTCCCTGTGTGACCGCTCCCCATCCTCGGAGGCTCGCGTCCGTGGTAACCAGGATCCAGTCCTGAATCCCAAACCGGCGACCCTCCAGCAGGTGAGCACTTTGCAACCACCACAGGAGGGACACTCTGGTTCCTGGGGACAGAGTTATTTTCCGATGTAAATGCAGATGGGACCCGGACCACTTGTCCAGAAGGTCACATTGAAAAGTCCTTGCATGGAACCTTCCGAAGGGAATGGCCTCGTAGGCCGCCACCTTTTTCCCCAGAACTCGAGTGCATTGGTGAACTGACACCCTTTTCGGTTTTAGCAGGTCTCTGACCATGTTCTGGATGTCTTGGGCTTTCTCTATTGGGAGGAAGACCTTCATTTGTTCCGTATCCAGTATCATATCTAGGAACGGTAGTCGAGTTGTCGGGATCAACTGTGACTTCGGTAAATTTAGAATCCAACCGTGTTGCTGGAGCACTCTCAGAGAGAGCGCCACACTGCTCAGCAATTTCTCTCTTGATCTCGCTTTTATCAGGAGATCGTCCAAGTATGGGATAATTGTGACTCCATGCTTGCGCAGGACCACCATCATTTCCGCCATTATCTTGGTGAAAATCCTCGGGGCCGTGGAAAGTCCAAACGGCAACGTCTGAAATTGGTAATGACAATCCTGTACAGCGAATCTCAGGTATTCCTGATGGGGGGCATATATGGGGACATGAAGGTACGCATCCTTTATGTCCAGAGACACCATAAACTCACCCTCCTCCATGTTGGCTATTATTGCTCTGAGAGATTCCATTTTGAATTTGAATCTTTTTATGTACAGGTTTAGGGATTTCAGATTCAAAATCGGTCTGACCGTACCGTCCGGTTTCGGGACCACAAATAGGGTTGAATAGTAACCTCTTCCCTGCTGGTGCAGGGGAACCTTGATTATCACTTGCTGTATACACAGCGTTTGAATTGCAGCTAACACTACATCCCTTTCCGATGTGGAAGCTGGTAGGGCCGATTTGAAAAATCGGCGCGGGGGCACCTCCTCGAATTCCAATTTGTAACCCTGGGAAACTATTTCCAACACCCAGGGATTCAGGTCCGAACTGACCCAGGCCTGACTGAAAAGTCAAAGACGTGCCCCCACCGGTGCGGACTCCCTCATGGGAGTCCCAGCGTCATGCTGTGGGTTTTGGAGCAGCCGGGGAGGACTTTTGTTCCTGGGCACCTGACAAAGCAGGTGCTCTCTTGCCTCTGCCCTTACCTCTGGCGAGGAAAGAGGATCCCCGACCTCTTTTGGACTTGTGCGACCGAAAGGACTGCATCTGATAGGGTGTTGCTTTCTTTTGCTGTTGGGGAATATATGGTAAAAAATTTGATTTACCTGCTGTAGCTGTGGAAACCAGGTCCGTCAGCCCATCCCCAAACAATACATCACCCTTATAGGGTAGTACTTCCATATGATTTTTGGAATCCGCATCACCCGTCCATTGGCGAGTCCATAAGGATCTTCTCGCTGAAATAGACATGGCATTGGCCCTAGACGCTAGCAAACCAATGTCCCTTTGAGCATCCCTCATAAATAAGACTGCGTCTTTTATATGGGCTAGAGTTAGGAATACAGTATCCTTATCCATAGTATCAAATTGATCTGTCAGCTCATCTGTCCAAGCTGCAATTGCGCTACACACCCATGCCGACGCAATCGTCGGTCTTAACACAGCACCCGTATGAGAATAAATACCCTTTAAGGTAGATTCTTGCCTGCGATCTGCAGGGTCCTTAAGGGCCGCTGTGTCAGGAGACGGTAGCGCCACTTTCTTGGACAAGCGCGTCAGGGCCTTGTCCACAGTGGGGGGTGATTCCCAAATCTCCCTGTCCTGCTTAGGGAAGGGGTATGCCATAAAAATTCTTTTGGGGATCTACGGTCTCTTATCCGGAGTCTCCCAAGCTTTTTCAAAGAACTCATTTAATTCATGAGATGTGGGAAAATTAATAATCTGTTTCTTTTCCTTAAACATGTGTACCCTTGTGTCGGGGACCGAGGGTTCATCCACAATATGCAACACATCCCTTATTGCCACAATCATACACTAAATGGTTTTAGTCACCCTAGGGTGCAATTTTACTTCGTCATAGTCGACACTGGAATCAGAATCCGTGTCGGTAGTAGTGTCTTGTGTTAAGGGACGCTTTTGAGACCCCGACGGGCCCTGTGAGTCGGTCCAATCTGAGGATTGACCGCCTGATGTCCCCCCTAAACCAGCCTTATCAAGCCTTTTATGTAAAGATGCCACACTTGCATGCAACGTATGCCACATGTCCATCCAATCTGGAGTCGGCACAACCGACGGGGACACACCACTCATTTGCTCCACCTCCTCCTTGGAGAAGCCTTCCGCCTCAGACATGTCGACACACACGTACCGACACCCCACACACACAGGGAGTTACCTATAAGGGGACAAAACCCCAACCAGGCCCTTAGGAGAGACAGAGAGAGAGAGTATGCCAGCACACACCCAGCGCTTAAAAACACTGGAATATATGACCAGATAGCGCTGTTATATGTATAGAATTGTAATCTCCACTCACTGCGTCGCCAAAGTGCCCCCCTCCTCTTTTTTCCAGCCTGTGAAGCTCAGCAGGGGAGAGAACAGGGAGCCAGCGTTTCCTCGTGCAGTCTCTGTGGAGAAAATGGCGTTGATTAGTGCTGAGGATCAAGCCCCGCCCACCCGACGGCGGGCTTCGGTCCCATCAACTTTCTATAGAAAAATGGCGGGGGTTACCGGATTTACTGTGCCACAGCCTAATCCATGCTTATTAATGCCAAATATGAGGAATATTGCTGCCCAGGGCGCCCCCCCCTGCGCCCTGCACCCTTCAGTGCCTGCTTGTGTGTGTGTGTGTGACTGGGAGCAATGGCGCGCAGCTTACCGCTGCGCACTTACCTCATGAAGATCTGATGTCTTCTGCCGCCTGATGTCTTCTTTGCTTTCTCATACTCACCCGGCTTCTATCTTCGGCATCTGTGAGGAGGACGGCGGCGCGGCTCCGGGACGAACCCCAGGTGAGACCTGTGTTCCGACTCCCTCTGGAGCTAATGGTGTCCAGTAGCCTTAGAAGCAGTGCCCAACTTAACAAGCCAGCTCTGCTTCTCTCTCCTCGATCCCACGATGCAGGGAGCCTGTTGCCAACAGGACTCCCTGAAAATAAAAAACCTAACAAAATTCTTTTTCCACAGAAAACTCTGGAGAGCTCTCTGCAGTGCACCCATTCTCCTCTGGGCACAAGATCTAACTGAGGTCTGGAGGCGGGACATAGAGGGAGGAGCCAGTGCACACCCATAGTCAAAGTTCTTTTTAGGTGCCCTATCTCCTGCGGAGCCCGTCTATACCCCATGGTCCTTACGGAGTCCCCAGCATCCTCTAGGACGTAAGAGAAATGAAAAATACCAATATATTTGATAAAGCCATTTACAGCAAAAAGTTAAATGCTGAAAGGCACATTATATACCAAGGCAACACATCTATATATCAAGACAACACATATTATGGTTTTTGTTTATGGATTTTCATAATTTACAATGTTGAAAACAGAGGAACATTGTGTTTCAGTATTTGCATCAGACATTACATACCTTGGAGCCTAGGAGACAGATCACGGACTTGCCTGCACATAAAAAGCACTAATTAGTTTGTTTTAATAATTAATTTTTTTTTGATGCACACTGCTTTAAGCACTATTCCTGACGGAATTACAAATTTAATTACTTATGATAACTCAAACGTCTTTTTTAATTTTTATCCAAAATAAAAATAGTTAATAAAAGCAGCAAAATACATATACATATACATAAATACAGGATACATAAGAAATCTCAGCAGACGTGATGCTGGCTGTCACTATACCAACAGCGGCTTCCCGTCTACCAGAATCCCGGCAGCGAGTCCTCCCGTGGGCTTGCTGCGCTCGCCACGCATCGGGCCTGGTGGCTCGTTTCGCTGGCCACAGGTTCTATTCCCACTTAGTTGGTAGCGTAGACCTACCGACCAAGTGGGAATACAGAGCATTTGTCGGGTTCCCAGACGTCAGTATTTCACTGGCTGTCGGGATTCCGGCGTCGGCCTCCTGAACGCCAGGATCCCAATAGCCGGTATATTGACTGCATCCCCATAAATACAGTGCCATGCAGCATTCAAGTCCATAAAAAGTCAATTTGTCTGTACTACAAGACAAACAACATCCGATTTGTCTGTACTACAAGTGACACATACTCAGATTGTTCCAGACAGTAGTTTTATTGAGAACCAGTAGGCTCTAAAAGTATATTTTCAATTTTAGCAAGATGCCCAGTACCCACTAACATAAAGTGGTTTTAATGATGCTGCCACTCCTATACTTCACTGTTGGTATGGTGTTTACTGAGGAATGGACAAAGAGAAGAGAAGACAGTCACAAGCTCAAAATATACAAATTCCAAGTGTGGTTGGTCCGCACACCATACTTTCCAAATACACTACCTGTCAAAAGTTTTAGAACATCTGCATTTTTCCATTTGTTATTGAAATGTAAGCAATTCAAGTCCAGTGAATAACCTGAACAAGCACAAAAGCAAGCTAGAGGCTAAAAACTGTTTAGGTTAGCAAATACTACAAAATAATGTTAATGTCATAGTCATAAAAATTACATTATTCAGGGAACATGTAATGAATTAAGAATTTACAGCTGTTCTGCAGCAATGAAAATGTGGTTTGTCTGGGCCCTGCAGCTCAGAGGAGCAGAGGTTCCCAAACTGTGCGCCGTGGCTCCCTGGGGTGCCTCGGGACACTTGCAGGGGTGCCCTGGGTTGGTGGTCCAGGACCAATTCAAATTATTCATGGTCAATATAATAGGCAAAACCAGTGCTGGTGGCTGCCAGTCATAAAATATGTGGGCAAACAGAAGCAAATCTTGTACCTTACCACACAACTGACCCTAAGGATGACATATAAACGTGATCTACTTAATGTAATATTTATTTCTAAATTTCTCAATAAGAAATTTTTGGCCTAGGGGTGCCGTGAAAAAAATTCTGATATTCTAGGGTGCCGTGATTCAAAAAGTTTGGAAACCACTGCAGTGGAGTATTGAACACTGAAAGACTTGACATTTTTGGTTCCTCATGCAGGGTTTTTGTACACCGCTGAGTAAGAGAAAGGATGGTTTCTCAGTGTGTAATCTGTTTACTAAGCGTCGGCTTGTAAAAGTTACCACTTCCAGGCGTATATAAGCCCATAATTGAAAAGATATATGCTTTTAATAACAAAACACCCCATGTTTGCTATTAAGAGCATTGGCCTTTCAAATTCTGGGTTTATACACGCTGGGAAGAGGACGTACACTGTAAATTAGACCACATAAATTTCAATACAAATTAGAAAAATGGGGGTGTTCTAAAACTTTTGACAGTAGTGTACGTTAAAAGGATCATAAACAAATTAAAATTATTTGAGCATAATTCCTTCAATGGCACAACACTACATAATATTTTGTCCCTTTATGAATAATATTAAATAAATAATAATCATTGTATTTATTTATTTATTAATTAATATATGTATGTATTTATGTAAAGGTCCAGAATTGTATTACCTTGCATTCAGTTGATTCATGCCAGGGATATCTGCAAGTAATCCTCCTTGTTGTAAATGTATCCAGGCCCTCTGTATATCAGCTGTTAGTAAGTGATATCCATCACTCAACAATATCTATAAAAAAGTTGTAAAAATTGAATATGAATAATTCATGAAAAATACCTTCTGTGGTATCAGTGGTACATTTCGGCCAACACAGTATAATGCCCCTGGGAACTAACTTAAATGACAATTTTCCTAATGCTGGTACTATCAAACAAACGGCAATTTTTTGTAAATTTCTAAATTAATTATAATGGAAATAAAAATGATGTGTATACTCTCAAATTACTGTGCATGTAGCGAAGCACCTGTAAAAACAATTGTGATTATTAAAGTCACAATCCTTTTTCACAAAAACTATAATTAATCAGACTGAACAAATATTAAGAAAATGAGGATAATATATGGACCGGTGTAGAGACACAAACGAAACCTCTCTCAAAAAGGATGAATTATGTATAAGCAGTGACGGATAACCTCTATTAGAAAATGGATTTAAAGTTACAGTACACTTGTCCTGGCTGGAGTTGCGGCCAATGCCAATGCTTACAGTACAGAATCAGGAGGACAAATCACCAATCTATACTAGATATTGGTGATTTGTACAATTCCTAATATGAAGGATCAGTCTGATTTCACAGTTGTCCTTTGCTAGATTATAGCCACTGCATTATGTAGCATGTTGTGTCTTAAGGGGGTGTATTTTTACTTAATTTCTAAGCAATCTGACTAGATTGCTTAGAAATTAAGCACACATCGCTCCGTGTGTAGGGTGCCGGCGACAGCGATGCACGGCCCCACGCGTCGCTATCGCCGGCTCTAGATTTTGCATGCATGCCATGTCTAGTCAGGTCGCTTACTTCACCGCTGAGTGCTGAGTGGGGGGAGAGATGTATGCTGAGCGGTCTGTGCTAGATCGCTCAGCCCACATCTCTACCGTGTGTACACCCCTTTAAGACAGAGCAGAGTTAAGAAACAGGGCTCTTTATGTACCAAGTCTAGTTTACAGCTAAAGGTCTGCCTCCTGCCAGTGAGAAAAAAAAGAGCTAATGGGATAGACCCAAGTAGCTGCAGAACGCATTCATTCCAAAACTATTACTGTTGGCGAGATAAGCGATTCCTAGCATTCTGTGCTATTTGATGACACAATTGAATATAAGAACATATATATTTTCCAATTTCTCATGCATTTGGTAAAAATCCTAAAATTTGCTGATAACACCACGATCATTGATATAATCAGGGATGGGGAGGAGTCTGCCTATCGACGGGAGGTGGACCGACTGGCCCTGTGGTGCGGCAGCAACAACCTTGACTTGAACCCGCTTGAAACAGTTGAGATAGTGGTGGACTTTAGAAGGAAACCAACTGTCATGCCCCCGCTCGTGATCACCGGCAACACAGTCCCATTGGTGTACTCCTTCAAATCCCTAGGCTCTAAGATCTCCAGAGATCTAAAATGGAGGTCCAACACGATACCATCGCAGGAAAGGTGCACCAAAGGCTGTTCTTCCTGAGACAACTCGGGAAATTCAACGTCCCAGAGAAAATGCTGCTCTTCTTCTACTCTGCAGTCGTAGAGTCAGTACTAAGCTCCTCAATCATAGTCTGGTACAGCTCCATCAGCGAAAAAGACAGACGCAGGTTCCAAAGGGTGGTGAGGATGGCGGAAAATATCATCGGAACCGACATACCCTCTGTTCAGGACCTGTACCAATCCAGGCTCAAGAAACTTGCAGAGAACATTGCGGGTGACCAGCTGCATCCAGGACATGACCTGTTCAAACTGATACCGTCGGGCAGGCGCTACAGGACCAACCCGGCCAAGTCTACTAGGCACTCAAAAAGATTCTTTCCCGAAGCGGTCCGTCAGCTGAACAAAGACTAGCATGCCTAAACAAGTAGACTGATAAAGTAACACTACTCTGTGCCCACAAAATTATGTATGCGGTATGTTTTATGATATGCTGTATGATGATATGCTATATGCCCCCAATCATGTTGTTACTCAGCTGCTGCTATGTAAACAGGAAGCATAGTATACGCTAGTATACCTGGGCAAAAAAGCTGATTCTGGTTTACTAGAAACACATGCACTTCAGCAGGCTATTGTATACAAATAATCATAAAACACAGTCACCTTACTACTAACATACATCTCAAACAGTCCCAAATTGTCCAGATAGTCTTAATGAGGTGAAAGTCTTAATATAGAGTAGTGCAAGCCAGGCCATCTTAACGTATAGGCATACTGTGCAGTTGCCCAGGGCCTCACATTTCTAGTGTCCCACTGCCTTGCTTTCCTAGGGCCTACAATGCTGTTAAGATAGCCCTAGAGTAGTGCTTTTCAATTTGGAGGTATGGTTTTTGCAGATCACAGCATATACTAAAATGTACCAATTTATAATCAAGAATGCTGGGAACTATGCATAGTAAAAAAAAATATAAATTATATTTATTAAGCATTTAGGAATAACAATTATATTATTACACAAACATGAATAAATATATATATATATATATATATATATATATATATAAAAGAAGTGAGGTAGGTACAAGTTGGAAAGACAGAGGACTTAGGGAAGAATTGGGTAAAAATTATGTTTTCATAATTTTCTACAAAAAGTAACTGCAAAATATGTGTTTCAATTAACTCTGTATTCATCAATAAAAGTGAGTTTTATAAGATGGACTAATCATTGGCTTCTTCGTTACTAAAGGGCTGGGATTATAGTATAGTATACGTCATTATGTTTTATACTTTTTCTAAAATAAAAGACTTATGAAAAAAAAAAAACTATATCACCCATAAGGCCCGATTCAGAGCTAACCGTAGTTGTGCTAAAATTAGGACATCTACAATCCGAATCTCTGACATGTGGGGAGACGCCCAAAACAGGGCTAGTCCGCCACACATGCCAAGCCCTACCCCCACCCGCAGAGGTGAAAAAGCATTGCACAGCAGTGATGCTTTTGCACCTGGCCAGTAGCTCCCTGCCTAGGAAACCTAGCTGCAGTGGCAGCTGGCTACCCGCCATGTTTTTGGTTGCAGTGGCTGCATGTGACGTCACACAGCTGCCACGGCCCGCCCCAGAAACTGTTCGGACAGTCTGCGTTCTCCGGACCGTGCCCCCCAAACGGTTTAACCGTGTTAAACCGTTGCTGGCATGCCCCCTCCCGCCCCGCGACCGCCTCTGCCTGTCAATCAGCAGAGGCGATCGCACCAGTGAGATGCTTTCGCACAGTGGGCTTTAGGGTGCGAACGCTGTTGTTGCAGCGATCGGCTCTGAATGAGGCCCATAGTGAGGTCTAGGGTAGTTTACAGTCCTGAATAACATTTAACGTATAACATAATATATAGTAAAATATAACACAGGATACAGTAACATATAACACAGGACTAAAACAGTATACAGTAATATTATAGGTCACTGCTTATTTGGATATTGGGGGTTATTCAGAGTTGTTAGCAAAAAAAAAAAAGTTAGCAATTGTGCAAAACCATGTTGCACTGCAGGGGGGCAGATGTAACTTGTGCAGAGAGATTTAGATTAGGGTGGGATATATTGTTTTTGTGCATGGTAAAATACTGGTTGCTTTATTTTTACACTGCAATCTCGATTTCAGTTTGAACACACCGCACCCATATCTAACGCTCTGTGCACGTTACATCTGACCCTCCTGCAGTGCATCATGGTTTTGCCCAATTGCTAACTTTTTTGGTTCGCTAACAACTCTGAATAACCCCTACTGCCCTAATACAGTGTTAAAATTTCCGTCATCCCTAATGAAATTGGGTGCGATTATTTTTTTCTGCAAAAACCAGCTAATAAACATAAGGGGAAAAAATGGGAGATTAGCCTGTACCACAAAAAAACAGACAAATTAATATTGGTCAACATTTTAGCTATTTATTACTATTCCAAATAAAAATATCTGGAGCTCTTAATAGTGTAGCTTTTAAATGGTTGATATATATGTATTATGTATATATATATATATATATATATATATATATATATATATATATATATATATATATACTGCATGGCTAAAAGAGTGGTCTGCGATAGCATGAGAGGTTTGACCAACTGTAAGCTGCTTTTGGAGAGGAAGCACTGTCCTGAACCACTGTGCTTGAGTGGTTTGAAGAATTTCAGGGCTGGAGACGGTCCCTGGAAGATGGGGAGCGCTGCGGATGAACAGTATACGCTATCACTGAGGACAATGTTGCTGCCGTGTGGGCCATAGTTGAAGTGGACGCCAGGGTGACCTTGCCAAGTTAGAGAAAGAGATAGGCATCTTATTGGGATCCATCCGCTCAGTACGCCACAAAAAACTTGTAATGAGCAAGGTTTCTGCACACTGGGTGCCCCATCAGCTGACTCGAGAGCAGGAGGAGGCTCGGGTGACTTTGTACTGCAACATGCTGGCCAGGTTTGATGGAGCTCGCTTAAACTCAGTTTGGGAGATCATCAGTGGGAGATGAATCCTAGATCTGCAGTTTCGACCTCGAGATTAAAGAACAGTCAGCACAGTGGACCCTGGCTGGAAATACGCCACTACAGAAGTTCTTATCTGTGCACAATGTCAAGGCTGGTCATGTAGCTATCATACCACTGGGGACTGGTACGCCAACCAATGACTGCACTGGGGACTGGTACGCCAACCAATGACTGCCGCAAGTGCTGGAAACCATTTCCAAGCACCGTCCAAGAACTCACACTCGTGGTGTCCTTTGCCATCATAACAATGCATCTGCCCACAAGCCAAGGAAGGTGGTGGATTTTCTGGCCCATGAGAGCATCCAAAAGCTCGGACATCAGCCGTACAGTCCACACCTGGCCCCCTGCGACTTCTACTTGTTCCCACAAATCAAGCGCAAGATGCATGGGATTCTTTTTTAGTCACCGGAGGCTGCAATGGAGACCTTCCTTCAGCATGCAGAAGACAAACCTACTTCAGACTGGTCCAGCTGCTTTACGATGATCGCATGCAACTCTGCATAAATTCCTCTCTAAAAAAGATGTAATGTTCACATAGTTTGTAAATATAATAGGTTTTTCTGCTTCCGGAATCTTATTACACCCCTGATAAACGTAAAATAAATTTAAGATTACATTAAATATCTTTTTCAGCTTTGAAATCAACAGAAAACAATAATTTCTGTTATTTTCTTTCTGTTTCTCATTTTGCATTAACAAAGCAGTTTTAAACAAATAGACTTGTTTAGCAACTGTTGAGAAGGTTTATACAATGGTAAACATGTATTTACATAATTACACATTAAAGGATATGAATCTGCCCTCTGAAATGACAATGCTTTACCTGTCTGATTGCAGGATAATCTCTGGCAGCCATGATTGAATCTTTCAGTAACATAAGTATTACTAGGCAGAAACTCTCCATCACTTTATGATTCCAGTTCTGCATGAACAGCTGATCCCATATGAGCAACACTGCAGGCACATCCAGTGAACTAACAAAACACTGGATAAAAATAAGATGATTAATAACTCCATCATCTGAGCTTTTTCTGTTATTCTAGTTTGAAATACCTAACTTTAAAAGTATGTCTGAGTAAAAGCCTAATTGCAAAGTACAGTTAATAATACACATACAATAAATGGGAAAAATTGGCAACAAAATTGTGTCCCACTCTCCTCTGGGTCATAAATGTCCTAGGCATTCTTTAAATAAGGTTTTGGAATGGGATTAAGTTTCTGTGGCACAGATCTCGTGATCATTCAGATCCAGGTCCGAAGTACATAGGCCCTCTTTCCGAGTTGATCGGTCGCAAGGCGAATTTAGCAGAGTTACACACGCTAAGCCGCCGCCTACTGGGAGTGAATCTTAGCTTCTTAAAATTGCGACCGATGTATTCGCAATATTGCGATTACTAACTACTTAGCAGTTTCAGAGTAGCTCCAGACTTACTCTGCCTGTGCGATCAGTTCAGTGCTTGTCGTTCCTGGTTGACGTCACAAACACACCCAGCGTTCGGCCAGGCACTCCCACCGTTTCTCCGGCCACTCCTGCGTTTTTTCCGGAAACGGTAGCGTTTTCAGCCACACGCCCCTGAAACGCCGTGTTTCCGCCCAGTAACACCCATTTCCTGTCAATCACATTACGTTCGCCGGAGCGATGAAAAAGCCGTGAGTAAAATTACTTTCTACATAGCAAAGTTACTTGGCGCAGTCGCAGTGCGAACATTGCGCATGCGTACTAAGCGGATTTTCATTGCGATGCGATGAAAAATACCGAGCGAACGACTCGGAATGAGGGCCAATGAGCTTTGATTTGCTGGTTCTGGTGTGATTTTGGCGAGATAGCAGCTAGATTTGAAGCAGCAATTAATTTCAAGGCAAAACCAGTTTGTTATGGCACTAAAACTACTTGCCTACTTAAATCTAGTAACTATCTGTCTTATATCGTGCTGGGAGCAGCAAATTGGTAATGTTTGAGTCACAATGTACTGAACACTGTTACCTTGATGATGTCAAAAGCTGTTTCTCAAGAACACCGGGCCTGGGGGGTAATTCCAAGTTGATCGCAGCAGGAAATTTTTTAGCAGTTGGGCAAAACCATGTGCACTGCAGGGGAGGCAGATATAACATGTGCATAGAGAGTTAGATTTGGGTGTGGTGTATTCAATCTGCAATCTAATTTGCAGTGTAAAAATAAAGCAGCCAGTATTTACCCTGCACAGAAATAAAATAACCCACCCAAATCTAACTCTTTTTGCACATGTTATATCTGCCTCCCCTGCAGTGCACATGGTTTTGCCCAACTGCTAAAAAAATTCCTGCTGCGATCAACTTGGAATTACCCCCCAGATTCAGAGTTAGGAGCAAATCAGCAAGAGAACACTTTGCATCTTGGCAAGCCATGTTGCAACATGGTTTGTTCTAGGTGCAAACTGCTCCCTCTTTGTACCTTATTTTGATTTGCTCCTAAAGCTAGTTACACACCTGAGAGATTGCACACACAATCTTTTTGAGAGATCAAACGAACTTGATAACATCCAATTTCCAGTGCACACATTAATGAACTATCGTTCCGATCTGAATGTCCCAAAGAGTGTCAAAGCTAATAATTAAAAGGAATTATTGGTATCTGTATTTTCTAGATGATATGGATCATTTAATCTCTTCCACAGACTAAAATAATGGTTACCGCAGTTTCCTTCACTTTCAACTAAGTATCATGTAAAACCATAGACGTTTCTATGATGGGTACAGTGTGTGCGGTGCACACAGGCCCCTGCACCCATCTATAATACTTATCACTCCGGAGATCCCCGAAGTGGCAGCTGCGCAGTGCAGACACAAATCACTTGGAAAATGGCCGCCGAGGGCATTTCCGAGTGATTTACAAATGGGCATGTTCCAGCAGGCCTGTGCATCCCAGAGTCTACTTGCTGCCGGACAGGAGGGGGCCCACAACAGAGGCTGCATGTGAGTCCCCTCCTATCTTAAAATGCCTCTGCGTAAGACGTTACCATTGGCTATGTATACTGAAATGTTTCTGAATATATTCCACCATGTGTTTCTTACTCAGCACGGAGATTCCTTATGGGGGCGCTCCTCTACTCACACTTGCTATAGGTGTGGGGCAGACAATGCAGTTTATTTTACTGTTTTTGCCTCTCTCCATTGGTTAGATGGTTTTGGCTTCAGGTCAAGCAATATGCTGAAAATCACCTGGTTAATTACCTCCCTTTTAATACGAAACATAACTATGGGGATTTTTTTGTTTGTTTTTTTAACTTCATTTATTTAATTTAGATATTTCTTTTCTTTTCCCCCCCAAAGTGGTCTAGTTTTACACATCCATTCTGCATACTTAGATGTTTACACGTTTTGATCTGCTAGCATTATGAAGCTATAACTTGTCTTGCAGTTCCTTTATCTACGTAATTCTGTATGCTATTATTTGGTTTAACTGTGACCGATGTATATCATATACAGTAGATGGTTGACTCATGTTATTTTCCTGAGCAAGACTTATTGTGCATACACGCTAGGCGATATTTTGGACGATATTGCTAATTTTCAGCCTTCTGAGTGATATAATTTAAAATATCGCCAAGTATGTATGCTACAACCAATAGACGATGCACGCTCCCCTGGGTTGTTATCGCCCCTATCTGTTTTCTGTACATGCAGCTCAATTTGGACTTATCGTCCAAAACTGCATGTATGGGCTAGCCGTGGCGTAACGTCACTGGATGATATCGTTAGCGATATCATTCAGTGTTTACGCACTATATCGCCCACCCGAAAACCAAGGGAGAACACTGGACGATATCGCACATGGGGCCTAATTCAGACCTGATCGCTGCTGTGCGTTTTCGCACAGCGGGCGATCAGGTCTGTACTGCACATGCGTATGCACCGCAAAGCACAGGCGCGACGGTCCGCAGCAACGGGGAGCACCGGTTAGCGACAATTTGGTGCGAAAAATGTGATCACTTGGGTGATCGCAAGGTGACTGACAGGAAGAGGTAATTTGTGGGTGGCAACTGACCGCTTTAGAGGAGTGTCCGGGAAAACGCAGGAGTGTCCAGGCGTTTGGAGGGAGGATTCCTGACGTCAGCTCCGGCCCCGATCATCGCAGCAGAAGAGTAAGTCCTGAGTAGTGCAGGGGACTGCACAAACTTCTGTTTGTGCAGTTCTCCTGCACAAGCGATCGCACACCTGTACAGCAAATTCTTCCTCCCCCTGTAGGCGACAACTATCTGATCGCAGCAGTGCACAAATCGCCTGCTAGCGATCAGGTCTGAATTAGGCCCATGGAGCGTATGGTCTAGTGTGTACCCACCTTTACTTTGTGTTTTATGTCTTGATTATTTATATATCATTTACAATATTTTAGTAAAAAATTAAATATATATAATTTAAAAAAAGGAGCTATTGGGCACAAATTTTGGACAAACAGCTGCTCGGCCTGACTATTGTACAGTGTGTACCTAATTTACCCCGGATTAAGCTGTCAGTGAGCATGCTCCTGCAAGTACTTGGACTGTTAACATGCACTAATATTTATGTAAGTGGCTAACTTACAGTACATAGTTCAGCAGCACTGCAGGTAATAGCACTAGTATAGTCAATCAGCATGGTACTACAGAATGTGGTAAATTTACATTTAAACTAACTGAATCTCTGATCCTGACCAGTCTCTTCCTCTCTGATGCTAAACATACCAGGGAGGTGAAGGAGGAGCATGCAGCCCTTGCCCCTTTCCACGCTCTGCAGTTACTCTGGCAAGCACCACACTGCGTGAGTCCAGGACACCAGGCCAGGTACTGTAGAGACTGAAAGTGCTAAATATAAACTGCGGCAGCTCGGCCATTCCTGGAATACCGACTACTTAAAAATAAGAATTTACTTACCGATAATTCTATTTCTCGGAGTCCGTAGTGGATGCTGGGGTTCCTGAAAGGACCATGGGGAATAGCGGCTCCGCAGGAGACAGGGCACAAAAAAGTAAAGCTTTTACCAGATCAGGTGGTGTGCACTGGCTCCTCCCCCTATGACCCTCCTCCAGACTCCAGTTAGGTACTGTGCCCGGACGAGCGTACACAATAAGGGAGGCAATTTGAATCCCGGGTAAGACTCATACCAGCCACACCAATCACACCGTACAACTTGTGATCTAAACCCAGTTAACAGTATGATAACAGAAAGAGCCTCTTAAAGATGGCTCCTTAACAATATAACCCGAATTTGTTAACAATAACTATGTACAGTATTGCAGATAATCCGCACTTGGGATGGGCGCCCAGCATCCACTACGGACTCCGAGAAATAGAATTATCGGTAAGTAAATTCTTATTTTCTCTATCGTCCTAAGTGGATGCTGGGGTTCCTGAAAGGACCATGGGGATTATACCAAAGCTCCCAAACGGGCGGGAGAGTGCGGATGACTCTGCAGCACCGAATGAGAGAATTCCAAGTCCTCTTTTGCCAGGGTATCAAATTTGTAGAATTTTACAAACGTGTTTTCCCCCGACCACGTAGCTGCTCGACAGAATTGTAATGCCGAGACCCCTCGGGCAGCCGCCCAAGATGAGCCCACCTTCCTTGTGGAATGGGCCTTAACAGATTTAGGCTGTGGCAGGCCTGCCACAGAATGAGCAAGTTGAATTGTGTTACAAATCCAACGAGCAATCGTCTGCTTAGAAGCAGGGGCACCCAACTTGTTGGGTGCATATAGTATCAACAGCGAGTCAGATTTTCTGACTTCAGCCGTCCTTGAAATGTATATTTTTAAGGCTCTGACAACGTCCAACAACTTGGAGTCCTCCAAGTCGCCAGTGGCCGCAGGCACCACAATAGGTTGGTTCAGGTGAAACGCTGATACCACCTTAGGGAGAAAATGCGGACGAGTCCTCAGTTCTGCCCTATCCGAATGGAAGATTAGATAAGGGCTTTTATAAGATAAAGCCGCCAATTCAGATACTCTCCTGGCGGAAGCCAGGGCCAGTAACATAGTCACTTTCCATGTGAGATATTTAAAATCCACCTTTTTCAATGGTTCAAACCAATGGGATTTGAGGAAATCTAAAACTACATTTAGATCCCACGGTGCCACCGGAGGCACCACAGGAGGCTGTATATGCAGTACTCCTTTAACAAAAGTCTGTACCTCAGGAACTGAGGCCAATTCTTTTTGGAAGAATATTGACAGGGCCGAAATTTGAACCTTAATAGATCTCAATTTGAGACCCATAGACAATCCTGATTGTAGGAAATGTAGGAAACGACCCAGTTGAAATTCCTCCGTCGGAACACTCCGATCCTCGCACCACGCGACATATTTTCGCCAAATGCGGTGATAATGTTTCGCGGTGACTTCCTTCCTTGCCTTAATCAAGGTAGGAATGACTTCTTCTGGAATGCCTTTCCCTTTTAGGATCTGGCGTTCAACCGCCATGCCGTCAAACGCAGCCGCGGTAAGTCTTGAAAGAGACAGGGACCCTGTTGTAGCAGGTCCCTTCTCAGAAGTAGAGGGCACGGGTCGTCCGTGACCAACTCTTGAAGTTCCGGGTACCAAGTCCTTCTTGGCCAATCCGGAGCCACTAGTATTGTTCTTACTCCTCCTCACCGTATAATCTTCAATACCTTTGGTATGAGAGGCAGAGGAGGAAACACATATACTGATTTGTACACCCAAGGTGTTACCAGTGCGTCCACAGCTATTGCCTGTGGATCTCTTGACCTGGCGCAATACTTGTCCAGTTTCTTGTTGAGGCGAGACGCCATCATGTCTACCATTGGTCTTTCCCAACAGTTTATTAGCATGTGGAAGACTTCTGGATGAAGACCCCCCTCTCCCGGGTGAATATCGTGTCTGCTGAGGAAGTCTGCTTCCCAGTTGTCCACGCCCGGGAAGAACACTGCTGACAGTGCTATTACGTGATTCTCCGCCCAGCGAAGAATCTTGGCAGCTTCTGCCATTGCACTCCTGCTTCTTGTGCCGCCCTGTCTGTTTACATGGGCGACCGCCGTGATGTTGTCCGACTGAATCAACACCGGTTTTCCTTGCAGGAGTGGTTCCGCCTGGCTTAGAGCATTTTAGATTGCTCTTAGTACCAGAATGTTTATGTGAAGAGACTTTTCCAGGTTCGTCCATACCCCCTGGAAGTTTCTTCCTTGTGTGACTGCTCCCCAACCTCTCAGGCTGGCGTCCGTGGTCACCAGGATCAAATCCTGTATGCCGAATCTGCGGCCCTCCAATAGATGAGCCTTTTGCAACCACCACAGAAGATATACCCTTGTCCTTGGCGACAGGGTTATTCGCAGGTGCATCTGAGGATGCGACCCTGACCATTTGTCCAACAGATCCCTTTGGAAAATTCTTGCATGGAATCTGCCGAATGGAATTGCTTCGTAAAAAGCCACCATTTTTCCCAGGACTCTTGTGCATTGATGTACAGACACCTTTCCTGGTTTTAGGAGGTTCCTGACAGGTCGGATAACTCCTTTGCTTTTTCCTCGGGAAGAAAAACCTTTTTCTGAACCGTGTCCAGAATCATCCCTAGGAACAGCAGACGTATCGTCGGAAAACAGCTGCGATTCTTGGAATATTTAGAATCCAGTCGTGCCGTCGAAGAACTACTTTAGATAGTGCTCTTCCGACCTCCAACTGTTCTCTGGAACTTGCCCTTTTTAGGTCGTGCAAGTAAGGGATAATTTAGATGCCTTTTTTCTTTGAAGAAACATCTTTTCGGCCATTACCTTGGTAAAAAGGCCCGGGGTGCCGTGGATAATTCAAACGGCATCGTCTGAAACTGATATTGACAGTTCTGTACCACGAACCAGAGGTACCCTTGATGAGAAGGACAAAATTTGGACATGGAGGTAATCCTTGATGTCCAGGGACACCATATAGTCCCCTTTTTTCCGGTTCGCTATCACTGCTCTGAGTGACTTTATCTCGATTTGAACCTTTTATGTAAGTGTTCAAAACATTTTAGATTTAGACTATGTGTCACCAAGCCGTCTGGCTTCAGTACCACAATATAGTGTGGAAAAATAATACCCTTTTCCTTGTCGTAGGAGGGGTACTTTGATTATCACCTGCTGGATATACAGCTTGTGAATTGTTTCCAATGCTGCCTCCCTGTCGGAGGGAGCCGTTGGTAAAGCAGACTTCAGGAACCTGCGAGGAGAAGATGTCTCGACTCTCCAATCTTTACCCCTGGGATAATACTCGTACGATCTAGGGGTCAACTTGCGAGTGATCCCACTGCGCCCTGAGACTCTTGAGACTACCCCCCCACCTTGAGTCCGCTTGCACGGCCCCAGCGTCATGCTGAGGACTTGGCAGACGCGGTGGAGGGCTTCTTTTCCTGGGAAAGGGCTGCCTGCTGCAGTCTACTTCCCTTACCTCTATGTCTGGGCAGATATGACTGGCCTTTTGCCTGCATGCCCTCATGGGAAAGGAAAGATTGAGGCTGAAAAGACGGTGTCTTTTTTAGCTGAGATGTAACTTGGGGTAAAAAAGGTTGGATTTCCCAGCTGTTGCTGTGGTCCCCAGGTCCGATGGACCGACCCCCAAATAACTCCTTCCCTTTATACAGCAATACTTCCATCTGCCGTATGGGATCTGTATCACCTGACCACTGTCGTGTCCCTGACATCTTCTGGGAGATATGGACAACGCACTTATCTTGATGCCAGAGAGCAAATATCCCTCTGTGCATCTCACATACATATATATAGAATGCATCCTATTAAATGCTCTACATGAATAAAATATTTTCAGTCAGGGAATCCGACCAAGCCAACCCAGCACTGCATCTCCAGGCTGATGGCGATCGCTGGTCGCAGTATAACCACCGTATGTGTGTATATACTTTTTAGGATATTTTTCCAGCTTCCTATCAGCTGGCTCCTTGAGGGCGGCCGTATCTGGAGACGGTAACGCCACTTGATAAGCGTGTGAGCGCCTTATCACCCTAAGGGGTGTTTCCCAACGTACCCTAATTTCTGGCGGGAAAGGGTATAACGCCAATATTTGCTATCGGGGTAACCCTACGCATCATCACACACTTCATTTTATTTTATCTGATTCAGGAAAAACTACAGGTAGTTTTTTCCACTCCCACATAATACCCTTTCTTGTGGTACTTGTAGTATCAGAAACACGTAACACCTCCTTCATTGCCCTTAACGTGTGGCCCTAATGAGAAATACGTTTGTTTATTCACCGTCGACACTGTATTCAGTGTCCGTGTCTGTGTCTGTGTCGACCGACTGAGGTAAATGGGCGTTTTTAAAACCCCTGACGGTGTTTCTGAGACGCCTGGACCGGTCCTAATAGATTGTCGGCCGTCTCATGTCGTCAACCGACCCTGCAGCGTGTTGACATTCTCACGTAATTCTCTAAATAAGCCATCCATTCCGGTGTCGACTCCCTAGAGAGTGACATCACCATTACAGGCAATTTCTCCGCCTCCTCACCAACATCGTCCTCATACATGTCGACACACACGTACCGACACACAGCACACACACCGGGAATGCTCTGACAGAGGACAGGACCCACTAGCCCTTTGGGGAGACAGAGGGAGAGTCTGCCAGCACACACCAAAAACGCTATAATTATATAGGGACAACCTTATATAAGTGTTTCTCCCTTATAGCATCTTTTATATATATACAATATCGCCAAAATCAGTGCCCCCCCTCTCTGTTTTAACCCTGTTTCTGTAGTGCAGTGCAGGGGAGAGCCTGGGAGCCTTCTCTCCAGCTTTTCTGTGAGAGAAAATGGCGCTGTGTGCTGAGGAGATAGGCCCCGCCCCTTTTACGGCGGGCTCGTCTCCCGCTATTTTTGAAGTTAGGCAGGGGTTAAATATCTCCATATAGCCTCTGTGGGCTATATGTGAGGTATTTTTTGCCTCTAATAAGGTTTTTATTTGCCTCTCAGAGCGCCCCCCCCAGCGCTCTGCACCCTCAGTGACTGTTGTGTGAAGTGTGCTGAGAGGAAAATGGCGCACAGCTGCAGTGCTGTGCGCTACCTTTATGAAGACTCAGGAGTCTTCAGCCGCCGATTTTGGACCTCTTCTCTCTTCAGCGTCTGCAAGGGGGCCGGCGGCGCGGCTCCGGTGACCATCCAGGCTGTACCTGTGATCGTCCCTCTGGAGCTAGTGTCCAGTAGCCAAGCAGCAAATCCACTCTGCACGCAGGTGAGTTCACTACTTCTCCCCTAAGTCCCTCGTTGCAGTGATCCTGTTGCCAGCAGGACTCACTGTAAAGTAAAAAACCTAAGCTAAACTTTCTCTAAGCAGCTCTTTAGGAGAGCCACCTAGATTGCACCCTTCTCGTTCGGGCACAAAATCTAACTGGAGTCTGGAGGAGGGTCATAGGGGGAGGAGCCAGTGCACACCACCTGATCTGGTAAAAGCTTTACTTTTTTGTGCCCTGTCTCCTGCGGAGCCGCTATTCCCCATGGTCCTTTCAGGAACCCCAGCATCCACTTAGGACGATAGAGAAAATGGGATAAATAGTGCTTAATAATGGTATACATACTACATATGCAAAATGTAATACATACTTAATATGAATACCATTATTACTGTATGTACTATTTATCCCATTTTTATGTAGTGTATGTGTATGTATATTATGTATACATAATACATATACACGTTAACCTCCCACTAACTGGCCTACCTATCCACTTGTTTCTGTAGCATTTATGTAATGTGAACACACTGCTTCCTCCGCTTCTGTGTATTCTCTCATTTGCTTCTGAATGAATGGTGTTATAAAATCCTATAGTCAGGGCAAGATGCAGGAGAAGGAGGAAATGCAGTGCATGTGGGTAAAACGGACAGGGGAGGCCCTGCTGTGGCATAATGTGAAAAAGTGCCACTGCTGTGCGGCATAACGTGAATGAGGGTCACTACTGTGTTGCGTAATGTGAATTGTGGGCACTGTTTGTGGTGTAATGTGAATTGTGGGCAGTAGTGTGTGGAGTCATGTGAATTGTGGGCAGGGGTGTGTGGGGTAACATGAATTGTGGGCACTACTGTGCGGTGTAATGTGAATTCTGGGCACTGATGTGTGGCATAACATGAATTGTGGACACTACTGTCTAGTGTAATGTGAATTGTGGGCACTGGTGTGTGGCATAATGGAAATGGTGGGAACTGGTGTGTGACGTAATGTGAATCTTGGGCACTGGTTTGTGGCATGTGAATTCATGATGCCATGTATGGAATAAAGTGAATTTGGATCATTATGTCACAGCACATATAATGTAACCTTGATTATATTAATGTTATATTACTTATGTATATTACATCAGCTTCAACAATGCATCCAAAATTTTGCCTCTTAGCTTTAAATGAGGGGGGCAATGCATGTTGTTGCATCTGGGCCCAACACTCACTAGTTCCGCCACTGGACTGTTGTACTGAATAGAGCTGACCCTGGTGAGATAGTAACACAGAAAGCAGACATTACAGTCTGAAGTCACAGACTGCATGTAGCAGACTGTAATAGAAGCAGGTGGGGCATATTGAAAATGTGCAGGGAGATTTAAAGTTGGGAAGCGGCATGTTCTATCTTAATTTCAAATTTCACTGTAAAGAGAAAGCTGGCCAGTATTTGTTTGCTAATTGCAAAAGCAACCAGTAAAAGCAAAATCAGTGAGCTCGGCACTGTCAGAGAGTAGACTGCTCCTTCATTACAACCTTTATGAAGTGTGCTGGGAGTGGGGATTGAGCACAAAGATTACTACTGTCCCAGAAAGAGATAATGTGCTCATATTAAGATCTCCACTCACAGTTGGAATCTCCTACATTGGGAAGTGTCCCCCTCAGGTACTGTAGCAGCTGGTTGGTCTCCACCCTCTTATCCACTATGTTTCAGAGATGTGCGGTGGCCCATTTTTGTTGGGTTTTGGTTCTAATTCATCGTTGGGTTTTGGTTGTGGAGTCAGTTTTGCCAAAGCTGCCTTACATGTTTTGGTTTTGCTTATGTGTCTGTAATTTTTTTTAAACTTGATAAAAGCAGCTAATAATCACATACTGTGGGCCTTTTTAGTTCCTACAGTATTTTAATCTCGGTAATATTAATTTCCAGTAATTTCCAGTCAATTTTGACCACCTCACTGCTCACAATATTGTTTTCAACTTTTCACCAATATTGGCTAAAGGCTGCAGCAAACTGGCTGGTTAAATTAAGTGACAGTGCAGCGGGAAAAACACACGGCACCTTACACATTACACCACAGAGTAGTATCCGTTATTCACATTACACCACATAGTAGTACCCCTTTTACATCTTACACCACAGTGAAGCCACTTATACACTTTACACCACAGAAGAGCCCCTTATACATGTTACGCCACACAGTATCTCTACTTATAAATGTTACACCACAGTAGAGATTATGTTATGTCACACAGCAGTGCTGCTTATACATGTTACGCCAGACAACAGAGCTTTTATACACGTCACGTCAGACAGCAGAGCCCTTATATACCTCACACCAGACAGCAGAGCCCTTATACATATAACCCAAGACAGCAGAGCCCTTATGCACATTGTGCCACAGTAAAGCCTCTTCTCCTCTTTCCTCCTTTTCCTCTTCATTCCTACTCAGAGGCAGAACTATGGGAGGCAATGGAGTCATCTGCCGCCGGGCTCCTGCTCTGAAGTGGGGCACCTCTCCTCCCATTCTGTGACACCATTGAATTAAGTTAATTGATAGCTGCCGCTATCTCTTCAGTGGCCGACTTCCTCACTAGTCCCTGCACCTTACAAATCACACCCTCTTTATTATACTGAATATACACATTTTACAAGTGTCATACCCAGGATTAGAAGCCACGACCTATTACACTGGAAGCAGACACCTTACTGATGAAGCTATTTGTTCATGTCTAGGAAATATGAGAATTTTAACTATATGAAGTTACTTCTCTGACATTTACACATAACTTCATATAGTTAGAATTCTCATGCTTCCTATACAGGAGCAAATATCTCTATCAGTAAGGTGTCTGCCGTTAGTGTAACAGGTCATGGCTTCTAATCCTGGGTATGACTGCTAAGAAATGTGTGATTTAAAATAAGACAATTAAATGTATAAATACAGTATATACTTTTTTTCAGAACACTACACACACACACACACACACACACACACACACACACTTATCTTAATATAAGAAATAGGGGGCACCAATATTTATTTTGCCTCCGGGCAACTGGGACGAACTTACTCATTAATCATCATTCCTTCTTGTCCTCCTCCTCCTCATCATCCCCTCACCTTCAACCAAGCTGCAGTGCTGCTTATCTAGACTACAATCTCATTGGTGCAATGTCTCTGACTTCAGAGTCACCGCGGGAGCCAGGAGCCTGAGTTAACTGACTGTACACACAGGAGCTGGGCACCTGCTGCTGAGATGTAATATAACTCACAGCGGGAGCACAGAAGATTGCAGCAATGTCCCCCTCATGGTTTCTGTCACTCTAATGCCTGTTGGATCCTGTCAGTAGTCGCTACCATTTTAACAGACCACTGGTTTGCTGAGAGATAGTCATTCTTAGCAAACCAGCGGCCTGTTACCATGGCCGCTGAGTGGATCTGACAGGCAGCACTGAGATAGCTTCCGGATCAAAACACCGGAGATCTGACGTGGTTAAGAGAATGTTTTGCCTCGTTTTCGGATCCGAGCCTGGTGGGAAGACCCAAGCCAGGGATCATATTTGCTCTGAAACCTCTAAGCTCGGGTGGGTTTGGATTCCAGGAAACCAAACCCACTCATCTCTACTAAGTTTACACTCACTGTAAATTTTAATTTTCTCAGCCATGAAGGACCTACAGAAGTGGGGCTGACACTCACTGTAAATAGTATTTTTCTCAGCCGTGAAGGACCTGCAGAAGTGGGGCTATTAGAAAAGTTGCCAACACGGGTGAAAGACTTGAAGTATTAGATAATAATAAGAGATAAGATAATAGGGTAGGATCTCTTACGAGACTTATACAGTATGTATGATAAGTTTTAATTCGTTTTAATTGTAAGGGAGAGAGGCAAAACTAGTGTCAGTGCAGCCGGTGCATTGCACTGGGGCCCGCTGCAGTGAAGGGTCCTGCAGTATTACAATAAGTCAGAGAGACTCATTATACTGCATGCTGCCACTGCCCACCCATCTCCCAATAACATAGAGCAGCTGACTGAGAGTGAGCTGGCATCTGTCTGGCTGGAGGGGGAGGAGTAGCCGCAATCCTCTCTCTTCTCCTAATTGCTCCTTACTGAGGCTGACCTTGCCACAGGCGTTGGGATCTGATATCACGAGCTCGTGACCATCCCCGGCATTAAACCCAAGAAGGAGTCACCATTTCTGGTGATACTATATATCTGTCAACCACTGCTATCACCCTATCCCTGTCGTCACCCTCTCAGTCACTGGCTGCTGTCACCCTATACCTGGGGTCACCCTCTCCCTGTCACCCACTGCTATCATCCTCTCCCTGTCACCCTCTGCTGTTGCCCTCTCCGTCACCCTTTCCCTGTCACACACTGCTGTCGCTCTCTCCCTGGTAGGAGCCTCTACCTGTCACACACTGCAGTCACCGTCTCCCGGTCACCCACTGCTGTCACCCTGTCCATGGAGTCACCCTCTCCCTATCACCCACTGGTCTCACCCTCTCCATGTCACCCAGTGCTATCATTCTATCCCTGTCACCCACTGCTGTTGCCCTCTCCGTCACCTACTGCTGTCACCCTATCCCTGGCGTCACCCTCTCTGTCAGCCTATCCCTGGTGTCACCATCTCTCTGTCACCCACTGCTATCATCCTCTCCCTGTCACCTACTGCTGTCACCATATCCCTGGCGTCACCCTCTCCCTGCCACACACACTGCTGTCGCTCTCTTCCTGGCATCAGCCTCTCCCTGTCACACACTGCAGTCACCCTCTCCCTGGAGTCACCCACTCCCTACCACCCACTGTTGTCACTGTCTCTCTATCACCCACTGCTGTCATCCTATCACTGCCTCGCCCTGTCACCCACTGCCTCTTCCCATCACACACTGCCTCTCCCTATCTCCCTCTACCTGTCACCCTTTGCAGTGTGGCATATTATGAACTTAGGGTGGGGGAGGAGGGGGGCGCAAAGCATATTTTTGCACTTGGGCTCACTGCTCACAAGTTCCGCCACTGGCAAGGAAGTGTGTATACTGGATGTTATACTAGTGAGGTTACTACTATGGAGCGTAAAATAGGAATTTAATATCTACCGGTAATTTCTTTTCTCGTAGTCCGAAGGGGATACTGGGAAACGTAGTTACTGTGGGGGTATAGATCAGGTCCATTGGAGCCTGGCACTTTAAGAAATCATTAGTGTGTGCTGGCTCCTCCCCTCTATGCCCCTCCTGCAGTCTCAGTCTAAGAAAACTGTGCCTAAGGAGACGGACATACTTTGAGAGAAGGATATATACATAAACAGCGGTGAGGTAACAAATCAACACACAACAACTAAAGGTAACAGTGCAACCCAAACGAAGGATAGCAATGCTAAACAGAACGAGGAACAGGGACAGCAACAGCAGACCCAAACAAGAAACTTACAACCAGGTAAACAAGAAAACGGAGCACTTAGGCGGGCACCCAGTATCCCCTACGGACTACAAGAAAAGGAATTACCAGTAGGTATTAAGGAAGTCATTCCGAGTTGATCGAAATTTAGCACAGCTATGATCATCTTCCTTGACATACGGGGGTACGCCCAGCACAGGGCTATCCCACCCCGCATGTCAGTCCGGCCCCCCCTTCCCCCGCAGAAGTGCAAAGGCATCGCACAGCGGCGATGCCTTTGCACTTCAAGAGTAGCTCCTGGCCAGCGCAGCTTAAGCGTGCTGGCCGGGGGCTACTCATCGCTCCCCGGCCCGCAGCGGCTGCGTGTGACGTCACGCAGAGACTGCGGCCGACCCCCCATTCGGTTGGCCACGCCTGCATTGGTCGGACCGCTCCCACGAAACGGTGGCCAAACGCCGCCATTCCGCCCCCTCCCACTCAGCAATCGCCTCTGCCTGTCAATCAGGCAGAGGCGATCGCATCCCTGCTACGGCCTTCGGTCGTCTGGCAAGCGCCGGCGCCGCATGCGCAGTTGGGACCCGTTCGCTCTGCTGCACAAAAATGCAGCGAGCAAACGGGTCAGAATGACCCCCTAAATTCCTATTTTCTTTAACGTCCTAGGGGATACTGGAAAACGTAGTTACCTTGGGGAAGTTCCAAAGCTCCCAGAATGGGTGGGAGGGTGCTAAGACCCCTGCAAAACCGCCTGACCAAACTGAAGGTCATCACCGGCCAAGGTATCGAACCTATAGAACTTCACAAACGTGTTCGAACCAGACCAAGAAGCAGCCTGGCACAACTGTAAGGCCTAGACGCCCCAGGCAGCCGCCCAGGAAGAACCTTGTGGAGTGGGCCTGAATAGAAGTCGGCAAAGGCAATGCCGCAGAAGATTAGGCCTGTTGAATCGGCAACCTGAGCCATCGAGCAATGAACTGCATAGAAGCAGGACATTCAATATTGGTAGTGCCATAAAGGACTAAAAGCGAGTCAGGCTTCCTGTGACGAGCTGTTTTCTTGACGTAAATCCTCAAAGCCCTAACCACGTCCAAGGACTTTGTAGCAACCGATGTGTCAGACAGTACTGGAACCACTATCGGTTGATTAATGTGAAAAGCCGAGACCACTTTCATCAAAAACTGTGGGCAAGTCCTGAGCTCCGCCCTATCCGCATGAAAAATCAAATAAGGGCTCTTTTACAGGATAAGGCCCCCAATTTTGACATGTGCCTCGCCGAGGCCCAGGCCAGTAACAGTAACAGTCTTCCAAGTAAGATATGTCAAGTCCACCCTGTGTAGAGTTTCAAACCAGTCCGACTGCTGAAAGGTCAGAATCACATTGAAATCCCACGGAGCCGTGGGAGGGACAAAGGGCGGTTGGATGCGAAGAACACCCTTCAGGAACGTTAGTACTTCCAGAAATACAGCCAGCTGTTTCTGGAAGAAGATGGAGAGATGAGATCTGAACCTTGATGGAGCCCAAGCGTACGCCCATATCCACGCCTGCTTACAGGAAGAGCAGAAAATGGGCAAGATGAAAATTCACAGTAGAATATTTTCTACCCTCACACCAAGAAACGTTTCTACCATATTTTAAATGCCCGCCGCCCCCGGAGACTCTGTCACCTTCACCGCAGCCGCTCTCCGGACTTCACAGGAGAGGCGCACGCTGCGCTCTCTTCCCCTTCCGTCCCTCATACAGGAGGAGCAGCACCGGCTGTAGTAGAAGAAGCCAGCAAGGGTTAGCACTGTGTGGGGCACTGTATCGGACACTGTGCGGGTAGGGGGGGGTCATTTTATCTGGTGCTGTGGGGGGGCATTTTAAATGGCACTGCGGGGGGAATTGTATCTGGCACTGGTGGGGCATTGTATTTGGCACTGCTGGGGGGCATTATTTGGGTATCTGGCACTGCTGAGGGGCATTATTTGTGTATCTGGCACTACGCTGGGGGACATTACTTGTAGTTGTGAGGCCACACCCACTTTCACAGGAACGCACGCGCATTGGGGGGAGGGGGTAGCTCCTTCAGAGGTTTTATTTTCCGAAAAGTAGCTCACACCCCAATTAAGGTTGGATACCACTGGTATAGACTATACAGAGGAAATGGGTCTAGACTGCACACCCTAGTGGTTGTAACGAAAGGTGCTATCTGCTGAGATTTTATGGTAATACAGGGGAAGAAATGGGTGCAGATGCACTATACAATCATTACTGTAAATTACAATATATAATATATAATATAATAAGAGGTTGTTAGCATACAATTGGCCAATGATATGGGCTTGCTTACCGCGTCGACCACCTATGCTTCTCCTATACTTTATTACACCTCACGATTTTCCACTAGTGTGATGCCTTTGGGGGGTTCATGGCTGGGCTGATTTGGGGGTGCCCTGCGTCCCAGTGTGAACCCCAAAGTGTTAGGGACTTGCTCGATAGAGGTGACCTCGACGCGGTGGACCGGCCGGCAATGAACCTGCCATACTGGTTTTCCTCGTAGGAGTCCACCATCTTTCCCAGTAGGCGGATGCGAAGGTTTAACAGAGAAGTCTGAGCCCCGAGCGAACCATTTTCTGGATTGTCAATACCTTGTCCATGGGGAGGAACACCTTCTGAGACACTGTGTCCAGTATCATTCCCAGGAACTGAATCCTTTGTGACGGTTCCAGGTGAGATTTCTGGAAATTGAGGCTCCAACCATGATCCGTAAGAAGGCGGGTAGCCAAGTCGATGCTGTTCAGCAGACACTTCCTGGACACCACCTTTATCAGGAGATCGTCCAAGTAGGGAACTATGTTGACTCCCAACTTTTGTGAATACCCTAGGGGCTGTGGAGAGACCAAATGGTAAGGCCTGAAACTGGAAGTGGTGGTCCAGTACAGCGAATCTTAAACTTGATGAGGGGGCCATATCGGGATGTGTAGATACGCATCCTTGACATCCAGGGACACCAAGAAGTCCCTTTCCTCTTGAACACACATACGGGTTCAGAAAATTTGAGGTTCAATGGCGGCTGTACCGAACCGTCCGGTTTCGGTACCATTGGTAGCCCGGTAATATGAGTACCCTCATCCAGGGGTCCAGGCAAGAATACGCACAGACATGGCTGAATTTTTTGTAGTCCAGCACCCACCTGAAAGTCCCCCTGCAGCTGGGGCCAACCATCACACGGAGGGCTTAGTGAAGGAAGATCCGGAGGTCTGGTCCAGAGATCCAGCAGCCGCCATTTTCCAGGATTTACCTCTATTACCTCTAGCCACATTTGAGGCACCCCTGGCCCTGCCTCTAACCTTGCCATGCAAAAGGACTGTAGAGAGGGACCAGGTTAGGGACGTCAAGCCTGAGGAGCAGCAGATGGCAGATAGGTAGACTTACCTGCCCCTGCTGGAGAAATCCACTAGTTTACTTCTTCCCCAAACAAGGAATCTCCTGTAAAAGGAATATTTTCCACACCTTTCATGGAATCAGCATCCGCTGTGCTGATACCGCTATAGCCATGGAACGGGCATAAATGAGGCCTATCTCCTTGATTGCCACACACATGGAGTAAGCAGCATCTTGGATATGTTACAGTAGGGTCAGGATTTCTCCCTGAGGTATAGTGTTAAACCCCTCAATTACATTATCATTTGACCTTGCATGTGATCCAACCACAAGCAATGGTGGGCATTTGTGCGGCATCTAATGCAGTGTAAATGCATTAGAGAGTAGTCTCAAGTTTACGGTCAGCTGGGTCATTTAGGGAGACAGCCCCAGGGACAGGTAGTACAAGCTAACGTGACAGCCTGGACACTGAGGGGTCCACAATCGGAGGGTTTTCCATACCTTCCTATCCACAGGGGAAACGGGAAGGAATTCAGTAACCGCTTTGGGGTTTGACATTTTTTTGTCAGGATAAACCCTAGTTTGTACAATAAAGCCACTCTTCCTCAGCTGCAGCCTCCTTGTCCGTATATTGAGGACTTCCCTAATGGAGTATATTAGGGCATCTACACCGGGAGACAAGTACTGTCAGCAGTGTCTGCTTTCACTTGACCCTCTTCCATATCTGGCATGTCATTTTCATAGCAGATTGGAGTACATGTGGGAGTGTGTGTTTATGGGAGACCAGCAGGGGGCTTGAGAAGCCAGTCTGTGGTCAACAGCTCTAGAAAAAGAAAAAATCATCCACAGATCTTTAGAATCAGTCTTTTTTTTGCTGGCAATTGCCAATTCAGAATTAATATTGGTTATAAGCCCCTTAACAGAGTTATATATAGATAACAATTATACTAATAATTATACTAATATAATGGTTAAAAATCAGGCACACTAAATCAATTAATAATTAGTTGGTCACTTAATAATAGCAATTTTAGTTCAAGCAGCTCCTATATGAGTACTCTGCAGCACTTACCAAAACACAAAAGAAGAAAAGTACAAAATAGCACAAGGGAGCGTTTCAATAAAAAGTATTTGTCTAAGACAGTGGCTCTCAAACTCGGTCCTCAGAACCCCACACAGTGCATGTTTTGCAGGTAACCCAGCAAGTGCACAGGTGTATTAATTTCTCACTGACACATTTTAAAAGGTCCACAGGTACAGCTAATTATTTCACTTGTGATTCTGTGAGGAGACCTGCAAAACATGCACTGTGTGGGGTCCTGAGGACCGAGTTTGAGAACCTGTGGTCTAAGACAATTTATTTAAACACATACATTTCTGATTGATAAAATGGATGAGATGTAATAAAATATCAGCAATATATAAGAACAATGAAACACACTGATGGTCACCACTGTAATATGTTTGTCCTTAATACCACATAATGTAGTTATAACGTCCACATATATATATATATAGATGAAAAACTGCTGGAGTTCCAATAATGGATGTTTAAGCACAATTCAAGTACTCCAAGCATGGTTAGCTGGGTTAAAATAGATCAGTGCTTGTGCACAGGGTGCTGAGAATGCGATGCACAGCTGGATGTAAGCCCGGCAGGCTCACGGAGCGGGCGCTTTGCTACCACCTCCCCACCGCCTATATTTAGCTCACCCCTGGATCTTGCAGGTCTCGGCGCGGCCAGCGCTCTGTGGGTTGATCCGATGACTCAGGTGGGAGCGGCGGTCATTGTGATTTCCACGGGGAGGGAGGGCGCAGGTCCGGACTGAAGGCTGTAGTGAGTAATAGCTGGGAACCACAAGCATGTGTGTGGTCAGGACAGCATAAAAGCAGTGGATCCCTTTACGCGTTTCTCCTTTATCGCAGTATGCACGGTTTCATCAGAAGGTAGTCCAGTGTGTTCAACCATCCATATTTAAAGTATAAGTGACATGTATGGAGAGCACCTCTAGGTAATTTCAAACATATTATATTCAGGTGAATATGGATTACTCATACTCTGCATAACATACATAAAGGTAAGTATATAATCAAATGGCAACAATATTCTTTAGCTCAAGATGTCAACACTAAATAACAAAACCATAGCAGACAATTGTTACAAAGTTTCTAAAGGGTTTAAACACAGTCAGTTGTAGTAGCACGAAATAAAGAGGGACATAAGTGAATATTTTAGCTAGAAAACTAGCAAGTTTAAAATACAGATATAGCCTGAGATACTTGTGGTGAGAGCTGATAGCTCAGTGGTCTGATGCCTTATAACCACTCAGGCAGACTAGGGTTTGAAACCCACTATGAATTTTAATTTTATTTTAATTTGGGTTTTTGTTTTTTTTTATATTTAATTTGGATTATAATTTACACCAGAAGCAAATTACTCCAACCATTGTGTCTCCGGTGATGGGGAAACTTTGTGTTGCATGAGGGACACACAGCCTTTCTGCCAGACATTCTGATACAGCAGAACCCACATACAGTATAAGTGAAATAACACAGTGCTGTGAAATAACACCCAGAATATAAGTGAAATAGCACAGTGCAGTGAAATAGCACAGAAACCCCAGACAGCTGAACAGAGTGGAATAGAGAGGGATGAGACCAGTACACAATGCCACATAGTCAGAGCAGTGCTCTGCTGGGCATAAACCAGAGCCTGCGATAAGGCAGCCAGTTTCTTATACTGTATAATTGTATGTTTCTGCCTTTCTATAATCCCCCTGGTATCATATATAGTGAATGTAACAGGGTTTGTTGGGGAGCAGTGTGCTGCCTGTAGTTAGGAGCCGCTAGAAATGGTGCCTCTGAGGCGCTGGCACCTCTTACTGGGAAGCGCCGCTCCCATAGTGGCACGCGGTCCCTATATGAATGTTTATACTGGCATTTTACCTTTTTATGGCTAAAACAGGGTTAAGACCCCTTTTAGAGTTAGCACCAGTGTGGGTGTCCGCAGCGGCCTTATGCCGCAACTTGTAACCGGGGAGCCGCTAACCGGGACCCTGGTGTTAGTGCTCACCGTACCACGTCTTTTTCAGCATCTATTAGGGCTGGCGGCATGCTGCTGCCATGTGTGCACACTCTGGGGGCATGTGAAACAGCGACTCAGGAGCTTAATGTCCTGTCAGCGGGAATACAAACCATTAACCCTATAGGAGGTTGGTTTGGTCTTCCCCCTAAGTCCCACGACGCAGGAAGACTGGTTGCCAGCCAGTGCTGCCTGAAAATTCCTGTAACAAACTAAATAAAAAGTTTTGAAGAAAACCCGGGTAGAGGTGCAGTGTAAACGGGTTACCCGAGTTATCTGACCTGGGACCTGTTTACAGCATGTTAAAAGCCCATACCTTCCTGACTGCAGTGTCCTGCGGGCGGTTGGGAGGAACAGAGCATGCCGTCATGGCTGCTGTCTGTCCTTCTATGCAGACAGCAGTGCTGGTCGGGACAGTGTGTGCTGGAGGCTGGGTGCAGACCAGCAGCTTCCAGAGTGCTGGGCTTGCCCCCATCCTGATGGTGGGCAGCATCGCCTTGGAGGCTTGGCATAACGGGACCGAGGCTATGCCCAGAGGGTCCCGATCTGCCGGATTTCCCGGCGCTTGGAGATGACGTCATCTCCAAGCACCGGCCAGAAGACACTGCACCCGGGTATTCCCGGGTAGGCACTGTTGTGGAAAAGGGGTCCGTCTCGGGTCTGACCTGGCTTGGAACCGTGTTCCAAATCCCGGGTCAGACCCTAGACTTCTAGTGGAAAAGGGGTATTAGTGGAAGCACTGTATACCTGGTAGAATCAAAAGTTCAGATTAATGGGGGGGGGGGAAAGTACAACAATCAAAAAGCTGCTAATCATACACATTGTGCATACAGTACCTCACCCATCCATTTTCTGAGGAAGATGACTGGACTTGCTAGCAGTTCCTCATGGGAGTTAGCAATGCTTTCTAGGTTACTGCTACTTGCATAAAGTTTCAGCGCTTCCTTTCTCTCTCTAGCAATCAATTCTACTAAAAAATCCTGTAGAAAGAAGTAAAACAATATGAAAATCACTTTGTTCTTAAAAAAGGAAACATTTTTGATAAACCGGGCAATTAGCAGACATTCAAACAATATTTACAATTAAAATAAAATTACAAATACCAATTTTGAGTTTTGGCAATCAAACTATGTTTTATAATCTATTCCATTATAATGAATTGCATAGATTTTATTTTTGATGTAGTTTGTGTATACACTTAGACATGCAAAACCATTCAATATAAGCCGTCACTCCTCAATCTACACAAACCAGAAATATCCAGATATGGACAAAACCTCCCCTATGGTCACGCTGCTTATTTTTTGTGCTACGTATATTTCTTCACCTTTTAAGAAGTATTTTTATTCAAAAAGGAATCATTATTAGTATTTAACCTTAATGACAGCATGCCTTAAATATAATTATATGGTGCTGGGTGCGGTGCCCCAACAGAACAGATTACTACAAAAGTACAGTCATTTCTATTCCTTAACTGTGTGCTCTCATGAAAAAAAAAAAAATAGGTCTTACATATAAAAATTTTGGCCATATTATATTGTAAAAAATGATGAGACTGCACACACAGGCATCCCCCTTGTACCGGGCCCTGAGTTGTTAAAGAACCTGACCCCTTAGGAATCTGGGGAGTACAGTTTATGTATCCCCACCCTGCCTATGTCACTGCAGTATTTGGCAGAGCAAAGGCAAAAAAGGTAAGCGAGAAGACCGTACGTGCGGTCATGAAGTTGTGCAGCTGGATCAAAAAGGAGCCAAGTTTTGGCTAGGCTGGAGACACAGGGGTCTGGCATAGGTTGGGGGGCTCGAGATTAAGTGACAGAGGGAAGATAGAGCTGAAGACATAAGCTGGGGGAGACACAGGGGATGTGCTGGAGAACACAGACTGATGGGGCTGACACACAGGAGGGATAAGGTTGAGAAACATGGGGGGTGAGGCCGAGAGACACTGGAGGTTGTTGAGGCTAAGAGACAAAAGGGTGGATGAGGCTAAGAGACACAAAGGAGATAAGCCAATGGCTGGTGATGGTGAGACATAATGCAAAGAGACACAGGGATGTGCTGGCGAGACAGGTGAAGATGTGAAGCTGGAGAGCCCCAGGGGGGATGTGCTAATAACCAACTGTGCTGTATCTACTGGTGAGCGGTGAGTGATGGGGTCCTCAATTAACAAAAAGATGCAGGGTTCAAGATATCAGTTTATGGACCTTCTTGTACACACTTGATATTTTTTCACAGACCATATGCCCTGTTGAATTACAATTTATTCTCCCTTCCATAGTTCTCTGAAGTTTTAAAAAAAGAAGATTTTGCAACACTGCTGCTGTGTCACACAGCCCCAGAAGTCAGAGAGGTCATGGGTCAAAGCACAACTCTCCTGACACAGAGCCACCACTAATAAAAAGCCAGGCTGCCCATACTGTTAAAATACAATACTCCAGTATCTAGTCCTAGACTTCTAATGTGTATGCACTGCAGAAAGGAGCAGACACACTACTGTTCTCTCTTGGTTTATGGTCAAACCGTCAAATGCGCCTTCCATGTCCATCTCATCAGTAGAAAAAAGCATGAGTGTGCCTCAGTTTTAGAGGCCTATAGTCATGTTATTGTAGTTTCTGTGTAAACCCATTTGAGGTTCGTGAATAGGGGCTGTTCCACCAAAAGTGGGACATTTGGGAGGTATGGTTTATGATATAATGGACATTCTCTTTACTACAGACATGGCTGTAGTTATAGTGGGTGTAAATCTTCTGGCTAATTGTATTCTTCCTTTATTATTTTAATTTCTGTCACAAATGAAGACATCTTAAGGGGGAAATCCAATTAGCCGCAGAGTTTACATCATGGCTACTTACCTGTACTAGCCGATACAGATGGGAGTTGACGATCACACCATTTAAGATCAAGGATAATTCATAAGGTCAGAATTTCCTCCTACTTTCATCTCACACTCACAGCGACAATATCAAAGAGAATAAAATATCAATGTGTAGTAAACCGTAGTGAACACCCTGGATGTGTTTAAAAATAGGGGGTGTTCAATTAGGGGATTCACTTCCGGGTTGGCTTCAGGACAGCCCGAACCATTGACTGGATGGAAGGAAAACTCTCTGAGATTCTGTGTCCAGTATTATTCCCAGAAAAGGAAGCCTCTGCATCGGTTCCAGGTGAGATTTTGGTAAATTCAGAATCTACCCATGATCCAGGAGTAGTCTGGTTGAGCGGCCAATGCTGTCTAACAAGCACTCCCTGGACGGTGCCTTTATCAGAAGATCGTCTAGGTACGGAATTATGTTCACTCACTGTTTGCAGAGTAGAAACATCATCTCTGCCATCACTTTGGTGAACACTCTCGGTGCCATGGAGAGACCAAATGGCAGGGCCTGGAACTGGTAGTGACAGTTCTGTAAGGCGTCCTGTAAAGTTATACTTACCTATTGCGAAACTGGTAAGCCTGATTTGAAGAATCTGTGAGGTGGGAGCTCCTGAAACTCCAGTCTATAGCCTTGGGAAATAAGATCTATGACCCAGGGATCCTGTCCAGAACCTGTCCAGATGTGACTGAAAAATTTTAGTAGGGCTCCCACCTGCCAGTCTTCCAGGCATCGCAGTCCACCGTCATGCTGAAGGCTTTGAGGAAGCAGAGCTTGAGCTCTGTTCCTGCAAAGCAGCGGTTGGCTTCCACCAGAAAATGTGCAGAGTCCTGTATATGTTGCAGGAGTAAAATAATCTCCCCCCTTAGGCAAGGTATCTAAACCATCAATTAGGTTACCCAAACATTTGGAAATGGCTTTAGTAATCCACCCACATGCTATAGTGGGTCTCTGGGCCACCCCAGCAGCTGTATACAAGGATTTGAGTGTAGTCTCAATTCTACGATCAGCCGTGTCTTTTAGGGAGGCTGCACCTGGGACAGGCAATACAATTTTTTGTAACAGCCTGGATACTGATGCATTCACTATCGGTGGATTTTCCCATTTTTTCCTATCCTCAGGAGGAAAAGGAAAAGATGATAGCAACCTTTTAGGGATTTGAAATTTCCTATCAGGATTATTTATTTATTAACAGTTTCTTATATAGCACAGCATATTCCGTTGCGCTTTACAATTAGAACAACAGTAATAGAACAAAACTGGGTAAAAACAGACAGAAATAGAGGTAGGAAGGCCCTGCTCGCAAGCTAACAATCTATAGGGAAATAGGCAGTGATACACAAGGATAGATGCTACCTATTGCATAATGGTTAACCAGATTGCTAGGTTCTTAATGGGTTGTATGATATGATCACCCCGCAATGTTGGGCAAGTGTCAGGAGGGTGTGAGAGTAAAGAAAGACAAGATATGTGATGTTATGTGTGCTGTACAGAGAGGACGTAATTAGATAGGGAAGAACTGACGGTTATGTGGGTGGGTCTGGAATTTGATAGGCTTGTCGGAAGAGGTGAGTTTTCAGGGAACGTTTAAAGGTTTGGAGACTAGAGGCGAATCTTATTGTGCGTGGGAGGGCATTCCACAGAAGCCCGGATAAAATCCTGTAATTTTGAGTGTGAACAAGTAATGGGTGTGGATGAGAGATGCAGATCTTGTGCAGAGCGGAGAGGTCGGGTAGCGAGATATTTTGAGATGAGTGAAGAGATGTATGTGCAGTTTGGTTAATAGCCTTGTATGTCAGTAAAAGTATTTTATATTTAATACGGTAGAATACTGGTAACCAATGGAGGGACTGATAAAACAGATCTGTGGACGATGAACGTCTAAGCGAGGGAATTGAGCAGGTCACTTGCTGTGGAAGAGCATACCATTTCATTTCAGATCTTATCAATCTTGTCCTTGAAATAGGAAGCAAGATTTGCGCACTGACAGTGGCTGGTGGGTTGGACGAGGGAAGGACAAGAAGTGATTTAAATGTATTAAAAAGTCGCTTGGGGTTAGAGGCTTGAGCAGAGATGAGAGATTGAAAATATGTTTGTTTGGCAGTGTCCAGAGCATTACGATAAGAGTGGTACATGGTCTTATATGTTTATATGTTAGAAAGTCACTTGAACTACGATATTTACACCACTGGCGTTCTACTTTACGTGAGAATTTTTGTAGGTGTCTAGTGTATTTAGAGTGCCATGGTTGACATCTAAGTCTACGTGGAGTGTGATGGGTAGCTGGAGCCACTTCATCAAGTGCTGTTTCTTGAGTTTGGTGTGACACAGCAGTCTCAGGAGAGGTGAATGTAGAAATTGGTGAGAGCAGTGGTTGCAGTGAGGTATATAGTTGTTGAAAATGAATAGCGTTTATATTTCTGCAGGTTAGCTGCGGCTTGGTACACTTCAGGGACATTGAGTTTGAAGTAATGGAGGAGAGCATGCAGGTGATAAGGTTGTGATCTGAGAGAGGGAAAGGAGTGTTAGTGAGTTCAGAAACAGAGCATAGTCTGGTGAATACAAGATCAAGGCAGTGGCCCTCCTGTTGAGTAGGGGAGTCAGTCCATTGGGAGAAGCCAAGAGAGGTTAGAGAGAGTAGTTTAGAGGCATGGGGAGATTGTGGAGTGTCAGTAGAGATATTGAAATCACCCATAATGATGGTGGAGATGTCAGAGGATAGAACGTGAGGGAGCCAAGCAGAAAACTCTTCCCGAAACTTTTTGGGTTGCCCAGGTGGGCAATAGCTGCAACACGCAGAGAGAAAGGGGTGAAAATCCTAATAGAGTGTACTTCAAATGATGTAAATGCGAGTGAGGGAACAGGTGGTAAAATTATGTGTGCATAAGATTTGGACAGTAATATTACAACCCCACCTCCTTTACAGTTAGCAGGCCAGGGTATGTGTGTGAAGTGGAGGATACCATGTGACAGTGCTGCAGGGGAGGCAGTGTCTGATTGTGTGAGCCATGTTCTGTTATAACTAGCACATTGAGTTTTTTTGCTATGAAAAGGTCATGAATAGATGTTAATTTGTTGCAGACAGAGCGTGCATTCCATAAAGCACATTTTAGTGACTTGGAGGGAGATGGGAGACATGTGATGTTGATAAGGTTTGTTGGATTTATATTCCATGGTAAATCAGCTGAATGTGACCATGGCATGTGGATGGGACCTGGATTTGGGGATATGTCACCAGCTAGTAGAAGCAGAAGAAGAGAGATAGGTATAGCTGGGGAAGGTGTGTGATAGTTTCTTATGGTGACAGGTTCTTCAAACAGGGTATTTAGTTCCTTTGACACAGGAAAAGTGGCTGAGGATTTCTTTTTCTTTTAAAATAAGATTCCTCAGTCTCCTCTGTCACCTTATCAGGGATATGCAGAAATTCTCTGATAGCCTCTATGAGAGCCTCTATTCACTGTGACAGAGTAGCCTCCCCCACCTCTGAGTCCACCTCCCCCTTCTCCATGTCTGACCCTTCATCATCAGAGTCAGACTGCAGGATATGGGCCAAAGTCAACGATTGTCTTAAGTATTGCATCTCTTTCTCATTGCGAGACAATTTAGTAGAAATATTGGAAATCATTCCCTTAATGTTATCCAGCCAAGCTGGCTCTGCCCCGCTAGCCTGGGAAGGTACACTGCACTGAGTACACAGTAGTGAACCCCCTGGAGATGAGGAACACTGTGCCTTACGTGAAACACACTCTTTGTCTGACATACTGTGACAGTGACAGCACACACAGGAAGAGATTAAATGCACAATTAACCCACAAAGAGCCCTACCAGGGAGACACAGAGATAGTATGGAGCCAGCGCACAGCACCGCTAATGCCAAACTTAGCCGGGTCGCAGACTAAGTATCCAGATTGGGGACTTAGTGTACTAATAATCGCTCCCCCCCTGCTATGACCCCCTGGTACCGCTGAGGTAATCTGGAGTCTCTCCTGCGGAGCTGCGCATCGCTGTCAGTCAGCGTCTGTGTCCACTGCAGAGGGAAAATGGCGCTGGTGAGCTGCTGGACATGCTCATAGTGAAGCCCCGCCCCTTCAATGGCACGCGGTCTTCCTACTCTTTTTTTATACTGGCTGAGGTAAATGGAGTCAGCCCCCTTTTAAGTCTGTAATGTCAGTCCAGGTACTGTGCACACATATAATGTACTGAGACTCAGTTCACCCCCCCAGAAGCTGTGCGTCTGCACTGTGTACCGAGTCTTGAGACCCAGCTGCCCCATGTAGAAGCCGTGCGTCTCCATACCCTCATGCCGCCATAATGGACAGTGACCCGCTAACCGGGACGCCGGCTTAGTACTCACCACTCTTCTTTCTTCTGGCTCTGTTAGGGGATATGCAGAAATTCTCTGATAGCCTCTATGAGAGCCTGTACGCTCGCCGTGGTGGGGCTTACGAATAGTATTGTCTGTGACCACTTGTTTGGTGGCGGATGCATTGCTCTCCTATGCTGTTGTTTTGTTGTGACCCATGAAGAAGATCAGAAGTCTATTCTCCGTCCATATCCTTTCTTGTTGGTAAGACCTGTCTCTTTCCTGAAGGGGTACTCGCTCCGTGTCAACCCAAAATTCAAAAGAGAAGAGGTATAGTGAAGTACGATTTTTTTTAGTCCAAAAACAAATAAAATCTTAAAATGCGGATGATAATACAAAGAAATTCACCACTAATCAGGCAGAGAAGCATACCACATTTATAAGGGTATCATTTCATGCCCACCCAAACAAGCATAGTCATGTCACACGGGTACCTCCCGGGATTCTTTGGTGCCGTGTTCGTCTCTGGACCTGCAGTGTACAATCCATAACCTGGTCTGCCGCAGTCTTCCCTATCAGCTCACCAACACGTTTCTGCTTCCCCAGGAGCCTTTATCAATGTGTATGGTGGACCAAAGCTGGTCTGGGTATTTATACCCACTAGAGTGATCTGATTGGTCTAGACTGCCAGCAACCTGATAGACAATTTAAAAATGATTTTAGACAGAGAAACAACTTTTCAATATAGATATATGCTTGGTTTAGTGCAATACTTCTTGCTCAACAAGCTACACATATTTTATAAATGCTGAAAACAACTTAAAATATTCACATGCAGCGTGCGTTCCAGCTCCCTGGAATGCATGTTACTTCTCGTTTCCGCCCCGGCTCTTTCATCGTGGCGGAAGTACCCGAAAATGCGTTATTGGAATGCATGTTCCTTCCGCGTTCCACCACTGTACTGAACAATTCGCATGCGTCCAGCCCACCTCCGGGACCTCACAATAACATTTTTTTTTTAAATACAGTGATACGGTATGAGGACCCTATTGCCGTGGATTGAAATTCTTCTGTTTTACTGTTTTGTGAAGTATGATGTCTACACATATTACATAATCCACACCTGTGGAAACCCACAGTTTTTACTCTTCCTGATTTTTTGGGGGCCAATTAAGCTTTTTACTAGCTTCTGCTTTAAATTGGGGGCCTTCCTATAAATAAATTTACGTTTAGGAGGTTAAATGGTTTTTAAAATAGAGTCTCTAATTAACAAGTGCCAATGTCTGTTCACTATCTTCTCTACATCTTTATATTGGCTGTTATACGATGTAATAAATGGTAAAATCATATCCTCATTCTTATTTTTAATATTGTATTTTAAAAGGTATTTTCTTTCTACCTCTGCCATTTATTCAATGTATTTATCCACTACCATCCCATCATATCCTTTTGCTATAAATTTTCGTTTCAAATCATTTGACTGTTTCTTAAAAACTTCAATATTGGTACAATTATGTCTCATTCTCCTAATTTGACCTTTAGGTACATTTTTTTATCCAATTAGGATGGTGATTACTTTTAGTGGAGATATAAGAGTTGCTGTCCGTGGGTTTAAAAAAAAGACTTTGTTTTCAACAAACCTTCTTCTATATAAAGTGCAACATCTAAAAAATGGATTTCTGTCCGACTCGTAGTGAACGTAAAAAATATATAAAAATCCTTAATGTTCAACACAGTGCAAAAGGAATCCAAAAACTCTTCATCACCTTCCCATCTAAAAATAATATTGTCAATAAATATATACCAAAGTTTAATATTCCTTAAAAAGGGATTGTCTTCCGACCAGATCTTATCATCTTCCCATAAGCCCATAAAAAGGTGCGCATACGCTGGGGCAAACCGTGTGCCCATGGCTGTACTCTTCTTTTGTTGGTAAAACCTTCCATTACACACAAAAAAAATATTATTTAAAATAAATTTAATAGTCTCTAAAAGGAATAATCTTTTATTTTCTCCAATTGTGCTCTTTTGAAGATGGTATTCTGTGGCTTGCATCCCTTTTTCATGATCAATAATGGTGTATAAGCTGCTAACATTCGCAGTTCCTAGAATGAAATCGGCTGCCATTTGACTCCCTCTAGTTTTTGAAGAATGTCCCTGTGTCTTTAATATATGATCAAAATTTCAGAACCTCCGGTTGAGATGATAATCAGGCCCGGCGCTACCCGCTCAGCAAAGGGATGCAGAGCAGGTATGCATCAGGGTAGGAGAGGCACTCTCCCTGCTTTGCATCCCTGCTGCTGCGCCTGGGCCCCCTGCTGCTGCTGCTGACGGCTGCTGTGCCTTTCACAGTGTTTGACAGGCAGCGGCGCCGGCAGCATGAAGCCTCCCCTTAACTCCCTGGCTAACAGTAGTCCAGTCAGTGTCTGTGTGTGTCCAGCGACGCCTACCCAGAAAAGGGGTGGGGCTTACAGATGCTGAGGGGCGGAGCTACATGGGACCATGGCCATGCTGCAGAGGAAGTCAGAAGGCAGAATACAGATCCAGCCAGCCAGATGGTGAGTTGAGGGGGAGTGAGTGAGAAAGTGTGTGTGTGTGTGTGTGTGTGTGTGTGTGTGTGTGTGTGTGTGTGTGTGTGTATTTGTACTGTATGTGTAATGTATGTACTGTATGTGTGTGTATGTATATGTGGTGTATGTGTGACTGTGCAGCATAATGTGTGTAAGCGGCACTGGTACAGGGGGGCATTGTGTGTGTAAGCATCACTGGTAGAGAGGGCGTTACGTGTGTAAGCTACACTGGTACAGGGGGTGTTACGTGTGTAAGCGACACTGGTACAGGGGGCGTTACGTGTGTAAGAGGCACTGGTACAGGGAGCGTTACGTGTGTAAGCGACACTGGCACAGGGGGGCGTTACGTGTGTAAGCGGCACTGGTACAGGGGGCATTACCTGTGTAAGCGGCACTGGTACAGGGGGCGTTACCTGTGTAAGCGGCACTGGTACAGGGGGTGTTGCGTGTGTAAGCGCCACTGGAACAGGGGGCGTTGCGTGTGTAAGCGGCACTGGTACAGGGGGCATTACGTGTGTAAGCGGCACTGGTACAGGGGGCGTTACGTGTGTAAGCGGCACTGGTACAGGGGGCGTTGCGTGTATAAGCGGCACTGGTACAGGGGGCGTTGCATGTGTAAGTGTCACTGAAGCAGGGGGCGTTACGTATGTAAGCATCATTGTTGCAGGGGGTGTTACGTGTGTAAGCATCACTGCTGCAGTGTAGGTTACGTGTGTAAGTACCACTACTACAGGGGCCATTGTGTATATGTGGAACTACAACAGGGGGCGTTACGTGTGTAAGCGACACTACTACAGGGAGCATTATGTGTAAAAGCATTATGTGCGCTGTACCTTTATAAAGTATGGGAGGGCACAAATTTATAGTATGAAGGGGGGCGCCGAACACCCTAGCACCGGTCCTGATGATAATCCACAAAATGGGACAAATTAGATGTAAGTGAATTCGTACCCACCTCAGTTGGCCTTCCTGGAGGTTCTTCTAGATTTTTGTGGATTTTTGGCAAGACATAGAACACTGGAAGATTGGGATCCTTTACATTAATATAACTTTCTTCCTTCTCAGTTATGGTTTCTTCGTTCTTATATTTTAAAGTTAAATTCCTCAGCTCTTTCTCAATCCTTTCAGGCGGGTTACTTCTTAAAATGATATAGGTTTCTTTATCATCGAGTTGTTTCGTGATTTCATTCTCATATTTTTCAGTATCCATAATTACCACTCCTCCCCCCTTATCGGCGGCTTTTATCACTATGTTTTTATTCTCACTCAGGGATTTGGTAGCTTCCCTCTCTTTTTTGGACAGATTTTGATTCTTATACCATTTGGGAGTAATTTCCTCCAAATCAGTCATAACCGCTCTGCTAAAACTTTCAATAAAACATCCATGACTGAAAGTGGGATTAAAAGTAGATTTGGGTCGGAACTGATCCCTATTTAAAGTGCTTTCACATTTCTGACTTATAAAATATTTCTAGGTATAGTAGGTTTCGAATTTATTTAGATTGTTATCCCGGGCAAATTTTCAACCTTTTTCTAATATTTTCGTTTCTTCTTTTGACAGAATATGTTTGCTCAAGTTGAATATCTTGGTTTTGTCCGTCTCTATCTCAGCATTGTCCATAATATCACAGTTTTTCTTACTGTTTCCTTTACCCAGAGGTTCCCAAACTGTGTGCAGTGGCTCCCTGGGGCGCCTCGGGACACTTGCAGGGGTGCCCTGGGTTGGTGGTCCAGGACCAATTCAAATTGTTCATGGTCAATATATTAGGCAAAACCAGTGCTGGTGGCTGCCAGTAATAAAATATGTGGCCAAACAGAAGCAAATCTTGTCCCTCACCACACAACTGACCCTAAGGATGACATATAAACGCGATCTACTAAACGTAATATTTATTTCTAAATTTCTCAATAAAAATTTTTTGGCCTAGGGGTGCCGTGAAAAAAATTCTGATATTCTAGGGCGCTGTGATTCAAAAAAGTTTGGAAACCACTGCTTTACCCGTTTCCCCCCCCCCCTTTTTTTTTGCTTCTTTTAAAAACTAATATCTTCTGCGTCGTCTCCCACTCTGCCCTAAAAAAATCTTCATTATTGAAAGCTCCAAATCTATTTCTACTGTTTAGTGGATGGTAGTTTTCCTCTTATTTATTCCTGTTCCATTCATCCTTCCCAAAGAACCTATTATTTGTCCTATAAGGTCTCTCTCTCCTTTGTCCTCCTTCATTTGGTCTCCTTCAATTGTTAGAGACATTTCTCTCTCTCTTGAATACTCCTTTCTCCTATTTCTCTGATATAATAAAAGAATAAATAGAAGGGATCAATTGTATCTCCTACATTCCTCTTGGTGATTAGAAGTTCTTCTTGGTGTTGGACTAGGCAAACAGTCACAGGGTGTTTCCTCTCTCTGTTCTCCATTCTCACTTTCACAATCTTCTGAGTCTTTATTCATCTTATCCTCCCTTTCTATTTTATCTCTACTATATTTTTTCTATTTTCTTAGAATAACTTCCTTTTTTTTTCTTACTACTCTGGTCTCCATTTTTCTTTCTAAATCACCATATTCTTTCATATCTCTAAAAGGTGCCAAATAATTTGTAAACTTATCTACTTGCCTCTCTAGCTGTTCTAGATTTTTCCTTCTTTCTTGTACAATAAGTTCCATTAAAGCCACTGAGCAGTCATCTAATATTTTATCCCATTTCTCCACTATCTTCACTAAAAAGAAATCACCAAATCACCATCCTAACTGGATAAAAAATGTACCTAAAGGTCAAATTAGGAGAATGAGGCGTATTTGTACCGATATTGAAGTTTTAAAGAAAGTCGAATGATTTGAAATAAAAAATTATAGCAAAAGGATATGATGGGATGGTAGTCGATAAATATATTGAAGATATGGCAGAGGTAGAAAGAAAAGACCTTTTAAAATACAATATTAAAAATAAGAATGTGGATATGATTTTACAGTTTATTACATCATATAGCAACCAATATAAAGATGTAGAGAAGATAGTGAACAGACATTGGCACTTGTTAAGTAGAGACCCTATTTAAAAAAAACATTTTATCTCCTAAACCTAAATTTATTTATACAAAGGCCCCCAACTTAAAGCAGAAGCTAGTAAAAAGCTCGATTGGCCCAAAAAAATCAGGAAGAGTAAAAGCTGTGGGTTTACACAGGTGTGGATTATGTAATATGTGTAGACATCATACTTCACAAAATAGTAAAACAGAAGAATTTCAATCCATGGCAACAGGGACCACCTACCGTATCACTGATTTTATCACTTGCAACACAAAGAATTGTGTGGATCTCGTAGAGTGTTGCTGTGGATTGCAATACATAGGTTGAACATCACATCATAAAGAAGGGATACCAAAAGCATTCTGTATCCAACCATTTTAAAGAAATACATAACAGCAATTGTACGGCTCTAAAAAGTGTTGTGGGGATTAAAGCTGTACAAAGTAATTGGAGGAAGAGGAATATTGAAGAAGTTGTAGCTCAAACAGAAATGAGGTGGATATATGATATGGGAACTTTGGCTCCAAGAGCACTGAACTTGGAATTTGAGTTAAAATGGTTTCTATAAATTCACTATCTTTTAATTAATACCAGTCTTTTAAAAATGTAATTTAATATCATGTATGGATTATGCCCTGTCGGGTGGGGAGTGAGTTAATAGATCAGAATTATGCGGAATTATGTATTTTTATGAATGTACACTTTTTATATATTTATAATTTTATGGTGCCATGCAGATGTATGGAGGCTGTTTTATTCATGTGTTTTTAAAAAAAACCAAGATGTTAATGTGAGGTTCCCGGAGGTGGGCTGGACGTATGCTAATCGTTCAGTACAGTGGTGGAACGCGGAAGGAACATGCGTTCCAATAACGCACTTCCAGGTACTTCTGCCACGATGAGAGAGCGGGACGGAAACAAGAAGTAACATGCGTTCCAGGGAGCTGGAACGCACGCTGCATGTGAATATTTTAAGTTTTCAGCATTTATAAAATGTGTAGCTTGTTGAGCAAGAAGTATTGCACTAAACCAAGCATATATCTATATTGAAAAGTTGTTTCCCTGTCTAAAATAAGATTTTACTCACCGGTAAATCTATTTCTCGTAGTCCGTAGTGGATGCTGGGAACTCCGTACGGACCATGGGGAATAGCGGCTCCGCAGGAGACTGGGCACAACTAAAGAAAGATTTAGGACTACCTGGTGTGCACTGGCTCCTCCCACTATGACCCTCCTCCAGACCTCAGTTAGGATACTGTGCCCGGAAGAGCTGACACAATAAGGAAGGATTTTGAATCCCGGGTAAGACTCATACCAGCCACGCCAATCACACCGTATAACTCGTGATGCTATACCCAGTTAACAGTATGAATAACAACTGAGCCTCACCAACAGATGGCTCATAACAATAACCCTTTAGTTAAGCAATAACTATATACAAGTTTTGCAGACAATCCGCACTTGGGATGGGCGCCCAGCATCCACTACGGACTACAAGAAATAGATTTACCGGTGAGTAAAATCTTATTTTCTCTGACGTCCTAGTGGATGCTGGGAACTCCGTAAGGACCATGGGGATTATACCAAAGCTCCCAAACGGGCGGGAGAGTGCGGATGACTCTGCAGCCCCGAATGAGCAAACTCAAGGTCCTCCTTAGCCAGGGTATCAAACTTGTAGAATCTTGCAAAACTGTTTGAAACCGACCAAGTAGCAGCTCGGCAAAGTTGTAAAGCCGAGACCCCTCGGGCAACCGCCCAAGAAGAGCCCACTTTCCTCGTGGAATGGGCCTTTACAGATTTAGGATGCGGCAGTCCAGCCGCAGAATGTGCAAGTTGAATCGTGCTACAGATCCAGCGAGCAATAGTCTGCTTAGAAGCAGGAGCACCCAGCTTGTTGGGTGCATACAGGATAAATAGCGAGTCAGTTTTTCTGACTCCAGCCGTCCTGGAAACATATATTTTCAGGGCCCTGACTACGTCCAGCAACTTGGAGTCCTCCAAGTCCCGAGTAGCCGCAGGCACCACAATAGGTTGGTTCACATGAAAAGCTGATACCACCTTAGGAAGGAATTGGGAACGCGTCCTCAATTCTGCCCTATCCACATGAAAAATCAGATAAGAGCTTTTGCATGACAAAGCAGCCAATTCTGATACACGCCTGGCCGACGCCAAGGCCAACAGCATGACCACTTTCCACATGAGGTATTTTAGCTCCACGGTTTTAAGTGGCTCAAACCAATGCGACTTCAGGAAATCCAACACCACGTTGAGATCCCACGGTGCCACTGGAGGCACAAACGGGGGCTGAATATGCAGCACTCCCTTAACAAAAATCTGAACTTAAGGCAGTGAAGCCAGTTCTTTTTGGAAGAAAATGGACAGAGCCGAAATCTGGACCTTAATGGAACCCAATTTTAGGCCCATAGACACTCCTGACTGTAGGAAGTGCAGAAAACGACCCAGTTGAAATTCCTCCGTTGGGGCCTTTCTGGCCTCACACCAAGCAACATATTTTCGCCAAATACGGTGATAATGTGTTACGGTCACATCTTTCCTCGCCTTAATCAGCGTAGGAATGACTTCCTCCAGAATGCCTATTTCCTTTAGGATCCGGTGTTCAACCGCCATGCCGTCAAACGCAGCCGCGGTAAGTCTTGGAACAGACAGGGTCCCTGCTGCAGCAGGTCCTGTCTGAGCGGCAGAGGCCATGGGTCCTCTGAGATCATTTCTTGAAGGTCTGGGTACCAAGATCTTCTTGGCCAATCCGGAACCACGAGTATAGTTCGTACTCCTCTCTTTCTTATTATTCTCAGTACCTTGGGTATGAGAGGCAGAGGAGGGAACACATACACCGACTGGTACACCCACGGTGTTACCAGAGCGTCCACAGCTATCGCCTGAGGGTCCCTTGACCTGGCGCAATATCTTTTTAGCTTTTTGTTGAGGCGGGACGCCATCATGTCCACCTGTGGCCTTTCCCACTGGTGTACAATCATTTGGAAGACTTCTGGATGAAGTCCCCACTCTCCCGGGTGGAGATCGTGCCTGCTGAGGAAGTCTGCTTCCCAGTTGTCCACTCCCGGAATGAACACTGCTGACAGTGCTAACACGTGATTCTCCACCCAACGGAGAATCCTTGTGGCTTCTGCCATCGCCATCATGCTTCTTGTGCCGCCCTGTCGGTTTACATGGGCGACCACCGTGATGTTGTCTGACTGAATCAGTACCGGCTGGTGTTGAAGCAGGGGCCTTGCCTGACTTAGGGCATTGTAAATGGCCCTTAGTTCCAGAATATTTATGTGTAGGGCAGTCTCCTGACTTGACCATAGTCCTTGGAAATTTCTTTCCTGAGTGAATGCCCCCCAGCCTCGAAGGCTGGCATCCGTGGTCACTAGGACCCAGTCCTGTATGCCGAATCTGTGGCCCTCTAGAAGATGAGCACTCTGCAGCCACCACAGTAGAGACACCTTGGCCCTTTGGGACAAGGTTATCAGCCGATGCATCTGAAGATGCGATCCGGACCACTTGTCCAGCAGATCCCACTGAAAGATTCTTGCATGGAACCTGCCGAATGGAATTGCTTCGTAAGAAGCTACCATCTTTCCCAGGACTCGCATGCAGTGATGCACCGACACCTGTTTTGGTTTTAGGAGGTCTCTTACAAGAGATGACAACTCCCTGGCCTTCTCCTCCGGGAGAAACACTTTTTTCTGTTCTGTGTCCAGAACCATCCCCAGGAACAGTAGACGCGTTGTAGGAACCAGCTGCGACTTCGGGATATTCAGGATCCAGCCGTGCTGTTGTAGCACTGTCTGAGCTAGTGCTACTCCGATCAACAACTGTTCCCTGGACCTTGCCTTTATAAGGAGATCGTCCAAGTACGGGATAATTATGACTCCCTTTTTTCGAAGGAGTATCATCATTTCTGCCATTACCTTGGTAAATACCCTCGGTGCCGTGGACAGACCAAACGGCAACGTCTGGAATTGGTAATGACAGTCCTGTACCACAAATCTGAGGTACTCCTGATGAGGAGGGTAAATGGGGACATGCAGGTAAGCATCCTTGATGTCCAGTGATACCATCTAATCCCCCTCGTCCAGGCTCGCAATAACCGCTCTGAGCGATTCCATTTTGAACTTGAACCTTCTTATGTAAGTGTTCAGTGATTTTAGATTTAAAATGGGTCTCACCGAACCGTCCGGTTTCGGTACCACAAACAACGTGGAATAATAACCCCTTCCCTGTTGCAGGAGGGGTACCTTGATTATCACCTGCTGAGAGTACAGCTTGTGAATTGCCTCCAGCACTGCCTCCCTGTCTAGGGGAGTTGTTGGCAAAGCTGATTTGAGGAAACGGCGAGGGGGAGACGTCTCGAATTCCAGCTTGTAACCCTGAGATACCACTTGTAGAATCCAGGGATCTACCTGTGAGCGAGCCCACTGGTCGCTGAAGTTCCGGAGACGGGCCCCCACCGCACCTGGCTCCGCCTGTGGAGCCCCAGCGTCATGCGGTGGACTTAGAGGAAGCGGGAGAGGGCTTTTGCTCCTGGGAACTGGCTGTATGGTGCAGCTTTTTCCCCCTGCCTCTGCCTCTGGGCAGAAAGGACGCGCCTTTAACCCGCTTGCCTTTCTGTGGCCGAAAGGACTGTACCTGATAATACGGTGCTTTCTTTGGCTGTGAGGGAACATGGGGTAAAAATGTCGACTTTCCAGCAGTTGCTGTGGAGACAAGGTCCGAGAGACCCTCCCCAAACGATTCCTCACCTTTGTAAGGCAAAACCTCCATGTGCCTTTTAGAATCTGCATCACCTGTCCATTGCCGGGTCCACAATACCCTCCTGGCAGATATGGACATTGCATTTACTCTAGATGCCAGCCGGCAAATATCCCTCTGGGCATCTCTCATATATAAGAGTGCATCCTTAATATGCTCTATGTTTAGCAATATAGTGTCCCTGTCCAGGGTATCAATGTTATCAGACAGGGAATCTGACCACGCGGCTGCAGCACTGCACATCCATGCTGAAGCAATAGCTGGTCGCAGTATAAAACCTGAGTGTGTATACACAGACTTCAGGATAGCCTCCTGCTTTCTATCTGCAGGCTCCTTTAGGGCGGCCGTATCCGGAGACGGTAGTGCCACCTTTTTTGACAAGCGTGTGAGCGCTTTATCCACCCTAGGGGATGTCTCCCAACGTGACCTATCCTCTGGCGGGAAAGGGTACGCCATTAGTAATCTTTAGAAATCACCAGTTTCTTATCGGGGGAAGCCCACGCTTCATCACACACTTCATTCAACTCATCAGATGGGGGAAAAACCACTGGTTGCTTTTTCTCCCCAAACATAATACCCTTTTTTGTGGTACCTGGGTAAAGATCAGAAATGTGCAACACATCTTTCATTGCCGTAATCATGTAACGGATGGCCCTATTGGAATGTACCGTGGTCTCACCGTCGTCGACACTGGAGTCAGTATCCGTGTCAACGTCTGTATCTGCCATCTGCGGTAGCGGGCGTTTTAGGGCCCCCGATGGCTTTTGAGACGCCTGGGCAGGCACGGGCTGAGAAGCCGGCTGTCCCACATCTGTCATGTCGTCAAACCTTTTGTGTAAGGAGTTGACACTGTCACGTACTTCCTTCCACATATCCATCCACTCAGGTGTCGATCCCGCAGGGGGTGACATCACATTTATCGGCCCCTGCTCCGCCTTCACATAAGCCTCCTCATCAAACATGTCGACACAGCCGTACCGACACACCGCACACACACAGGGAATGCTCTGACTGAGGACAGGACCCCACAAAGCCCTTTGGGGAGACAGAGAGAGAGTATGCCAGCACACACCAGAGCGCTATATAATGCCGGGATTTACACTACTCACAGTGATTTCCCTTATAGCTGCTTATTACACAGAATTGCGCCTAAAATTAGTGCCCCCCTTCTCTTTTTTACCCTTATGTAGTATGAAACTGCAGGGGAGAGCCTGGGAGCGATCCTTCCAGCGGAGCTGTGAGAGGAAATGGCGCCAGTGTGCTGAGGGAGATAGCCCCGCCCCTTTTTCAGCAGACTTCTCCCGCTTTTATTAAATTAATGTGGCAGGGGTATTTTACACATATATAGCCTAGTAAGCTATATTATGTGTGTTTGCCACCTGTAAGGTACTCAAATTGCTGCCCAGGGCGCCCCCCCCCAGCGCCCTGCACCCATAGTGACCGGAGTGTGTGGTGTGCAGTGGGAGCAATGGCGCACAGCTGCAGTGCTGTGCGCTACCTTAATGAAGACAGGAGTCTTCAGCCGCCGATTTTGAGGAAGATCTTCTTGCTTCTGGCTCTGCAAGGGGGACGGCGGCGCGGCTCCGGGACCGGACGATCATGGACGGGCCCAGTGTTCGATCCCTCTGGAGCTAATGGTGTCCAGTAGCCTAAGAAGCCCAAGCTAGCTGCAAGCAGGTAGGTTCGCTTCTCTCCCCTAAGTCCCTCGTAGCAGTGAGTCTGTTGCCAGCAGATCTCACTGAAAATAAAAAACCTAAAATATACTTTCTTTTTCTAGGAGCTCAGGAGAGCCCCTAGTGTGCATCCAGCTCAGCCGGGCACAAAATTCTAACTGAGGTCTGGAGGAGGGTCATAGTGGGAGGAGCCAGTGCACACCAGGTAGTCCTAAAGCTTTCTTTAGTTGTGCCCAGTCTCCTGCGGAGCCGCTATTCCCCATGGTCCTTACGGAGTTCCCAGCATCCACTAGGACGTCAGAGAAAATAATTTTTAAATCATCTATCAGGTTGCTGGCAGTCTAGACCAATCAGATCACTCTGATTGTGTATAAATACCCAGACCACCTTTTGTCCACCATACACCTTGATAAAGGCTCCTGGGGGAACCGAAACGCGTTGGTGAGCTGATCGGGGAGACTGCGGAAGATCAGGTTATTGATTGGACACTGCAGGTCCAGAGACGAACACGACACCAAAGAAATCCGGGCGGTACCCGTGTGACATGACTATGCTTGTTTGGGTGGGCATGAAATGACACCCCTATAAATTTGGTACGCCTGATTAATGGTGGATTTCTTTGCATTATCATCCGTATTTTAAAATTATATTTGTTTTTGGAATAAAAAAAATCGTACTTCACTATATATACCTCCTCTCTTCTGAATTTTGGGTTGACACGGAGCCAGTACCCCTTCAGGAGAGAGACAGATCTTACCAACAAGAAAGGATATGGACGGAGAATAGACTTCCGATTGGAGTTTATGAGGAATTGGGACGCCATAAATTTAAGTAACAGTGACTTATTGGACTTTATAGTGCATATACATATACAATTTTCACCTATATCCAGTGCCAGATTAAGGTCCACATGGGCCTGGAGCTGAAATTTATGAAGGGCCTATTGTGTACTGCAATGGTATGTGTGACTAGCACTGTGGGGAAGTGACTTCTGATGTGGGGTAGTGGTCTGAACCATTAGGTGTGGCTAGCATCATGGAGCGCACTGCTAAAGCCTACCGTCAACCACTTCAATCTCTTTCCCCACTTTGCCTAAATGAAGTATGCACCACTTGTATTGTTGAACAGTAAATATTTTTTTTTTAATGAAAGTACAATGGGACAGTTAAGATGGGTACACACGGAGTGCTATGTCATCTGATCCAGCGGATCTGACCAACATTTTGATCAATTCAGCACATATCGGGCAGCAGTGATAGCAATACGTCTCCTGCTGCAGAAGTGATCCGGGCTGCATCATCGGATCTCTCACCTACCATTGGATGGCTTGTGGCACCCATGGTGCTGCACAAGCCATCTGTCACAGAAGCCAGGAAGTTTCTGTCCAACGATGGAGATCCCTGGCCTCTACCCACCCCTTAAACACAGAGTTCCTACCTTCATCGCAAGACAACGTTTGTATATGCACGTAACGGGTCCTGGGCATGCGCAGATTACTGATAATCGGTACTTTGCACATGATAGCGCACCTCCATCCACATCTGGATGAACCCCCATGTCACGATTAACCAACCATGTCACGATGTAGTACCCCGATGCACATTATGCCATGTCATACTGCTGCCGATATACAGTATGCCACATTGTAATACTAGCGATACACATTACAGTAAGTCACATTGATAAACAGAAGCCACTATATCAACGGATTTGCTGTATCAATCCAAGTTAGAACCCCCCCCCCCACTCAGTTGTGGAACTGCATGTCACAATAGATCTACAGGGCATCAGCCAGATTGCCAGCATTTGGCACACATCTCAGCCACTTGTAGCGGTGTGTATCTGTGTGTGTGTAGGGAGGGCTTGGTGTAGCATATGAGCTTAAAAGCTTTCCCAAGTATGTGCCCCAGAGGGTACCACACTCCTCACGCTTTAAGTCCACAACTGGATTGAGCCATCACCCTAGTCATAGGAATACAGAATTAGATGGCAGATAAGAACCACTTAGTCCATCTAGTCTGCCCATGTACACAAGAACACTAAACTTAGTTTTTGTCTGGAGCCATTTAACCTACCCAAATATTTTTGGGGTGGAAGGAAACCAACCCAAGTATGGGGATAATATACAAACTCCACACAGAGCCATAGGGGATATCCAATTAGCCCCAGTTTTTTACCGGGGCTAATTGTCCCGCCGGGGGCTATCTCATTAGCCCCGATAAGCTGCAGCACGCGCCGGCTTATCAGGGATTTTGTTTCGCCTGCCTCCGACAGGCGAAGCAGAATCCCCGGAAACAGCCCCGTTTTCGTCCGAAAATGGGGCTGTTTGACGCGAAAACACGCAGGTTTCACTGAACCTGTGTGTTTTCGGGAGAAAAGATTTTTTTTTATACGCGAATTAACAGGATAGCCTGTAAAAAGATAATAATCTGTGAAACATCGGAAAAAAAGTCAGATAAACGGGCGAAAACGGACCCGATGTTTTAACGGGGATAATAGGATATCCCCCATAGTGGGAATGGAACCCATGACCTCAGGGTAGATGCTAGAATCAAGTGGGCTAAGGGACCTTTTCCGTCTGGGGGAGGAGTCACGACACAAGGGGGAGGAGCTAGGCCAGCGGGATAGTTCCTCTACTATTCACGCCACCAACTATTACCTTTAGTAATCAGGTGGCGAGCGAAGCGGAGCGAGCCACCGAGCCCGAAGCGTGGCGAGCGTACTTTTCGGGTACCCTGTTCGGCCGTAGCTCCTCCCCCTGGTGACGTGTCTCCTCCCCTAGGTACGTCACAAGGTCCCTTCTGCCACTCCGATATAGACTCAACCATGACCTCAATCCGTTCTGGTACTTGAAGCTGCTTTTATACTGTGGTAAGCCAGCTAATGCTGCTTCTCTGCAGCAGCACTCGTGCCTTGATGGGGAGGGGGGGGGGGGGGTAGAAGCAGCTGGATAATGTCACAGTAGGACTGAAGCTGGGAGGCGACAGCCAAGCCAAGGTCTGGCGAATGGATGGGGACTGACACAGCCAGTCAGAACATATTGGCCCCGTTCATTAGGACCCCTCATTTTAAAAAATCAATTTGCTACCCATCTACATATTGTGTAAAAGTAAAGAGTAAACAGCTATACAGTAAGTGGATAAACCATAGGCTCAACACTAGTTTTGGTGGGACCATGCAGCTTTGTACAGGGCTCATGCACCAGAATGAACTATAGCTGTCCTATAAAAGACCAGTGGGACGGCCAGCATACTGTAGGTAAGAATCAATCAAGCTAATACCCCTCTCAGACTGGCAGCAATAACGCGGGTTATTGCATGTGAATGTGCAGCAACCCGGTTTGCGGTACAGTCTAAAAGTGGCCAGTTGAAATAATCTGAGTCAAGTGACTCAGTATTTCAATTTGGGTAGCGAGCAGTGTTGAACATGGGTTCAACACCGCTCACGGGGGGTAATTCCAAGTTGATCGCAGCAGGAAATTTTTTAGCAGTTGGGCAAAACCATGTGCTCTGCAGGGGGGGGCAGATATAACATGTGCAGAGAGAGTTAGATTTGGGTGTGGTGAGTTCAATCTGCAATCTAATTTGCAGTGTAAAAATAAAGCAGCCAGTATTTACCCTGCACAGAAACAAAATAACCCACCCATATCTAACTCTCTCTGCACATGTTATATCTGCCCCCCCTGCAGTGCACATGGTTTTGCTCAACTGCTAATAAATTTCCTGCTGCGATCAACTTGGAATTACCCCCACGGTGCGGTGTGAACAGGTAAGGTGGGTCGATGTGACATGGACCCGTTCACACCAAAGGAAAAGGCGGTGCCTGGAGATCATCTGATCTCCATATGACGTCACCAACCCAGCAGTAAGCCGGGTCTGGCCGCCTGCCTGAAAGGGCTCACACCAAGTCGTACCAGAGAAGGACTTGTGTACAAACCCCGGGTGCGACTCGGCATTTGCTGTCTGAAAGCAGTAGTACAGTGCTGAAGACTCTCACAGTGACTTTTTCATGCTGGCGCCATATGAGTCACAACGTATCACTGGGCTCTATCCCAGAAGTGATGTGACATCATCAAGTGTTTCTTACAGCAGCCACTCAAAATGCAATGTTCATAAAAGCCTGCTCCATTAGAAAATGACATCATCATGGCCCCACCCCCCTTTACAATGCTGGAAATCTCTGCATTGTAAAGCAGGTGGTGGGGCCATGATGACACGTTCACACTATCGTGCCCTCATGCTGTCCACTTCTGCTGCTCAATGCACCTTGCCTCAATGACCTGGCTGGCTGGCACCAGTAGTCGCCAGTATGCACTGACCTGTGAATAGGTTCTTTGGGAATGCGTGTAACCTTAATGTCATCTCACTTTCCTCCTGCTACAGGCCACTGTGGCTCTTCAAGCAGCTGCAGTACTTAGCAGTATTCCAGCACCACTTGCTATAGGGTGAAGGGGCGGTGCTTCGGGTAGTTGGGGGCGGGGCTTTGAGAACCCGTTGTGATGGGCGGTGCTTTGGGCAGTAGTGACTGATACAGGGCTTTCTGCAGACAAAACTAATGGGTGGGGCTTCAGGTGGCTGGGGGCGGAGCTTCGAGTGGTTGTGGAGGAGCTTCGGGCGGCTATGACAGGGCTTAGCAGCCAGAGTGGGCAGAGCTTTGGCAGTGCAGGGGAAATGGGTGAGTCAGCTGGGGACGGGGTTTTGAGAAGGCAAAGTTAGTGTGCACTGTGCAGGCCGTCTGTCTGACAACCTCGGGTAAATGTTTGCTTTTCCTTTCGGTCACTCGATGTGCAGCTTTGAATGGCCATGGGTGAATGGGCTGACGTTCTTTTGATAGCTGCTGGTGGTGATAGGAAACAAATTCCTGTCAACACTGCAGGGATCTCTCTGGGCCTATTTTCACTGGGGGCCTGGAGCTGCAGCTCCACCCGCCCCATTGTTAATCCGGCCCTGCCTATATCTAAGAGGGTGCAAACAGCTGGTAATATTGTATACTGTGCTGTGGACTTTTAAGGTGGTACGGACCATCTTGGCATCCGTTGCTGCATCTTGGAGTTGGAGTGGTGAAGTAATAGTGATTTATTGGACTTTATAGTGCATAGACACATATACAATTTCTACCTATATCTAAGAAGGTGCGCACAGCTGCAAATATCGTATACTGAATTCAGTTTTTTTGTTGGTATGGCAGAAATCAGACCACGATCTTTGGGCTGCTGATTTGGCAGCCATAAGCTGTGTGACTGGTGCCGTTGGTGTTCACTTGGGCGTCTGTGTTCACTGTAGGTTCACTGGGCGTTTGTGTACACTATTAGCGTCTGGATCCACTCAGCGTTCACTAACGTACTGATCGATACTGGAGGCGGGGTGAAGTCTCCCTGTATCCCACTCTCCTGAGCCGGATGATACAGCACTAAGTCTCTACCTACCATTAAGTATGAGTTGTTGGAAAAGTGCCTGATGCATATAAGTCTGTAAACTATTGCTGCTGTTTCTTTCGCTGCGACTGAATACTTTTAAAGTCCTATAAAGGAACCGATGAACTAAAATGTATGCTTGCAAGAACTCTAGCAGGTAAAATGGGGGAATTGGAATTGCTAGCGTCAAAAGCTGAGTATGACATTATAGGTATTACGGAAACATGGTGGGACGACTCTCACGACTGGGTTGCTATTCTCTTTTCAGGAGGGACAGGGCTAACAAAAGAGGAGTAGGTGTATGCCTTTATGTTAAACCATCACTTAAACCATACCTAAAAGGAGGTTATCTATGAGGAGACTGGCGATAATGTGGAGTCACTATGGGTTGAAATCTCAAGTGGGGGAATTGATGCAAAAAAAAAAGTCATAGGCACGTGCTACAAACAGACGGATATTAGCATACATGAGGAAGAACAACTATTGCAGCAAATCAAAACAGCTGTGGGATTGGGGGACATCCTTGTGATTGGGGATTTTAATTACCCAGATATAAACTGGAGTAACGATTCATGTGGGGCAGCAGGATCTTAAATATGTTTAGGGATCACTACTTGTCTCAAGTAGTCGAGGACCCAACTAGGGGTAAAACTACCCTGGATCTAGTAATTACTAATAATGTGGACATTATATCAAACACTAAAGTTGGGGAGACTTTGGGTAACAGTGATCACTATATGATCACATTCGACATCAGTTTCAGGAAACATAGCTACAGGGGTTCCACCAAAACTTTTAACTTTAGGAAGGCTAATTTCAGTATGCTTAGATGTGCACTTAACGACATAGAGTGGGAGGTTCTGTTTAATAACAAGAACACTTCGGAAATGTGGGATGTTTTAAAAGGGTTGCTGGATAGCAATATTCATAACTTTATTCCCATGGGCAGTAAACGCAGGAGTATTAAACTCAAACCGATGTGGCTTAACAAGAAGGTTAAGGCAGAAATGGATAAAAAAAAGCGAGCTTTCAAAGCATTTAAATCTAATGGAAAGGAGGAGTCTTTCAAGTATTACAAGGAGTGTAATAAGAAATGCAAAAAAGCAATAAGAGCAGCTAAAATGGAAAATGAAAATCAAATTGCTATAGAGAGTAAAACCAATCCTAAAAAGTTTTTTAAATACATAAACGGTAAAAGGTTAACAAAGGAGAATATAGGTCCATTAAAAGATGAATTAGGAGAATTGATAAATGATGACGAAATAAAAGCGGAAATACTGAACAAATTTTTTTCATCAGTATTCACCAGTGAAGAACTGATGGCGGGAGTAGAGCATAACAATTGTGACAGTAATGATTCATGGTTAGATAATTGTTTAAGCGAAGAAGTAGTCTGGGAGAGACTAAGCAAAATTAAGATTAATAAATCACCTGGTCCTGATGGACTTCACCCGAGGGTTCTTATGAAGCTTAGTTCACAACTAGCACGACCCCTATACTTGATTTTCAATAGTTCAATTAGATCAGGCATGGTACCGAAGGATTAGCATATAGCTGAGGTAGTGCCATTATTTAAAAAGGGATCCAAAAATCTTCAGGGAAACTACAGACCAATTAGATTAACATCTATAGTGGGGAAAATATTGGAAGGAATTCTAAGGGACGGCATACAGGAGTATCTACAGTCCGCTAGGATTATTAGCAAGAACCAGCATGGGTTTGTGAGGGACAGGTCATGTCAGACTAACTTAATTAGCTTCTACGAGGAAGTGAGCAATAATCTTGATCTAGGAAAAGCAGTGGATGTGGTCTTCCTAGATTTTGCAAAAGCCTTCGATACATTTCCTCACAGGAGACTGATGATCAAATTAAAGGAGCTTGGCCTAGGAAAAACTATTTGCACATGGATAAGCAGCTGTCTGGATAGCAGGGTACAGTGAGTAGTGGTCAACGGGAAGTCCTCAACCTGGTCCCCAGTAGTCAGCGGAATACCACAAGGGTCCGTACTCGGACCACTACTGTTTAACATATTTATCAATGACCTAGAAATAGGCCTGGAAAGCACAGTGTCAATCTTTGCAGATGATACTAAACTGTGTAAGGTAATTAATTCTGAATTGGATGTGGGGTCCTTGCAGAATGATCTATCTAAACTTGAACTCTGGGCGTCTAAATGGAAAATGAGGTTCAATACAGACAAATGCAAGGTTATGCATTTTGGGACTAAAAACAAACTTGCATCCTACATATTAAATGGGGAACGCCTAGGGGAAACAGAGTTGGAAAAAGATTTGGGGGTATTCATTGATAATAGGCTTAATAACCGTACACAATGTCAAAACGCAGTAAAGAAGGCAAGTAAGGTGCTAGCGTGCATAAAAAAGGGAATTGAGACAAGGGACTCGGATGTAATCATGCCGCTGTATAAGGCATTGGTACGTCCGCACCTGGAATATTGTGTTCAGTTTTGGGCACCACTGTATAAAAAAGACATCAGTGAACTCGAAAGTGTTCAAAGGCGAGCTACTAAATTGATTAAAGGCCTAGAAGGACTGGACTATAAGGAAAGACTTACTAGGCTGAATATGTATACACTAGAAAAGAGGCGCCTAAGAGGAGATATTATTAATATCTTCAAATATGTAAAGGGACATCACAAAGAGTTATCAGAGGAATTATTTATTAAAAGAACACAGTTTAGGACACGTGGGCACTCGCTGCGACTGGAGGAGAGAAAGTTACGAACGCAACGGAGGAAAGGGTTCTTCACTGTTAGGGCAATCAGGATGTGGAATTCCCTGCCAGGGAAGGTGGTAATGGCGGACTCTGTAATTGGACCTAAAAAAGGAATGGATAAATTTCTGAATGAAAAAGCTATCCAAGGTTATAATACTTCAAATATCAACGTGGTTAATCTGGGGATAACATGAGTTATAGTGGCTAACTAGTCATAAAACATTATTCAGCAAGTATGTAGAATCATCACAACTTAAAACAGGTTGATCACGATGGGCAATTTGCCTCTATTCAACCTCAAATACTATGTTACTATGTTACTATATAAGGTAATGCAGTAATATGTTTCTCCTACATACTTGAAATGTACCTGTAGTTGAATATGTGCTCATATTGCTTATTATACTAATGTATAACCTGTGACTGATTGCTAGTGTGATGGCTGACTTTACTATTTCTGTCAGTTTCTGTGTATTCCGATCCTCAATGCTGACGCAAAGCAGGGAGGGATCAGATTGTATGTCACTTTAACAAGCTTTAAAGTGATTTCAGTCACAAATTGTGTAGTTAACACTGTACAGGTGTGTGATTTGTTTATCATGTCTAAGAGAGGTAAGGGTGAAGAGGATACACTCTCCACAGCATCACCAACACTCATTTCATATTTGTCTTGCAAAGCTGGGTTAACCTCTCAGGTGTGCTTCAAAATGGATTATGTGCAAACTGTTATAGCTTTCACCAAAGCTTCCTGAATATTCAAAGGCAGGCACGGGTTCTATGTTGAACCCCCATGGGCTACTTTTGCACAGACATTATCCAGTATAGCTGAACGGATAATGCCAACGCCTATGCCAGGGATAGGTTACCCTAAAACCCTTACATGCAACATTCCCGCTGGGGTTTATCACATCCAGTACAGGAATCTGCAGCCTTTCAACAAAAACAGGCTGAAAGGCCGGAGGAAAGTAAATCACATAGACATGAAACAACATCTTCACAGTATACACGTTTCAGATGGGGACTTGTCGGAGGATGAGGACTCGTCACACTCCGGGTCTGCATGCAGAGACGAGGATGATAGTCTCAGCTCAGTGGACATACCTGAGCTAATCAGTGCTATGAAAACCAGTCTATCCTTACAGGAAGCAGCAGAGCCTTTGTTAAAATCTAAGGCACCTGTGTTTAAACGTCCCAAAACAGTCAGGACTAAATTTCCTGGGTAAGAACAGCTGACGGAAATTATGCAGGAGGCTTGGGTAACACCCAGTAAGAAGTTTAGAATTCCAAAGAAATGGAATTCACATTATCCTCTTCCAGCTGGGGACTGTTTAAAAAGGGAGGTGGCTTCCAAAGTAGATATGCATGTAATTTGATTGGTGCGAAAATCTACATTACCTCTGCCTTCAACATCATTAAATGATGTCACGGCGCAATCGTAAGACCAGCCATGGCTTCAGCCTGGATGGCAAAAGCAGTGGCAGCCTGGGCTGATGCTTTGGAGGATGATCTTTCATTAGCATCTAGAAAGCAAAAATCCCATATAGCACATATTAAACAGGCGGCTATTTTTAAGGAAGAAGCAGCCTTGGATATGGGTACAATTGCCTCTCAAGCATCAGCCTCAGCAGTAGCAATTTGCATAGCGGTTTGGCTACGTACATGGAAAGCTGACTTTCACAGTATTTTGGAGTCAGAAGCAGACTCCAAGAAAGTGAAGTTTCCTTACACACACAAATCCAAGCCTTCCACGCACAAATCCAAGCTTAGATTTCCAGCTTTTCAGCCCTTTTGGACTCAAGGAAAAGCAAAAGGAAAGGGTTATGGCAAACAGTCTCAATCTGACAAGTCTAGTAAGACTAAAAAGCATTGGGCTACCAGAGGGCCGTCTTCCAAGCCAGAAGATAATCCATCAACCTGATGGTGCGGGCCTCCACCTTGGGCATCCCAGGGTGAGAGGCCGACTTCTTCATTTTGCACAGATCTGGCAGCAGTCCACCACAGATGCCTGGGTGCAATAAGCGGTATCTCACGGTTATGCATTTGCCTTCAAGAAACACCCTCCTCAAAAGGTTTTTGTGTACCAGCCCATCTTCAACAGAAACAAAGGCCAGGGCTTTGCAAGAGGCAGGTCAGAAATTGCTGCAGTCAGAAGTGATAATTCCAGTTCCTCCTGCGCAATGCGGACAAAGTTTTTATTTCAACCTGTTTCTAGTCCAGGAGTCAAATGGGTTGTTCAGGCCTATACTCAATCTCAAGTACATTTGGGTGCCTCATTTTCCTATGGAGACTTTATGTTCCATTATTTTGGCCATGGAGACGGAGGATTTTATGGTATCCCTGGATATCCAGGATGCTTACCTACATGTTCCTATAGCACTGTCCCATCAGTGTTATCTCAGGTTTGCTATCCTCCAGCAACATTTTAGTTTCAGGCCCTACCATTTGGACTGGCCACAGCTCCCAGAGTGTTCACCAAAATTATGGTGGTAATGGCGACTTATCTCCATCAGCAGGGGATAAGGATTTTTCCATACCTCAACGATTTTTAATCCTGGCACAATCTCAGGAATTGCTTCAGTGTCATCTGCAACAGACAATAGCTTGTTTGTAGAGACACGGTTGGCTCATAAATTGAGCAAAGTCGTCCCTGGTTCCATCACAACGGTTGACTCTGTCGAAGTCAAAAATATTACATAGAGAGAACATACAGACTCCACACATTATTGAGTCACTACGCTTGCAAATACGCGCAGCGAGCACAGCAATATATGGTAACATACGCATTTACACGGACATGCCACAGAGATGGATTCGACACATATTTCATACAGCACATAATTATAATAATATCAAGCGCCAGACATCATAATAATTTAAAATTATAAAATGGAGTAACGTCATGTATGTGTATTATTGAAGCAGAGCAACATAGACATGTCGTGTTTGGTATTACAGTAACCAGAATAATGTGTAGATTAATTTGACACTTGTTATTAAGTTGTAGGACATTGCTATGAGTAGTTATGATTAAATGTATGAAAGCTAAAGTCACTCTTATTAGAACAATGGACATTCCAAGCAGGTGGTGGACAGGAAACTCAGGCCAGCCCTTTTGATGTCTTCAAGGCTGAACCTGGTTTGCATATGAATTGACCAGTGACTCCTCATGAATGAGAAAGTTCCCTCCCTTAGACTAGATGTGTGCACTCCCCCAAACTAGATAGCACATTGCTGATCAGACACACAGGAGTTGCTGTTTTGTCCCAGATGATGATGGAGGTGCTGCCAGACCAGTGCCTACATGATTTTACAGAGAGAGAGAGAGTGATATGGAGGGAAGACTTTATATGAGAAACATATGGTGATGTATTTGCTGGCCTGTAACTGTATGTATTTGATTTAGTTTGTATTAACTGCTTACTGTATAAATTGTAACCATGTAACTATATGTATACTGTACATTGTGATATATTGAATACATATCCTTTTAATAACAAATATATATATCAATGAGCTTTGGAACTCAGATAATGTGTGGGTGTATTGTTTTCTCTTAAGGGATGTAGTGTTTTGCGACGTACAGCACACTTTTATCGTATATGGTACTAAGATGCACCTAGAGTCCGCAGTATAAATTAGAGCGGGCATTTTAAATATTTGTTAGAAAGCAATTTGGTATTTACAACTCACTTGGGGGCTGTGTTGGATTCAAGTCTTCAGAGAGTTATTTTAACTCTGAACAAAATATCCAAAATTCAGTTGAGGGTCCAGGAGCTGTTACACAGTCAAAGGGTATCCATTTACGCAGCAATGCGTGTGATGGGGCTGATGGTGTTGACAATCGACATGGTGGAGTATGCTCAATTCCATTCGAGGCCTCTACAACGTCTGATTCTTTCCAAATGGAATGGGTTACACCAGACAATAAAAACACAGACTATGGTCCTTCCTTTGGAAGTAAGGAGGTCATTAGCCTGGTGGCTACAGACTTCCCATCTGGACAAAGGGAGACCCTTTTGGATATCAGATTGGAAAATTCGGACAACAGATGCCAGTCTTCAGGGCTAGGGAGTAGTGTCAGGAAGAAGTTGTTTTTCAAGGGCAGTGGACCAAGGAAGAAAGTTGTCTGCCAATAAATATATTGGAACTCCAGGCCATATATATGGCACTCATTCAGGCAAAGGACATCCTTCAGGGGAAACAAGTTCAACTTTGCTCGGACAATGCAGTGGCAGTAGCGTACCTCAATCATCAGGGAGGAACTTACAGCCAAAAAGCAATGAAGGAGGTAAGCCGCACGTTAAGGTGGGCAGAACTTCATCATCCAGCCTTGTCCGCAGTGTTCATTCCAGGAGTCCTAAACTGGGAAGCAGATTTTCTCAGTCGACATGCCATTTATGCACCCCGAGGTCTTCCAGACTCTGTTAGACAAGTAGGGGTTACCGGAGATAGATCTCATGGCGTACCGTCAGAACAACAAAGTTCCTGCATACATGTCAAGAACCAAGGATCCCAGAGCGACCTTTGTGGATGCCCTGTCAGCAAGATGGGACTTTTATCTGGCCTATGTGTTTCCACTGATCGCCCTCTTGCCCAGGGTTATGCAAAAGGAAAAACAAGGAAAGGGCGCCGTGATACTAATAGCTCCAGTTTGACCCAGAAGACATTGGTACACAGATCTGCAGAGGCTGTTGATGGATGCTCCATTCCTACTCCCTCAACATCCAGATCTACTGGGTCTTTGCTACTACAAGCACCTGGATCGACTATATTTGATGGCGTAGCTCTTGAGACTTCCATCCTGAAAGCAAGAGGATTCTCACAACAGGTAATTCAAACAATGCTCAGAGCAAGGAAACCATCCTCAGCTCGTATTTATCACCGAATATGGCAAGCCTATATTCAATGGTGCAGTGACCGGAAAATTGACCCTAGGTATTTCAGAGTTTCCAGAGTCCTAGCATTCCTTCAGGCAGGAATGGACAAAGGTTTACGGGTGGCTCCCTTGAGAGTGCAGGTGTCACAGCATTGACTGTATGGTTACAAAAGAAAATTGCTAACCTACAGGATGTTCGCACTTTTTTCCAGGGAATGCTTCACATCCAACCTCCTTTTGTTCCTCCTGCAGTGCCTTGGGTTTTAAGTTTAGTCTTAAAGTTGCTTCAAGTTGCCCCATTTGAACCACTAAACAAAGAGAATCATAAATGGCTTACAGCTAAACCTCTCTTTCTACTGGCTATTGCTTCAGCTAGAAGAGTTTCAGATTTAGGGGCATTGTTATGCTGTCCTCCTTTTCTGATTTTTCATCCAGATAGTGTGGTTCTCAGAAGCAAATCTGGTTATCTTCCTAAGGTGGTGTCTAAATTCCACCTTAATGAAGAAATTGTATTCCCGGCCTTCCAAGGGCCGGACCTTTCTGCGGGAGATGCATCATTGGACGTAATCCATGCCTAAAGGATCTTCGTGGATCGTACCAGTGCCATCAGAAAGACAGACACTCTCTTCGTTCTCTACAGATTTCACAAGAGAGGATGGCCTGCTGACAAGCAGACACTGGCGAGGTGGCTTCGACTGACGATTTCAGAAGCATATTCTCAAGCTAATCTCCCTATTATGGCTAATGTCTCTGCTCACTCTACTCGTGAGGTAGGTCCCTCATGGGCAGCACAACATGGTGATTCAGCTGAACAGATATGTAAGGCATCACATAATCTTCCATTAACACATTCATTAGACATTATGCCTTTGATACCTTTGCCTCTCAGGACGCTGAGTTCGGGCGAAGGATTCTCCTGTCCAATCAGGAGCGTCCCCACCACTAAATATGCTTTGGGACATCCCAATGTTTATCCTGTGGATAACCTGTGGACCCTGCAGGAGAAACATGTAGTTATGGTAGACTTACCATCAATAACTCTATTTCTCCTAAGTCCACAGTATCCACAGGGATCCCACCCTGACGCACCTGAATTGAGGATCCTTTCACCTACTAACCTCTTCCTTCTTGTACGGAAGGGTGTGCATGTGTGTTCTTTTCACCTGATTAGGGCGATTAGGGCTATGATGCTCTTGCCTAGAGCTTTGGAAAAAACTGAATTACCTGAGCCAGGAGGTGGGAATATAGGGGACTAGTCCGTTGCATTCTGGGAGACCAAAAGCTATGATTGTTGGTGCCAATCCACTGACTCTACCTCATATCCCAATGTTTATCCTGTGGATACTGTGGACTTAGGAGAAATAGAGTTATCGACGCTAAGTCTATCATAACAACATATTTTGCAATCAACCTTGAATTAGGCCCAAAATGTCAATCAAGAAATGTAAAGTGCTAGTGCTGGTACATTCAGACCCACTATAATAGTATTAATAGAAAGCACCACACGTTTAAGCAAAATTCATTTGGACGTAGGGAGTGTGGATTTAGTGGGCATTTCTGGGTTGTAACAGGGGTGACTAGGTAGACTCGAGCAAAACCGTTCAAAGGACTGTTTACAGTGGGCCTAATTCATATTTGCACAAAATGCTGATGTTCATGCAATGGAGCGATTATCGTCAGACTGCGCATGTGATTGCAATCACACTGAACACGCACCAAGGTGCAACTGAGAACTTTATTGTAGAGTGATTTACAGGAAGGCCGTTTTCAGGGCGAGCATATGCCATCAGCTGCGATCATGTACATAGAGAAACATGGCTTCAGCACTGCTACTGCCGCAGCCAGTCTGTAAAGCCATAGGGCTACCCTAGCAGTCAATGTTAGTTATTGTTGCGAATGTGTATGCAGTTGCTATGGACTTTGTAATGGCTCTGATGGGAGTCTTCTTTTCAGGGTGACAGCCTCACTTGCGATGATTAGCTATTCCGTAGTCTAAAGATTTGCAGCTGTGTAGGCAAGTGCATACAAACATGAATTAGGCCCACAGTACGCCACGTTCAGACAGAGAAACTGTTACTGCCATTTGGCTGATGCAAGTTTTGATGGTGTGTAGGATGGTGCAGATTTGCAAGACACTGCAATTGTGCATCTCAGTTTGTGACTGCATGTGACTCTGAATCAGGCCCATTGGATGAAAAGATCTATTTTGACATACTGTCTGCATTCCCTAATATCTTCATTCATGGAATTGGTTTGTGGAATAGCCCTTATGTCCTGCACAATCATAAACCATGCACCAAAAATTGTCTACAATCTGTGCATCCGCATTTGAGGTTGATTCAGAGATGCACATAAACACTGGCGTATCTATAATGGGTGCAGTGTGTGCGGTGCACACGGGCCCCTGGGTCCAGAGGGGGCCCACACCGCACACACTACACCCATTTCTTCTATACTTACCTTTCCGGCGTCCATCGGCGACTGTGTGTGGGCCCCCTGCTCTCCTGTAGCTGTCACCGCCGCTTTGTGAGATTGCAGAGGCCAGTGTCTGCGTATTCCGACACAGATTTACTTGTTTCGGCAGAAGAGATGAGGCGGCATTCTAAATAACCTTAGGGTTACTCAGATGGTCAATGCTGCAACCGATTGTCGTGATGGTGATCCGATGCTTCATCTTTGGACACAGCACTCATATCTACAGTGCTGGCAGTGGATGTCTCTTGGCTCCAGACGCCTCCTTCAGCATTAGCATATTGTCGCACAGCAGCTGCAGCTCTGCTTTTACCGTCCATGTCTGAATTAGCCCTTGGTCTATTAGCAAGGGAAAGCACAATGGGGGTAATTCCGACCCGATCGCTCGTCGTTCAGTAGCGATCGCCTCTGCCTGATTGACAGGCAGAGGCAGTCCCAGGGCGGGAGGGGGCTGGACAGTGGCGTTAAGCCGCTGTTTAGGGGGCGTAGTTTGGGGGGCGGGCCGCGGCGGCTGCGTGACGTCTGACGCAGCCGCTGCGGCCAGTGGCTGCGACGATCAACTCACGGCTAGCCGCAGGAGCTGCGCTGGGAGTTACTCCACAAATACAAAAGCATCGCCGCTGTGCAATGCTTTTGTATTTGTGCGGGGGGAGGCCGGACTGACATGCGGGGCGAACTAGCCCTGTGCTGGGCGTCCCCCCGCATGTCAGGGAAGATGATCGTAGCTGTGCTAAATTTAGCACAGCTACTATCAACTCGGAATGACCCCCCAATGAATACTCTTTGGTCCAAATAAGCTGTGACATGACAGAGTATGCCAATCAGGACATTCTGCGGCTGAGATCACTAAAAAGCAATAGCAATTTCACAATTAAACTTATTAAAACAACTCAAGTTAACAATAAACCATCTACAGTAGGTGCATTTCATTTGAGGAATCACATTTCTATGCGCACATAAATCAATTTCATTTAAATTTTAAATATGTACAAATGTAACAAATGAAAAAAGATAACTTAAGACATAGATGTGGCTCCAGCAAACAGTATTTTAGAAAGAAAAAAGGAGAGTTATGGTAGACTTACCATGGTTAACTCTCTATCTGCGAGGTAAATTGGGTTCCACAGGGAAACATCGGGGTGTACAGTGGATCTTGAACTGTACGGCAATGACCTTGGTGAAGATCCGAGGAGCCATAGCCAGTCCAAATGGCTGAGACTGGAACTGATCGTGGATGTTGCTAATAGCAAACTGCAGATACTGCTGATGCGACATGGCAATAGGTATATGCAGCTACGCGTCCGGGTTCCATCGCCAGTACAATTGAGCGCAGTGTTTCCATACAGAACTTGGACACTCTCACAAACTTGTTCAATGATTTGAGGTTGAGTATAGGCCAGAAAGACCCATTGGGTTTCGGAACTAGAAACAGGGTCGAGAAGTAACCTCTGCATCTCTGGGACAAAGGAACCGGCACTACCACTCCTGTATTCAGGAGAGAACTCACAAGCTTTTGCAGAGCTTGCGCCTTTAACGGATCTGAAGGGATAATGTTGGTGAAGCACTGGCGAGGGGGACGTCTCTTGAAGGAGACTGCGTACTCATGTGAGACAACTTCCCGCACCCATGCATCTGAAGTGGTCTTTAGCCAGACCTGGGTGAACTGCAGAAGTTGACCTCACACCCTGGGGTTTCCCCGGAGGGGGAGGCCTGCACCGTCATGCGGCAGGCTTGTCTTGATTAGAAGCTGGCTGACGGGCCGCCCAGGACTGCTTTACCTTGGGCTTAGTGGTTTTGGGAGCACAAGATTGTCTCGGGTATGTCTGACCATTTGCTTTCCCTTGAGGCTGAAAGGAACGAAAAGTAGTAGTAGTAGGTCCACCTTCCATGACCTCAACCACAGAATACAGCGAGCCAAGACAGACGTAGTCGACGCCTTGGCTGCCAACACACCCGCCTTAGAGGGCACCTCCTGAATGTAATAGGCGGCGGTGGTAATGTGAGACAGGTATTGTCTGGCATTGTCAGATATATCCTCGGGCAGCTCTTCCTCTAATGCCTGAACCCATGCTTCAATTCCTTTTGCAGCCCAAGAGGCCGCAATAGTGGGTCTATGTACAGCACCCGTAAGGGAGTAAATACTGTAGATTTCAGGCATCCCTCCACACACTCATCTGTCGGTTCATTCAGTGACGTGACAGTGGTGACAGGCAGAGTGGACAACACCACTAGGCGGGTGACATGAGAATCCACCGGCGGTGGAGTCTCCCACTTGTTACATAACTCTGCAGGGAGAGGATAGCAAGCCAAGGCCCATTTAGACAGAGAGAATTTCTTCCCTGGATTAGACCAGGGCTCCTGCCTGATGTCCACCAAATGGTCATAATGGGGTAATAGATTTTTAACCACCTTCTGCCGTTTAAACATATCTTAGCCACAGTAGTGGAATCCACATCATCAGTGATTTGTAGGATCTGCTTAATAGCAACCACTCATTGTAAGGGCTTGTATTTTAAAGTGTTGCTTGGATTTGTAAGTGTATGTGAGTTGGTAACAGCAAAAGCAGGAGCTGGAAGCCGAGTGAAAAGGAGGTGCAGTGAGCTGGAACAACTGCAACTGCTAAGTGGAGTATCGGTGCCGCAGGAGAGGTCCCACTCAGAGGGGGCACTGGAGTACTATGGCTGCATAAAAGTGAAGGACCAAGAACCGCACAAAGATAGATAAGTATAAGCCAGCTTAATTCTTGTATAAGTGAGATTGTTTGTCTTCTACTTTTTCTTTTTGCTTCTTTTTCTTTGAGAGTAACAGGGAGTTAGACCTTACAAACAATATGGGAGGGGCTGTGATTGGGGACCTCACTCAGTGCATGTCGTGCAAGATGTATGCACACCTGGAGCTACCGGCCCAGTGTGATTACATCTGCACGAGGTGTGTGCGAACGGTTGCCCTGGAAGCCCAGGTAACTGATCTAGAGCAAACCGTTACGCGACTGAGGGAGATTCACAATCTCGAGCGAAGTTTAGACAGAATGGTGGAGGAGTTGCCGGAGGGGTCACTGGTAGAAGAGGATGATGATCAGGTAGCCAGCTGGGTCACAGTTAGAGGGAAGAAAAAGAGGGGGAGGCTCGACATCTCCGAACTATCAAACCCGAACAAATTTGCCCGACTGGACAAGGAATCGGAGGATGATAGTGAAGAAATGACGGTGCCGGAGGAGACTGCTCCCTCAAGCATCCAGAGGAGCGGTCCCTCTGGCACAGTTGGGATAAAAGATAGTGAGGTACCTAGTCAGATGGTGGTGGTAGGGGATTCTATCATCAGGAAGGCAGATAGGGCAATCTCTACCGGGACCGTGATCGCCGTACAGTCTGTTGTCTCCCGGGTGCTCGGGTACGGCACATCGCGGACCGGGTAGATAGATTATTGGGAGGGGCTGGGAAAGACACGGCGGTCTTGGTGCACGTTGGCACCAATGACAAAGTTAGCGGAAGGTGGGATGTCCTTAAGAAAGACTATAGGGACTTAGGAAAGAAACTTAAGGCAAGGACATCTAAGGTAATATTCTCCGAAATATTACCCGTGCCACGCGCTAGTCCAGGGAGGCAGAGGGAGATTAGGGAGGTAAATGTGTGGCTTAGGGATTGGTGCAGGAAAGAGGGGTTTGTGTTCCTGGAACACTGGGTGGACTTCTCAGTCAGGCGCCATCTCTTTTGTCGTGACGGATTGCACCTGACTGAGGAGAGGGCAGCGGGTCTGGGGGGAAGGATGGTTAGAAGGTTGGAGGAGATTTTAAACTAGGAGCCTGGCGGGAGGGTTTAGTTAGAAACTACGGGTCATGCAGTGAGAATAGTCGGGATGGCGGTAGTAAACGAAATGGGGGAGAAGTTGGGGGGAGGGTAAGAGCAGGCGGTAAGGTTACTAACATGGGTACTAAAAGAGATTTTACCAAAGCACTAACCAATGACGATTACAGGTCATCATTGCTACATAAGGTGAAAGATGTCCCTAACGCAAGGGAAAATACTAATCTTAGTTGTATGTATGTAAACGCTAGAAGCATTACTGGGAAAAAGGGCGAACTAGAAATACTTGCAGCAGGCAAATAGTATGATATTATAGGCATTACTGAAACTTGGTGGGACGAATCTCATGATTGGACAGTCAATCTAGAGGGCTATACACTGTTTAGGAGAGACAGACTAAATAAAAAGGGTGGAGGGGTGTGTCTTTACGTAAAGCCGTTTTTAAAACCTGATATACGGGAAGATATTCAGGATGGGACTGTAGACACTGTCGAGACATTATGGGTAGAAATTGCATGCGGGGAAAAAGGAATAAAAAAGTTAGTATTGGGCGTATGCTATAGGCCACCTGGTATCAACGTATCTGATGAGGAATTGTTACTAAAGCAAATTGAAAGAGCAGCAGGAGTAGGAGACATAGTAGTGATGGGAGATTTTAACTATCCAGAGATAAACTGGAAAAACGATTCATGTGATACTGCTAGGGGCAATATGTTTTTAAACACACTTAATGATAACTACTTAGTTCAACTAATTGAGGAACCAACTAGGTACAATGCAATCTTAGACCTGGTATTAACAAACAATGGGGATTTGGTATCAGGAATTATAGTAGGGGAACCCATAGGAAACAGCGACCACAATATGGTCACATTCAATATCAGTTTTCACAAACAGACCTTTACTGGCTCAACAAGGACTCTAAACTTTAGCAAAGCGAATTTTGAAAAGATGAGGGTATTTTTTAGGAATATTGAATGGGAAGGTTTGTTTTTAGGAAAAAATTCTATGGAGAAATGGGAGGTACTAAAATTCCTGCTAGCTAAAAATACACTCAAATTTATTCTTACGAGCAGCATAAAAAGGAATAAAAATCATAAACCGATGTGGCTTAACAAAAAGATAAAGGAACTCATGGGCAAGAAAAGGCGAGCATTTAAAAAATACAAATCTGACGGGGAAACAGAGTCATTTCAGCACTATAAGGAATGTAATAAAATATGCAAAAAGGAAATAAGAGCGGCTAAAGTAGAAACTGAAAAACTAGTAGCAAAGGAAAGCAAAGCAAATCCCAAAAAAATCTTTAAATACATTAATAGCAAGAGATTAAAGAAGGAGAGTATAGGCCCTTTAAAAGACAAGTTGGGAGTCTTAAGCAAAAATTATAATGACATAGCGGACACACTAAATGAGTTTCTTTCAACAGTATTTACTAGAGAGGACCCAATTCAGGGACTAACACATAATCTCAATAATGAGAATATCCCACTGATAGGTACTTATTTAAGCGAGGAAGTAGTCTGTGACCGATTAATACATTTAAAGATTAATAAGTCACCAGGTCCCGATGGTATTCACCCAAGGGTTCTAATGGAGCTTCACTGTGAACTTGCAAAACCGCTATTTTTGATCTCTAAGGATTCAGTAATATCAGGTATGGTTCCCAAAGACTGGCGTATAGCGGAAGTAGCGCCTATATTCAAAAAGGGAAGTAAAGCTGAACCAGGTAATTATAGACCAGTTAGTCTTACATCTATAGTGGGGAAAGTATTGGAAGGTATTCTAAGAGATAGTATTCAGAAGTTCCATGAAGTCAATAAGGTCATTAAAAGGAATCAACATGGGTTTATGAAGGACAGATCCTGTCAAACCAACTTACTTGGATTTTATGAAACAGTAAGCGCAAACCTAGATCAGGGTAAAGAGGTGGATGTAATCTTTTTAGATTTTGCCAAAGCATTCGACACTGTACCACACATGAGACTTATCTACAAGCTACAAGAATCAGGGCTAGGAAGCACAATATGCACTTGGGTCAAAAACTGGTCAGGTAATAGGGAGCAGCGCGTTGTGGTTAATGGATCTTTTTCAACTTGGACTGAAGTGCTAAGTGGTGTGCCGCAAGGCTCAGTATTAGGACCGCTATTGTTCAATATTTTCATTAACAACCTAACAGAAGGTCTAGAGAGCATGGTGTCAATTTTTGCAGATGATACCAAATTGTGTAAAGTTATATATGCGGAGGGGGATGCTGAGTCGCTTCAGAACGACTTAGTTAAATTAGAAGCTTGGGCAGCGAAATGGAGAATGTGCTTCAATACAGACAAGTGTAAGGTAATGCACTGTGGTAACAAGAACAAAAATAACACCTACCTACTAAATGGGGTAAAATTAGGGGATTCTGTACTGGAAAAGGACTTAGGTGTCCTCATAGATAGCAAACTGTGCAGTAGTACCCAAAGTAGGACTGCAGCAAAGAAAGCTAATAAGATATTAGCATGCATAAAACGGGGAATTGTTGCTAGGGATGAGAGTATTATACTCCCGTTATATAAATCACTTGTGAGGCCACACATTGAATACTGTGTACAATTCTGGGCACCTTACTACAAAAAGGATATCCTGGAGCTAGAAAAGGTTCAAAGGCAGGCGACCAAACTAATTAAGGGTATGGAGACGCTGGAATACGAGGAAAGGCTTGCAAGACTAGGCATGTTTACACTGGAAAAGAGGAGATTAAGAGGGGACATGATCAACATTTACAAATATATAAGGGGACAATGGCCCTCATTCCGAGTTGATCGCTCGTTATTTTTTTCCGCAACGAAGCGATTAGTCGCTAATGCGCATGCGCAATGTCCGCAGTGCGACTGCGCCAAGTAAATTTGCTATGCAGTTAGGAATTTTACTTACGGCATTACAAGGTTTTTTCTTCGTTCTGGTGATCGTAATGTGATTGACAGGAAGTGGGTGTTTCTGGGCGGAAACAGGCCGTTTTATGGGGGTGTGTGAAAAAACGCTGCCGTTTCTGGGAAAAACGCGGGAGTGTCTGAAGAAACGGGGGAGTGTCTTGGCGAACGCTGGGAGTGTTTGTGACGTCAAACCAGGAACGAAACTGACTGAACTGATCGCAGTTGCCGAGTAAGTGTGGAGCTACTCAGAAACTGCTAAGAAGTGTCTATTCGCAATTCTGCTAATCTTTCGTTCGCAATTTTACTATGCTAAGATTCACTCCCAGTAGGCGGCGGCTTAGCGTGTGCAAAGCTGCTAAAAGCAGCTTGCGAGCGAACAACTCGGAATGAACACCAATATACAGATCTTGCGCAGGACCTGTTTTTGGTTAGATCAACACAGAGAACTCGTGGACACTCGCTCAGGTTAGAGGAGAGGAGATTCCGCACAATACGGCGTAAAGGCTTTTTTACGGTAAGGACGATACATGTTTGGAATTCCCTGCCTGAGGGAGTTGTAATGGCCGACTCAGTCAACATTTTTAAGAACTGGTTAGATAAATTCCTAATGGATAAGGATATCCAGGGTTACGGGGCATAGTCACGCACTATGGTTATTATAAAAAAGAGGGGTAAAACGTAACGGCAGTCATCAACTTCAGTCAAAATTTTATACAAAATAATCGTGCATAGGAGACCACAAATAGGTTGAACTCGATGGACAATTGTCTTTTTTCAACCTTAGATACTATGTATGTTATGTTACTAGGGCAGGGTCATTAATTTGCAATGGAGAATTCTCGTCAGAAACACCTGATTCAGTGTCTGAAGGACAGTACGCTCCCCCTCCTCTTCAGATGAAACACCTGAGAGATTTGTGGATTGTGAGGAGGAAGCAGCCCGCTTAGATGACCCAGAGACATGGCAGTGACCTGGAGTAGATTTTTGTCTGACCAAGGATTGATTTAATTGCTGTAACTGGTTAGACAAATTTTTCGCCCAAGGCGGATTAACCATAGGGACAATTTGTGGTTGTAGTGGCACAGATGGTCCCATAGGGGGCGTAAGGCGTTCCACCAGAGTACCCAGTAGGTTTGTGAACACTACCTAGGGAGACTCCTGCTTGGGTACAGGAGCTACGGACTGACTGGTAGATGTATGACACACAGTACACAGACTATCATACAAAACTTCCCTATCTGGTAAATTTTTGGCGCATGGTCTGCATGATACAGGAGCGTCCACAGACTTACTGCCCTTCTTGTTAGACATTGTACACAAATGCAACACAGAGCAAATTAGTACATTAAAGCCAGACAGAGTATAATACCTGCAAATAAATCCGTTAGTATGTAACTGAATACATAGTACACAACACCTGCAAATAAATCTGGTATTATGTGACTGAATACACAGTAGAATACATGTATGACCCAGACGCACCGGGGGAGTAATTCAGACCTGATCATAGATGTGCTAAATTTAGTACATCCACGATCAGCTTCCCTGACATGTGGAGGGACACCCAGCACAGTGCTAGTTCGCCCCGCATGTCAGGCCCTGCCCCATCACACAAGTACAAAAGCATTGCACGTCAGCGATGCTTTTGTGCTTGAAGAGTAGCTCCCCACCTGCGCAGCTCCTGTGCGCTGGCAGGGAGCTACCCGTCGATGTGAGGGTTTCAGCGGCTGCGTGTGATGTCACGCAGCCGCCACGGCCTGCTTCCCCAATGGTCTGGACACGCCTGCATTGCCAAGACCAAGTCCCTTAAATGGAGGCCAAATGCCGCCGGTCTGCCCCCTCCCACCCAGCGACCGCCTCTGCCTGTCAATCAGACAGAGGCGATCACAGGGCTGAGACAGTTGTCGGCTGTCTGGCATGCGCCGGTGCACTGTGGCGCCGGTGCATGCACAGTTCAGACCTGAACGCTACTGTGCAAAAACGCACAGCAGCGATCAGGTCTGAATCAGATCCCAGTCCCTTAGGGTACAGAATATAGTGATATATATATATATATATATATATATATATCTGGGAAACACTGAAAGTGAAACCACATAGCAGATACAGACACACACAGTCACAGGCAATGCAGATAATTATTATGACAATAAAACTGCACTGGACTAGTATATGTACCGATCTATCTATATATATATATATACACGTGCAAAGATGGACAGCGGCACTCTGGGATTTGTAAAGTGCAAAAGTTACTTTATAGTCAAAAAGCACACATGAGGAACTGACAAAGGGGCTACAAGCCCCGAAACGTCGTTCCCCATGTGTGCTTTTTGACTATAAAGTAACTTTTGCACTTTACAAATCCCGGAGTGCCGCTGTCCATCTTTGCACGTGTGTATACAATACCTCTACTGAGGGCACCTGGGTACCTAAGCTTTTAACTCTTTGGAGTGCCGGACACCAGATGCTGTATATATATATATATATATATATATATATATATATGTTCTAGTGGTAAAACAGTTGCGCCTTCAGTGTTTGTGAATAAAGCTTTGTGAATCCTTTAGTGGTAGTAAAAGTATGCGTACCAGACATATGTAGAAAATTCGCTTTGTTTAAAAAGTCTTTGCATCTGGATGTTCTTTATTCGCACTGTCTCTCCATTCCCATCCGTCCGGTCATTGGTGTGGAGTTTGTACGTATATGCGAAAAGACAGTGTGTCAATGTGCTGCTCTTTTATAAGAGTGACTGAGTGCTATTTTTGTGCAAAATTAGCAGTAAAGTGAATATGTGCAAAGAGAGGTGCTGTGAGTGCTTTGTAAAAAGCATATAAGCAAATAAAGATGAGTTTTTAAAACTTGCAGTGTGCTGATTCCCTTTTTCCTTAGGTAATGTGCTTATATACCATTTTTTTTAAAAGGTGCAGCACCAAGTATCTCAGTGTTTCAATGAGAGATATGTGAATATGAGGCACTTACATCTATAATTGCCATGGATTAAAAAGATGCTGCCATCATTCCGTCATCAGGTCTCTTTCTGCTTGGGATCCTGTGGGTAGACATCAGGTGGTCCAAGTCGTGGTCTTTTCAGAGGTCTCTGCTCATAGCTAAGAATCCCCAAAGCAGCCATGACTTTTCATGATAATCTGTGCTGGAATTAGGTAGGGCACAAGGAGTCACTGCAAGGAGACAGAATAAACTCCCAGCAAATCTTGGCCTCAGGCTATGCAGCACTGATGTCCGGTCTCTCTCCGGTGCCTGGTAGTGGGGTGACCTCCTGGCCAGGTTACTTGCTGGTGTCACCAGGGATATGGTGCAAGCCGGGGATGCTGCAGATTTAGTGCCTCAGCAGCAGATACATCTGTATCTGCTGCTGAGGCACTAAATCTGCAGCATCCCCGGCTTGCACCATATCCCTGGTGACACCAGCAAGTAACCTGGCCAGGAGGTCACCCCACTACCAGGCACCGGAGAGAGACCGGACACCAGTGCTGCATAGCCTGAGGCCAAGATTTGCTGGGAGTTTATTCTGTCTCCTTGCAGTGACTCCTTGTGCCCTACCTAATTCCAGCACAGATTATCATGAAAAGTCATGGCTGCTTTGGGGATTCTTAGCTATGAGCAGAGACCTCTGAAAAGACCACGACTTGGACCACCTGATGTCTACCCACAGGATCCCAAGCAGAAAGAGACCTGATGACGGAATGATGGCAGCATCTTTTTAATCCATGGCAATTATAGATGTAAGTGCCTCATATTCACATATCTCTCATTGAAACACTGAGATACTTGGTGCTGCACCTTTTATAAAAAAAATGGTATATAAGCACATTACCTAAGGAAAAAGGGAATCAGCACACTGCAAGTTTTAAAAACTCATCTTTATTTGCTTATATGCTTTTTACAAAGCACTCACAGCACCTCTCTTTGCACATATTCACTTTACTGCTAATTTTGCACAAAAATAGCACTCAGTCACTCTTATAAAAGAGCAGCACATTGACACACTGTCTTTTCGCATATACGTACAAACTCCACACCAATGACCGGACGGATGGGAATGGAGAGACAGTGCGAATAAAGAACATCCAGATGCAAAGACTTTTTAAACAAAGCGAATTTTCTACATATGTCTGGTACGCATACTTTTACTACCACTAAAGGATTCACAAAGCTTTATTCACAAACACTGAAGGCGCAACTGTTTTACCACTAGAACAAATTTGAACACTAAGTTCCCTTGGGAATTGGACATTTTGAAATCTGGTTGCGACACCATTCATTTGGGAGTGTTATTAATAATACGGTTTTGCACTGTTACTTGTGTAATATATTTATCTCCCAATTTAGGGATATCTGGTTATATTGTATTCAGGTTGTAGCGCTGTTTGCACCTTTTTTTCACACATATATATATATATATAAACACAGCACGGTCCCAGACCGGAAGTATATATCAGAATTCTCGTACAATATATCCTGCAATAATTACACTTTTTCCTAACTAATGCTGTCTGTATAAAGACATGTAGAATACTCAAGTGTTTGTAAAGTCACAGCGCTGTATACAGGCGGCTTTACAAGGGAGACCTTGCACTGCAGCCCCGGAGACCAGCAGCGGCTATGCTTAGAAGATGGCACCCAGTGTCTCAGTCAGGGAGTGAGGGAGAGTGTGAGGCAGCCCCAAGGTGGGAAAATCTGCAGTAGATGGCGCCTTGGGCCAGGCGGGGGTTACAGGTCAAGCGCCACCTACCCTATGCTGGACTTCGACCCCGGGTACTGTGAACTCTATTAAATGGGGTGTTAGTTCACCCAACCTGTACTCAATATGCCCCGGTGGTCTAGTGGGGTCCATGCGCGACAGTGTCATTGCTCGACAGTGTGACAGTGTCCACGCCACCGTTGTGGTCCGTCTCCCTATACCACAACAGGAACGTGATTTAAAGGCATGTCCCACCTGGGGGACCCTCTTTCATCCTCCCCGTAGCAGCCACGCAAACCAGGAGAGCGTCTGAAACCATGTGCCTAAAGCCAAAGGGCGTCTCCGCCGCAAGTACCTGGAAACAGGCCGCGGGAGTATGCAACGACGCTTAGGAGGTGATAGAGCCGCAATACTGAATGTCACACTGACATATCAGCGCTGCGGCCCTTGAAGTCTTCATAGCAAGCTTTTCAGGGCTGCCCAGTGCAGCCCCCCTGTTAAGTGACCTGGTGCTGCAGGAACTAACTTGAAACTGAGCTCACAGTGCCTGGAGGCGGGATTATAGAGGAGGCCCCAATGCATCTCGGGACAGCCTAAAGCTTTAGCCTGTTGGTGCCTCTGGATCAGGGCCGGCTCCAGGCATGTTCGAATAGAGCGGCCGCGCAGGGCGCTACCCTTAATGGGCGCCGAGCGCTGGCGCCGCCATATTCGTACCTGGAGCCGGCCCTGTGCAGCTCTACCCGGCCTTAAACTGTGTGTGCGCGCTATGCGCGCTGTGCGGTGCCGGCGTCTGATGTCAGATGCCGGCGCCGTGCAGCGCGCATAGAGAACACCACCGTTGGAAGAGTCCTCCAGTCCCGCGCCCTCAGACAGCCACACTCCCCCTCCCGCGCAGCGCGCATAGAGCTGAGCACACAACCGTTGGAAGAGTCCTCCAGTCCCGGGCCGCGCCCTCAGACAGCAGCACTCCCCCTCCCGCGCCGCAGGTATTGTGGGGGGCATTTATGGATCTATCACTGTGGGGTCATATCTGCACTGTGGGGGCATATCTGGCACTGTGGGGTCATCTGCACTGTGGGGGCATTTATGGATCTGTCACTGTGGGGGCATATCTGGCACTGTGGGGGGCATTTATGTATCTGGCACTGTGGGGGCATATCTGCCCTGTGGGGGCATTTATGTATATGGCACTGTGGGGCATATCTGCACTGTGGGGGCATTTATGTATCTGGCACTGTGGGGGCATATCTGCACTGTGGGGGCATTTATGTATCTGGAACTGTGGGGGTATTTATGTATCTGGCACTGGGGGCATTTATGTATCTGGCACTGTGGGGGCATATCTGCACTGTGGGGGCATTTATGTATCTGGCATTGTGGGGGCATTTGTGTATCTGGCACTGTGGGGGCATATCGGCACTGTGGGGGCACTGCTGGGGGGCATGTCATGTGTAGCTGGCATGGCTGCGGGGCAGGTCATGTGTAGCTGGCACGGCTGCGGGGCATGTCATGTGCAGCTGGCACTGCTGGGGGGCATATCATATCTATCTGGCACTGCTGGGGGGCATATCATATCTATCTGGCACTGCACATTATGTGTATCTGACACTATACTGGAGACATTGTGCGTAAGGAACACTACTGTGGCTGTTATGTGTAAGGCTGCTAATTGTGTGCGTAGAGGGGGTGTGAAAATATATTTATAGTCTGATAATATGAAGTTACGAGGCCACACCCACTTTTCCAGGAGACCATGCCCACTTTTCCTGGAGCGCGCACATAGGGGTTGGGGGGGGGGGCGCTTTTACATTTTCTCACTCAGGGTGCTAGTAGGCCTGGAGCCGACCCTGCTCTGGATCAAGATCCACTCTACACCCCGATATTTCCCTGTGGAACACAATATACCCTGCTGCAGAAAGGTTTACTTTATTATGGGTATGGTTCTAAAGTCATAGAAAACATTACTTCAAAGCAATGTTTTTATTTTTGCCATGCAAATTTCTATGACAGACCATAATCCTACAAAATGACTCAAAAGGGGCAGATTCAATTAGATGTGAGCTGCTAGAGTTAGTTAGTACTGAACAGTAAATAGTTGTAAAATTAAATAAGATTATAAAAATAATATTCAACAAGTTAAAAGTGGCAATACCCTCCATTACATTGTCAGTAAATGACATGCCATTTGCTTTGGCAGTATTGCATTTTTTAATGAATATGTATACCAGGTTTTGTTAACATGCTAGAGGGCTTTCTTGATGTGTCCCAGATGCAAGTCTACAGTATTAACAATACAAGCTAAAGCATTAAGCTCAAAGTAGTTAAATGCAAATAAGTGATATGCTGTGCCTGTGACTGTTTCCATGTCATTACCTACTGTAGATGTTCTGCCGTACAAGCAGGGAGTCCTGTATCTGCATGAAAAGACTTTTTTTACCTGTTCAATACATGTATTTTTTTGTAATGGCTATAAAGCTGAGTGAAGTGGGGTCTGGTTTTGTATTGCTTTATCTATGAACTAAGGGGGTCATTAAGACCTGATCACTGGGCTGCTAAGTTTGCTGTTCTGCGTTTAGACAGTCGCCGCCTCCAGGGGGTGTATATTCGCCATGCAAGTGTGCGATTCCATGTGTACGCCGAGCTGCTTAAATCTACTTTGTGCAGTCTCTGCGCTGCCCAGAACTTACTCCTTCAGTGCGATCACATCAGGATGATCGGGACTAGAGCTAACGTCAGACACCCCCTCTGAAAACGCTTGGGCACTCCTGCGGTTTTCAGCACAGTCCCAGTAAACGGTCAGTTACCACCCACACATGTCTTCCTCCTGTCAATCACCTTGCGAACGCCCGTGCGAACGGATTTTTTGCACCATCCCGTCACCCTTTGTTGCTGTCCGGCGCGCGTGCGCATTGCGGTGCATACGCATGCGCAGTTAGTACTTGATCGCCCGCTGTGCGAAAACGCACAGCAGCGATCAGATCTGAATGACTCCCTCATTTTCATCCACATTTTGTTGCTACATGCATAGTATTATTGTAATAATCCGTTTCTGTAGTGTCATTGTAGTTCTCACTTCTAATTATTATGGCTGAGAGTTTTAGCTGCCTGAGCAGTCCAGCACTCTACCAGACGTCCATGTTCAATTGCTTGGCCACGGCAAAGGCAAATGCATGGCATAGCAAGGGTTTTTCCCAGAATAGAACCAATCCATGTAAAATGTTATTAACACAGTTAATTGGAAAATAAATTGAGAAGTATCCTGCATTTTGTAATGAAAATGAAGCATCTGGGGCTCTTCTGGTCAATGTTTAATTTCAGAGTGTTTCAACATTGTGATGAAAAACAATAACTGTTCTAAGTAGGACATATAAACCTCAGAGCGGGTATCTCCCAACATGGGTCCTGATTCAGATATGGTCGGTACTTTGTGCAGGACCTGTTTTGCGTGTGAGCGAATGGGTCTTGTGACACAGGTCGCAGAGCGGCAGCAGACTGTCGGTGATAGTAACTCCAACCACATCTGAATTAGTCCCATGGAGCTGTTGATGACAGGATGGGGGTGTGACCATGGCACACTGGGGAATTATTGGAATATATGGCACTCTGTATGTTAGGTTCCTGGTGCTCAGAACAAGGGAGATGTTGCGTAGTGAGTCCAGAGCACCAGAACGTGATGCTGAAATAAGGTGTGGTGTGGAAATAGCCCCTAGCACCCTACCTCCATTGTTTCACCCGTGTGGTCAGTTCACGCCTGAGTGACTATGGTTTCTTGGGCCCACGGTAGCCGCGTTTGAAGGGCGGATTAGGTCTGCCCAACTCCGATGCCCCCAGGTCTTAGATTGAGACAAGGCGTGAACCGAGACAGGATCATGACAAGGGGACCTCTGACTAAAGCAAACAGAAGGCTAGGGGCTACTAACAACCCTAAAACTAAATATATGTGCGGCACGCCGCCAAAGGAAAAGAACAACCAAGGAAATGCTGTCCACTCGCCGACACAATACTGTTGTGTACCGGCTGTGACAGCATAAGCAGAACCCTCTGCAAAACACCAGTAACAAATTATAACCAAAGAATACTGCGGCCTAGGCCGACGGACGCGGCAAAGCCGCTACTCACGGAACCGGTACAAATACTGGCAAACGGACTGGAACCCCCAAAGTAGCCGACACAGACTCTCAGAACCGGAGGACAGGCAGAATCCCAAACGACAGACCGGTGGACACCAAGAAGCCAGACACTCGCCCAGGCACAGACTAAGCCACAGGACTCCTGGACAGGAACGCTTCACGGCAGGACACAGGATCAGACACAGGAACCGACACTCAGGAACCGACACTCAGGAACCGACACTCAAAGCAGCTAGGCAGATACTGCTAGACAGGAGCTCAGGAACTGGCAGAGACTAGCTCAGAACTCAAGAACTCTGGAACTCAGGAAATATCACCAGCCTCTGTGAAATGCACTGAGCCAGCATATAACAGAGAGTCTTAATTAATTATGTCGCGCAGCTGCCCTGCTGCACAACTGAGAGGTGCAATCAACAGACAGGTGAGGCTGAACACATGGGAACAAGCTGCAATCACACAGACTCACCACCGGCAGCAAACAAGAGTCTTCTCAAACCAGAGCAACGGGAAATCCTGGCCTGCAAGACAACTATAAATATAGAATAGGAATGAACCACTACCTGTGGTTCATAACACTGTATTGATCATACTGGGAGGAGTTGTATCAAGTCTTCCTAAAGAGTAGAGAAGGGGAGAAGCTGCCCATAGCAACCAATCAGCTTATAGCTAGTTTTTAGCAAGTATATTCAATAAATTAATAGGTAGAATCTACTTATCAGGGATTTTGTTTCTACTACCTTTGGGAAGATGAAGCAAAATCTCTAATAATGCCGGATATTGGTGTCAATTGAATTACCCCATCCCCCCGGGATCAATTTGAATTCCCCTCTATATGTCCTACTGAGATCATATTTAATCCCAGTAATACCTATTTCACACAGTGTATTAAAAGATACTGTGTGGCAAATGAATAGAGAAGTATAGAAAAGACATTCTTAGCATATTCTACTGAAGTCTGTATAAGATACTAAATTAACAATGAAAGAATACTAAAATATTAGACAATTAAATAATATATGTAACTTTTGATCCATTGTCAAACTGTCACATGTCACAAGCTTTTGCATCTTTTTTTATTAAAAAGAATCTGTGTGAAATACTTATTTAGTATAATATTGTTCAGTTTACTTTTGACCATAATACAGGAAAATTGCAATAACCCACTTGCACTCTCCTGTATTAAGCTTAATGGCATATCTTCCAATTGTCTTGCTATTGCTGGGACTGATACAATTCTCTGACTCTGAAAGGGTCGAGCACTATTGGAAAAGTGTGTATTTGCAAGAATATAGATGTGACTGTATTAGATCTGGGTGGGGTTTAAAAGTTTCTTGCAAAATTTATGCAAAATATAACTCTTGCCTAATTGTTCCCATTTTGCCCTTTAAAATGTTGGGAAGTGTGATAGAATGGCTTACTTAATCGCTCCATGGTTTACCACATTTTAATATGTCATCATTACCTTGTTGTAAACAACTAACCATTACGGATATCTGCTATTGGCATTTGTTGACAAAACCAGCCCCAATTGTGAGTGTAAACTGTACACTAAAGTGAATTCTTTAGTAAGAGGTTAGTTGCTACAACCACCAGGCTCCTTCACCAGCCTACTCTGCCACTTCATTGTCCATCACATTTTATGGAATGTGATGAAACTAGTTGTCAAGAACAGCTGAGGCAGGTGAAACAAAGTCCCAGATAAGCTTTTTGCTCACTCTGGCTAATCGTAGCTAATTGAATAGCCCCCATTGACACAATTACCTGTGATCAATGATCGCAGGTAATTGAATACCCCCCTTTGTCCTTTTCAATTTTTATTGCATATTATATTACTATTATGTGCTTATTATCACCTAGGAGGATGGTTATTTTTGTAATTAATTAATAAATCTTATACTTATTAATTATAGTCTTTGGTTTCATATATATGGCACCCTCTTTGGCGATGGTTTTTTTACCTCACCTTTTCTTGTTAGTTTGTATATCTTAGGTAATAAAGAATTACCGATTGGGGAGATGCATATAATAACACAATCCACTAACAGTTTTTATGTGATAGCTGCACCAAGATTTATATTTTTGTTTATGGTAAGATTGAATTGGACCGTGTGTTAAAGCTTGAGGCAATCTTCCCATGGTAAGTCCAGTGGCCAATTGAATATGCCCTTTAAACTGCTTTACATTGATTTTTCTTTTTTTAACTGTTAAAATGAATCTGCATTTATTAATTTACATAATATTGGGCCTGGTAAATGTTTTCTATCTGCACAAGTTATTTTTATTTTTTTTCAATTTGCTGATCTGATTGATGCCATAAACACAAATGGACCTGAATCTTACTGGCAGAGAACAGTCTGTTAAACAATTTCATAAACACTTTAGCTGAATATACAGTATAGAAAAACATTTCCAGTCATGTTTCTATAATGCTTTTTCTAAATAAATTTTTTGTCAATTCTGTATCTAAGAGGTGACTGCCAGAGCACGGGTGATGACCAAATAATGCTTTACAACTTCAATCCACCAACGCTGGCATCTTACCATCTGCCTTTTTAAATGCTAGTGTGGTTTTAACTCATTCAAAGGATCCTGAATCAGCTGTTGTAATTACTGTACTGACAACATATGTCAATATTCAGCAGAGGGGAAACTGTTCGCAATTAATTGCCCAGAAAATACTAGGAATGCGATTTGTGAGTATTTTGTCCACCGATGAAATCAGGCACTTGCCAAAATGTCACAAATGAGATAGTTTGCTTAACAGAGCATCACATTCCTCTCAGCACAAAAAAACAGCAGCAAATGCTGTATGAGTACAAAGACTCTCCTGGCACTAGTAGAAAATGTACGCTCTGAAACACCTCATACTCAGGAGAATTGATAACTTAGCCAGGGGCAGAGTTAACTAATAACGCAGTCAAGACTCTTCAACTCTGAAGTTACCCATATACTGTAGCTAAGATCATGTATAGAAAGGAAATATAACACATAACATCTGTCCAGCGTGGGACAATATGTACTTTGGGAGTCCGGGAACGATAGCAATTTAAATTCCACTTATTCATTTTTTTCCATTATTGCAGGGTAAGACTAGTCTAGTTTATATTTACTAGCATATAGAATGTTATGAACAACACTTAGTGATTAATTAAAGTGTGATGTCTCTGAGTGGGGTCACTCTGGTTGGATCTGAAAGGAGTGATCCTTACAGACCAAGACTAGCAAAAGAATGCCCACGTGCTGCAGTTGGCAGGAAGTAAAATACAGCCAGCTGCTGTTAACTTCACTATGTCATAATACGCTGCCGGACGCTGGGAACCATGGAGCAGGAGCATCCTACGTTCCTGCATGGCCTCTCCCGCCCTCACTGTGCCTGCACCTGCTGCTGCCTCTTAAGCCACCCTCCCCACAATACTGGAACATTCTACATGCCACGGCACAGACCTCATTTCCCTTACAATCCCGGCAAAACCGGGATGTATAGCACCTCTAAATGTGGTCCCCTTAAAAAGTAACTAGCAGCACTAGGTTGTGTTATTGGCACTAGACTTTAGATTAAATGGCTCTTAAATTTTCATTACAGTATGCATATATATTCAAAATATCTTTATCCATCATCTCAGTAAGTTCCGTTCAATTGTATCCTCTCTTTTATTTTTACTCAAATGTATATGTTTTAATATACAGTACAACATGGCCATCATTAAAGTTCCCCCATTCAGAGCTGTCTCTAGCTCTAATACTAATTTAGTAACTATACTATTTAAGACATTGTGAGGATTCAGTGAAGAAGAAAAAAAATAGTTCTAGAATCTGCCCATAGGGAAAATAAAGCAGTGTAAAAACTAGTGATAAAAACTATTTCCATTTAGCTCCCTAACTCCTAAGAACTTACTTAACTTACTGCATATAAGTGGTTTTATGCATACCATACAATGCAAAGCAAATGAATGCCCTATAAACTAAATACATTTATATTTTGCTACTGTATAAGTTGTTCCAGGTTATTGTCCCTCTCCCTACTCCCATTGACACCCCCCCCCCCCCCCCCCCCCATCTTCCTCTGTGTTAGACATACAGCACATACATCCGGGCTCTGGGGAGAGGTGAGTGCCACTGTGAGTATTTCCGCAGCGTAGGTAAAGTGAATCTATGGGTGCAGGGTGTGTAGTGTGTGCCCCCCTAAAAGATGCATAACGCATCCCATTGACAGTAAAGATAAATAAACAATCTCTGCCACTTCCCAGTATATATCAAATTACATTGAAAAGTAAAAGTTTTGCACCAAAACCTTCCAGAGTGTGTCCCAATCCACAACCTCCCCTCTCCCCCCACCACACCCACTGCCCTTGAATCTTATTTCTATATTCAAAGAACTGGATGCAATAGAAAAAGCAACAGTATTCAAATTGCATTGGGCTAAATTTAGCACCTCTGAACCCTTGACAGAAGCCACTATCTAGGGGATATATTTACTAAGGTCCCGATTTTGTCCGAGTTTTTTTTTTAATCTAAGTGTCATCTCGGGAATTTACTAAACACAAATCTTGGCAGTGTTGGGGCTATTCGCATTCTTTTTCCCGGCTGAGTTCACAATACGAATGAATAGACCATTGGTCAAACACGCCTGTTATTTGATACAACTTGGTAATTTACTAAGAATTTGTATTCACAATCACTGCCAACAATAGCCAAACACTGCCGGGAAAGCATAGAATTTGTAAAAAAAAAACAGTTTTAAAATAGACCTGCTTTTTGGTGGCGTGTTCAGATAGTCATGCACGGATCAGTGAGATCCGTGCATGCTTATCTGTGGCAAGGGGTCTGAAAGAGTTTTAAAAAAAAAAATTGCGTGGGGTCCCCCATCCTAAGCATAACCAGCCTCGGGTTCTTTGAGCCGGCCCTGGATGTTTAAATACCGGGGGGGAAATGACTGGGGTCCCCCCCGTATTTAGACAGCCAGCACCGGGCTCTTGGGCTGGCCCTGGATCCAAAAATATGGGGGACAAAAGACGTAGGGATCTCCCGTATTTTTTAAAACCAGCACCGGGCTCCACTAGCCGAGAAGATAATGCCACAGTTGGGGGACACTTTTATATAGGTCCCTGCGGCCATGGCATTACCCCCCCCAACTAGTCACCCCTGGCCAGGGTTCCCTGGAGGAGTGGGGACCCCTTAAATCAAGGGGTCCCCCCCCTCCAGGCACCCAAGGACCAGGGGTGAAGCCCGAGGCTGTCCCCCCCATCCCTGGGCGGTGGATGAGGGGCTGATAGCCTTTGTGTAAAAAAAGAATATTGTCTTTTGTTGTGGAACTACAAGTTCCAGCAAGCCTCCCCCGCTTCCATATGGTACTTGGAGAACCACAAGTACCAGCATGCGGGGAAATAACAGGCTGGCTGGTACCTGTAGTTCTACAACAAAAGAAATACCCAAATAAAAACAATACACACATACCGTGACAGTATAACTTTAATTAACATACATGCACACTTACACATACTTATCTAGTGTCCCACGGAGCCCCTCGGTCCCCTTGTCAAGTAGAATCCAATTGGAAACCTGGAAAAAAAAGCCCAAAATACTCACCTATTTTCCAGTGATGATCGGTCCTCTTCGTTCCATGTAGAATCCACAGGGTTAAAAAAAAAAAAACGAAAAAACTCCAGTCCAACGCACTAAAGGGGTTCCATGTTTACACATGAAACCCCTTTTCCCGAAGGCCGGGATCCCCCGTGACTGCTGTTACTGGAGATCCCGCCAGCCAATCAGGGAGCGCCACGTCATAGCACTCTCCTGATTGGCTGTGCGTGCCTAGCCTGTCAATCAGTGGCTAGAATGGAGCTTAGCGCAGCTCCATTCTGGCCTATGATGGGAACTTTGCGGTCTGCTGTTAACCACAAAGTTAATTGGGGACCCCTTGATTTAAGGGGTCCCCACTCCTCAAGGGAACCCCGGCCAGGGATGACTAGTTGGGGGGGGGGCTAATGCCACGGCCTCAGGGACCTATATAAAAGTGTCCCACGGGCGTGCCATTATCTTCACGGCTAGTGGAGCCCGGTGCTGGTTTTAAAACACGGGGGACCCTTATGTCTTTTGTCCCCCAGATTTTTGGAACCAGGGCCGGCCCAAGAGCCCAGTGCCGGTTGTCTAAGTACGAGGGGACCCCAGTCATTTCCCCCCCGGTATTTAAACAACCAGGGCCGGCTCAAAGAGCCCGAGGCTGGTTATGCTTAGGAGGGGGGACCCCACACATTTTTTTTTCCACACTTTTAACTGTATTAACTCTTTTCATACGGTACACAATGAAGCCCTGCATGGATCTCACTGATCCGGCCTGTCTTCACTGTGTTATGTCTGGCAGTGTTTTACTAATCACTCCCGTAAAACACTGCCCGACAATACGAATAACATCGACATCGGAAAATATGAAAAACTAAAACTCGGCAGCTTAGTAAATTACCGAAAATAATTTCAAAAAGTTGCAGAAACATACAGCCGATAAAATTTGAGTTTAAACTCCCACCAATTCGTCAGGAACACGAATCTTAGTAAATAAACCCCTAGATCTGTAAATTTATACATTTCCTAAATTCAAAGGGACATATTCACTGTAAAATGGGACAATAAGTCCTAAAATTTAATTTGTTTTGTGAACGCACTTTTGTCAATTACTTTTAAAGATTTTAATCACCACACAACTATCTTCTGCTCAACAATTTTGTGATGGAAAAAGAGGATGCCACTTCAGAACTGGGTAGGAGGTATTCATGGATGTAAGACAACATGTTGTAGCTCAAGCATCACTAAAATCTGGTTTCTCAGACGATAAAGAGAGTGATTCAGAGATGACCACAATTCAGCTGCATCAGTGGCACCAAACAAAATCGAATATCTTCATGTATTTAAAGTTCGCCACATATGCAACTGCACCACCCTTATACATACGATTGTGAAAGCATCCATTATCACTATACGACTTACACCAGCCTTATCCTTGGGATCCGGTCTTTAGGTTGACAGTAAGTAGGTCGACCACTATTGGTCAACAGTAAGTAGGTTGACATGGTTTCTAGGTTGACATTTTTTTTTTTAACTTTGTCATACTTTACGATCCACGTGGACTACAATTGGGAACGGTAACCTGTGCCGAGCGCAGCGGTAGCAAAGCGAGCCATGTGAGGGGACATGGTGCACCAATTGGGGTTCCTGGTCACTGTACGGAGAAAATGATATCAAAAAAAGTAAAAAAACCTTATGTCAACCTTTTCTCATGTCGACCTAGAGTCTCTGTCAACCTAGAAACCATGTCGACCAATAGTGGTCGACCTAGACACTGTCGACCTAAGCCTAATCTACCTAACATACCACACCCCTTATCCTTATTGTAAAACCCCATATACACTAGGCGATATTGTGAACAATATCGCTCAGAAAGCGCTATCTGAGTGATAGTGTTCACAATATCGCCTAGTGTGTACCAGTGTTGCAAGTAGAAAAAATGTCTTATAGGTACTGTGTACGTGCGCCGAAGGAGGGAGGGGGTCGTTAACGATAATGAGTGTACACACCAGTGCTGCATGTATGGCGGTACGGCGTTCCTGTAAGAAAATACCAGCAGCTATGCCGTACCGCCGGGTTGCCACCTTGCAGACATCGGGTGTTGGAGAGAGGAGAGCGCAGCATGCGCCTCTCCTCTACTGCCTGCGAGTCCCCAGTCCAGCAGCGGCGGCGTGCACTGAGCCGGTTCGTGAGCCAATCAGAGCTCGTGGACCGGCAGCCAATCAGGAACCGCTGCTGCCAGACAGTGAGCCCTGATTGGCACTGTGGGGGCCAGTGGTGCAAGTAAAAAAAATTCTTATAGGTACTGTGTGCGCGCCGGAAAAATGGGTGTGGCCAAATGCCACATGGGGCGTGGCCAATGAATATGGGGGCGTGATACACATATGGGGGGGGGCAGATACACTTCTGACACCAATAGTGCCAGATACACATATGCCCCCCACAGTGCCAGATATGCCCCCACAAGTGCTGCAAGTATGGCAGCAGGTATGCCATACCGCCTGGCTGCCACCTTGTAGACACCGGGTTTTGGAGAGAGGAGAGCGCAGCATGCACCTCTCCTCTCCTGCCTGCGAGTCCCCTGAGTCCAGCGGCAGCGTGCACTGAGCCGATTCGTGAGCCAATCAGAGCTCAAGGACCAGCAGCCAATCAGGAGCCACTGCTGCCGGACCGCGAGCACTGATTGGCTCGCGGACTGGAGCCAGTTCAGGAGACTGGACTGAGGGCAGGAGAGGGACAGGAGGAGCGTGTGCTGCACTCTTCTCTCCCCAGCAGCAGAAGATAGTGCCACTCTGGGGGCATGTGTATCTGGCACTGTGGGGGCATATCTGGCACTGTGGGGGCATGTGTATCTGGCACTGTGGGGGCATGTATATCTGGCACTGTGGGGGCATAGCTGGCACTGTGAGGGCATAGCTGGCACTGTGAGGGCATAGTTGGCACTGGGGACATATCTGGCACTGTGGGGGAATGTATATCTGGCACTGTGGGGGCATATCTGGCACTGTGGGGGCATATGTGTATCTGGCACTGTGGGGGCATGTATATCTGGCACTGTGGGGGCATGTATATCTGGCACTGTGGGGGCATATCTGGCACTGTGGGGGCATATGTGTATCTGACACTGAGGGGGCATATCTGGCACTGAAGGGGCATATCTGGCACTGAAGGGGCATATCTGGCACTGAAGGGGCATATCTGGCACTGAAGGGGCATATCTGGCACTCTGGGGGCATATGTGTATATGGCACTTTGGGGGCATGTGTATTTGGCACTGTGGAGGCATTTGTGTATCTGGCGCAGTGGGGGCATATCTGGCACAGTGGGGGCATGTGTGTATCTGACACTCTGGGGCAATGTGTATCTGGCACTATGGGGCACTACTGGTGTGTATCTAGCACCGTGGGGCATTTGTGCATCTGGCACTGTAGGAGCATATCTGGCACGGTGGGGGCGTATCTGGCACTGTGGGGGCATATGTGTATCTGGCACTATTGGTGTCATAAGTGTATCTTGCCCCCCATATGTGTATCACGCCCCCAGTTTCATTGGCCACGCCCCATGTGGCATTTGGCCACACCCATTTTTTGGTGCACACACAGTACCTATAACACATTTTTTCTACTTGCACCACTGGCCCCCACAGTGCCAGATATGGGCCCACAGTACCAGATATACATGCCCCCACAGTGCCAGATATGCCCCCCACAGTGCCAGATATACATGCCCCCAGAGTGCCAGATATGCCCCAGCAGTGCAACTCACTGTTGTTGCTGCTGCCTGGGGCTGGCACTATCTTCTGCTGCTGGGGAGAGGAGAGCACAGCACGCACTCCTCCTGTCCCTCCTGCCCTCAGTCCGGTCTCCTGAACTGGCGCCGGTCCGCAAGCCAATCAGGGCTTGCGGGCCGGCAGCAGCGGCTCCTGAGTGGCTGCCGGACCGCAAGCTCTGATTGGCTCACGAACTGGCTTAGTGCACGCTGCAGCTGCTGCCGGACTCAGGGGACTCGCATGCAGGACAGGAAAGGCGCATGCTACGCTCTCCTCTCTCCAACACCCGGTGCCTGCAAGGTGGCAGCCCGGCGGTACGGAGTACCTGCTGAGATTTTCTTACAGGTACGCCGTACCGGCCCCTACCGCCAATACTTGCAGCACTGGTGTGTACACTAATTATCGTTAACGACCCCCTCCCTCGTCTGAACATGTACAGATGAGGGAGGTCCTCATTAACGACAGCCATGCTGCAGATGCCCCTTGCCATCGCTCCCTTCCCCGTTGGCATCGGCAAGTGTGTATGCATTTGCCAATGTCAGCACCCCACTGGGTCCACACCGCCGCCAATATTGGCATCAGTGGGAATCGCCTAGTGTGTACTGGGCTTAAGAGATCTGTCTAAAATCAGACGGACTCTGTGTATGCGCAATTCCTCCTATACAGCAATGACACATTTATCCTACGTGCAAACTCCCAGGTGCTTATTAAACCCACAAAGCCGCAACTGGAGATGCAGCTAAGATGCATAGAACCCTGAATTGCCTGTAGTCACTAAAACTTTCAAATGCAGCTTCCCACAAATGTGCAGTTGCTAAAAGTCATTATATCTGTCCGCAGAACGTATTTGTATGCATCTCTCAATCAGGCCAACGTCATCAACTGAAAACATTTGTATTTATGCTTAACATAATCATGAAGAGCCACTCCAGCTACAAGTAAATTCACCTTGCAGTTATTAATAATAATGTATTGAAAGATACACTGAATAATAACAATTTTAAAGATAAAATAAAAAGCTCTTACTTTTGGGTTGAAAGTCAAATTAGTTTGAAAACTACGTTGAAGATGAGTAAACAGCTCCGCATCCTCTGTTTGTAGGGTAACCATGACTCGCTCAGCCATTGCAAAAATTTCCATCCATGAAGGGAATATGTTTTTAATCAGAAGATGCAGATACATGAATAATTCATATGGATGCTCAGCTGAAAAAGCAAAATATTTATTTCACAATCTAGAAATAAACCTTGGTGAAAACAGCAGATTAAACTAGCAAGAAAACAAAAATAAGAACACATATTAAAAATAATTCCATGACTGTAACTTTGAAAAACACGAATCGTAAACACTTCAATGCAATTACTTGCAAATTAGAGTACTGTCCTGTCCCAGACTCAAGGTTAATTATCAGGTGAAATAAGACAAAAATTATTTGGGTTCAATAAGATTAATTTTAATTATGATGTTATCCCTTAATGACCCCTTGACCAGTTAAGTGGACATTATTAAAGAATTGCGTAGAATGTATGAAGATGATGATGACGGTTGGCATTCAACTGCCAATGCAATTTAAATGTATGAGAATACTGTGAACATTTTCCAGCAGATAGACCCAGAATGATCGCCACGAGGTAAGTCTCCTACTTTACAAGTAAAACAATGTACTTTATAAATCTAATTTTGGGAAAATTGTTACGAAAAGAATAACTGGAATTGCTAGACTATGAAAATATCGAATTCGAATTTTTGGTGTACGAGTTACAACACCTAGCAAACTGTTGTCCATTAGAATGGACACTGGGCCTAAATGACCAAACCATTTTTTTTTTTTGGGTTACTTAGGGTCTCATTCATCTACTTTACCACTGGGATACACCAGACACTTGCAATGGCTCATAAAGGGTTAAGATTAAATAAAATTACATTTTTCTTTTTATTGAAACCTAAAACTATGGGGCTGATTCATCAACGAGTTTTATCATACCTAACGAGATTTATGATGATAAATGGTGCTCCAGCCAATCAGCACCTGTTAGTTGATCTCCACGTGCACATGACCCGTACTGCACATGTGCAGATCGGGTCCTGCGTCGCCAGACTAAGGGGATTATTCAGGTTGCATCGCTAATCGTTGCGACTGCAATAACCCCATTCCAGGCAGTAATGCGCACACACAGGAAGTCCTGTGCGTGCACTAGCAGCAGCTGCGAACACCTCTGCCTAATTGACAGGCAGAGGCGTTTGTGGGGCAGGTGGGGACGGACCATTGCAGGGATGGCGTGGACAAAATGGGGGAGGACTGGTGTCATTTCTGGGCAGCTGTGTGGCCTTACACGCAGCCGTTCCGATCAAGAAAATGGCGGCGGACTCCCTGCATACGCAGCGTAGCTGCGGCTGCAGAGTGATGTCCACAGTTGTCACTGGGCAGGCCATTCTGCATGCTAGGCAGCCTTGCCTTGCGATGAGCGGCCCCCAGCATGCGAAACAAAAGGATTGCAGATTCTGCTAAAAAGCAGAATCTGCAATCCTTACTGAATAACCCCCTAAGTGCGGCTGCAGACGTAATGTGAGTGACAGCCTGCCACCATTCGGAGGTGGCGTTGGGAATCGCTTTACAAAATGAAGGCATGTCAGATAAATTTTGCATGCATGCCGAGACCAGGGTCTGCGTTTTCCGATGCAGCTTCACTGGCCCTGGCAATGTAAAAACACTAGCAACCCTGAAAAACCTGAGGGTTACTCAGATGACCATTGATCACACTGACGATCCGATGCTGTGTATTTGGACATAGCAGCGGATCACAAAAGCATGTAGTGGGCATCTTTCTACTACAGTCTCCTCCTGCTTCTTTTGCATATTTTAACACGGAATACATACAAAATCCCGCCAGTTTGGACAGTGGCGGTCACAAAACCAACAGCAGCATCCCGACTGTGAAGATCCCGACATTGGAGGGTGTAAGTATTTCTACCCCTACCTCCGACCCTAATCCTTGGGGGTGATAGCTATGGCTAACCCATCAGGGGGGTCGGCTGCGGCTAACCCTCGGTGATAGGGATTGGCAATGGCTAACCACCCCCCTAGTGCCTAATCCTAACTCCCTCTAGTGCCTAATCCTAACTTTAACATCCCCGGCCCTAGCCATAACCCTGAACCCCGATACTCACCTTCGGCATCCCAGCTGTTGGTGATCTGAGGGGTGTCAGAATTCCGGCGTAATGAAGACATCCCATTAGTACAGCTGCTGCATATGCAGACATAGCAGCTGTGCAATACCGTCCATTTCTGAATCAGGTCCACAGTCCCTTAAAAAAAAAATATAAGTGTACTTGCTTCTAGTGCAGCTTTACCTTTGGGTGCTATTTGTTTGAATGCCATTTGCAGAGGGAACAGCCAATGGATGAAGTATGGCTCATAGGTACCATTGTAAACGTACAGTACATTTAAGGATTTGCTTGACTCATTAATCATTTGTTCATCCGTTGCAAACTGATACATAGAGGGTGTGCTTCGAAATTTCTATTAGACAAAAACAACTGTTAGATAATAGAAGGCACATTCTTAATATCATCATAATATCCAACTACATGTCAAATATAATTCTTTGTTCTTTAGAAGTATTATCAGTCATTTCATAGGTTACATGCATTTAAGTAAATGTATCACTCCATATTAGATGCCATAAGCTCCTTTAGAATGATATTAGGTTTTACTTTCATCTATCCCACAGCGTCACATGGAGTTCTTCATTATCTCCCAGATCACCTCGCCTAGGTGGGGCTCTCTTGGATGGTCCAAGGGTAGGTTATACTTTCGCCCTTTAAGTTCAGTGACAAGTGTTTGGTGCAGAGAATCAGAGTCTAGGACACAATGAACTTGACAATTTTAAATGTTTTACTGAACTAACTTTATAGGATGATTTAGGACTAAAGGCCTTCATATTCTCTTTTCCACAGTTTAAAATGAAAATCTAGACTATAGAAACATCTGGAATTGCCACCATATTTTAGATGGCTAAAGCTGTAGAATCTTTCCAACTGCACCAAAGGTCCCCTGACTCGAGTCTCTAATCTCAAAGTACTGCTGCATATTTGAAAAGACATGAAATGCACTTCAAAACATATTCACCATGAATCCTCATAATGGAAATGCTACGAAATTTTGAAAGAGTGCATTTTCCCATTCTGGACAGTGGTTTCATTTTGTTTTGAAAGTATAAATGCCCGCATGGCAAATAATTGTTTGGGTCAGTTGAAGTGACTCAAATGGTGGATTCAGCCATTGACTGTCTCAAATACATGAAGAAACCATTTTCTAAGATACGCATCCACATATTCTGCCTAGGGTTCCTCTGACACAGACAAAGCAAAAAAAAAAAAACAATGCATTTTGGTTTCTTTCACATTCTTTGCTGTAGGGAAAATCACACTGAAATAATAGATTGCACTACTGGTTGTACTCGGCTCCTCCCACATATTTCTAACAAAACAAGTCTACATACAATTTTTTCTTGGACAGCTGAGAGAACAAAATGTCACTGACCTCCTCCAATGCACACACTATCACAAAACATGGCTAATGGGTTCCAGTGATTCTTTGCAGTGTAGTATTGTGTGAATTGTGTTGGCTATAAATGGGCTTTTCTATGTGATTAGATACATAGACATACCCTCCAACATTTTACACATAAAAACAGGTACAAATTCGGAAAAGGGCGTGGCCACGGGTAAAGAGGGCATGGCCACACCCCTTTTTCTATACTTTCAATGGAAGTTTGGAGAGCCAAAAATCGGTACAGACCATAAAAAAAAGGTACTGTACCTGCCAAAAAGGTACAGTTGGAGGGTATGCATAGATTGCTTTTCTGGTACTATAGGTGCCATCTCAGTTCAGTTGATGGATCCATCTGACCAGTCTTACTTCAATCAATTTCTACTCCCAGTATCTCAATATGTAGTCAAAATAATCAATATTTATCCACCTGGTTAGTCACTCTTCTGTCCCTGCCTCAATCAATCCTAATTGCCATGACAAGTGTAACCTTGTTTGACTGCTTTACATTACTATGGCTTCCTATAATCCCCAAAAATCCAAATACGTTTAACAGCTCAAGAATATCACTCTTTCCTACATCTCGAGTCTACTCTACTCCCCATCTAAACTTTTCATACTGGTGCATCTACAGTACTGTACTAATGTACACTCTTTCTATTCTTGTCTCAACTCTGCCCTAAATTGTCCCATAAGCACCCTCCACATCATTTGGTTTTATGACTGCAATTATATAACCATTTACAATACCCATGGAGGTAGAACGGGTCTTCCAGGCCCCATTTGGTGCATTATAAGGTTATCTGTCTTCCCTGAAACCAGTAGGGGACAGACAAAGGCACCCAACTTGTCCCATTTTTAAAACATTTTTTATTACTGTTTTTTTATGTTACTGATCAGCATCAGCGGATGGATCTCTTTATAGGTTAGCAAACTATTCAACTTTGCTGGGTTCTGATACTAATCATAAATTTCTTGTAATTCTTTGCTTTTTGACACTTATTACAATGCTGTTACTTTTTCAGTAAACTTCGATTACAGAAACCTGCTTCTCTTTGTCTATAGAATTAACTTTTTTTTTTTTTTTTTTTTTTGCAAATGTCTTTATTTGATTTTCACATAAACAAACATACAATTTGAGAATTTACAATTTGCGAATTAAAAAAAACAAACTGTAGTCATGGTCATACACATAGGTGGTCATTCCGAGTTGATCACTCGCTAGCTGTTTTTAGCAGCCGTGCAAACGCTATGCCGCCTCCCACTGGGAGTGTATTTTAGCTTAGCAGAAGTGCGAATGAAAGGATCCCAGAGCGGCTACAAAGTTTTTTTGTGCAGTTTTAGAGTAGCTCAAAACCTACTCAGCGCTTGCGATCACTTCAGACTGTTCAGTTCCTGTTTTGACGTCACAAACACGCCCTGCGTTCGCCCAGCCACGTCTGCATTTTTCCTGGTACGCCTGCGTTTTTTCGAACACTCCCTGAAAACAGGCAGTTGACACCCAGAAACGCCCACTTCATGCCAATCACTCTGCGGCCAGCAGTGCGACTGAAAAGCTTCGCTAGACCTTGTGTGAAACTACATCGTTCTTTGTAATAGTACGTCGCTCATGTGCATTGCGCCGCATACGCATGCGCAGAGGTCCCTTTTTCGCCTCATCGCTGCACAGCGAACGAATGCAGCTAGCGATCAACTCAGAATGACCCCCATTGTACATAGCAGAAAAGAGAAAAGGTACTGACAATCATAAGGGTGATTACTTCCTCCCACTCCTATCTCCAAAATGTTTCACGTGCTGCTCTCTTTCTCTGGAATTCTTTACCTCTCCCCCTCAGACTCTCCACCTCTATACAGAACTTCAAACGGGCTCTTAAGACCCACTTCTTTACCAAACCCAGACAAATCTCATCCTAACCCTCTGTCCTATGCTCGGTCTACCCCATCTGTGTCACCCCTGTCTGCCCCTCCCCTTTAGAATGTAAGCTCTCACGAGTAGGGCCCTCTTCCCTCATGTGCTTATCCTTTTCTTACTTTAATAATCCTCAACTGCCCAATTCCTGCAGTTTTTTGGCCACCTTGGAACTTATCTCTGTCATTCACTAGTGTAGTTATGCTTAGTTACCCTGTACTTGTCCTATAATGTCTTCAACTGTAAGTCACTGTTTTCCTGTTTTGATTATGTACATTTGTACTCTGTAATTAGGCGCTGCGGAACCCTTGTGGTGCCATATAAATAATGGATAATAATAATAATAATAATAATAATAATACAGAGAATAAGTACATCATGTAACATCTAGCAGGCATCCATATCTTTAAAACTGTGAATAACACCTGTGTATAATGACAATACAGTGGTAACTGGGGAGAGAGGGCTACAAAGTGAGGGCATGAGGGTAGGGGGCAGAACACTAGGAAAGAGACAAGAAGAAGGAGGGGGGGTGAGGATTAAAGGGTAGTATCCACTAAGTTAATTCAAAGTGTTACCGTTACACTGTTAGTAACGGTAACCTATACACATTTTGCATAGCCATAGAAAATGTCAATAAAACATTGGTTATAAACGTAGTATAACATACATCACATCCAAGGTAAGTTTTTTAAGAAATGAAGCGACTCATCTCAAAGTTATTGTAAATTTGGGATTGCATTGGTACCGATTTGGTGGCCAGATAAGGCCCCCATGTACAAAGGAAGTAACCTGTCCCACCACGTGTGTCAATAGCTGCTTCACATCTGTCAAAATACATATATCTCATCATGAGGGAGTCGACTTCCCTTAATGAAGGGGAGTGTCTATAAATTCAGGAGTCTAGAATCACCTTTTTTGCTACAGTAAAGAGGATCGTTAGAATATGTACTAGATGTGACTGAGGCGCTGGTAATTTCCATACATCGAAATTGACAAATAATAAAGCAATAGGATTAAGTGAGGCATTTAACGAGAAAGAAGAGTTAATGAAACCAATAAGTTTATACCAAAATTTCTTGATATGTCTACAGGACCCCAAATTATGGAAAAGGGTTGCTGAGGAAGAACCACATTTGGGACAGCAACCACATTCCTCAGATACAAAGTGGATTCTCTGACATAGGCCCTGTAAATCACATTAATATGAACCTTTTGAAGAACCGAAGTTCTGAGAATACGTAAAGTTTTTGGAAAGTGTTCAAATAAAGTATCATTCTGTGTCAATAAAGGAATATCTTTTTTCCAGGTTTCTGTTGCCGTATATGAGTATTTGACAATTGTAGAAGTATTGAGTAAATAAATTTAGGTTTATATTTGTTCTGTTTATATTTGGCCACAATATTACAAAAAGGATCAGGTGAAGTAACAAGAGGTGGTTGGGTCGGAAGAGAAGAAATATAATGTGGCAACAGTAAGTAGGGGAAATAACAGCTAGTTGGTAGATTATAGGTGTTTTGCAACATCTCAAAAGACATTGGCCCTCATTCCGAGTTGATCGGTCGCAAGGCGAATTTAGCAGAGTTACACACGCTAAGCCGCCGCCTACTGGGAGTGTATCTTAGCATCTTAAAATTGCGACCGATGTATTCGCAATATTGCGCTCACAAACTACTTAGCAGTTTCTGAGTAGCTCCAGACTTACTCTGCCTGTGCGATCAGTTCAGTGCTTGTCGTTCCTGGTTTGACGTCACAAACACACCCAGCGTTCGCCCAACCACTCCCCCGTTTCTCCGGCCACTCCTGCGATTTTTCCGGAAACGGTAGCGTTTTCAGCCACACTCCCATAAAACGGCCTGTTTCCGCCCAGTAACACCCATTTCCTGTCAATCACATTACGATCGCCGGAGCGATGAAAAAGCCGTGAGTAAAAATACTATCTTCATAGCAAAGATACTTGGCGCAGTCGCAGTGCGAATATTGCGCATGCGCACTAAGCGGAATTTCACTGCGATGCGATGAAAAATACCGAGCGAACGACTCGGAATGAGGGCCATTATTTTACCACCCGGGTCAAACACCCGAGAGATAGCCTTCAAACCTTTTTGATACATCCGAATAAAGGTTGGATTCTCCATACCCGGAGTAAACACTGGATTACCCAAAATAGGTAACCAGTCAGATTTCGTCCTAATTTAACATTTATTGATCTCCATGCCTGATATATGTCCTTGAAGAACACGTTGTTATATATATGGTTAGGTATGGCACGTTTGGGGGCATGTAGCAAAGCACCTGGAGAGAAGGGGGCTAAGAGGGTGCTTTCTATTGCAACATTTGAATAAGTGTTTTGTTCCAGCAACCAATCAAGGGCATATCTAAAAAGTCTCGCCTTAGAGTATAATGCAAAATCGGGGAGACCTAAGCCTCCAGAGTGTTTATCCATTTTCAATTTCTGGAGAGCATCCAAGGTTTTTTTTTATTTCCATATACATTTCAGGCTTAATTGGGAGATGAGTTTGATGTCCCGTGTCGTCAGTTTTACAGGTAACATTTGCATTAAGTACATTAATTTTGGAAATATTATTGTTTTGACAACTTCTATTCTACCTAGTAAGGATAAAGGAAGATCTTGCCATTTTTCTAGAGTTTTTGTCAATTGCATAATGGCCGGGACATGGTTATATTTATATAAGTTTTCTATCTTGTTTGGGATTTAGATGCCTAAATATTTAATCTGGGAATTTCCAGTCTTCATAGAATTTAGATTATTTTCCAAAGGCAAGATAGGCATAGGTCCATTTAGTAGAAGCAGCTCAGACTTGCTAATATTTATTTTATATCCTGAAAAGTTACTAGATTGAGTTATGATACCCAGAGCAATAGGGATAGAGTGACTGGGGTGTATAGGAACAGGAGCATGTCATCCACGAACAAGGAAATGTGAAGATCCTCCTCTCCCACAGCAACTCCTTGATATAGGGGAGATTTCCTTAAAGCAATGCCCAGGAGCTCAAGAGCTAGAGTGAATAAAAGTGGGGATAAGGAGCATTCTTGTCTCAAAAGGAAAAGGATTAGTTAACAAGCCATTGCATATGATTCTAGAGACAGAATCAGTGTATAACGTTTTAATATAAAAGATAAATTTGTCTGGGAAACTAAATTGGCATAGGGAATTAAAAAGGTGATCCCAGAGTACAATGTCAAAGGCCTTTTCTGGATCTAAGGAAAGGGTCGCACTAGGAATATTCGACATAGTGCACTGGGAGCTACAAATCGCATAAAAGCACTTTCCTTTTGTTAGTCACTGGGTTTTTCCCCATAACGAATCTTGTTTGATCTTTGTGTATCAATGAGGGAAGCAGAGGTTTTAAATGATCTGCAATTATTTTCATTATAATTTTATATACAATGTTTAAGAGCGATATCGGTCGATATGAACTTGGATCGGACAAATATCTATCAGCCTTAGGAAGGACTTGCAGTGTTGTGGTGGCATTGAAATATTGTGGTAGTTTCCGTGTTGATAAAATCGAATTATAGACCAAGACTAGGATTGGTGCAATGTTTGGTGACAGCAGTTTATAAAATTCTGACGTAAAGCCATCCGACCCCGGGGCTTTACCTAATTTTAGGTTTGAAATTCCCGCGATAACCTCATGTGAGTAAAAATAGTAAAAGGGGAGCATTGTCCTGTGAGCGGGTTAGACATTAATTTGCTGGACTTATTAGCTAATTTGTGAAATTTTAAATATTTAGACAAGGAATAGGAGGATTCCATTTTTATGAATAAACCTTCAAATGTAGTTTTTTCCTCCTGGTAGGAACATCTAGTAGCAGGAGAAGGGTTGGTTTTATATAGCTGGAAGGCTGACATAAGGTCATCTTGGGCAGTGAGATACTCTTGGGTCAATTTATGTTTATGAGCAGTAGAGTGGGAGATAATCTCACCCTGTAGGGTCGCTTTGGACTCTTGCCAAATAAGAACTGGGTCACCTGTAGAAGCATCACCTTTAGCGTAATACTCTACTTAAATGTTATAATATAACAGTATGAATATACCAATATTTTGTGATGTGTAGCAAACCCACTATTTGTAATTGCATCTTTTTTTTTATTGAATAACTCTGAATTTGTACAAAGTTTAACCTCAGGTTATTGTTTGTGTACGTTTATTTATATGATATGTTATTTCTTTTTTCTATCATGCAATTTCTAAAGTTACAGTATAACGATATTTCAGGCACACCTATTTAATGTGTACCAAGTAGTACACTTCAGATCATTATTTTTATTTTTCATTTTGCACAGCAGCAATCAGATCTGAATGACCCCCATGGTTTTGCCCATTAGAGAACAATTTTGCTGCTGCAATCAGGTCTGAATTAGGCCAAAAGAGTATAAACATCTAGCCATGCAGGCGTCGATATTACTCGCGTCATAGTACTAGGAAGCACCTGCACTTCCCACCCCCCAAAACCTGGACGTGGGCAACCCTTAAGTGTGGGTAACGCTCCGCACTAAATCCATAGGTTCTGAAACCTACACTGTGAACCTAAGGAGCTCTGACCATTACCAAAAATTCCAAACAAGGAATGTGATTGAGCTCACGCCTGCTAGGATTAAATGCACTACCACCAACATTCACACCACCCCTTACATCAAGAGACCAAACACTGCCAGTGCAACTCTGACAAAGTGTTCAAAATTCTTGGTGCCACAGTCAATGAACTGGCGCCTATGCAGCTAAAACAAAAAACTTTGCCATACCCGCGCTATGCAAATCTCTGCACCAAAATATAATGCCACAAAACAAACTAAACACAAACATGAACATATATTTTATCAAAACCAATTAATATCCGTATTCCGTGTGAAAAGTATTATGATCACATGTGAAAGGTGAGTACAATAGATAGCAACAGGTTGGTCCAGATTCAGAGATATCAGAAATTTGTATGTAGCAACAAAAATGTGTCCAGAACCAAAACCTGTGTTGTACGCGGATTAGAGGACGATATAGCGTATAATAAAGCTGACTAGGTGAGAATAAGTTTTGAACGGGCTGACTTACAGTCCGCACCACAGAGAAATGTAATGGACACCCTAGATAGCAGCCGCCATCCCCCTGTCTGCATAAGTAGTATAGTGAACCACCTTTCATCAAACTTTTGACAGGTGCTCCACCCCCTTTAAGCCCCGCCCCTTTTTAATTGTGTTTAATATAAAACTGATATCAAATGATATAAACTGATATCAAATGATTATTGATTGGCCATTAAGAACAGAATCCGACCCTTAGACAAGCCGCATTTATATTAAATGGCTAATCAAAAAAAGCTTATGAAAAAGGCGTATTATACGGTATTAAAGCCGGGGAGTTATTGCGGTGTCGATAAATATTATAAGGCGAATAAAGGCAAGTTCAAAAGAGCGGAAATAAAAAAATGGTTTCAAGTACAAGACGCTTACACATTACATAAGCCGGCACGAAAAACCTATAAAAGGAACATGATTTGCGTATCGGATATAAATCAACAATGGCAATGTGATCTGGTCTCGCTCATAGACATTGCAAAGTACAATGATGGTTTTAAATATATATTAACCATCATCGATATATTCAGTAAGAAAGCATGGGCGGCTGGTCTAGCAGCCAAGAATGCGACAACCGTCGCTAATGCTTTTGAAAAAATATTCCAACAGGGATGCTTGCCAAAGAAGTTGCAAACCGATAATGGTAAAGAGTTTGTAAACAAAATCTTTAAAAAAGTGTTAGAAAAATACGGCATACATCATTTCACAACCAATAATGAAGTGAAAGCGGCCATTATAGAACGCTTCAATAGGACTTTAAAAACAAGGATGTGGCGTTATTTCACAGCGCGGAACACGTACAGATATATAGATGTCTTACAAGATTTCATAAACAGCTATAATAACACATATCATAGAACGATTAAGTGTACACCATGTGCTGTGGGGCCCTCTAACGCTTTGAGAATTTTCAAGACGACGTACGGCGATTACTTTAGAACTAAGAAAATTACACCACGTTTTTACATCGGTGAACATGTACGCATATCCAAATATAAGGATATATTTCAGAAAGGGTATGAACAGAATTTTTCTGAGGAAATATTTGTCATACAGAATGTGAACACTAAAGGTGTTAAGCCGCTTTATAAGTTGACGTATCTCTACGGCGAAGAAATTACCGGCAGTTTTTACCACGATGAGTTACAAAGTGTGCCAAAAAACTATAATAGAATATACAAAGTGGAAAAGATTTTAAAACATAAGACGGTAACCGGTCGAAAATACGCGTTAGTCAAGTGGCGCGGGTACCCCGCAAAATTTAACAGTTGGGTTGATGCATCAGAGATAAAAGATATATAAAACGTGCAGCACGCTAAACAAGACGAGCGATGGATGACAAATCGTTTTACATAACATTACCCAGCAATGCCTCAGCGGATACTTTTCCGCAAAATAAGATTTCAAACTATACAACAAAGCTTGCAAAGTCAATACACTTAAGCGGTGAGTGGGAAGTCGCTCTTACAGAAATACAATATCCACACACGTGGAATACCTTGGATATACATGATTGTAAGTTACAAATAACACAGGATGTTATGTTTTCCAATCCAGTTGTGGAATTTGCAGCCGTGTGCGTTAAACCCGGATTTTATAAAACAATCGACTCGCTACTGGACGTAATCAACGCTGAAATAGGGCGACATAAACTGGATGGGGGATTAAGACTAGTGTACGATCCGCTTGAACGCGTAGTAACATGCGATAGTAAGCGGCTGTATCATCTTACAGCTGGTGATAAACTGACGACGATCCTTGGATTACAACCTAAAACTAAGATTTCTAAACCATGCGCAGACATCAAAGGCGGCCAGTATACGCTGTATGTGTATACTGACATTATCGAGCACCAGCGGGTCGGTGATAGCTACGTACCGCTACTACGCACAGTTGAAATTAAGGGATATAACAATGAGGTGGTCACAATACGATATGAGAAACCCGATTACGTACCATTGTGCAAAGCGCATTTTGACACTGTAGCCATAGAGATAAAGAACGACCAGAACAAGAACATCTCATTTAAGTTTGGTAAAGTGATCGTGAAACTACACTTTAGACGTCGCAAACACGAAATTTATTAACTAAACAGGATGGTCGCTGTTAAAAATTATGGCAATCCGGATCTCTACGCGCAATATTATAAAACGCAGGCCGGTAATGGATTACCAGGTTTTCACGGCAGCGCGTACATGTACGGATGCGGTTTAGGCGGTATTTTTCGAAGTCTTTTTAGAAAAGCTGTTCCTCTGTTCCGGAAAGGTTTAGGAGTTAGCTAAACCTCATATGAAGACCGCGGCACGTAATATAGCGAAAGACGTTATCGGACAAGCCACAACGGCCGTAATGAATAAGATACACGATGCGAACCAAGCAAAACAAGACGGTTCAGGACTAATATATACAAGAAAAGGCGTGTCTAAAAGAAAACGGAAGCGTATGATAGCACTTCCGCCTTGGGACATACCCTTTTTAAATAAAAACCAGAGACGACGCAGCTCAAAGAAGAAGAGAAAGCCGAAGCGATCCGTAGGTGATATTTTTTAAACATGTCTTTCATACACCACGAGTCCGTTGAATGTGCAAAAACAGAGCTGGATCTTTTTGACGTGCCCCCGACACAAACAAGCATAGAGAAAAGTCTATACGTCGAAGTTCAACCTTTAGCGGCATTATCCGACACAGCGCTGCTTGAATTTTATATAGCGGCCAGCGGCGAACACTACTACGATCTGAACAACACGTTGCTGTACGTGACGTGCAAGATCGTACGAACTGATAACACACCGATACCACAAGGTGCACGGGTCGCACTTATTAATTACCCCATAGCGACTTTATTCAACCAAGTGGATGTAACTTTGGGTGACAGGCTCATATCGCAATCCAACAATCTTTACGCATACCGAGCGTACATTGAGACTATATTGAATTACAGCTCAGACGCTTTGTCAACAAAGCACACAACAGGATTATTTTACAAAGATTCGGCTGGAGAATTTAACAACACGGTGCTGGACGGACCGAATACGGGGTTCAAAAAACGAGCAGGTGCGACAGAGCAGAGTCGCACGGTTGAATTGCTAGGACCGCTTCACTGCGACCTTTTTCATCAACATAAACTAATTTTAAATGCCGTTGACCTGAAGATTAAACTAACCAGAAACAAAGACGCATTCTGCTTAATGTCAGCGGACGCGGATGCCTTTAAAATACAGATCACAGCGGCGTCCCTGTTCGTGAAAAGAGTGCAAGTCTCACCGGCCGTGCGGATTGGGCACGCGCAGGCCCTGCTAAACGGCAACGCGAAATACGCGATTGACCGCGTTGGGATGAAAATCTACAGCGTACCAGCAGGCAGTAGAGTATTTAATCTAGAAAATCTATTTTTAGGTCAAGTGCCGAAAACAGTCATAGTCGGCTTTGTGGATAACGAAGCATTTTCAGGAATCCATAGCCGTAATCCCCTTTGCTTTGAACATAAAAATTTAAGTTTTGCATCCCTTTATCTGGATGGAACACCGCACCCTGCGAAACCATTTCAACCAGACTTTGAACACGGTAATGCTGTAAGAGAGTATATGTCACTCATACAGATCACAAATAAGCAGAAATCTGACAATGGTATACTGATTGACCGCGAAGAGTACCTCAGAGGTTAATCACTATTTGCTTTTGAACTATCGCCGGAGCAGGAATGTGGAGAACATCTCTCCCTGATAAGAACGGGCAATCTACGTGCTGAATATCGCTTTGCAGAAGCGTTGGACAGGACAGTCAATGTGATAATATATGCGCTATTTGATAACATCATCGAGATTAATCAAAGGCGCGATGTGCTGTACGATTATCTATAAATGAAATAAACTAACACTACGCTGCTGAAAAATGAACACATTACAGATAAACTGTATTCTGTATGCTGCGCAAAGCACAAGGCATATTTTTAAAGGCACGTATCCGTGTGATCTATTGCCTGCCGATAAACTGACGCATTACCCCTGCGCATTTGTAATCAACACGCATAGCAGTGGGCAGCCTGGCGAACACTGGTTGGCTGTTTATTTTAATGAAGATGGCATTTGTTATTTCTTTGATTCCTACGGTCTCTCGCCGGACAGTGACATTTTCCCAAAGAATATCATAAAGTTTTTACATTATAATTCAAAAAGCATTTGTCACCAAAACCGTCGGTTACAAGATTTTTCAAGCGATGTATGCGGTCAATACTGTATTTACTTTATATTTTTTATGTGTAAAAACTACAAATATGATGATTTCTTGACACAGTTTAGTAATGATACAAAACGTAATGACCGTTTAGTTTCAAACTTTGTAAGGCGTATGCCAAGAAGCCATTGTTTGAGTTATTATACAGATGAATATATTCAGAATTGTGTAACTTGTTGTAATAACCAGTGTGTTTGATGCATTTTATGTACAATGCGTCATAACTATGATTATTTGAAAATAAACATCAATGTTTTTAATCTTTATGGTGATGTATGTTTGTAAGTTTTCTTTCAAAGACAACTGATTAGAATAAAGAAAAAACGGGGGTCTTTCTAAATCATGAATATATTTTATTAGACCATAAAGTTTATTTACAGATCTATTGCCGATGCATTATTATAATATGTCATTTATTACAGTTTTACACGTAAAAACTACAAATATGGTGATTTCTTGATTGGGGGTTGACCGATATTATGTTGTAATACTGTGTAGGTCTACAGGATTTAAAATTATATATATATATTTTTAGAAGCTGCTTCTGTTTGAATGTTATAGGCACCTATTTGTGACTGTTATAGGACGCTATTTGAATGTTACTAATAGTAGTCAGTTAGCAAGTTTGAATGTTATAGGGGCCTATTTGTGAATGTTATAGGGCACTATTTGAATGTTACTAATAGTCGTCAGTTAGCAAGCTCTTTATATTTTTGCAAACAAGTTAAAAACCGTTTTTTCTTTATTCTAATCAGTTGTCTTTGAAAGAAACTTACAAACATACATCACCATAAAGATTAAAAACATTGATGTTAATTTTCAAATAATCATAGTTATGACGCATTGTACATAAAATGCATCAAACACACTGGTTATTACAACAAGTTACACAATTCTGAATATATTCATCTGTATAATAACTCAAACAATGGTTTCTTGGCATACGCCTTACAAAGTTTGAAACTAAACGGTCATTACGTTTTGTATCATTACTAAACGGTGTCTAGAAATCATCATATTTGTAGTTTTTACACATAAAAAATATAAAGTAAATACAGTATTGACCGCATACATCGCTTGAAAAATCTTGTAACCGACGGTTTTGGTGACAAATACTTTTTGAATTAAAATGTAAAAACTTTATGATATTCTTTGGGAAAATGTCACTGTCCGGCGAGAGACCGTAGGAATCAAAGAAATAACAAATGCCATCTTCATTAAAATAAACAGCCAACCAGTGTTCGCCAGGCTGACCACTGCTATGCGTGTTGATTACAAATGCGCAGGGGTAATGCATCAGTTTATCGGCAGGCAATAGATCACACGGATACGTGCCTTTAAAAATATGCCGTGTGCTTTGCGCAGCGCACAGAATACAGTTTATCTGTAATGTGTTCATTTTTCAGCAGCGTAGTGTTAGTTTATTTCATTTATAGATAATCGTACAGCACATCGCGCCTTTGATTAATCTCGATGATGTTATCAAATAGCGCATATATTATCACATTGACTGTCCTGTCCAACGCTTCTGCAAAGCGATATTCAGCACGTAGATTGCCCGTTCTTATCAGGGAGAGATGTTCTCCACATTCCTGCTCCGGCGATAGGTCAAAAGCAAATAGTGAGTAACCTCTGAGGTACTCTTCGCGGTCAATCAGTATACCATTGTCAGATTTCTGCTTATTTGTGATCTGTATGAGTGACATATACTCTCTTACAGCATTACCGTGTTCAAAGTCTGGTTGAAATGGTTTCGCAGGGTGCGGTGTTCCATCCAGATAAAGGGATGCAAAACCTACATTTTTATGTTCAAAGCAAAGGGGATTACGGCTATGGATTCCTGAAAATGCTTCGTTATCCACAAAGCCGACTATGACTGTTTTCGGCACTTGACCTAAAAATAGATTTTCTAGATTAAATACTCTACTGCCTGCTGGTACGCTGTAGATTTTCATCCCAACGCGGTCAATCGCGTATTTCGCGTTGCCGTTTAGCAGGGCCTGCGCGTGCCCAATCCGCACGGCCGGTGAGACTTGCACTCTTTTCACGAACAGGGACGCCGCTGTGATCTGTATTTTAAAGGCATCCGCGTCCGCTGACATTAAGCAGAATGCGTCTTTGTTTCTGGTTAGTTTAATCTTCAGGTCAACGGCATTTAAAATTAGTTTATGTTGATGAAAAAGGTCGCAGTGAAGCGGTCCTAGCAATTCAACCGTGCGACTCTGCTCTGTCGCACCTGCTCGTTTTTTGAACCCCGTATTCGGTCCGTCCAGCACCGTGTTGTTAAATTCTCCAGCCGAATCTTTGTAAAATAATCCTGTTGTGTGCTTTGTTGACAAAGCGTCTGAGCTGTAATTCAATATAGTCTCAATGTACGCTCGGTATGCGTAAAGATTGTTGGATTGCGATATGAGCCTGTCACCCAAAGTTACATCCACTTGGTTGAATAAAGTCGCTATGGGGTAATTAATAAGTGCGACCCGTGCACCTTGTGGTATCGGTGTGTTATCGGTTCGTACGATCTTGCACGTCACGTACAGCAACGTGTTGTTCAGATCGTAGTAGTGTTCGCCGCTGGCCGCTATATAAAATTCAAGCGGCGCTGTGTCGGATAATGCCGCTAAAGGTTGAACTTCGACGTATAGACTTTTCTCTATGCTTGTTTGTGTCAGGGGCACGTCAAAAAGATCCAGCTCTGTTTTTGCACATTCAACGGACTCGTGGTGTATGAAAGACATGTTTAAAAAATATCACCAACGGATCGCTTCGGCTTTCTCTTCTTCTTTGAGTTGCGTCGTCTCTGGTTTTTATTTAAAAAGGGTATGTCCCAAGGCGGAAGTGCTATCATACGCTTCCGTTTTCTTTTAGACACGCCTTTTCTTGTATATATTAGTCCTGAACCGTCTTGTTTTGCTTGGTTCGCATCGTGTATCTTATTCATTACGGCCGTTGTGGCTTGTCCGATAACGTCTTTCGCTATATTACGTGCCGCGGTCTTCATATGAGGTTTAGCTAACTCTAAACCTTTCCGGAACAGAGGAACAGCTTTTCTGAAAAGACTTCGAAAAATACCGCCTAAACCGCATCCGTACATGTACGCGCTGCCGTGAAAACCTGGTAATCCATTACCGGCCTGCGTTTTATAATATTGCGCGTAGAGATCCGGATTGCCATAATTTTTAACAGCGACCATCCTGTTTAGTTAATAAATTTCGTGTTTGCGACGTCTAAAGTGTAGTTTCACGATCACTTTACCAAACTTAAATGAGATGTTCTTGTTCTGGTCGTTCTTTATCTCTATGGCTACAGTGTCAAAATGCGCTTTGCACAATGGTACGTAATCGGGTTTCTCATATCGTATTGTGACCACCTCATTGTTATATCCCTTAATTTCAACTGTGCGTAGTAGCGGTACGTAGCTATCACCGACCCGCTGGTGCTCGATAATGTCAGTATACACATACAGCGTATACTGGCCGCCTTTGATGTCTGCGCATGGTTTAGAAATCTTAGTTTTAGGTTGTAATCCAAGGATCGTCGTCAGTTTATCACCAGCTGTAAGATGATACAGCCGCTTACTATCGCATGTTACTACGCGTTCAAGCGGATCGTACACTAGTCTTAATCCCCCATCCAGTTTATGTCGCCCTATTTCAGCGTTGATTACGTCCAGTAGCGAGTCGATTGTTTTATAAAATCCGGGTTTAACGCACACGGCTGCAAATTCCACAACTGGATTGGAAAACATAACATCCTGTGTTATTTGTAACTTACAATCATGTATATCCAAGGTATTCCACGTGTGTGGATATTGTATTTCTGTAAGAGCGACTTCCCACTCACCGCTTAAGTGTATTGACTTTGCAAGCTTTGTTGTATAGTTTGAAATCTTATTTTGCGGAAAAGTATCCGCTGAGGCATTGCTGGGTAATGTTATGTAAAACGATTTGTCATCCATCGCTCGTCTTGTTTAGCGTGCTGCACGTTTTATATATCTTTTATCTCTGATGCATCAACCCAACTGTTAAATTTTGCGGGGTACCCGCGCCACTTGACTAACGCGTATTTTCGACCGGTTACCGTCTTATGTTTTAAAATCTTTTCCACTTTATATATTCTATTATAGTTTTTTGGCACACTTTGTAACTCATCGTGGTAAAAACTGCCGGTAATTTCTTCGCCGTAGAGATCCGTCAACTTATAAAGCGGCTTAACACCTTTAGTGTTCACATTCTGTATGACAAATATTTCCTCAGAAAAATTCTGTTCATACCCTTTCTGAAATATATCCTTATATTTGGATATGCGTACATGTTCACCGATGTAAAAACGTGGTGTAATTTTCTTAGTTCTAAAGTAATCGCCGTACGTCGTCTTGAAAATTCTCAAAGCGTTAGAGGGCCCCACAGCACACGGTGTACACTTAATCGTTCTATGATATGTGTTATTATAGCTGTTTATGAAATCTTGTAAGACATCTATATATCTGTACGTGTTCCGCGCTGTGAAATAACGCCACATCCTTGTTTTTAAAGTCCTATTGAAGCGTTCTATAATGGCCGCTTTCACTTCATTATTGGTTGTGAAATGATGTATGCCGTATTTTTCTAACACTCTTTTAAAGATTTTGTTTACAAACTCTTTACCATTATCGGTTTGCAACTTCTTTGGCAAGCATCCCTGTTGGAATATTTTTTCAAAAGCATTAGCGACGGTTGTCGCATTCTTGGCTGCTAGACCAGCCGCCCATGCTTTCTTACTGAATATATCGATGATGGTTAATATATATTTAAAACCATCATTGTACTTTGCAATGTCTATGAGCGAGACCAGATCACATTGCCATTGTTGATTTATATCCGATACGCAAATCATGTTCCTTTTATAGGTTTTTCGTGCCGGCTTATGTAATGTGTAAGCGTCTTGTACTTGAAACCATTTTTTTATTTCCGCTCTTTTGAACTTGCCTTTATTCGCCTTATAATATTTATCGACACCGCAATAACTCCCCGGCTTTAATACCGTATAATACGCCTTTTTCATAAGCTTTTTTTGATTAGCCATTTAATATAAATGCGGCTTGTCTAAGGGTCGGATTCTGTTCTTAATGGCCAATCAATAATCATTTGATATCAGTTTATATCATTTGATATCAGTTTTATATTAAACACAATTAAAAAGGGGCGGGGCTTAAAGGGGGTGGAGCACCTGTCAAAAGTTTGATGAAAGGTGGTTCACTATACTACTTGCATACACAGTTCTATGTAGGCTATTGGGTAGTAGGATAATTACCAAAAAGTGTAAATGGGGGTTGGTTGGTTAGGTCCTAATTGCTGATGTAGTCGTAACAATAACACCAATTATGGAACTCCCTATACGTAATCTTATACTATCATTTATTTATCGTAAATGTTGAGTACACACGGAATATATGTCAGAATAATTTCAGTGTAAATACTGTCAGAATAATCCCAGTGCAAATACTGTGTATCCAGTGCAATACAGATATTCATTAATAGCATAGTAGCTTTCTAGTGAGTCTATCAGTCATAAGAAGCTCACTATTCCACATCAATAACAATTCTTAACGTGTGTATACAAAATAGGATAATTGGTATTTATCTTGTAATCATAAACCAAATTATCTCTATTAATTTGTTACATACACATATAGTTTGACAGGGAGAGATCTCAAAACCAAATTGTATCAACAAAATTGTTACATATGCACATTGGTAAGAGAAGTAGCAGAGATTTGCAGGGGAGAAAAAAAAGGGGGAGATGTACTAAGCAGTGAAAAGAGAGGAGGAGTGAGCCAGTGGAGAAGTAGCGCATGGCATCCAATCAGCATAGGAAGTAACATTTATAATTTGCATACTAAAAATTATACAGAACAGCTGATTGGTTGCCATGGGCAACTTCTCCACTGGCTCACTTTTCCGCTCTTTTCACTGCTTAGTACATATCCCCCTTAGGGGTATATTCAATTAAAGTCGGATCCATTCCGACATGTATTTGTTGGAATGGATCCGACAACCCCTATTCAATCCCATCTAAAATTAGACTTTTTCAAGTCGAATTTAGATGGGACCCGGAGGAGGAGAGGGGGGGCGAGCCGCGGGGGGACGGCCGACGGCAGCCAGAGGAGATCAGCGCAGCAGGATGTCACTCAGTTGCCCGACCTCACGGCAGCTTCCACCCGGCTCCAGCAGCGTGCTCCAGCAGCTGTCCCCCCCGTCTCCCTGCGGCTCCCCCCCACCCCTCGCCTCCTCTGGGTCCATCTCATTCCGACATCATTTTGATGTTGGATTGAGATGGTCGAAAAAGGGGCCAAAACCTGTCGGATTTGGCCCACGTTTTCGACATCAACACGTGGATCGGCAGCTATTCCGCCGATCCATGTGCTTTTCGACAAGTCGAATGCCTCGACTTGTCGAAAAGCTTTGAATAGGTCGAATCAGGATTCGACCTTAAAAAGTCGAAAACTGACGTCTTTTCGACAGACGGCAGTTTTTGACTGCAATTGAATATACCCCTTAATCTGCTATCAGTAACAGCACCAACTTGCAGATTGAGTCAAGGACTTATATGTTTTTGCCAGGCAGTGATATTTGCTGGCTCTAAAAGAATGAGTAGGAGTTTATGATACATAGGTGTGATAATAACAGCAGGTTATCACAGTAATCTTGAGGTTTCTTATACCCGATACATGAGAGGTGAATAACAAACCATAAGTTTAAAAACCACACCAGTTCCTCAAGTATCGCCATGGTTTACTACTTACCTCCACCACGGCATTCTCAATAAGACCTGAAATTGGAGAACGTGTTGCACTTCTGATCTTTAACTCAGCACATTTGTGTTCCAGTTTTCTACCATATCTCTCCCTTGTCTCTTTTTCAATTAAGCTGTAAAAATAATACAATTATCCATTTATCAAATTACTTCTGTGCCGTATTTGCAATGAATGAATTAAACATTTGTAGCAGTGTAAACAGACGCCTACCATATGTGGAGAGAAGCTAGTTAGGTCACTGTGTATGGAGATGTAGAAGACTGGAGAGATTTCCATTCAGCAGTTGTTTAAGGGTCTTCTCATTCCTCCATTAACTTTTAATAGGACTTGTGCTTGTAATTCCAGCAAATACTGTGAACAAGTTCTGTGTGTTTGGTTTGGTTTGGTTTGGTTTGGTTTTATGGGTTTGCAAAAGTATTGGGGCTCAATGACTGTTCATGAATTTTAAGGCCAACAATTGTACAAAAACACCCAAATTATGTCTCTTTTCAAAACATATTTATTTCATCTCTTCTGCATGGAATAGGTGGAAGTTACAATGGAGAAGGAGTCAAATGTAGAGTGGCTCTTTGAGATGTGGGAAAGCTTCATTGTGACCCTGTCAACAACTGGACTATCTCAGATTTATAATTCTCTGCGCAACAATTCTTGGTATCTTTTGCACATGGTGAAGGGAGATCCTCCTATTACAGTGTGATATTTAGTTTTTGATTGATTATGTGTATGTTTTCTCATTTGCCATTTTGATAGTTTGACACTTTTATGGGTCTAACAGAGCCAGTCTCCTGAAACATTCTTATATTGTACAATATGTTCTTCTCACTCATTGTTCCCTTTGACTTTTGGATACATTACACTAGCGGTCATCCACTCGTAGCTTGTGAGGCCGGTATTTAAAAGAACAAATGTTTTGAGCATACTGACACCTATCAGTCTCCACGGATACTGGAATTATAACAACATAGGAAAAAGCCAGCAGGAGTGGGTTGAGCACACTGACCAGAAAGTCAGCTTTCCCGCACAGCAAAGTATACGTTACGTGAAATTCCATCTAACAAACACTTTGCAGCTTGATTACACATCAGTGACTACTCTGTATTATACGCGTAGCTCACACCCCAATTAGGTGGCGACCACTGCATTAGAGCATGTTTTATCTAGATATGTGTGTTTGTATAATTGCCTCTTTGACCTCCTAGAAGTATTATAGTACTTTGTAAATTGTAAACTCGGTTATTCTATGTACCTTTATTTGTATTGTCATGCTTTACTCACACATGTTGGGCCCTACTGCTAATGTTTTTTTTCCATATCCTGCTTTGTACTGTTTCTTTAACTGGATATGCCACTCACTGCTTCAATAAAAATATTAAAAATAAAACCTTAAAATATATTTTTCAATTATTTTTTACTTTAACGTGAATTAAGTAATATATGCTTTATAAGTGGGGTTTTTTTTCCACGTTTTGTGCATTTATTTAATTGTGCACAGGTGAGTTTATATATTCTGCTTCCACAGACAAGCATCCTCAAATCAACACCTGTTGGGACAACTTAAGGGTTGCGGATAATAACCACTGGTTTAATGTATTATTTACTGCCTTTGTTTTCTGTATAGCGTATATTTGACTACTTTCCTGACCTTCCAACAACAATTTATTCATTTTTAACATAAACAAGGATCTTAAAATGGCGCTAATCCAGTTTTACATCAGGGTACACATTACCAATGTGAAACAAAATACAAAGGGCGGGATTCAAATGTTTTATCGCCCCTGATCTCCCGTCTAAAGTGACGGGAGATCGCGGGGCGATATTCTAATGACCCCCGTTATCGCGCTCATAAGAGCCGGGTTTAGCCGCGTAAAGCAGCTAAACCCGACTAAAAACATGGGCGCGATCATGAAAAGTCCCATTTGGGCGTCCAAACGGATCACTTTTCGCACATTTCAGCTCACCACTCCTGAAGATTTGATTTGAATCCCGTCCAAAATGTACAGCTCCACATTTCAAAACCGGTTCAATAATCTGCACTCTCATGATATCGCATTGTGACGTCATGTCGCGGCCAGCCTGAACATGCAGCTCCTGATATAGTCAGATTGAGCTGCATGTGCTGGCGACAGCGCACTGGCCATCACTGGCAGCATACACACTCGGTGATATTGTAAACAATGTCGCTCAGGAGGGTAAAAAGGAGCGATACGGATTACAAAACGCCTAATGTGTACCCACCATTAATATTGTACACACTAAACAATAATCTGGCAGATTCAACTGCCAGATCTGGTAGGTTGGAATGAAAATCTGGTAATGGATGAGAGCAAATAAGAATCAACCAGTCCCGACTACGCACTGCATGCCTTTCGGCGTATTTCCAATTCCAGTATATACCACCTTCGTACTTGAGAACCCAGACAGAGGGCCAAGACATGTATCTCGGGCGCAGCAAAGCCCAAACCACCAGCACATTAGATTCTGCACATCTGTTCTGGGTATCTGCCAATCCCATAGTATCAAAGTATGGGTCAGCATCCAGGATTTCTATCGAGGAGTAGCTGACTGTAACTTGCAAGGAGAACTTATGGAACTTATCCCCCTATATCTCATTATTTGCCTGTACACTATGGGGGTTGTAAATGCATGCTGTGCATCATGGGAGATGATGTCATGCTGAGGTGACTCACTTCCTGTTTGTCTCCTGTTACTTCCACTTGGTGTCTGGCTCATGCTGAGTAAAGACCTGTATTACACTGATGCTGCAAGTGTCGTCCTGATTTTGTTGTTACACATCTACATGGTGTCAGAACTGGGATGCCATGGCACAAGGTCTCAGGAGAACAGATCCGCTGATATTTGATGAAAACGTGGCTGACAACTGGCTGAGGTTTAAAAGGGAATGGCATGTATACTCCATAGCAGGCCTTTCAGTCAAATCCAAAAAAGTCCAGGCATACACGCTGCTGAACCTCTAAGGCACAGATGCTGTGGACAAATCAGATGCTTTTGTATAGGCTGACGGAGAAGACAGAGAGGATCCTGACATCCTAAATGCAAAGTTTGAAGAGATCTGCATGCCAGTAAAGAATATAATTATGGACAGGCATGTTTCCAACAGCACAAACCAAAAGGGTGATGACACTATACAGTCCTACGTCTCCACGCTAAAGCTGCTGGCAAAGAAGTGCAATTTTGGTATCCTCACAGTGACAGAATCGTATGTGGCATACGCAGCGACAAGGGCCCTCATTCCGAGTTGATCGTTCGCTAGCTGTTTTTAGCAGCCGTGCAAACGCATAGTCGCCGCCCACGGGGGAGTGTATTTTAGCTTTGCAAGTGTGCGTACGCCTGTGCAGCAGAGCTCTGCAAAAACATTTTGTGCAGTTTCAGAGTAGGTCTGAACTTACTCAGCCCTTGCGATCACTTCAGTCTTTTTGATGCCGGAATTCACGTCACACACTCTCCCTCCAAACGCCCGGACACGCCAGCGTTTTCGCTACCACTCCCAGAAAACGGTCAGTTGACACCCATAACCGCCCTCTTTCTGTCAATCTTCTCGCGATCGGCTGTGCGTATGGATTCTTCGTTAAATCCATAGCTCAGCAACGATCCGCATTGTACTCATATGACGCAATGGTGCATGTGCAGTAGAGACCTGATCGCAGCGAAAATCATCAGCGTGCGATCAACTCGGAATGACCACCAAGGTACATCCACAGCTGCTACGGGAGAAGGGCTTCACATTAGAAACTGCCATAAATATCTGTATGTTAAATGAGCAGTCTGAAAAGGGCACAAGGGAACTAAGAAAGGACGCTGAGGTGTGTGTCATGGCGGCCGTTCTGCGCCGATCCTCCACGTGTGGGAACTGCGCGGCACAGCACCCTCCTGACAAAGAAAAGCTGCCCTGCATATGATAAACGATGTAATGCATGTGGCAAATGGAATCATTTTGCAAGGTGCTGCCACTACAAAGATCAAACTTCCATAAAGCAACAGATGCGCTATAGCCGCTCACCCCAGGGGATCAACCAGGTTGAAACGGAGCCAGGGTGTAAATCGATTCGCATGACAGTTTGTGATAGTGTAGACCACTTGGATGAAAAGGGCAAAATATTTATCAAACTGAGAACAAAGCATACGAACAAAGTGGCCATAGTCAAAATAGACTTAGGAGCAAAGTGCAATGTCATATCCTACAAACAACTACGGGTGTTATTCCACTGCGGTGCAAACGGGTCGGAAATGCGCATGCGTGGCGGACGCATTGCACGTGCGCGTCATTGCCTGGTGATGATCGTCGCCGGGCAACGACGCCGCCAGCGAGAAATGTGATCGCAGCAGCGATAGCAAGAAGACGGACAGGCAGGAGGCGTTCCGGGGCGGATACTCTCCGTTTTCCAGGCGTGGTGACTCCAACGCAGGCGTGTCGAGGCGTTTGGAGGGCGGATGTCTGACGTCAGGACCGGGACCTTCATCGCTGGATCCGTCACACTAGGTGAGTAACTGCAGCCCTGGTCTTGTTTTACTTGAAACTCTTTTAGCATAGCAGGGCTGCACAAGCGTTCGCAGCCCTGCTATGCTAAAATACACCCCTCTCCCCCCCCCCCATAGGTGGCATCAGGTTGATCGCAGAAGAAGCAAAAAGTTGCTACGTGCGATCAACTCGGAATGTCCCCCTACGTGAAATAGTTCCAACTGCACCGATAAACTCATGAGACAAGATCAACTTCATAGCTTATGTTGGCCAGATCATCACCACACTGGGTACCACAAAGCTAAAGTTTACCCGTACTGATTTGATATTCCATATTGTGGATCAAAAGGTTAAACCACTGCTAGGCCTCCCTAACAGTATGAAGCTAGGCCTTCTCAAATTGGGGTCTGACGTATACGTCTTTGTATTGATAGCAAGAGGTAGTTTCGGAAAGCTGCACAGGATCTCAAATTCAATGGATAGTTGCTTCAGAGATAAACTAACACTCATGGGGTATTATTCCCCTTAATTTGTCAAATGTATACCTGTGACAGAATGTCTGGTTGGTAAGAAAAATTTGACGGCCAGCGGTGCTCCCAAAGGTATAGAGACAAGTGATACAAAATGTACTAGAAAAAAGACAAGACAACCCTGATAGGGAGCACTCTTATCTGAAGCAAAATTTGATTAGCAATGTATGATCATGATATGATCATACATTGCTAATCAAATTTTGATTCAGATAAGAGTGCTCCCTATCAGGGTTGTCTTGTCCGTTTTCTAGTACATTTTTGTATTGATCCAGTACACTTGAACAAAGCACTGCTGCGTCCATATCATCCTCTCCGCACCATCGAGTAAGTGATTGCATCCAGGGTACTGAAAACTGTGGCACCTGGCATGTCAGCAAAGTGCGGATTCTGGCAAATCCCTTTGGACAGAGCTGCTTGCCGCTTTCATGACCCTGATAGGGCGGTATGTCTTCCTTCGCATGCCCTACGGAATCACTACAGGCAGTGAGGTCATCCAGCGTTGCATGGAACAACTGTTTGCAGGCTATCCCTGTGAAATCATCGTCGATGACATCCTGGTGTGGGGCCGCACCAAGGAAGAAAACGACAAACAACTGCACCAGGTAATTGAACGGGCCCGTGCTTTGAACCTCAAGCTCAACCCAGACAAATGCAAGTTTAGAGTTACAGAAGTGGCGTACATGGGCTGCGTGCTCACTAGTCAAGGCGTCAAACCGGATCCAAATAAAATTACTGCCATCCAGCAAATGCCGCCTCCGGCTGACCAACAGGCACTGCAGCGCTTCCTAGGTATGACCAACTACCTGTCTAAATTTGTTCTGCAATATAGTGAAACCACTGCACCTTTGCGGCAGCTACTCCACCAGGACTCAGAATGGTGCTGGCTGGACGCACAGACGGCTGCTGTTGATCGATTGAAGACCATGCTGACAAATCCACCGGTCCTGCAATACTTCAACGTTCATGGGCCCTCATTCAGAGTTGTTCGCTCGCTAGCTGCTTTTAGCAGCCGTGCAAACGCTAAGCCGCCACCCTCTGGGAGTGTATCTTAGCTTAGCAGAAGTGCGAACGAAAGGATTGCAGAGCGGCTACAAAAATATTTTCGAGCAGTTTCACAGTAGCTCCAGACCTACTCCTAGCTTGCGGTCACTTCAGACTATTTAGTTCCTGTTTTGACGTCACGAGCACGCCCTGCGTTCGGCCAGCCACGCCTGCATTTTCCCAGGCACGCCTGCATTTGTATCTGACATGCCTGCGTTTTTCAGCACACTCCCTGAAAACGGTCAGTTACCTCCCAGAAACGTCCCTTTCCTGTCAATCACTCAGCGGCCAGCAGTGCGACTGAAAAGCGTCGCTAGACCTTGTGTAAAACTACTTCGGCTGTTGTGAAAGTACATCGCGCATGCGCATTGCGCTGCATACGCATGCGCAGAAGTGCCATTTTTTTGCCCAATCGCTGTGCTGCGAACGAAAACAGCTAGCGAACAACTCGGAATGACCCCCATGATCCGGTAGTCCTCTCTGCCGACGCTTCACAGAGTGGTCTAGGGGCTGTGCGCCTCCAACGCCGCAGACCGGTGGCTTTTGCTTCCAGAGCTCTCACTGACACTGAAACCAGGTATGCACAAATTGAGAAAGAACTGCTGGCAACTGGTGTTCGCCTGCAACCGTTTCCATGACTTCTTCTATGGACGTCCTGTCACGGTGGAAACCGACCATCAGCCTCTCATCACCATACTGAAGAAGCACATCCACTGTGCTTCTTCCCGTATTCAGGGCATGTGTCACGATCCGGACTACGAGACATTATTTTTTACCTTTCAGGTGTCTTCTGAGAATGGCTCAGCGTCCCAGGGCCGGGTCTCGGTCATATTGCCGAATGTCCTTGCTTCATAATTCCTTTCTACTAGTCGGCAAGTGCTGTCACAAAGAACTCTTAAATGGAATGGCGTTTCTAGCTCATTGCGGCCTCTGCGCCATTACCGTACTCTCAGCACTTTGTTGGCCCTGCATAGCATCTCCTGTCAGTTGCGGCCTCCGCCGCCATTGCTGCGCTCCAGTGTATGGACGGATCTGTGTGGCGTCTCCTGTCAGCTGCGGCCTTTGCCGCGATTACTACAGTAAAGCACTACAGGTCTGTGCGGCGCCTCTCATCCACGGTAGCTTCCGCCGCTGGCGCTGGGAGGTTGCTGTACAGTCTTAACATTGTCTGTGTCCTGCGGCCACGGCCACCATTACTGTGAAAGTTCCACATGGAATTACAAACCAGGTTTCCCTCTAAGAACCAGTATGGGCGCAGCCATGTTGGTTCTGATCATGTGATGCTATTCCCACCAATCTACAGTCCCGCTGAGCTCTGCCTGATTGCTGATCCAATCCCTGCACTGCTGAGGGTATAAAGGGACTAAGGATAGACCAGGAAGTTGTCAGTGCTTTGGTTGTCATCACCAATGTATCCTGTTTCTGCTCTCTGTGATTCCAACAGTGTTCCAGGTATTCCAGCTCCTGAAGTCTCCAGTTCTACAGAGACCTCCACCAGTCACCACCCTGCAGTGCCTGCCTGACTCCATAGTATCCTCATTGCTTTCTGCTATTGGCAGTGTTCCAAAAAACACTGGCTTCCAGCAATGGGATTCCAGTGGTGTTCAGCCACCTATTGTCATCAGTGCTCCGCCATCGGTGTTCCTGTTATCAACATTATCCAAGTCTTCTGTGTTTCTCAATTCATCGCTCTCTAGCATCTCCAGTGTTATTCAAAACTATGTTATTTACACTGGACCATCTGCACTTCATTCACAGTTCTTCATCATCCGTTTCATCCGGCAAAACCGGCAGTTACGAATACTACTTATTCTACAGTACGCTCAGCCTCTGTACTACATCTGCTGACCAGTTCCGGCTTTCATCTATTCAACAGCACCCAGGTGTTGGTAAGGACTGACCATCTCCTACTTTCCCAAGCTAGCCTTGTGCGGATACCACACCCAAGGGAATATTATACCAGCTATTTCTTGCGGAACTATGTACTGTTTTTAATTATCTTTCATATCATACTATGCAACTGCCGGTGTACCACCAGAACTGTGTTTAATAAACAAACATTCATTTTATCTTTGTTGTCATGGTCACATCTTCGGGCATTGGTGGTAGAAGTCCCCTATGTCTAGGAGTCCTATTCAGCCACCTAGATTCACCTATACACCAGCCCCTACAACTGAAGCTGTCTCAGACCAACACCAGCCCTCAGTTGTGACAGCATGATGCTCAAGCTGCAGCGGTACAACCTGGATGTCATATATAAGCGAGGCAAAGAAAAGTATGTTGCTGATGCTCTGTCTCGAGCCTTCCTTTCGACTACTGACATGAACACTGATGAGAATGACTATGAGGTCATGGCTGTGGAGGTGTTCCCTACCAAGTGGCTGGAAGTGCTGCGTGCTGCTACACTTGCGGATTATCTTTGCCAGCGTCTCTCTGCTGTAATTATCAACGGCTGGCCATCCTCTTCCAAGAGATGAGCTCACCGTGTCTGATGGTGTCATCCTGCGGGGTCATCGCTTCGTGATTACGGCTGCCCTCCAGACGTTCTACACCCAGCAGATGCACTAGGGCCATCCCGGCCTGGAGGCTACCAAGCGTAGGGCCCATGAAACCATGTTCTGGCCCTCCATGTACGGTAATATTGCCGTGCTGTGTCGTTATATGCACCCTGCAATGCCTTGCGTCCACACCTGCCACGGGAGCCCATGCTGCTCCATGACATTCCTGATCTTCCGTGGTCCATTCTTGCGGCTGATCTATTTGAATGGAGGGGGAAGGAGTACCTGGTACTAGTTGACTCCTATTCAGGATGGTTCGAGATAAACTACTTGCCCAGCACCACAAGTCACATGGTCATTGCAAAGCTGAAGAGACACTTTGCAGCACATGGCACCCCACAGCAGCTGATCACTGATAATGCCATGCAATTCAAGAGTAGAGAGTTCAAGGACTTTGCGAATACATGGGACTTCCAGCACATCATTAGTAGTCCACACTTCCCACAGTCAAATGGATTGGGAGAGCGCGCAGTCCGCTCTGCAAAACACCTAATGGAGACGTGTGCATGAGATGGATCGGACATATACTTGGCACCGAAAAACTTGAGAAACATGCCCCGAGATGGACTTCCATCCCCTGCACAGTGCATATTAGCACGGCGCACCCGCACAGGTATCCCAATGGCAAAGCAGCTCCTGCAACCCAGAGTAGAGCTACAGGTACGTGAGAACATCAGCAAGCGCAGAATGGCTGCCAAAGCTTCTTATGACAGATCAGCATACCGCCTGCCACCACTGTCTCCAGGCCAGCCTGTCCGCATGCAAACCGAGCAAGGATTTGACAGAATAACAGTGGTTCAGCATCCCGCAGGTCATCCAAATAGCTACGTGGTACAGTCTGATAATGCCCTCTATGAACGCAACTGCCGCCATCTGTTAAGTGTACCTGAAGAAAGCTCTACACAGCCTGACATTCAGTTTCTACCACAGCTGCAACCAATGTCAGTGATGATTCGCATTGCATGGACAGTCCTTCCTCAGAGACCACTTCTGAAGTAATAGAGCCCTCTGGTGTCACAGCAGATATGTCTCAGTGTACCATTACCAGATCGGGCCGTGTATCCAAACCCAACCCAAAGTTCCAAGACTTTATTGTATAATGTCTTTTCTTTTGTTCACGCCTAACATTGTCACACTGTTGAATTTGTTTCATCTATGTTCTGCATCCTTTCAGTTTGAAAGGGGGGATGTAAATGCATGTTGTGCATCATGGGAGAGGATGTCATGCCGAGGTGACTCACTTCCTGTTTGTCTCCTATTACTTCCATTTGGAGTCTGGCTCATGCTGAATAAAGACCTGTATTAGACTGATGCTGCAAGTGTCGTCCTGATTTTGTTGTTATACATCTACAGGGTTACTTTATGAAGAGTCAGGTTGTAAAACCTACCACTTTTGAGAGTGTTTATGACAATTTTTAAAAGGGCAATACTTTAATTTTACTCTTGTCAGTAATAAAATATCAAGCCTTAGACACTTGCCATTTCCTCATTTCTTTGTTAGGACAAGCGGCAGTGCTTAAATCTGTGATGTTTCCCAAATTGTCTTACCCTATTCAGATGCTCTCTATTCAACTCTATAAATCTGAAATTCTTAAAGCAGCCTCAGGAATTTTTTAAGTTTATCTGGCAAGGCTAAAGCCATGTATTGCTAGAAACAAATTATTTCTTCATAAAGGAGATAGAGTTCTAGGGATTCCCAATGTATTGACGTTCTTTCAATCTGTTGTCTTCAGATGTACTGTATTTTACAGCTTACAGATAGAGAGGATTAATTATTCCTGTATTCTCCTGCTGCCCTCCTCCATGTTCCTGTACTTTGTTGCCCCCACAGGCAATGTCTAATATATTGTTTTTTGTTACTTGCATAACTTGGTTATCCATTAACCAAAAATGATAGACATGCGGCAACAAAATATGCCACCTTGTGTCATCCAATCTGGTCTGGATAATATTGGATTCTCTCGGTGGCGTGAAAATGGGATCCCAAACATTAAAGATATCTATGAACTCCGGGAGACCATACTGACATAGCATTCAATAAATATTCTTTACCCGCTAAATAATTCTATATGTTTCTCCAGGCTAGACACTATACACAATCCCTTCCAAATCCTACAGGTATGTTGCCTGTGGAAGTTACGGGTGGTATTCATGTGACCGCCGGTCAGCTGACCGACAGTCACATGACCTCCTCCACCAGCCCGATGGGTCACTATCCCGATGGTCGGCATGCCGACCAACAGGGACTATTTCCACTCGTGGGTGTCCACGACACCCATAGAGTGGGAATAGAACCCGTGGCGACCGCAGGTCGCCACCAGGCCTGCAGTGTGGCGAGCGCAGCGAGCCCGCAAGGGTCTTGCTGCACTCGCCCCTCCCCGCCGGGATCCCGGCGTCGGTATGCTGCCGGGATCCCGGCGTCGGTAAGCTGACCGGCGGTCAGCAGTACTACACCCGAAGTTACAGATCCACTGCAGTCACTTTTCACTACAATGTGTGTACTACTCTACCTTACAAAACTAGATTTCTCTACCCCACCCTATTGCCGGCCATTGCTGAAGGGGCATAGACTACTAGCATCTATTTGTGGGGAACCGATTTACCACAAATAACTTCTCCCATTTTATTGAAACATACAGAGAATACTATGAACATTTTGCACTATGCAATGCTGCAGGAACTCCACATTAAAACACTACACCATGAGTTTCTTTTCCCAGCCCACAGACGGCACATAGTCCCGGGTGAGACGGGTGCATGCCTGAAGTGTAAACTCTCAAGCTCTTTCTTTCATAATATGTGGGATTGAGGGAAGATTAAAAAGTTTTGGGGTAAAGTCACTATATTTATTAATGAGGTGTGAAAGCTTCATCTTCATGGTAACCCTCTGGCAATGCAGTGTATGAATTTTGCTAATTGGACTTACAAGGTAGACGCACACAGTTAATTCCTTTTTTGATACTTACGATGACTGTGGCCATAAAAATAATATTACAAAATTGGATAGTTTCTACTTTCTACTTATTTAGCGTCAGTCAAAACTGCATTGTTATAGCTGTTGTACTTGGGTAGGAGGAGTACTCTTCCCGATACTGAAAAAGGTGTGGTTCGTTTTCACAAAAAATGGTGTGTGTAAATTTTAACAGTTTTTTGTACAAATGTAGATAGTGTTTTCCACGGGTTCCCTTACATGTCTTTAATGTCTTTGATTTTCTACTACTAAGGATGTTCTTTTTTTGAGTCTCCATTTCAATCTACTATGTATATTTCACTATTACCATGCAAATGATTCTAATGTGTACTACTCATATGGACCATATAACTCAGTTATTATTGTCGGTTTGTGTTCTTTGTAATTGCTTTATTCATTAAATAAAACCTTAAATTGTTTAGGAAAACAAAAGGACAATGCTTTCACTAGCAAGGCACAGCTAGTAAAAGCATTGCGCTTTTAAACATCGGCATAAACACACTCAAAAGTGTTACGTTTTACAACCTGTCCTTTCATAAGTAAACCACTATGTCTGTTCCCTGATAAAAATCCCCAATAAATAGCCCGTTTTTGCGAAGCCAGTAGCAAAAACATATAGATTTTGATAGATAATTTTTGGGTGTAAAAAATGGGGGCTAAATCAATAGCACGGGAAAGAAAAAATCGAAACAAAGTAAAGAAAAAGTGTGAAAAGCAGGCCCCCAAAAATAAAAATCTCACCAACTTCAGAGGGAAAGTTAGGGTGATACGTGGCTGGGTGCAGGTGAGCCCCGGAGGCAGTGTATGCCCCGTAATATATTTTTGTACTTTTTAAGTAGCACATGCAATTTTGCATGTTTATTATGATTAGATCTCATATTTGTGTAGTGTGTGTGTGTGTGTGTGTGTGTGTGTGTGTGTGTGTGTGTGTCTCAGTGGTTTAGAATAGTCTAATTTTCAAATTGGCTCAGACAACTATTGCATTCAGTTACTATTTGTTGAATCATTCTACATTTCCTTTAGTATCCCGAGAGATGCCTGTGCATCTGTTACCAGATATACTTCTGTCCAAAATATTTAAACACCCCCTTAATGCACTAGGCTTGTGCCTGCATACCCATTCTCTTACCCGATCCTTCAGGCACGGATACAGAGGGGGGCGGTGGGGGCGGTCGCCCCCCCCTAGCACATTCCTGCCTACGGACAAACTGTCTGTGAAGTCCTGCTCCTTGTCTGTGAAGTCCTGCTCCTTAACCCATTCCTATCTCAGCTGGCTGTCAGCTATAGTGAGTGGTGTGAGTCTCAGCAGCTCACAGCGAGTGCCCCTTCCTCCCCACTCACCCTTTTGGCCTGCACAGCAGTTAATCAATCAACATAGTTTGTTTATTGAGACTGCTTTCATCTCCCCAGCTCTCAGTCTGTGCTGATAATAGGAGATCCAGGAAGTGGCTGTGTGTTGGGGGCGTGGCTTCACTTACATGACAGGCTAGTGGGCTAATAGAAACAGTATAGTGTGTTGACTTTTCTGCACACTGAGAGCACGCTGCATTCCTGCACCCAGAGACCAGCCAGCTGCCAGAGGGACTTTCCTGCCAACCTGTACCATTGACCAGCCTGTGGAAGAGGGACCATCCTACCAGCCTGTTGCAGTGGAACCAGCCAGTAAGAGATCTTCTTGCTATATTCCCTAGGCAGGGTATTACAGGTTGAGTCTCCCATATGTGCAACACAGTAGAACAGAGGATGTCTGTAGTAGTGTATAGGTTTTAAAACATTCCTTGTATTTCATAATATTAAACATTACATATCACGTCCTGTCAGTGAAATACTAAAATTATAGAGAGATGCGTGTAAAAGTACAGAAAGAAAGTGTGCATAAAAATGCTATACAAAAAATATGGTGAATGCTAATTTGTCCTCTATTTGGTTAATTTCTCATAAATAACACCATACGCCTTCTATGAGGTATCAACTTGGAATTGTCCTCACCGTATAATTCACCTACAAGGTGGCCTCACAGTAGCCTCACAAATGAGTATTAGTTACAACTGTCTTCAAGTTCCTGTATAGCATTGGTCCTATAATGTGCATCAAACAGTTTATATATCAGTGGGAGAGATCCCTTGATTATAAATGGCATCATAATAGCTGGTGGGATATATTGCAAGATAAGCAGGTAAAGGATTTGTTAGTGGGTGTTTGGTATAATAATCACTTCTACAACACATCAAATCAAAGTCCCCCAATATGACATCTATCCAAATCCTTAAAAATATTTCAATTGCTTGATATGGTGTGTCCTCGGGAGCCTCACTCTCTTATAACTGATGTCATTACAGACAAGGGGCCTAATTCAGACCTGATCACTGCTGTGCATTTTTGCACAGCAGCCGATCAGGTCTGAACTGCGCATACGCCGGCGCATGCCAGACAGCCGACGGCCATCTCAGCCCTGCCAGGCAGAGGCAGTCGCTGGGCAGGAGGGTGCAGGCCGGTGGCGTTTGGCCGCCTTTTTAGGGGTGCGGTCCGGGCAACGCAGGTGTGCCCGGACCGTGCGGGGGGCAGGCTGCGGCTGCTGCGTGACGTCACACGCAGCCGCTGTGACCCGGTCAGTGACTAGTAGCTCCCTGCCTGTGCGCAGGAGCTGCGCTGGTATGGAGCTACTCATCAAGTACAAAAGCATTGCCGCTGTGCGATGCTTTTGAACTTGTACGGTGGGGCAGAGCCAGACATGCGGGGCGGACTAGCCCTGTGCTGGGTCCCCCCGCATGTCTGAGTAACTGATCGTAGCTGTGCAAAGCTACGATCAAGTCTGAATTATGCCCAATGTCTTGTCACTGTTGTTGCCACAAATGCCATATTTTGATGGCCCTCTATTATACCATCCATATGTTCATCATAATTTATGACACGTCATGTACAGTTGTGATACCTACAGTATACAAAGTTGTAATTCCCTAATATTGGGGTATAGCAAAAAAATATTAAATTAAAGCAGAATGCCTGGATTAATTATGATTGACTTATTCTATATCAGCACCTCATATTAACATGAGAAACAGTAACAATCTGATAATAGATATATAAAATAGACAATCCTGCACAAGCAGAAAAAAAGCAGCTCGGTGAACTCAATATTTTACTTAAAGGTATCCTCACATCTTCACCAAATATGTGCCAAAAAAGGTTGAATAGAACGTATCCAGTGCTCATAAATATACCACTTCAGATACAGCAGATGTCATATCTCACAGTATACTTCTTATTAGGCTCATTCAGATATACCCAAAATGTTAGAGATAAGCAATTATAGTGAAATACTGTTTAATAATTGTAAGATTTAATATGAGAAAAACAAAAACATATAAACTCCACACAGATTACAGGTATTTCCAAGTGGCCAAATTTTGACAATTACCAGCTAGACATGAACTGTTTTTAAGCAGTTCAGAATGCACTTGATCCAGTGCAAGTCCTGGGTTCTCCCACAGGTGCATTCTCAGGTTTGGCTGAAATTTACAATTATTAAACAGTACTTCACTATATTTGCTTATCCCTTTCATTTTGGGGATAGCTGAGTGAGCCTAATAAGAAGTATGTCATCTGCTGTATCTGAAGTGGTATATTTATGAACAACCTACATATGCAGTAGCACTGGCTAAATTCTATACAACAATGTGATAATACCTATAATTCCTTAAATTAATTGTATCAATCAGATATCTTTGGTATACTAGCAACATTTTTCTGGAAAAAAAAAAAAAAAAGGGTGGTGGGGGGATTTCCCAAACCTATGTGGCACATAGATGCAAAAGGGATTTTAATCCACGGCTGAACTCCTGCGAGTATTACGTACTCTCACTTAATCCTGGTTAGTCTCAAACTCCATTATTGGACAATTACAAATGTGGAATTCATCTGTTAGGGTTGGCAAGTGTTGAGTACTGTGTGGGATTATCAAATAATTGGCCTAACCCCCAAGACTCTGTGCCTAAAATCCCCTTGGTACTATTCAGCAGTTCCCCTTATTATAATAATATAACAGGGTATTATAATGTGTCTTCCCTTCCTGGTTCAGTAACACATAGTATGCCAATTGTTACCATTTGTATCCATAAAAGTTGCTAGTATCCCAAAGAAAGGAATTATAGGTATTATCACATTGTTAGTGTTTCTCATTTTAATATAATGCGCTTATATAGAGTCAGTCAATCATCAAGGTTTATGATAATACTGTATTTCATAACGACATTGACATAAACCTTGATGATTGACTGTCTATATCAGTACCTCATATTAAGATGAGAAATAGATGCAAATAATTACTCAAGACATTTTGTTTTTATTTAATTATTTTATTTAATTTTCTTTTGCTATACCCCAATATTAGGGGATTACAACTTTTTATACTGTAGGTATCACAACTGTACGTGACGTGTCATACATTATGATGAACATAAGGAGGTATTTGGATAGATGTCATATTGGGGAACTTTGCTTTGATGTGTTGTAGAAGTGATTATTATACCTAACATCCACTAACAAATCCTTTACCTGCAACTATACCTATTTGTGTGATGGAGGAGTCAATACGGGAGAGGGGAGGAGTCAAGATGAGAGGGGTGGAGTCAAGATGAGAGGGGGAGGAGTCAGGACTGGAGAGGGGAGGGGTCAAGATTAAACCGTAAACCGCCCCCCCTAAAAGAAAAGTCTAGATCCGACCCTGCGATCCTTCTATCACTTTATGACATATAACGGAATTGTGTGATTTCTTGGTCTGATTTGCCGATTCCTACTCTCCATTTCTCAGAAGGGGTAGCAGTTGATTTACCGTCGGACACAATACCGATGGTAATCCGACAGCCATTGACCGACAGTCAAAATACTGACACGGTCAAAATACAGGCATTATGCTGACATAGTTAGAATACCGACATTTGAAATGCCGACATGCGTTTTTAAGGAATTTTTGCCCCCAAAAAGTCTTGTTCATACTTTAGTGGACCTGGAGGGGGGACATAATAGTGTGTCGAGCGTAGCGAGGCACCGTACCTGCAGCATGGCGAGTGCAAAGAGCCATGCAAGGTGGCGTGGTACACTTAGATGGTGTTCATGTCGACCTTTGTCGACATTGATACACACACAAACAACAGAAAAGCCCATGTCGGTATTTTTGACATGTCGGCATTTCAAATGTCAGGTGTTCCGACCTATTTAATATTGCCTCAGTTTTTCCGACATGTCGGGAATTCCAACTTGTCGGAAAACACATTGATCACCGGATTAGCTGCGGATCCACGTGTTTTTGTCGGATTCCGCAGGCAAATCCGACAGGTTTTGGCCTCGTTTCCAACAATGTCAATCCGACTTTAATAAAAGTCGTATTGGCATTGTGCTGAACGGCCAAATCCTGTCGGATTTGGCCACTCATTGAATACTGATATGTCGGATCCTTTCCTTCAGGAAGGATCCGGCATATTTTGAATACACCCCTAAGTCGGAAACGACTACTCAAGGATTTCCAACATGTTGGATTTTGACAATTGTCAGACACAATGATTGGCAAAATGCTGAATTTTGCAGATATTTAATATTTATGGACCCCTTAAGTCTTTTAATACACATACTGTATGGGGTAGAAATAAAATACATACTATACGTAACAGAGAGGTGTAGCTGTCTGAATACCTAGGCACCGTTTTAGAGTATTTCCCTATAGGCTGTGCCGTGAATCAGGGGAAAGGGACATTGGCCCTCATTCCGAGTTGTTCGCTCGCTAGCTGCTTTTAGCAGCATTGCACACGCTAAGCCGCCGCCCTCTGGGAGTGTATCTTAGCTTAGCAGAATTGCGAACGAAAGATTCGCAGAATTGCGAATAGAAATTTCTTAGCAGTTTCTGAGTAGCTCCAGACTTACTCAGCCATTGCGATCAGTTCAGTCAGTTTCGTTCCTGGTTTGACGTCACAAACACACCCAGCGTTCGCCCAGACACTCCCCCGTTTCTTCAGACACTCCCGCGTTTTTCCCAGAAACGCCAGCGTTTTTTCGCACACGCCCATAAAACGGCCAGTTTCCACCCAGAAACAACCACTTCCTGTCAATCACACTACGATCACCCGAACGATGAAAAATCCTTGTTATGCCGTGAGTAAAATACCTAACTTTTGTGTAAAATAACTAACCGCATGCGCACTGCGAACCTTGCGCATGCGCAGTAAGCGACTAATCGCAATATAGCGAAAAATAAGAATTTACTTACCGATAATTCTATTTCTCGTAGTCCGTAGTGGATGCTGGGGACTCCGTCAGGACCATGGGGAATAGCGGCTCCGCAGGAGACAGGGCACAAAAGTAAAAGCTTTAGGATCAGGTGGTGTGCACTGGCTCCTCCCCCTATGACCCTCCTCCAAGCCTCAGTTAGGATACTGTGCCCGGACGAGCGTACACAATAAGGAAGGATTTTGAATCCCGGGTAAGACTCATACCAGCCACACCAATCACACTGTACAACCTGTGATCTGAACCCAGTTAACAGCATGATAACAGCGGAGCCTCTGAAAAGATGGCTCACAACTATAATAACCCGATTTTTGTAACAATAACTATGTACAAGTATTGCAGACAATCCGCACTTGGGATGGGCGCCCAGCATCCACTACGGACTACGAGAAATAGAATTATCGGTAAGTAAATTCTTATTTTCTCTGACGTCCTAAGTGGATGCTGGGGACTCCGTCAGGACCATGGGGATTATACCAAAGCTCCCAAACGGGCGGGAGAGTGCGGATGACTCTGCAGCACCGAATGAGAGAACTCCAGGTCCTCCTCAGCCAGGGTGTGCCCCTGACCAAGTAGCAGCTCGGCAAAGTTGTAAAGCCGAGACCCCTCGGGCAGCCGCCCAAGATGAGCCCACCTTCCTTGTGGAATGGGCATTTACATATTTTGGCTGTGGCAGGCCTGCCACAGAATGTGCAAGCTGAATTGTACTACACATCCAACTAGCAATCGTCTGCTTAGAAGCAAGAGCACCCAGTTTTTTGGGTGCCTACAGTATAACAGCAAGTCAGTTTTCCTGACTCCAGCCGTCCTGGAACCTATATTTTCAGGGCCCTGACAACATCCAGCAACTTGGAGTCCTCCAAGTCCCTAGTAGCCGCAGGTACCACAATAAGCTGGTGCAGGTGAAACGCTGACACCACCTTAGGGAGAAACTGGGGACGAGTCCGCAGCTCTGCCCTGTCCGAATGGACAATCAGATATGGGCTTTGTGAGACAAAGCCGCCAATTCTGACACTCGCCTGGCCGAGGCCAGGGCCAACAGTATGGTCACTTTCCATGTGAGATATTTCAAATCCACAGATTTGAGCGGTTTAAACCAATGTGATTTGAGGAATCCCAGAACTACGTTGAGATCCCACAGTGCCACTGGAGGCACAAAAGGGGGTTGTATATGCAGTACTCCCTTGACAAACTTCTGGACTTCAGCGTACACAATAAGGAAGGATTTTGAATCCCGGGTAAGACTCATACCAGCCACACCAATCACACTGTACAACCTGTGATCTGAACCCAGTTAACAGCATGATAACAGCGGAGCCTCTGAAAAGATGGCTCACAACAATAATAACCCGATTTTTGTAACAATAACTATGTACAAGTATTGCAGACAATCCGCACTTGGGATGGGCGCCCAGCATCCACTACGGACTACGAGAAATAGAATTATCGGTAAGTAAATTCTTATTTTCTCTGACGTCCTAAGTGGATGCTGGGGACTCCGTCAGGACCATGGGGATTATACCAAAGCTCCCAAACGGGCGGGAGAGTGCGGATGACTCTGCAGCACCGAATGAGAGAACTCCAGGTCCTCCTCAGCCAGGGTGTGCCCCTGACCAAGTAGCAGCTCGGCAAAGTTGTAAAGCCGAGACCCCTCGGGCAGCCGCCCAAGATGAGCCCACCTTCCTTGTGGAATGGGCATTTACATATTTTGGCTGTGGCAGGCCTGCCACAGAATGTGCAAGCTGAATTGTACTACACATCCAACTAGCAATCGTCTGCTTAGAAGCAAGAGCACCCAGTTTTTTGGGTGCCTACAGGATAACAGCAAGTCAGTTTTCCTGACTCCAGCCGTCCTGGAACCTATATTTTCAGGGCCCTGACAACATCCAGCAACTTGGAGTCCTCCAAGTCCCTAGTAGCCGCAGGTACCACAATAAGCTGGTGCAGGTGAAACGCTGACACCACCTTAGGGAGAAACTGGGGACGAGTCCGCAGCTCTGCCCTGTCCGAATGGACAATCAGATATGGGCTTTGTGAGACAAAGCCGCCAATTCTGACACTCGCCTGGCCGAGGCCAGGGCCAACAGTATGGTCACTTTCCATGTGATATATTTCAAATCCACAGATTTGAGCGGTTTAAACCAATGTGATTTGAGGAATCCCAGAACTACGTTGAGATCCCACAGTGCCACTGGAGGCACAAAAGGGGGTTGTATATGCAGTACTCCCTTGACAAACTTCTGGACTTCAGGAACTGAAGCCAATCTTTTCTGGAAGAAAATTGACAGGGCCGAAATTTGAACCCTAATGGACCCCAATTTGAGGCCCATAGACACTCCTGTTTGCAGGAAATGCAGGAATCGACCGAGTTGAATTTTCTTCGTGGGGCCTTCCTGGCCTCACACCACGCAACATATTTTCGCCACATGTGGTGATAATGTTGTGCGGTCACCTCCTTCCTGGCTTTGACCAGGGTAGGAATGACCTCTTCCGGAATGCCTTTTTCCCTTAGGATCCGGCGTTCCACCGCCATGCCGTCAAACGCAGCCGCGGTAAGTCTTGGAACAGACATGGTACTTGCTGAAGCAAGTCCCTTCTTAGCGGCAGAGGCCATGAGTCCTCTGTGAGCATTTTTTGAAGTTCCGGGTACCAAGTCCTTCTTGGCCAATCCGGAGCCACGAGTATAGTTCTTACTCCTCTACGTCTTATAATTCTCAGTACCTTGGGTATGAGAAGCAGATGAGGGAACACATACACCGACTGGTACACCCACAGTGTTACCAGAACGTCCACAGCTATTGCCTGAGGGTCTCTTGACCTGGCGCAATACCTGTCCAGTTTTTTGTTCAGGCGGGACGCCATCATGTCCACCTTTGGTCTTTCCCAACGGTTCACAATCATGTGGAAGACTTCCCGATGAAGTCCCCACTCTCCCGGGTGGAGGTCGTGCCTGCTGAGGAAGTCTGCTTCCCAGTTTTCCACTCCCGGAATGAACACTGCTGACAGTGTTATCACATGATTTTCCGCCCAGCGAAGAATCCTTGCAGTTTCTGCCATTGCCCTCCTGCTTCTTGTGCCGCCCTGTCTGTTTACGTGGGCGACTGCCGTGATGTTGTCCCACTGGATCAATACCGGCTGACCTTGAAGCAGAGGTCTTGCTAAGCTTAGAGCATTGTAAATTGCCCTTAGCTCCAGTATATTTATGTGGAGAGAAGTCTCCAGACTATATCACACTCCCTGGAAATTTTTTCCCTGTGTGACTGCTCCCCAGCCTCTCAGGCTGGCATCCGTGGTCACCAGAACCCAGTCCTGAATGCCGAATCTGCGGCCCTTTAATAGATGAGCACTCTGCAGCCACCGCAGAAGAAACACCCTTGTCCTTGGAGACAGGGTTATCCGCTGATGCATCTGAAAATGCGATCCGGACCATTTTTCCAGCAGATCCCACTGAAAAGTTATTGCGTGAAATCTGCCGAATGGAATCGCTTCGTAAGAAGCTACCATTTTTCCCAGGACCCTTGTGCAATGATGCACTGACACTTTTCCTGGTTTTAGGAGGTTCCTGACAAGCTCGGATAACTCCCTGGCTTTCTTCTCCGGGAGAAACACCCTTTTCTGGACTGTGTCCAGAATCATCCCTAGGAACAGCAGACGTGTCGTCGGAAACAGCTGCGATTTTGGAATATTTAGAATCCACCCGTGCTGTCGTAGAACTACTTGAGATAGTGCTACTCCGACCTCCAACTGTTCTCTGGACCTTGCCCTTATCAGGAGATCGTCCATTTTCTTTGAAGAAGAATCATCATTTCGGTCATTACCTTGGTAAAGACCCGGGGTGCCGTGGACAATCCAAACGGCAGCGTCTGAAACTGATAGTGACAGTTTTGTACCACGAACCTGAGGTACCCTTGGTGAGAAGGGCAAATTGGGACATGGAGGTAAGCATCCCTGATGTCCAGGGACACCATATAGTCCCCTTCTTCCTGGTTCGCTATCACTGCTCTGAGTGACTCCATCTTGATTTGAACCTTTGTATGTAAGTGTTCAAATATTTCAGATTTAGAATAGGTCTCACCGAGCCGTCTGGCTTCAGTACCACAATATAGTGTGGAATAATACCCCTTTCCTTGTTGTAGGAGGGGTACTTTGATTATCACCTGCTGGGAATACAGCTTGTGAATTGTTTCCAATACTGCCTCCCTGTCGGAGGGAGACGTTGGTAAAGCAGACTTCAGGAACCTGCGAGGGGGAGACGTCTCGAATTTCCAATCTGTACCCCTGGGATACTACTTGTAGGCTCCAGGGGTCCACTTGCGAGTGAGCCCACTGCGTGCTGAAACTCTTGAGACGACCCCCCACCGCACCTGAGTCCGCTTGTACGGCCCCAGCGTCATGCTGAGGACTTGGTAGAAACGGTGGAGGGCTTCTGTTCCTGGGAATGGGCTGCCTGCTGCAGTCTTCTTCCCTTTCCTCTATCCCTGGGCAGATATGACTGGCCTTTTGCCCGCTTGCCCTTATGGGGACGAAAGGACTGAGGCTGAAAAGACGGTGTCTTTTTCTGCTGAGATGTGACTTGGGGTAAAAAAGGTGGATTTTCCAGCTGTTGCCGTGGCCACCAGGTCCGATGGACCGACCCCAAATAACTCCTCCCCTTTATACGGCAATACTTCCATGTGCCGTTTGGAATCTGCATCACCTGACCACTGTCGTGTCCATAAACATCTTCTGGCAGATATGGACATCGCACTTACTCTTGATGCCAGAGTGCAAATATCCCTCTGTGCATCTCGCATATATAGAAATGCATCCTTTAAATGCTCTATAGTCAATAAAATACTGTCCCTGTCAAGGGTATCAATATTTTCAGTCAGGGAATCCGACTAAGCCACCCCAGCGCTGCACATCCAGGCTGAGGCGATCGCTGGTCGCAGTATAACACCAGTATGTGTGTATATACTTTTTAGGATATTTTCCAGCCTCCTATCAGCTGGCTCCTTGAGGGCGGCCGTATCTGGAGACGGTAACGCCACTTGTGATAAGCGTGTGAGCGCCTTCATTTAATTTATCTGATTCAGGAAAAACTACAGGTAGTTTTTTCACACCCCACATAATACCCTTTTTTTGTGGTACTTGTAGTATCAGAAATGTGTAACACCTCCTTCATTGCCCTTAACATGTAACGTGTGGCCCTAAAGGAAAATACGTTTGTTTCTTCACCGTCGACACTGGAGTCAGTGTCCGTGTCTGTGTCTGTGTCGACCGACTGAGGTAAATGGGCGTTTTAAAGCCCCTGACAGTGTTTGAGACGCCTGGACAGGTACTAATTTGTTTGCCGGCCGTCTCATGTCGTCAACCGACCTTGCAGCGTGTTGACATTATCATGTAATTCCCTAAATAAGCCATCCATTCCGGTGTCGACTCCCTAGAGAGTGACATCACCATTACAGGCAATTGCTCCGCCTCCTCACCAACATCGTCCTCATACATGCCGACACACACGTACCGACACACAGCACACACACAGGGAATGCTCTGATAGAGGACAGGACCCCACTAGCCCTTTGGGGAGACAGAGGGAGAGTTTGCCAGCACACACCAAAACGCTATAATTATACAGGGACAACCTTTATATAAGTGTTTTCCCTTATAGCATCTTAATATATAATCATATCGCCAAATAAGTGCCCCCCCTCTCTGTTTTAACCCTGTTTCTGTAGTGCAGTGCAGGGGAGAGCCTGGGAGCCTTCCCTCCAGCAGTTCTGTGAGGGAAAATGGCGCTGTGTGCTGAGGAGAATAGGCCCCGCCCCCTTTTCGGCGGGCTTCTTCTCCCGTTTTTCTGACAACCTGGCAGGGGTTAAATACATCCATATAGCCCCAGAGGCTATATGTGATGTATTTTTAGCCAGTATAGTTACTTTCATTGCTGCCCAGGGCGCCCCCCCCAGCGCCCTGCACCCTCAGTGACCGTTGGTGTGAAGTGTGCTGAGAGCAATGGCGCACAGCTGCAGTGCTGTGCGCTACCTCATGAAGACTGAGAAGTCTTCAGCCGCCGATTTCTGGACCTCTTCTCTCTTCAGCATCTGCAAGGGGGTCGGCGGCGCGGCTCCGGTGACCCATCCAGGCTGTACCTGTGATCGTCCCTCTGGAGCTAGTGTCCAGTAGCCTAAGAAGCCAATCCATCCTGCACGCAGGTGAGTTCACTTCTTCTCCCCTAAGTCCCTCGTTGCAGTGAGCCTGTTGCCAGCAGGACTCACTGAAAATAAAAAACCTAATAAAACTTTTACTCTAAGCAGCTCTTTAGGAGAGCCACCTAGATTGCACCCTTCTCGGCCGGGCACAAAAACCTAACTGAGGCTTGGAGGAGGGTCATAGGGGGAGGAGGGTCATAGGGGGAGGAGCCAGTGCACACCACCTGATCCTAAAGCTTTTACTTTTGTGCCCTGTCTCCTGCGGAGCCGCTATTCCCCATGGTCCTGACGGAGTCCCCAGCATCCACTTAGGACGTAAGAGAAATCGGCAACGAGCGAACAACTCGGAATGACCCCCATTGTCACAGCATTGTTGGGACTTAGGTTGCTCTATCTATGCAATCCATGCTCCTACACAGGCCTGACGTGAACAATATCCTCTAATATGCCAATAAAAGGAGATCCCTGTATGCAATATTGTCTCCAAAATGTGTGATCTGTATAGTGCATTTCCTAACAAAATATTATCTTATTTTCCATGTTCTCTAAACCAATATAATGTGGTAAAGCATCTATAGCTTTCACACGCTGGCTTATAGTTAAATAAATAACACTCCTTAAAACTGCATGTTTGTGCCTGTGCTTAACTCCAAAAAAAACTTATGAGGTTTCTCTACCAGCGTAATCTAGCCAATCACCATGTCATGAAAATGCAGTGATTCATGGAAAACCTGTCTATAGACTGAAGGTTCTTTAGAAGAAGTTAATCAGATTCAGCAGATGTTGAAATTGTATTCCTGAAAATACTGTTCCTCTGGGAATGACAAAAGACTAGCTGGCAGCATTTCAACATAGCAGAAAGAGAAGAAAACATCTTCTGCAATTTATACAAGCCTTACTACATATGTACAACAGAATAGCATTGAGGTTCAGATAATATCTTATGTAACAAAAGATAAAAATCATTGTCACTGTCCCTAATTTTATTCTTGTCTATAGCTGACTGCTTTATATCTTTGTATTCTATCTTTATCTAAACAATTGAAATGCGTGGAATTGATATTAGTGTAACTGGATTTGTAAAGTGTTCTGTACATATTGTATGGTCAATCTCCAATTTATTTAAAAGGAGAGTTATGGTAGACTTACCATGGTTAACTCTCTTTCTGCAAGATACACTGGGTTCCACAGGGAATACATCGGGGTGTAGAGCGGGATCTTGGATCTAGAGGCACCATCAGACAAAGCTTTGACTGTCCCATGATGCATTGGGACCTCCTCTATAACCCTGCCTCCATGCACTGAGAGCTCAGTTTCGTTAACCAGTCCAATGCAGGAGCAGGTAAAATAGAAGACAGATGTTAGTCACATAGAACCACAATCAGACGACAGGAAAGGGTACCAGCGGCTAATGCCATACAACCACCCCCCTTCCCCTGTGGAACCCAGTGTACCTCGCAGAAGAGAGTTAACCATGGTAAGTCTACCATAACTTTCCTTTTCTGCAGTGGGGTACACTGTGTTCCACAGGGAATACATAGGGGATGTCCTAAAGCAGTTCCTCAAGGGAGGGGATGCACCTTAGCGGGTAAGAGAGGCATAGAACCTAATGAACGTGTTCACTGAGGACCACGTAGCCGCCTTGCACAATTGTTCTGGGGATGCGCCACGACGGGCCGCCCAAGAAGGTCCAACAGGCCGAGTAGAATGGGCTTTAACTGAGTCCAGCCTGCACATATGCTTGTGCAAGCACCATTCTAATCCATCTGGCCAAGGTTTGCTTATTCGCAGGCCAGCCACGTTTGTGAAATCCAAACAAAACAAAAAGGGAATCTGACCTTTTGATAGAGGCAGTCCTCCCCACATATATATGGAGAGCCCTAACCACAAATCCGAAGAGACAAAGGGCGGAACCACAATCTCTTGGTTAAGGTGAAAAGATGACACCTCCTTAGGCAAATAACCTGGGCGAGTTCGTAGAACTGCCCGGTCCCGGTGGAAGATGAGAAAGGGTGGACGACAGGACAAAGCGCATAAGTCCAACACCTGTCTTGCAGAGGCAATAGCTAGCAAGAACAGGACCTTGGCTGTGAGCAATTTAAGGTCCACCGATTCAAGAGGTTTAAATGGAGACTCTTGCAGAGCATTCAGCACAACAGACAAATCCCTCGAAGCCACAGGAGGGACACTAGGGAGGCTGAATCCGAAGAACGCCCTGAATGAACGTCTGAACATCAGGAATAGAGGCAATTTTTCTCTGAAACCACACTGACAAGGCAGATATATGAACCTTGAAGGAGGCCAGACGAAGACCTAAGTCCAGGCCTCTTTGCAGATAAGTCAGTATTCTGGAAATTCGGAATCTATGGATATCGTAATTCTTCTCAGCACACCAGGTGAAGTAAGAATTCCAAACCCTGTAATAAATCTGGGCAGAGGCCGGATTGCGGGCTTTCAACATCATTTGAGAATAACCACCTCTGAAAATCCTTTGGCTCTCAGGATTGATGCTTCAAGAGCCACGCCGTCAAAGCCAGTCTGGCCAGGTCTGGGTAGAGACAAGAGCCCTGTACAAAGAGGTCTGGTCATTGAGGAAGTAGAAGGAGATGCCCCATCGATAGACCCTGTAGGCCTGAGAACCAATGCCTTCTGGGCCACGCTGGAGCAACTAGAAGCAGCATTCCTCCTTCCTGTTTGAACTTCCATAGTGACACCGGAGGGAACACGTAAGGCAGTCGAAAGTTCCATGGAATCGCAAGTGCATCCACGAACGCTGCTTGAGGATCCCTTGTCCTTGATCCGAAGACCGGAACCTTGTGATTGTGTCGAGATGCCATTAGGCCTACGTCCGGTAGACCCCACCTATCCACTAGGAATTGAAAGACTTCCAGATGAAAACTCCACTCTTCAGCATGTACGTCCTGACGACTGAGGTAGTCCGCTTCCCAGTTCAGGACACCCGGAATGAACACTGCCGATATACTCGACAGATGGCCTTCTGCCCAACAAAGGATTTTGGACACTTCCTACATAGCCATGCGGCTTCGAGTGCCGCTTTGATGGTTTATGTATGCCACTGTCGTGGCATTGTCTAACCATACCTGAACCGGATGGTTCCATACCAGAGGCAGGGCAAGTGGTAATGCACTGAACACCGCCCTCAGCTCTAGGATGTTTATCGGGAGGAGTGATTCCGCCTTGGTCCACCGACCCTGAAAAGAGTGTAGCTCCAACACCACTCCCCATTCCCTTAGACTGACATCCGTCATCAGGAGGACCCAGTCGGGGATCCAGAAGGGATAGCCCCTGCTCAATTGCTGGTCCTGGAGCCACCTGGTCAGCGACAAATGAACCTCCGGAGTCAACAAGATCCTTTGGGATCTGATCCGATGAGGCAGGCCGTCCCACTTGGCAAGAATTCATAATTGTAGAGGGTGGGAATGAAATTGAGCATACTCCACCATGTCGAACATCGACACCATCAGGCCAAGTACTTACATCGCCGAGTGAATCGACACTCTGGGGTGACAGATGAAGTGTCTTATCCTGTCCTGGATATTCATGGCCTTGTCTGGAGACAGGAACAGTCTCTGACTGTGTGTGTCCAGAAGCGCCCCTAGGTGCACCATGCTCTGAGCTGGGACCGGCGAGGACTTCTTCCAGTTGATCAGCCATCCATGGGCTTGTAAGCAATTCACTGTCAATTGTAGATGACTGAGTAGGATATCGTGGGAACTCACCAAAATCAGCAGGTAGTCCAAGTACGGCAGGATTCTGACTCCCTGGCGGTGCAGGCCATAACCTTGGTGAAGATCCGAGGAGCCATGGCCAGTAAGGTGGAGTGAAAACATTTTTTCAAGATAACGAATAACTTGGGCCGGCGAAAGTTGTTACATTGTGTGTGTACTTACTCCATATTTTAATATTTTGGATCAATTCATATCTTCAGGTGCCACAATGGTCCTAAAGATAACACATTTTTGAAAAAAAGAGTATCTTCATTATGGAGTTATCATACCTAAGTCATCTCAAACCTCATATAGCTTGGGTGCTAAAAGTGTTAGTAAAAGTACAAATCGTAAAAAAAAAATATAGATACTTATTTATAAAATCTTTTTTGGTGCCGCAAGACAGCTAAAAATTTAGAAAAGTTAATAAATATAAGGAAGAAGATGGAAAAAATAAAAAGCAAATATTTTTATTTATAGTAAAGGATCAATCTCAAGTTTTATTGTACTCTTGTTTCTAAATTCCAAAACATAAAAAAATAAGATTTTAAACCTACTGGTAAATCTTTTTCTCGTAGTCCGTAGAGGATGCTGGGGACTCCGTAATTACCATGGGGATAGACAGGCTCCGCAGGAGACATGGGCACTTTAAGAAAGACTTTAGGACTTGGGTGTGCACTGGCTCCTCCCTCTATGCCCCTCCTCCAGACCTCAGTTAGAGAAATTGTGCCCAGAGTAGACGGACAGTACAAGGAAAGGATTTATGTTAAACCAAGGGCAAAATTCATACCAGCCCACACCAATCACACCGTATAACTTGTGATAAACTAACCAGCTAACAGTATGAAATTCAACATAGCTTCAGTCGGAAACTGAAAGCAACCATAACATAACCCTTATGTAAGCAAAACTATATACAAGTCTTGCAGAAGTAGTCCGCACTTGGGACGGGTGCCCAGCATCCTCTACGGACTACGAGAAAAAGATTTACCGGTAGGTTTAAAATCGTATTTTCTCTTACGTCCTAGAGGATGCTGGGGACTCCGTAAGGACCATGGGGATTATACCAAAGCTCCCAAACGGGCGGGAGAGTGCGGATGACTCTGCAGCACCGATTGAGCAAACAGGAGGTCCTCCACAGCCAGGGTATCAAATTTGTAAAATTTCGCAAACGTGTTTGCCCCTGACCAAGTAGCCGCTCGGCACAGCTGTAGTGCCGAGACCCCTCGGGCAGCCGCCCAAGAAGAGCCCACTTTCCTAGTGGAATGGGCCTTGACTGATTTAGGTAACGGCAATCTAGCCATCGTATGCGCCTGCTGAATCGTGGTACAGATCCAGCGAGCAATAGTCTGCTTTGAAGCAGGAGCGCCAACCTTGTTGGCTGCATACAGGATAAACAGCGCTTCAGTTTTTCTGACTTTGGCCGTCCTGGACACGTAAATTTTCAAAGCCCTGACTACATCCAGTTACTCGGAATCCTCCAAGTCTCGTGTAGCCACCGGCACCACAATAGGTTGGTTCATATGAAAGGATGACACCACCTTAGGCAAGAATTGAGGACGGGTCCGCAATTCCGCCCTATCCATATGGAAAACTAGATAGGGGCTTTTGTGAGACAAAGCCGCCAATTCTGACACTCGCCTAGCCGAAGCTAAGGCCAACAACATGACCACCTTCCAAGTGAGATATTTTAACTCTACTGTCTGAAGTGGTTCAAACCAGTGCGACTTAAGGAAACTCAAAACCACGTTAAGGTCCCAAGGCACCACCGGAGGTACAAAAGGAGGCTGAATATGAAGCACTCCCTTTACAAAAGTTTGTATTTCTGGAAGTGAAGCCAATTCTTTTTGAAAGAAAATGGATAATGCCGAAATCTGAACCTTAATGGAGCGTAATTTTAGGCCCAAATTCACTCCAGTTTGTAGAAAGTGAAGGAAACGGCCCAGATGGAATTCTTCCGTAGGAGCATTCCTGGCCTCACACCAAGCAACATATTTACGCCATATACGGTGATAATGTTTAGCTGTCACATCCTTCCTAGCCTTTATCAGAGTAGGAATAACTTCATCCGGAATGCCTTTTTCCGCTAGGATCCGGCGTTCAACCGCCATGCCGTCAAACGCAGCTGCGGTAAGTCTTGGAACAGACAGGGCCCCTGTTGCAACAGGTCCTGTCTTAGAGGAAGAGGCCACGGATCTTCTGTGAGCATCTCCTGCAATTCCGGGTACCAGGCCCTTCGTGGCCAATCTGGAACAATGAGAATTGTCCGAACTCCTCCTTTTCTTATTATTCTCAACACCTTTGGGATGAGAGGAAGAGGAGGAAAAACATGTACTAAGTGGGACACCCATGGTGTCACTAGTGCGTCCACCGCTACCGCCTGAGGGTCTCTTGACCTGGCGCAATACCTTTGCAGTTTTTTGTTGAGGCGGGACGCCATCATGTCTATCTGGGGCAGGCCCCACTGGCTTGCAATCTGTGTGAAGACTTCCTGATGAAGTCCCCACTCTCCCGGATGCAGGTCGTGCCTGCTGAGGAAGTCTGCTTCCCAGTTGTCCACTCCCGGAATGAACACTGCTGATAGGGCGCTTATATGGTTTTCCGCCCAGCGTAGAATCTTTGTGGCTTCCGCCATTGCCACTCTGCTCTTTGTGCCGTCCTGGCGGTTTACATGAGCTACTGCGGTGATGTTGTCTGACTGGATCAGAACTGGTAAGTCGCGAAGCAAAGTCTCCGCTTGACGAAGGGCGTTGAATATGGCCCTTAGCTCCAGGATGTTGATGTGAAGACAAGTCTCCTGACTTGACCAAATACCCTGGAAGTTCCTTCCTTGTGTGACTGCACCCCAACCTCGGAGGCTCGCGTCCGTGGTCACCAGGACCCAGTCCTGAATGCCGAATCTGCGGCCCTCTAGAAGGTGAGCACTCTGCAGCCACCACAGGAGAGACACCCTGGCCCTGGGGGACAGGGTGATCAACCGATGCATTTGTAGATGCGACCCGGACCATTTGTCCAGTAGGTCCCATTGGAAGCTCCGTGTATGGAACCTGCCGAATGGAATGGCCTCGTAAGATGCCACCATCTTTCCCAGGACTCGCGTGCAGTGATGCACTGACACCTGTTTTGGTTTCAATAGGTTCCTGACCAAAGTCACGAGTTCTTGAGCCTTTTCTATCGGCAGATACACCCTTTTCTGGTCCATATCCAGAATCATGCCCAAGAAGGGTAGACGAGTCGTAGGAACCAGCTGCGACTTCGGGATATTGAGAATCCAGCCGTGTTGCTGTAACACCTTCAGTGAAAGTGACACACTGTTCAGTAATTGTTCTCTTGATCTCGCTTTTATGAGGAGATCGTCCAAGTACGGGATAATTGTGACACCTTGCTTGCGCAGGAGCACCATCATTTCCGCCATTACCTTGGTGAAAATTCTCGGGGCCGTGGAAAGCCCAAACGGCAACGTCTGAAATTGGTAATGACAATCCTGTACCGCAAATCTCAGGTACGCCTGATGAGGTGGATATATGGGAACATGAAGGTATGCATCCTTTATGTCCAGAGATACCATAAAATCTCCCCCTCCCAGGCTGGCGATGACCGCCCTGAGCGATTCCATCTTGAATTTGAACCTGTTCAAGTATAGGTTCAGGGATTTTAAATTTAAATGGGTCTGACCGAACCGTCCGGTTTCGGGACCACAAACAGGGTTGAGTAATATCCCCTGCCCTGTTGAAGCGGGGGAACCTTGACCACCACCTGTTGAAGATACAATTTGTCAAGTGCATTTAACACTATCTCCCGTTCTTGAGGAGACGTTGGCAGAGCCGATTTGAAAAACCGGCGAGGAGGCACCTCTTCGAATTCCAGTTTGTAACCTAGGGAAACAATTTCTATTGCCCAGGGATCCACCTGTGAGTGAGCCCAGATGTGGCTGGAAATTCGAAGACGTGCCCCCACTGGGGCAGACTCCCTTAGTGGAGCCCCAGCGTCATGCGGTGGATTTTGCAGAGGCCGGGGAGGACTTCTGTTCCTGGGAACTAGCTGTGTTGTGCAGCTTTTTCCCTCTGCCCTTACCTCTGGCAAGAAAGGACGATCCAAGGCCTTTCTTGTTTCTATTTGATCGAAAGGACTGCATTTGATAATGCAGTGCTTTTTTAGGTTGTGAGGGAATATAAGGTAAAAAAATTAGATTTGCCTGCCTTAGCAGTGGAGACCAGGTCCGAGAGACCTTCCCCATACAATTCCTCACCCTTGTAAGGTAAAACCTCCATATGCCTTTTTGAGTCGGCATCACCTGTCCATTGTCAGGTCCAAAGGACTCTTCTAGCCGAGATCGACATAGCGTTGATTCTCGAACCCAATAGACCAATGTCTCTTTGTGCATCTCTCATATATAAGACAGCATCTTTTATATGTCCTAGGGTCAATAGGATGGTATCCTTATCCAGGATATCAATTTCCGCTGATAAGGTATCTGTCCATGCTGCTACAGCACTACACACCCATGCAGAGGCAATAGCCGGTCTGAGTAAGGTACCTGAATGTGTATAAATGGACTTCAGGGTAACCTCCTGCTTGCGATCAGCAGGATCCCTGAGGGTAGCCGTATCTTGGGAAGGCAGCGCTACCTTTTAGGATAAGCGTGTCAAAGCTTTGTCCACCCTAGGGGATGATTCCCGCTGTATCCTGTCCGTTGGCGGGAAAGGATACGCCATAAGAATCCTTTTGGGAATCTGCAGTTTTTTGTCTGGAGATTCCCAATCTTTTTCACATAACTCGTTCAGCTCATGTGAGGGCAGAAAATTTATCTCAGTTTTCTTTCCCTTATACATGTGTACCCGCGTGTCAGGGACAGGGGGTTCCTCTGTGATATGCAAAATATCTTTGATTGCAATAATCATACATCGAATACATTTAGCCACCTTTGGCTGTAATTTTGCATCATCATATTCGACACTGGAGTCAGAATCCGTGTCGTTATCCGTGTCAACTATTTGGGATAGTGGGCGCTTTTGGGACCCCGAAGGTCCCTGCAACATAGGTACAGGCATGGGTTGACTCCCTGACTGTTCCCTAGCTTCAGCTTTATCCAATCTTTTGTGCAATAAATTTACATTGGCACTTAAAACATTCCACATATCCATCCAGTCAGGTGTCGGCGCCGTCGACGGCGACACCACATTCATTTGCTCCTCCTCCTCCTCCCTCGAAAAGCCTTCTACCTCAGACATGTCGACACACACGTACCGACACACCACACACTCAGGGAACCCTCTTATCTGAGGACAGTTCCCCCACAAGGCCCTTAAGAGAGACAGAGAGAGAGTATGCCAGCACACACCCAGCGCTATAATAACCCAGGACAAAAACACAATATTTATGTTTACCCAGATAGCGCTTTTATACTCAATTCGCCAATTATGTATTCCCCCTCTACTTTAAAACCCTCTTGTCACCGTGATCTAAGCAGGTGAGAGTCCGGGGAGCTTCCTCTCAGCGGTGCTGTGGAGAAAAAATGGCGCTGGTGAGTGCTGAGGGGGAAGCCCCGCCCCCTCGGCGGCGGGCTTCTGTCCCGCTCTAAAATACAAAACTTTGGCGGGGGCTCGTAGGTATATACAGTGGCCGGCTGTATATACCCATCTTTTGCCAGGAGAGGTTTATTTGCTGCCCAGGGCGCCCCCCCCCCCCCCCCCGCGCCCTGCCCCCTTACAGTGACACAGTATGTGAGGTGAATGGGAGCAATGGCGCACAGCTGCAGTGCTGTGCGTTACCTCAGTGAAGAACAGTGAAGTCTTCTGCCGCCTCTGATGTCTTCTAACTTCTCATACTCACGTGGCTTCTATCTTCAGGCTCTGTGAGGAGGACGGCGGCGCGGCTCCAGGACGGACGGCGAGGATGAGACCTGCGTACCGATCCCTCTGGAGCTTATGGTGTCCAGTAGCCTAAGAAACAGAGCCTTTCAACCCACAGAAGTAGGTCTGCTTCTCTCCCCTCAGTCCCACGATGCAGGGAGTCTGTTGCCAGCGGGCTCCCTGAAAATAAAAAACCTAACAAAATACTTTCTGTCAGAAACTCAGGAGAGCCTCTGAAAAGCACCCAGTCTCCTCTGGGCACAGTAATCAACTGAGGTCTGGAGGAGGGGCATAGAGGGAGGAGCCAGAGCACACCCAAGTCCTAAATTCTTTCTTAAAGTGCCCATGTCTCCTGCGGAGCCCGTCTATCCCCATGGTCCTTACGGAGTCCCCAGCATCCTCTAGGACGTAAGAGAAAAACTTAAAAAAACAACAATAACAAAACAACAAAATACTACTTTAAATTAGGAAACATTCAAAGTTAAAAATCACGCTAAGTTAAAATCAGATTTTTTGTTAAATTGAGGCATGATGTCTCTAGATTTCAACCTGGTTCTACTGTATCCATCTCTTTTGGGTTCACAGACTGCTGAAGCAGCCTCTGTGACTAAACGAACACACCGTTCTACCGCTTGCGTGTGACACAAAAATCTGGGGAATGTCAGTAGCTCATTGTCAGTGATACAGTACATCTCGCGATATTTTCTCGGCTGATTGATCGTGTTAAGGGAGGTTCATAATCATCATTGGTGTAGCACTCGTGACCTAGTGTTTCAAAATATTCCGAAGCATCAAAGTTCAGCTCAGGTACCTTGAATTTTATGATTCGCTTCATTGTTCTCGTCTCTAATCTTTAGGATTCGGTGAAAAGCCAGTTTTATAATAGTTGCTCTGTTATCGGTTAGCATAGCTAGCAACATATTTTCGGGATGCACGAAATACGTATTTCTCTGCATCACAGGATCAACAACTTTTTTGAGACGTTCAGGAAGGTATCTGCTGAAGAAAATCAATTTCCACAGATGTCGGGGTCCATTCCAAACTTCTGCTAGCGTTTTGATTTCAAACCATTCTGGTGCGTATAATTTTACTACATAATTGGTTAGAATTACCAGATTTTCTGTTGGGTCATCAGCAGAGCCGTAACTAGGTGTGTGCCGATGGTGCCTTGCCCACAGCGCAAATGCACTGAAGGCGCACCATCGGCACCCCCTCCCTCCCCCCGGACAGCCGCTGCACTGGCGTCGGTGTGGTAGCGCACCTCATCCACCTGTATCCTGCCAGGCTGCCTGCCCCCTGCGAGTCCCGGCACCTGGGTAGCGCACCACAGTCATCCATATGAGCGGGTAAGGAACTGTTATGAGCCACGGCTGTGGCTCATTCCTGTTTTGCATGTCAGTTAGGTATTTTATGTTTATTAGTTGTTTTGCAGGCCAGGATTTCCCGTTGCTCTGTTTAAGAGTACTCTTGGTTGCTGCCGCTGGTGAGTCTGTGTAATTGCAGCTTGTTCCCATGTGTTCAGCCTCACCTGGCTGCTAATTGCATCTTGTCAGTTTGGAGTCATGCAACAGGGCAGCTGCATTATATTATTAATTAGGCCTCTCTGTTATATGCTGGCTCAGTGCTATTCACAGACGCTGGTGATATTTCTTGGTTTCTAGTCTGCTTGAGTTCTGAGCTTGTTCCTGCCAATTCCTGAGCTCCTGTGTAGCAGTGTCTGTCGAAATGCTTCCTGTGTCGATTCCTGTGTCAGTCCCTGTGTCGATTCCTGTGTCTGATCCCGTGTCCTGCCGTGAAGTGTTACTGTACAGAAGTCCAGTGGCTTTGCCTATGCCTGGTCGAGTTTCTGGCTTCTTGGTGTCCACCGGTCTGTCGTTTGGGATTCTGCCTGTCCTCCAGTTCTGAGAGTCTGTGTCAGCAGCATTGGGAGTTCCTGTCCGTTTGCCAGTATTCGTACCGGTTCCGTGAGTAGCGGCTCTGCCGCGTCCGTCGGCCTAGGCCGCTGTTTTCCGTTATTATTTCTGTCACTGGTGTTTTGCAGAGGGTTCTGCTTATGCTGTCACCGCCGGGACACAAGAGTATTGTGTCGGCGTGTGGTCAACGTTTCCTTTGTTGTTCTTTTCCTTTGGCGGCAAGCCGCACATACATTTAGTTTTAGGCTAGTTAGTAGCCCCTGGCTTTGGTTGTTTCAGTTAGAGGGCCCCTTGTTATCACCCTGTCTCGGTACACTCTTTGTCTCTCATTAAGACCTGAGGGGGCATCGAAGTTGGGCAGACGTAATCCGCCCTTCAAACGCGGCTGCCATGGGCTAAAGCAACCATAGTCTCGCAAGAGTGTACTGACCGCACGGGCGAGACAACGGAGATAGGGCGCCAGGGGCTATTCCCTTTCCATTCCCCTTTCCCAGCATTACGTCCTGGTGCTCTGGACTCACTTCATACATCTCCCTTGTTCTGAGCACCAGGAACCTAACAGGAACGGGTAGTGGCGCTGCTCACCCTCGTATCCCGCCTGTGAGTCCCGGCGCCTCACCCCCGCATCGCATCTCAGCTCCATATACCTTCATCCCGGCGCCTCACCCCCACATCGCAGCTCACTTTCTGCAGCCTGTGAGTCCCGGCGCCTGTGGAAGGGACGGGCGCCGGCTGTGTATAGGAGGGTCTGTCTGCCTGGAAATTGGAAGAATCGTCGCACAGGTGACTACACACACACACACACACACTCTCTCTCTCGTGTGAAAAAAACGGGCCCTGTTGCTGTCATGTGTAAAAAGGGGGACTGGCTGCCATCTTGTGTAAAAAGGGGATGCTGTCTGACGTAATGTGTAAAAAGGGGATGCTGTCTGCCGTAATGTGTAAAAAGGGGGACGTTGTCTGCCGTACTGTGAAAAAAGGGGACGCTGCCTGCCGTAATGTGTAAAAAGGGGGACTGTCTGCCGTAATGTGTAAAAAGGGGACGTTGTTTGCCGTAATGTGTAAAAAGGGGACGCTGGCTGCCATAATGTGTAAAAAGGGGACGCTGTCTGTCGTAATGTGTAAATAGGGGGGCGCTGTTTGCCGTATTGTGTAAAAAGGGGCGCGCTGTTTGCCGTAATGTGTAAAAAGGGGGACGCTGTCTGTCGTAATATGTAAAAAGGGGGACTGTCTGCCGCAATGTGTAAAAGGGAGCTCTGTGGCCATGCCCCTTACCCTGAAGCCATGCCCCTATATTTTTGCACGCGCCTTGGCCATTTTTTTTATATGGTATGTGTATGGTGGGGGAGGGCGCCGATGCTGATTCTTGCACACAGCGCTAAAATGTCTAGTTACGGCACTGGTCATCAGTACTAATAAACAAGCAAAGTATCCGACATGCAGTTGTCAGCAACCTTGAATTGGACATAGGGCGTGGTTGACGATTGGCCAAGTCTTGAGTACACTTGCCAGAAGTAACAGCCTCGACAATTTTATAGAGGTATTTCTGGTCACAACTCAGCTGTTTTAAATCAATATTTCTTGTGAAATTCACAAACCTTCTCGATTATTCTTTCTTTGGATAATGTTGGCACAGAAGTTTTTGCCCAAATTTCTTGAAGACGCGACTCAACGATTTCAGAAAAAGTTGATTCCTTTAATTGACATTAATTTTAATATCATGTCGAGCGCACAAATACTGTTTAATAACATCCTCGTAAGTGGGTAAAACGTTCATGTTAAATGGCGCTCCAAAGCCAAATAGGGGACAGGCATTACAGACATCTTTGGAACGAGTTGCGGGTTGGGTTTTGGCTGCCATTTTTTTTTCATACCGTGTAACTTCCTTCTATTGAGCAATTGGAACAGAACACCAGTTTAGACAAGCTGCAAAAACGTCAGTGTTAAAACGGAATAACCACTTTTACTGCTCAAAACAGTATATTTTATGGTCTTGTCGCACCTTAAGTGAATCAGTTTAGGTGGTCATTTTTATTTAAGAGCAATGTAATATCAGTCTTAACATTTTCAATACCCAAGCTTATAGAAATAATGGAATTCACGGAAATGAGAAAAAATAAGAATTTACTTACCGATAATTCTATTTCTCGGAGTCCGTAGTGGATGCTGGGGTTCCTGAAAGGACCATGGGGAATAGCGGCTCCGCAGGAGACAGGGCACAAAAAGTAAAGCTTTAGGATCAGGTGGTGTGCACTGGCTCCTCCCCCTATGACCCTCCTCCAAGCCTCAGTTAGGTACTGTGCCCGGACGAGCGTACACAATAAGGAAGGATTTATGAATCCCGGGTAAGACTCATACCAGCCACACCAATCACACTGTACAACCTGTGATCTGAACCCAGTTAACAGTATGATAACAGCGGAGCCTCTGAAAAGATGGCTCACAACAATAATAACCCGATTTTTGTAACTATGTACAAGTAATGCAGATAATCCGCACTTGGGATGGGCGCCCAGCATCCACTACGGACTCCGAGAAATAGAATTATCGGTAAGTAAATTCTTATTTTCTCTATCGTCCTAGTGGATGCTGGGGTTCCTGAAAGGACCATGGGGATTATACCAAAGCTCCCAAACGGGCGGGAGAGTGCGGATGACTCTGCAGCACCGAATGAGAGAACTCCAGGTCCTCCTTAGCCAGGGTATCAAATTTGTAGGATTTTACAAACGTGTTTGCCCCTGACTAAATAGCCGCTCGGCAAAGTTGTAAAGCCGAGACCCCTCGGGCAGCCGCCCAAGATGAGCCCACCTTCCTTGTGGAATGGGCATTTACATATTTTGGCTGTGGCAGGCCTGCCACAGAATGTGCAAGCTGAATTGTATTACACATCCAACTAGCAAAAGTCTGCTTAAAAGCAAGAGCACCCAGTTTGTTGGGTGCATACAGGATAACAGCAAGTCAGTTTTCCTGACTCCAGCCGTCCTGGAACCTATATTTTCAGGGCCCTGACCACATCTAGCAACTTGGAGTCCTCCAAGTCCCTAGTAGGCGCAAGACACCACAATAAGCTGGTTCAGGTGAAACACTGACACCACCTTAGGGAGAGAACTGGGGACGAGTCCGCAGCTCTGCCCTGTCCGAATGGACAAACAGATATGGGCTTTTTTGAGAAAAAAACCACCAATTTGACACTCGCCTGGTCCAGGCCAGGTCCAAGAGCATGTTCACTTTTCATGTGAGATGCTTCAAATCCACAGATTTGACTGGTTTTAAACCAATGTGTTTTGAGGAATCCCAGAACTACGTTGAGATCCCACAGTGCCACTGGAGGCACAAAAGGGGGTTGTATATGCAATACTCCCTTGACAAACTTCTGGACTTCAGGAACTGAAGCCAATTCTTTCTGGAAGAAAAATCGACAGGGCCGAAATTTGAACCTTAATGGACCCCAATTTGAGGCCCATAGACACTCCTGTTTGCAAGAAATGCAGGAATCGACCGAGTTGAAATTTCTTCGTGGGGCCTTCCTGGCCTCACACCACGCAACATATTTTCGCCACATGTGGTGATAATGTTGTGCGGTCACCTCCTTTCTGGCTTTGACCAGGGTAGGAATGACCTCTTCCTGAATGCCTTTTCCCTTAGGATCCGGCGTTCCACCGCCATGCCGTCAAACGCAGCTGCGGTAAGTCTTGGAACAGACATGGTACTTGCTGAAACAAGTCCCTTCTTAGCGGCAGAGGCCATAAGTCCTCTGTGAGCATCTCTTGAAGTTCCGGGTACCAAGTCCTTCTTGGCCAATCCGGAGCCATGAGTATAGTTCTTACTCCTCTACGTCTTATAATTCTCAGTACCTTAGGTATGAAAAGCAGAGGATGGAACACATACACCGACTGGTACACCCACGGTGTTACCAGAACGTCCACAGCTATTGCCTGAGGGTCTCTTAACCTGGCGCAATACCTGTCCCGTTTTTTGTTCAGACGGGACGCCATCATGTCCACCTTTGGTAATTCCCAACGGTTTACAATTATGTGGAAAACTTCCCCATGAAGTTCCCACTCTGCCGGGTGGAGGTCGTGCCTACTGAGGAAGTCTGCTTCCCAGTTTCCATTCCCGGAATGAAACACTGCTGACAGTGCTATCACATGATTTTCCGCCCAGCGAAAAGTCCTTGCAGTTTTTGCCACTGCCCTCCTGCTTCTTGTGCCGCCCTGTCTATTTACGTGGGCGACTGCCGTGATGTTTTATCCCACTGGATCAATACCGGCTGACCTTGAAGCAGAGGTCTTGCTAAGCTTAGAGCATTATAAATTTACCCTTAGCTATATTTATGTGGAGAAAAATCTCCAGACTTGATCACACTCCCTGGAAATTTTTTCCTTGTGTGACTGCTCCCCAGCCTCTCGGGCTGGCCTCCGTGGTCACCAACATCCAAAACTGAATGCCGAATCTGCGGCCCTCTAGAAGATGAGCACTCTGTAACCACCACAGGAGAGACACCCTTGTCCTTGGATATAGGGTCATCCGCTGATGCATCTGAAGATGCGATCCGGACCATTTGTCCAGCAGATCCCACTGAAAAGTTCTTGCATGAAATCTGCCGACTGGAATTGCTTCGAAGGAAGTCACCATTTTTTTACCATGGCCCTTATGCAATGATGCACTGATTTTAGGAGGTTCCTGACTAGCTCGGATAACTCCCTGGCTTTCTCTTCCGGGAGAAACACCTTTTTCTGGACTGTGTCCAGAATCATCCCTAAGCACAGGAGACTTGTTGTCGGGATCAGCTGCGATTTTGGAATCTTTAGAATCCACCCCTGCTGTTGTAACAGTATCCGAGATAGTGCTACTCCGACCTCCAACTGTTCCCTGGACTTTGCCCTTATCAGGAGATCGTCCAAGTAAGGGATAATTAAGACGCCTTTTCTTCGAAGAAGAACCATCATTTCGGCCATTACCTTGGTAAAGACCCGGGGTGCCGTAGACAATCCAAACGGCAGCGTCTGAAACTGATAGTGACAGTTCTGTACCACGAACCTGAGGTACCCTTAGTGATAAGGGCAAATTTGGGACATGGAGGTAAGCATCCCTGATGTCTCGGGACACCAGATAGTCCCCTTCTTCCCGGTTCGTTATCACTGCTCTGAGTGACTCCATCTTGATTTGAACCTTTGTAAGTGTTCAAATTTTTTTAGATTTAGAATAGGTCTCACCTAGCCTTCTGGCTTCAGTACCACAATATAGAGTGGAATAATACCCCTTTTCTTGTTGTAGGAGGGGTAATTTAATTATCACCTGCTGGGAATACAGCTCGTGAATTTTTTCCCATACTGCCTCCTTGTCGGAGGGAGACCTTGGTAAAGCAGCCTTCAGGAGCCTGCGCAGGGGAAACGTCTCGACATTCCAAACTGTACCCCTGGGATACTACTTGTAGGATCCAGGGGTCCTGTACGGTCTCAGCGTCATGCTGAGAGCTTGTCAGAAGCGGTGGAACGCTTCTGTTCCTGGGAATGGGCTGCCTGCTGCAGTCTTCTTCCCTTTCCTCTATCCCTGGGCAGATATGACTCTTATAGGGACGAAAGGACTGAAGCTGAAAAGACGGTGTCTTTTTCTGCAGAGATGTGACTTAGGGTAAAAACGGTGGATTTTCCAGCAGTTGCCGTGGCCACCAGGTCCGATGGACCGACCCCAAATAACTCCTCTTCCTTTATACGGCAATACACCTTTGTGCCGTTTGGAATCTGCATCACCTGACCACTGTCGTGTCCATAAACATCTTCTGGCAGATATGGACATCGCACTTACTCTTGATGCCAGAGTGCAAATATCCCTCTGTGCATCTCGCATATATAGAAATACATCCTTTAAATGCTCTATAGTCAATAAAATACTGTCCCTGTCAAGGGTATCAATATTTTTAGTCAGGGAATCCGACCAAGCCACCCCAGCTCTGCACATCCAGGCTGAGGCGATCGCTGGTCGCAGTATAACACCAGTATGTGTGTATATACTTTTTATGATATTTTTCCAGCCTCCTGTCAGCTGGCTCCTTGAGGACGGCCCTATCTATAGACGGTACCGCCACTTGTTCTGATAAGCGTGTGAGCGCCTTATCCACCCTAAGGGGTGTTTCCCAACGCGCCCTAACTTCTGGCGGGAAAGGGTATACCGCCCATATTTTCTATCGGGGGGAACCCACGCATCATCACACACTTCATTTAATTTATCTGATTCAGGAAAAACTACGGTAGTTTTTTCACATCCCACATAATACCCTCTTTTGTGGTACTTGTAGTATCAGAAATATGTAACACCTCCTTCATTGCCCTTAACGTGTGGCCCTAATAAGGAATACGTTTGTTTATTCACCGTCGACACTGGATTCAGTGTCCCTGTCTGTGTCTGTGTCGACCGACTAAAGTAAACGGGCGTTTTAAAACCCCTGACGGTGTTTTTGAGACGTCTGGACCGGTACTAATTGTTTGTCGGCCGTCTCATGTCGTCAACCGACCTTGGCGCGTGTTGACATTATCACGTAATTCCCTAAATAAGCCATCCATTCCGGTGTCGACTCCCTAGAGAGTGACATCACCATTACAGGCAATTGCTCCGCCTCCTCACCAACATCGTCCTCATACATGTCGACACACACGTACCGACACACAGCACACACACACAGGGAATGCTCTGATAGAGGACAGGACCTACTAGCCCTTTGGAGAGACAGAGGGAGAGTTTGCCAGCACACACCAAAAACGCTATAATTATATAGGGACAACCTTATATAAGTGTTTTCCCTTATAGCATCTTTTTTATATATTTCTAACGCCAAATTAGTGCCCCCCCTCTCTGTTTTAACCCTGTTTCTGTAGTGCAGTGCAGGGGAGAGCCTGGGAGCCTTCCCTCCAGCCTTTCTGTGAGGGAAAATGGCGCTGTGTGCTGAGGAGATAGGCCCCGCCCCTTTTTCGGCGGCCTCGTCTCCCGCTCTTAACGGATTCTGGCAGGGGTTAAATATCTCCATATAGCCCCCGGAGGCTATATGTGAGGTATTTTTAGCCAAAAAAGGTTTTCATTTGCCTCCCAGGGCGCCCCCCTCCCAGCGCCCTGCACCCTCAGTGACTGCCGTGTGAAGTGTGCTGAGAGGAAAATGGCGCACAGCTGCAGTGCTGTGCGCTACCTTAAGAAGACTGAGGAGTCTTCTGCCGCCGATTCTGGACCTCTTCTCGTTTCAGCATCTGCAAGGGGGCCGGCGGCGAGGCTCCGGTGACCATCCAGGCTGTACCTGTGATCGTCCCTCTGGAGCTAATGTCCAGTAGCCAAGAAGCCAATCCATCCTGCACGCAGGTGAGTTCACTTCTTCTCCCCTAAGTCCCTCGTTGCAGTGATCCTGTTGCCAGCAGGACTCACTGTAAAATAAAAAACCTAAGCTAAACTTTTCTAAGCAGCTCTTTAGGAGAGCCACCTAGATTGCACCCTTCTCGGCCGGGCACAAAAATCTAACTGAGGCTTGGAGGAGGGTCATAGGGGGAGGAGCCAGTGCACACCACCTGATCCTAAAGCTTTACTTTTTGTGCCCTGTCTCCTGCGGAGCCGCTATTCCCCATGGTCCTTTCAGGAACCCCAGCATCCACTAGGACGATAGAGAAAAAATGTATTCCTTTTTTTCAAAACTTTTAACACCCTGTTGCACCTCAAGATAACATCCGATTTTGATGACATTTTGAGGCGATGTTAGGTACATGGAGCAACAACTATCGCACACCCAAGCGTTTTCTATTTCTAAAAAATGTGAAAATGTATGATTTTTCACTCTACCCTAATGGCCAGTCCAAATGGCAGAGCCTGGAATTGGTAGTGACTGTCACCAATAGCAAACCGCAGGAACTGCTGATGCGATATGGCAATAGGAATATGCAGGGATACCATGTAATCTCCGGGTTCCATCACCAGCACAATAGAGCGCAATGTTTCCATACGAAACTTGGTGACCCTCACAAACTTGTTCAGTGACTTGAGGTTGAGAATAGGCCGAATAGACCCAATGGGTTTCTGCACAAGAAACAGAATTGAATAATAACCTCTGCCACACTGGGACTAAGGTACCAGCACTACCACTCCTGTAGTCAGGAGAGAACCTACCACCGTTTGCAAAGCCTGCACCTTCAATGGATCCTAAGGGAGTACCGTAGTGCAGAACTGGTGAGGAGGACATTTCCTGAAGGAGACAGCGTACCCGTGAGAGACAACTTCCAGAACCCAAGCGTCTGAAGTGGTCTTTAACCAGACCTGGGCAAACTGTAGAAGTCGGCCCCCCACCCTGGATTCCCCCAGGTGGAGGCCCACCCCATCACGCGGCAGGCTTGTCTGGTTTTGAAGCAGGCTGATGGGCTGCCCAGGTCTGCTTCATCTTAGGCTAGGTGGTCTTGGGAGAACGAGACTGTCTGTGGTAAGACTGACCCTTGGCTTTCCCTTGAGGTTGAAAGGAATGAAAACTGGTATTAGTAGGAGGAAGAAAAGCAGTCTTAGCAGCTGCTAATTCAGACACTATTTTGTTCAAGTAGTCTCCAAATAAAATGTCCCCAGTAAAGGGGAGTACCTCCAAGGTCTTCTTGGAGTCCAGATCCACTTTCCACCACCTTAACCACAGTATGCGGCGAGCCAGGACAGAAGTGGATGACGCTTTGGCTGCCAGAACCCCCGCCTCAGAGGATGCCTTTTGACTATAATAGGCGGCGGTGCATATATGAGAAGGTATTGTCTGGCCTTGTCAGAAATATTCACAGGCAGCTCATCCTCTAACTCCTGAACCCACGCCTCAATACCCTTTGCAGCCCAAGAGGCAGCTATGGTGGGCCTATGGATGGCCCCTGCGAGGGAATATATAGACTTCAGGCAACCCTCCACACGCTTATCTGTCGGTTCCTTCAGGGAGGTGACAGTGGTGACAGGCAGAGTAGACGACATCACGAGACGGGTGACGTGAGAATCCACCGGCGGTGGGTTCTCCCATTTACTACATAACTGCAGGGAGAAGATATCAAGACAAAACCCATTTAGGGAGCGGGAATTTCTTACCTGGGGTAGACCAGGGTTCCTTTCTGATGTCCACAAGATGATCACAATGGGGTAATACAGTTTCAACCACCTTCTGTTGTTTAAACATCAGTTTTCTTGGCCACTGTAGTGGAATCCTCATACTCAGTGATTTGAAGGATCAGCTTAATAGCATCCACCAGGTCAGGGACATCAACCTGTATGGTAGAATCCTCGTCAGTAACACATGATTCAGAGTCTGACAGGACTGCATGCTCCCCCTCCTCGTGAGATGAAACATCAGAGAGGTTAGTGGATTGTGAGGAGGAAGCAGCCCGCTTAGATGACCCAGGGACATGAGAGTGACCTGGAGTAGATTTCTGTCTAACCAAAGACTGATTGAACTATTGCAGCTGGGTAGACAAAGTTTCCGCCCAAGGCGGATTTACTACAGGGACAACTTGTGGTGGTAGTGATACCGGAGGTCCCATAGGGGAGGCTAAACGGTCCACCAGAGTCCCCAGGAAGGTAGTGAACATAGCCCAGGGTGGCTCCATGGTAGTTATCAGAGCTGCAGGCTGACTGGGAGGTGCATGACATTTAGTACACAGACCATCACACAATACTTCCCCCTCAGGTAAACCTCTGGAGCATGCCTTGCAAATTACAGGAGCTTCCAGAGTTTTACTGCCCTTATTGTCAGACATTGTAATAAAGCAACAATCAGGCTATTAGTACAATGAAGCCAGACAGAGTACACAACTTGCGGACAACGTACACAAATAGCGTCAGAATACACGAACTTGTGAACTAAATCCTGGTGTACGTGACTGTAACACAGTAAAATATCCGTATAGTGATAAGTACTGTGTACACTATATTAGGGGACCCTGATGCACCTAGTCCCCTCGGGTATAGAATATAGTGATAGCTACCTTAGATGGGATACACATGAGAGTGAAACCATACAGCAGGTACAGGCACACACAGTCACAGGCAATGCAGAGATTATTATAAGCACAATAAAGCTGCATTGGACTAATATATATATAACACAGCGTGGTCCTAGACCCGGAGGTGTATATCAGAACACTCGTACAATATATTCTGTAATAGGTTAACTGTTTCTTAACTAACGCTGTCTGTAATGAGACATGTAGAATACTCAAGTGACTGTAAAGTCTCAGCGCTGTGAACAGGCGGCTTTACAGGGGAGACCTTGCCCTGCAATCCCAGAGAACAGTAGTAGCTATGCTCAGAAGATGGCACCCAGTGTCTCTGTCAGGAACTAAGGGAGAGTGTGAAGCAGCTCCAGAGCGGGAACTCTGCGGGGAGATGGCGCCCTGGGCCGGGGGATGGGCTACAGGTCAAGCGCCAACTCCCCTATGCTGGGCCTCACCGCCGGTACTACGGAGCCTTACCAATAGGGGTGTTAGTACACCCGACCTGTACTCATATGCCCTGGTGGATATAGTGGGGTCCCTGCTCGATAACAGTGTCCACGCCAGCTGTCGCAGTCCTCTCCCTAGACTGCGACAGGAACGCGATTTAGTGGCGGGTCCCGCCTGGGGGACCCTCATACCTCCTCCCTTTGTAGCAGCCACGCGAACCAGGAGAGCGTCTGTGACCGTGTGCCTAAGCCGGAGCGTCTCCGCCGCAAGTACCTAGGATCTGAGCAGCGGAAGTATGCGCGCCACTTGGGAGGTGACGGAAACACAGTGCTGAATGTCCCCCTGACATGTCAGTGCTGCGTCCCTTGAAGTCTTCAGCTTTTTCAGGGCTGCCCAGTGCAGCCCGCCTGTTAGGTGACCTGCTGCCTGCAAGCACCACTCGAAATTGAGCTCTCAGTGCCTGGAGACGGGGTTATAGAGGAGGCCCCAATGCATCCTGGGACAGTCAAAGCTTTGCCTGATGGTGACTCTGAATCCAAGATCCCGCTCTACACCCCAATGTATTTCCTGTGGAACACAGTGTACCCCACTGCAGAAATATTTATTTTCTATTTTGTGAATAACATACCCTCCCCCTCACAGACACACCTCCCAACTGTCCCAATGTAAGCATGACTGTCCTGAAGTGGAGGAAAAAGAGCTTTGTCCCAACTGGGCCTGCAGTGGGAAGTACAGCTCAGCAGTGACCATTGACCAGATGCAGCGGCACCTTCCATGATTGCATTCACCTGGTCCTTTTAGGTCCTGATTCTAATCAACATACATTTCAGACCCTTAGTAAAGTATATCTACAATTGCCGTGAGAAAAACAGACAGTAAAATCAAGAACTATAAAGACAAAAAAATTGCAGAATTTCATGTAATAATACCTAAAAAGCATATTGGGGCTACCCTATTAGAGGTGAAACAACATCGGGTGTGAAAAACAGCCATTTTTACACTTTATTCCGATGTTTCACTGATATTTTTTTTTTTACAGGCTATAAAATTTGGATTGCCCATAAAAAAAATAGCTTTCCTCCCAAAAACACACAGGTTCAGTGAAAGTGAGTCAACCTGTGTGTTTTTCGGTAGAAACAGCCCTGTTTCCACATGAAGACGCCCGGGGCAGGTGAAAAAAAATCTCTGATAACCGCAGCGACCTGCAGTGTCCCATGCCCGCCGCAGTTGCAGCAGGCTGGGACTGCAGGGAGGGCGCCACAGCCCAGGAGCCGGCAGGGAAGACAGGACAGTACCGTGACACGCATCCCCCCTCTTTTCCCGATCCCGGCAGCGGTCACATGACGGGTGAGCAGTCATGTGACCGGGGGGAGCCAGAGGTGGAACGCTGCACCGGGAACTGTCAGGAGTCGGCACCCAATGCAGTACAGAAAACTCATGATAAGCCGCATCTCGTGAAGGCTTATTGGGGCTAATAGGATAGCCCTGGGTGATCTCATTGACCGCGGTAATGTACTGGGTAATTGGATATCCCCCCATTATATCTAACAACTACTTATTAACAAAACACTACCAGGGTCAATTACATATATACAGTGGCATTACCATCTGTCCATGGGATGAAGGGAAGAAAAGCAAACAAAATTAAATATTTTGGTTTAACGCACAAGCTTTGTTACCTCTGACATTTTGGCTGAATTAATTAAAAATAATATTTAGCATTTACACTTCAGTGTAAACAATACTTACTTTATTTTGACGCCTTTGAAAGTTGTATCGAACCTTAAAAGTTTATCCATCCATATGAGCCGTCGTAAAGATTTTGGAAGAAGATGTCCACTAAGCCTGTTGCACACCATTGCCATTGCACTTGATTCTAACGCAATGATGGCGCCGACTGCATTTCCCAGCACTTCGGCCCCAGAGCAGCTTAAAGATGGAGGTCTGTTTGGTTTTCCTGCAACGCCTAAGAGAAAAAAGATCACTCATGTTTTAAATTAACCATAAGTACAAATGTACCCCCTATGTGTACCATATGTGGAGCTGAGAGTTGAATGCAATTAATGTCTAAAGTGCAGGGGTAAATTGTGTCTGGATAAATGCACATTTTGCAAAATATACAGATCCACAAGTATTTTTAGATGCCCGTGACTCTGCATATTATGTAAAAACAATATATTAATAAGATAAGCTAATAGTGGTAAGATAGCAACTGTATAAATAGAAGTGATGCACTCTTCTGCCTCCTTCACATCAGAGTTCTCTACGGATTAATCCTCATTTTCCTATAGGGGTTTGTTATTGCTTAACCTTGGATTGTTCACAAAGTCTGAGAAAGAGGGACTTCCATCACCTGAAGGCCATTGCATCTATGGGGGGTCATTCTGAGTTGATCACTCGCTAGCTACTTTTAGCAGTCGTGCAAACACATAGTCGCCACCCACGGGGGAGTGTATTTTTGCTTAGCAAGTGTGCGAACGCGTGTGCAGCAGAACGGGACAAAAAAGTTTTTTTAAGTTTCTGAGTAGCTCTGGACTTACTCAGCCCTTGTGATCACTTCAGTCTTTTTGGTCCCAGACACCAGCCCTGAACACGCCGGCATTTTTCCAATCACTCCCAGAAAACGGTCAGTTGACACCCATAATCGCCCTCTTTCTGTCAATCACCTCCGATAAATCCATCGCCCAGCAACGATCCCCTTTGTACCCGTACGAAGCGCCTGCGCATTGCGGTGCATTGCGTGGTTCTTTATACCATCCCATATCGGTCTACTTGGACTCATATTTAAATCCGTGCGTACAGGCATTGCCCTCGTATTTAAAGGATACAACGGATTTATTATTGCAATTACAGAAATTGGGCACTTTGCCCGAGGGGACATTGCTCTGTAGCGCGGATGTCACCAGCCTCTACACCTGCATCCCACACGATGCAGGTGTGGAGGCTGTTAGATTTCTGATCCAAGATAATGAGTTTTACTCAGGTCCTGACATCTCTTTCTTCTTGTCATTGTTAGATCGTATTCTTAGGAGGAATTATTTTATTTTTAACGGTAAATTTTGGTTGCAGATCGCGGGATGTGTGATGGGGTCGGTAGTGGCCCCGTCGTACGTGAACGCGTTCATGTATCAGGTGGAGAAAAAAATGTTCTATTTGGACGCCACGGTAGCGCCGGCCGTCGTCTTGTATAGGTGCTACATTGACAACTTGCCTGTGCTATGGAGAGGACCACAACGATGCGCAACATGCTGTACAATTTACCTATGTGACAGATGACAAAGTGATAAACTACTTAGATGTTACTATAACTGTTGAGGACAACCAGTTGTCTACATCACTATATGTCAAAAGCACGGATCGAAATACAATATTGAGTTTTCAGAGTTTTCACCCACCTGCATTACGCAGAGGCTTGCCATTTTCGCAGTTCATGCGCGTCCGCCGGATCACTTCTGATCCAGTTGAGACAGTGGACGCCATGAACAATATGCTACTTAAGTTTGCTGAAAGAGGGTATCCTTTGAAAGCATTGGAACAGGCAAGGAACAGGGCATTGGAGATCCCTAGAGAACAGGCGTTTCGCCCTAGGATCAAGACACACACCCAATTAGGCCCTAGATTACCTTGGGTTAATAAATACACCACTGGGTTTGTAGATAGGGTCAAAAGAGCCAAAAGTTTGTGGCCGTTAGTCCAAACCGATCTGGCCTTGACATCTATAGCGCACACCTCGCTATTACCTAGCCACACTCGTGGCAGGAACATCGGGATTATGTCATGAAACTTGATGTTTCAAATCTGACAAAAAATCAAGAAATGCATTTTCTAAGAAAGGATGTTATAGATGTCTAGGCTGTGCTACCTGCAATACTTTAATTACAGGTACTTCTTTTAATCACCCAACGACTGGCAAGAAACTTACTATAAAACATCGCCTAACATGCACGTCTACGCATGTGCTTTACTTATTAACTTGTCCTTGTGGTCTTGCCTATGTAGGCAAGACCATAAGACAGTTTCGTGAACGTATGGCACTCCATAGAAGTGCGATCAAAAAAGCATATGAAAAAGGAACGAGCGAACAACAATTCGCTCGTCATTGCCTGACAGCTAAACATGGGGTGGCTAGCATAAGGGCCATATTAATTGATCAGGTGCCAAGTACACTTAGGGGAGGGGACAGAAACAGGATTTTGTTACAGAAAGAATCACGATGGATTTATCAGTTGGGAACGCTGTCACCAGGAGGTCTCAATGAGAATCTTGGGTTACAGTGTTTCCTGTAAATTTATATATATATATTGGTTATCATTAAGTTGCTTTATATTTACCCACACTAATAGGAGGTATAAGGGTTCTCTCCCCGGGGGTGATCTTTTGTCCATCAGGTACATACTATTGTTACAGATGCACTGGCTTTAGGCAACAGCATTTTAATGTGCTTAACAGTATTGTGTTATCATAATACCTGTCAATTTTGTTCCTATTGTAATTTTTAAACATTTGTTTTGTCTTGTTTTGTTTATTTCCGGTTGCCTAGGCAACCTTCCTGTGACACGGACCGACGCACTGCACTGGCGGGTGACGCGGACGCGCGCTTCCGGTGTGGGTGGACAGTGGAGCCGAGCAAAGGAGTGTTTGGTCACTATGGTGGCGAGCCGGCGCTTTGGCCTACAGCGAGGTCACACGCGGGCGACTCAGGAGCGGGACAAGACCCACTAGCGGGCGTTTGGCGCCGTGGAACAGGTGAGTAAGATTATGTTATTATGTCTCGTTTTCTGTATTGTGTGTATAAAAGCTCATTTAGTGGTTCAGTTTGGCTGGTTAGGCCCTGAGGATTGGATATTCCCCGAAACATGTCGGATCAATAAACGGACCGTTTTTTTCATCATTTACGAGTCTGCTTGAGTGCCGCCTGCTCCAACCTGTTACATAGAGGAATTGCTTGGTTTCTCAAGGAGGGCACCGCAGCAAATTGGCATTTAGAGTGAGAGTGCCGGGACTTTCTTTTCCATATATATATATATATATATATATACACACACACACACACACACACACACACACACACACACACACACACACCTATATATATGTACTGTATATATATATATATATATATATATATATATGTACTGTATATACACTGCTCAAAAAAATAAAGGGAACACTTAAACAACACATCCTAGATCTGAATGAATGAAATATTCTTATTAAATACTTTGTTCTTTACATAGGTGAATGTGCTGACAACAAAATCACACAAAAATGATCAATGGAAATCAAATTTATTAACCCATGGAGGTCTGGATTTGGAGTCACACTCAAAATTAAAGTGGAAAAACACACTACAGGCTGATCCAACTTTGATGTAATGTCCTTAAAACAAGTCAAAATGAGGCTCAGTAGTGTGTGTGGCCTCCACGTGCATGTATGACTTCCCTACAACGCCTGGGCATTTTTCTGATGAGGTGGCGGATGGTCTCCTGAGGGATCTCCTCCCAGACCTGGACTAAAGCATTCGCCAACTCCTGGACAGTCTGTGGTGCAACGTGGCGTTGGTGGATGGAGCGAGACATGATGTCCCAGATGTGCTCAATTGGACTCAGGTCTGGGGAACGGGCGGGCCAGTCCATAGCATCAATGCCTTCATCTTGCAGGAACTGCTGACACACTCCAGCCACATGAGGTCTAGCATTGTCTTGCATTAGGACGAACACAGGGCCAACCGCACCAGCATATGGTCTCACAAGGGGTCTGAGGCTCTCATCTCAGTACCTAATGGCAGTCAGGCTACCTCTGGCGAGCACATGGAGGGCTGTGCGGCCCCCCAAAGAAATGCCACCCCACACCATTACTGACCCACTGCCAAACCGGTCATGCTGGAGGATGTTGCAGGCAGCAGAACGTTCTCCTTGGTGTCTCCAGACTCTGTCACGTCTGTCACATGTGCTCAGTGAGAACCTGCTTTCATCTGTGAAGAGCACAGGGCGCCAGTGGCGAATTTGCCAATCTTGGTGTTCTCTGACAAATGCCAAACGTCCAGCACGGTGTTGGGCTGTAAGCACAACCCCCACCTATGGACGTCGGGCACTAATACCACCCCAATGGAGTCTGTTTCTGATCGATTGAGTAGACACATGCACATTTGTGCTTGCTGGAGGTCATTCTGCAGGGCTCTGGCAGTGCTCCTCCTGTTCCTCCTTGCACAAAGGCGGAGGTAGCGGTCCTGCTGCTGGGTTGTTGCCATCCTACGGCCTCCTCCACGTCTCCTGATGTACTGGCCTGTCTCCTGGTAGCGCCTCCATGCTCTGGACACTACGCTGACAGACACAGCAAACCTTCTTGCCACAGCTCGCACTGATGTGCCATCCTGGATGTGCTGCACTACCTGAGCCACTTGTGTGGGTTGTAGACACCATCTCATGCTACCACTAGAGCAGGCTTGTCCAACCCGCGGCCCGGGGGCCGCATGCGGCCCAGGTCGGCTGGTAATGCGGCCCAGTGCAATTTTTTATTTTTTTAAAGAAATTCTAAAGTTTCAAGTTACACTGCCGGCGCTTGCGGCCGGGGCACATCACAACGGTGATGCCAGCGCGCTTCACCCGCCCCATCCATTTTTTTCTTTGCAGAGTACGGACACCACATGTGAAGCTGATTGGATTGCTGCCGCTGGGACCAGCACCAGCTCACGCCCTCTCCGCTGTCAGTCACAGTGTAGCCCTCCTCCGCTGCATAGCGGCACACGTGACTGAGCAGTACGAGAGTAGAGGAGCCCAGCGGAGAAATTGGTTCTACAAGAACTCGTAAGTGAGCCGGGGGGGGGGGGTGTCTGAAGTCCGTGGCCGCGCCGCTGTACAGTGTCCGGGGGGGGGGGGGGAATCGGGATCTGAAGTCCGTGGCCATGGCCCGCGCCGCTGTACAGTGTCCCGGGGGGGGGGGGGAGAGAGGAGGTCTGAACCGCTGTACAGTGTCGGGGGAAGGGAGGGTCTGGTCTGAAGTCCAGCGCCACGCCGCAATACAGTGTCCGGGGAATTTCTTGGGAGCTGAGATGGACTTGATGTCCAGCGCTGCAGCAGTAAAATGAGGCCGGCGGTGTCTAAACTCCACAGTACAGATTGGTTCGGGGGGAGGGGGTAACGAGGATGAAGTCAGGTGCCACTGCAGTACAATGTGTCCGGGAGGGGGGGGGGGGTTTGGGGTCCGCTGTCAGTCACAGTGTAGCCCTCCTCTACTGCATAGTGGCACACGTGACAGCAGCACGGAGCTCAGCCCAGCGGGAGAAATTTGTGGGCCCTTGAAGAAGCACAGTGTGGAGGGGGGGGGGGGGGGAGGGAGAGGAGAGGAAGAGGACTACAGTGTGCGTGTGGGGTGGGGGGGGATGCATTGGTGGCTGAGAAACAATGTCAAACATCTCACTAACTTCATTTCCAAGTAAGTTTAATATGTTAACTATGTTTTCTATGGTTTTTTTGGATGATCAGGCATCGTTACTGTTATTTTATTTTATGTGCGGCCCAAACCAAATTTTCATCTTCTAATGTGGCCCAGGGAAGGTGAAAGGTTGGACACCCCAGCACTAGAGTGAAAGCACCGCCAGCTTTCAAAAGTGACCAACACATCAGCAAGAAAGCATAGGAGCTGAGAAGTGGTCTGTGGTCACCACCTGCAGAACAACTCCTTTATTGGTGGTGTCTTGCTAATTGCCTATAATTTCCACCTGTTGTCTATTCCATTTGCACAACAGCTTGTGAAATTGTTTGTTAATCAGTGTTGCTTCCTAAGTGGACAGTTTGATTTCACAGAAGTGTGATTGACTTGGAGTTACATTGTGTTGTTTAAGTGTTCCCTTTATTTTTTTGAGCAGTGTATATATTTATATATATATATATATATATATATACAGTATATATATATATATATATATATATATATATATACACAGTATATATATATATATATATATATATATATATATATATGTAGAAAAAATGAAGGTGGCACTCACGCAGGTTTTTGCAAAGGTAAAAAGGTCAGTTTTAATTTACCGACATGTTTCGGGGACTAGCCCCGTCCTCAGGGCCTTTGCAAAAACCTGCGTGAGTGCCACCTTCATTTTTTCTACATTTATACGAGGTAATTCCTCCGGGAGGGCACCGCAGTAACATCATTCACACAGAAGAGTGCCGGGACTGTCTGTTTATATATATATATATATATATATATATATATATATATATATATATAAAACGATCCTGAGAACACTTGTCCCGTAATGTGATTGCTGCTTATCACATTACGGGACAAGTCCTCTCAGGATCGTTTGCACATAACGTGGGACACCATACTTAGTGCCACTGCTTGTATATACAAGAGACTGCACCTTAAAACTGAAAAGCTTACGAGTGTGCAAAAGTTTTCATACCATTTTAAGAAACATATATATCATGGAACAATAAGCTGTATGCATACAGCATATGAGTGGTAACCACAATTTGGGACGGCATCTTTAAACACAGTTGTTTCTACAATATCTATATGGATAACATTTTAAAGTTAAATCGCATACCTCCCAACATGACCCCAGTGCCGTAACTAGGCATTTTAGCGCTGTGTGCAAGAAACGACATTGTGGCCCCCCATGCAAGATAGGGGCAGTGCGCGCCGTAGGCGTGCGGAAAATATATAGGGGCGTGGCTTTATGGGGAAGGGGCATGGCCACAAAATAATAGCCATTCATACTACGGTGCACAGTAGTCTCCATTATTCAAATTACGCTGCACAGTAGCGCCACTACACCAGGTAGAGACCCTTTTATACATTACAGCAGACAGCGTCCCCCTTTTTACACATTACAGCAGACAGTCCCCCTTTTTACACATTACGGCAGACAGCGTCCCCCTTTTTACACATTACGGCAGATGGTGTCCCCCTTTATACACATTGCAGCAGCCAGCGTCCCCCTTTTTACACATTGCGGCAGCCAGTCCCCCTTTTTACACATTCCGGCAGCCAGTCCCCCTTTTTACACATTGCGGCAGCCAGTCCCCCTTTTTACATATTCCGGCAGATGGTGTACCCCTTTTTACACATTGCGGCAGCCAGTCCCCCTTTTTACACATTGCGGCAGCCAGTCCCCCTTTTTACACATTGCGGCAACCAGTCCCCCTTTTTACACATTGCGGCAGCCAGGCCCCCTTTTTACACATTGCGGCAGCCAGTCCCCCTTTTTACACATTGCGGCAGCCAGGCCCCCTTTTTACACATTGCGGCAGCCAGGCCCCCTTTTTACACATTATGGCAGACGGTGTCCGAGAGAGAGAGAGAGAGATGGAGAGAGAGATACTTACCATCTCCCCGCTGACAGGCTCCTCGTGCAGCTTCCTCGGTGCAGGCAGGTGAGAAGGAGGAGGAGGGAGGGGGACTGGAGACGCAGCAGCGCTATGTAATTGGTAGTAAGCGCCGCTGCAGCAGTCCCCTCTTCTTCCGTATTGGCTGCCTGGTGCTGCTGTGGATGCTGGGATGGAAGAACCACATCCCAGCATCCACAGCAGCGCCAGGCAGCCAATACGGAAGGAGAGGGGGCTGCTGTAGCGGCGCTTACTACCAATGAAATAGCGCTGCTGCGGCGCCAGTCCCCCTCCCTCCTCCTCCTTCTCACCTGCCCGGCGCTGCTCTCTTCTCCCTCCACAGCGCGGCGGCGCACAGCACAGAACAGGCGGCATGTAATGAGTCAATTTGACTCATTACATGCCGCTGGCCGTGTGCCCTCAGGGCAACTGCGCTGTGTGCCAAGCCCACTTGGCACACACGTAGTTACGGCCCTGCACGACCCTCTCCAGGAGGGACAAAATGCTCTGCTCCTGGATTTTCTCTAATTTATGATTGCCAGCACCTGTGTTGAACAGGCTAATGGATAAGAAAGGTGTTTCAGCACAGGTGATGGCAATTATAACTTAAGAGGGAAGTCCAGAAGCAGAGCATTCTGTCCCTCCTGGAGAGGGTCATGTTGGGAGGTATGAAATCGCACTTTTTATGAAAGATGTATACTTAAGATTGGATACTATCTAGAGTGTGCATAAGTATTCATACTACATGTGGTAATATATATCAGGTGTTTTCCATTGTTATAGCAATTAGGAAAAGAATTTGATGACTTGTACACATGAATTCTATATAGTAAAAGCAGAACGTCACCCAATCTTTTTATATATATTTTTTATTGAATAAATAAATCAGATGGTTATATATTATACAGGAGTTTTAATTCATATATGCATCATTTAGTATTTTAGCGCAAAACAGTCATTTTTTGCTTTAATTTCTGAGGTGGAGATCTGTGGCTCTTCATCACTAATTAAAATAGCTGTGTGCACACAGACACAGCTGGACTGTTTTTTTGCAGCTCATAGTATAAAAACTAATTGAATTTATACATTTTTAAAAACATACAGCGCCTGAATTGTGATTTTTGGAGATGTGCTATAGTGCCAAAGGGCGGCCAAGGCTGGTATAGTCTAGTGTTGGTATAGGAATGTCTCACCCTCACCTCAATTTTGCAGACACCAGCCACCTTGCACCAGTGGCGAAGCAGCAGTACTATATACACATCCTGACAGGAGTATATACAGCTATCTCAGCCCTACATAGTAAATAAGACAGTAAACTAGTGTCACTTACTGTACTCTGCCTACAATAGCCCCCTCCAAATCCCCCCCCCCCCCCTTCCCCGGTTCCTCCTCTCGTAAGAAGCAATAAAAATAATGAGAAGTGACCAAAAAACATGTGTTATCAAATCAGAGTATGCTTCTCTCTTTTTATAATTAAAGGCATTGCAGGCTTCATTATTTACAAAAAAGTATTAAAAAAACAAAACAACATAAACATATTTGTGTTTAGTAATATTTGGCAGTGTTAATTTCTTATACCTAAGATTGGCAACAACAAAAGCGAAAGCCAATGTAACACCATGGTCAGCTGGAGAGCCTTTTTTAGAACAATAATAATAGTGACATGCTAATGCTTACTTGCTGAGAGTACGGATTTACAGATTAGATGTGAAAGGATATATACTAAAACTAGGTCAGGTTTATCACCAGGAGTTGCTCATTTTAAATATCTTCATACTTCTCACTTTTCAATACTACCCAGATTGATGTGCAAAGCATAAAAAGACATAGAACAATTATGTAATACATTTAATTCATTGTATTATCACAAACAGAATGATTTAGTGTTGGAAAACTGAACCTGAAGAGGTCATTTAGGATAATCATCTTTGGCAGTTCCATAAGACTCATTTTCACAAGTGCACCTAGACATTTGCTATAGTACATAGGCGCACAATATCAAACGTTTGCATCAGCTGATGAGAGGAGATGGGAAGCACTAACACACATTTACACATATGCTGTATAAACAAATCTTTCCTTAGTTTGAGATATTTATTTTCTCTTATTAACTTAGGTGCCCTTCTCTAGGGTTGCAGTTAACATGCCGGCTGTCAGGATCCAGGCATTCAGGATGCCAACGCCAAAATCCCAACAGCCAACAATACTGACAGATAGAATCCTGGCACAACAGGGCTATTTCCACTCATGGATGTCCACAACACCCATAGATTGGGAATACTGTAGATCCTGTGGCGAGTGCAACAAGCCACCGAGCCCGCAAGGGGCTCTTTGAGCTCGCCCCGCGTCCGGCATTCTGGCGGACGGGATGCCACTGTCGTGATATTGATAGCTGGCATCCCGACCGCCGGTCATTCGTATATATTCCCTTCTCTATACTATGGGCCTGATATGGGGGTCTGTGCAGGCTCAAGACCCGTTCTGTGTATGTGCAGAATGGGTCTTGCTATGTTGCTTGCAGTCCCCTATTAACATGCTGCAGCATTTGAAGGACGTAGCAGAGGCAGCACCCGACATCGTTCTCCAAAACTGAGGCAGTTTGGCCAGTGGCAGATCTTGCCACGGGCAAGCAGGACTTTTGCCCGGGGCGCCGCCTTCCGGAGGGCGCTGGCGCCATCCGGAGGGCGCCGCACCGTGGCAAGATCCGCCACTGCTGCCCGCTGTGTCACTGTCCGCCTCCGCTGCCGTCCCCGTCCCGATCCCCGTCCCCGTCCGCCTCCTGAAGGGAACTAGACGCTATGCGTCTAGTTTCCCTTCCTGGAGAGTAACTTTGCTGAGCGGTGCGTGATGACGTCATCGCGCACCGCACAGCAAAGGTCCTCTCTACGAAGGGAACTAGACTCATAGCGTCTAGTTTCCCTTCGTGGAGAGGACCTTTTGCTGTGCGGTGCGCGATGACGTCATCGCGCACCGCTCAGCATTCAAGCGGCGCTTTTAATGTACAGGGGGCGTAATTGACCACGCCCCCTGTATTAGACCACGCCCCATTTCATGCCCGGGGCGCTCTGCGCCCTTGAACCGGCCCTGAGTTTGGCGTTGCATATCATTGCTATTACTTGAAAGTCTGTAAATTGGAATTGTTAACCTATATATCTGTATATATTATATATTTTTAATTCTAATTATCCTCCCATACTATAACTATTGTCTGTTCTCTCCTAATTCTATAATTCACTCAATGATTCATTAGACCTATAGACACTCCCTAAAAATACGTCTTCATCTTTTGTTTCTATCGCCTTCCTTTAGCCTGAAAGCAATTTTAAACAGGGTTTTCATTTTCATTATTATTGCACATTTTTCTCATCAAGAAACCATTTCCGAACCAAACCTTTCTCAAAAACCAGTGCCCAATTTCTTTCCTCCACTTTGCTTCCACACTTGAGAGACTTGTGTACAACCACTTACTGTAGTTCACGAAGCAGTGAAAAGAGGGAAGAAGTGTGCCACTGGAGAAGTTGCCCTGACAACCAATCAGCTGCTACTTATAATTTTATATAATGCACTTGATAAATGTTACATCTATGCTGATTGGTTGCCATGGGCAACTTCTTCACTGGCTCACTTCTCCACTCTTTCTCACTTCTCCACCTTTCTTGCAATGTTTCAAAGAGGTAGTGACATTACAGTGCAAGTGAGTGAAGAATGGAGTGAAGCTGATGTCATCTGTCCTCAGCTTCACTCCATTCTTCACTCACTTGCATTGTAATGTCACTAATCTCTTTGAAACATTGCAAGAAAATGCCCCACATCAGATCACCAGACAATAAAATGCTACCCTAAGCATCAAGAAGTCTAGAGATGGGGAAGTTATAATGCCAAGACTTCCCCATATTGGCATCAATAACTCAGGAGTACCATCACTTTTTTTTGTAATTGTGGGTAGATTTTTTTTGCCATGTCAGTAGCTATAAGCAAACTACTGGTATTTTCTTAAATTCTTCTTGGAAAAAAAGAATAACAAGTATAATTTGTGTGGGTGCAGCAAAATCAAATTTACTGATATTTATGTTGCAATGTGACCAGGGGGTATATTTACTAAAGTTCGATTTAGAGTTTTTAGGGATTTGGCATTCAATTTTAATTCTATTTAATTGTGATTGAAGAGATTTACTGAAGGCAAAATTGAATGTCAAATCAAAATCTAAAACCAAATTCAACTCAAATCCCACTCAGAATTTCTGAAAAACATTGATGTTTTCCCATAGTTGAATATAGGATCCTCTCATTTACTAAAATTCGATTTGCAAATCAATTTGAAATCAAGCTCTAAATCGAACTTCAAATCCCAAAATGAATTAAATCATGTTAGACATTCAATTTGTGCTTCTAAACACCATTCTATTGGTAGGAAATTGATTGTGATGACTTTTAAAGTACCCAAAATCATGTGGTGCAGTGTGGCTTTAGGAATAAGAGCCACCGAACTCGGACTTCATTACATCCCGGCCGCAGGGGGTGATTCAGACCTGATCGCTGCTGTTTGTTTTCGCACAGCGGGCAATCAGGTAATAACTGCGCATGCATCGCAATGCGCACAGGTGTCGGCCAACAACAGCGGGAAGCGACAGGATGGTGCAAAAATTCCGATCGCACAGGCGTTCGTATTCTGATTGACAGGAAGATGCCGTTTGTGGGTGGTAACTGATCGTTTACTAGGAGTGTCCGGAAAAATGCAGGTGTGTCCAAGCGTTTTCAGGGAGTGTGTGTGATATCGGCTCCGGCCCCAATCAGCCTGTTCACATCGCACTCTAGGAGTAAGTCCTGGACTGCGCAAAGACTGCACACACTGAGTGAGCTGCGAATGGATTTGCAGCTGGCTGCATGCGATCACACACTTGCATGGGCGAATTTCCACTCCCCCTTGGGTGGCGACTATCCGATCGCAGGACAGCAACATTAGCAGCACAGCGATCAGGTCTGAATCACTCCCACAGTTTATTGTTGTTGTACAAAGACATAAAAATCTGGTAAACGAATTAGCCAGGGGTAGGGAACCTTTTTCAACCAAGGGTCATTTGGATATTTATAAAATCCTTTGGGGGCCATACAAAAATTATCAACTTAAAAATTAGCCTGCCCCCAGTAGTTATGCCCCAGTATATATACCCCCAGAACATAAGCCCCCAGTAGTGCACTGTCAGATACACATATGCCCCCAGTAGTGCAGTGCCAGATACACATATGCCACCACTGTGCCAGATACACATATGCCACCACTGTGCCAGATACACATATGCCCCCAGAGTGCCAGATACACATATGCCCCCACAGTGCCAGATACACATATGCCCCCACAGTGCCAGATATACATATGCCCCACAGTGCCAGATATACATATGCCCCCACAGTGCCAGATACAGATATGCCCCCATGGCGCGAGATATGCCTTCATAGTGCCAGGTACACACATGTCCCCACAGTGGCAGATATGCCCCCACAGTGTCAGATATGTCCCCACAGTGCCAGGTACACACATGCCCCCCACCCCACTGTGCTGCTCACCGCTGCTGCTCCAGTGCTCTGGCTGCTGGCCTTCTGCTGCTGGTGTGTGTGTGTCAGGGGAGGAAAGCGCAGCGTGCGCCTCTCCTGCCCCTTAGTGCTCAGTCCGGCGGCGGCGTGTGTCAGCTGTCAGAGGTCAGGCAGTGAGGAGAGCGCAGCTATGTCGGGCGGCGGCGTGTAGGAACTCAAATTAGCCGCCGGTTCGTGAGCCAATCAGAGCTTGTGGACCAGCAACGGCGGCTCCTGATTGGCTGCCGGTCCGCAAGCTCTGATTGGCTCACAAACCAGCAGCTGGTTTGAGATCCCACACGCCGCCGCTGGACATAGCTGCGCTCTCCTCCCTGCCCTGACAGATGACACACGCTGCCGCCGGACTGAGCACAAAGGGGCAGGAGAGGCGCATGCTGTGCTCTCCTCCCCTGACACACACACACACACCCACCCCTGAATTAGCCTAATTGATTTTCTTTTATTCCCACCACTGCAATTTTTTACTGAATATCTAGCACCTACAGTACCTGTAGTCAAGTTTTTTTTCTGTTTCTAGTGGACATATACAACCTTAAAAGAGGAGGTCACTGTGGAAAGGGAAGTACACATTTATCTTGTACCATTCTTGGATACTTTACAAAACTTTGTAAAAGTTATTGTGAACATTATTATGCATTAACAGTAAATCACGCCAGAGGTAACACTAATTAATAATCCATTGGAGCATATAACTGAAGCACAAAACAAATTGGTAATGTTAATCTGTATGCAAGTGAAGATGATTGCTGTACAGCAATAGCAGAAAATAATCATTGGCAACCTCATCTTGAAAGAACATACAGTATATTGTAGCATTCAGAAATAGACAGATGTAAATAAAAAAATAACAGCAAATTATTAAAAGTCAAATATATCAAAATAATTGATAGAGTTCAGAGAGGCAGTATATTTTTAACTACAGTAATATACAAAAGTTTACAAGACACACTCTAAAATTAGAGGTACTGTAGTAAAACTGAAAGATAACGTAACTTGTTTTATAAAAGGAGTGTAATCTTATGGTAATTGTGATGGACTCATATTACAAAAATGAATAAATATATGGTACAAACATCATTAAAAATGGTTTATAAAAAAAAAAAGAATAATGGGAAAAAAAACTCACACACAATCTTAAAATCTATGCGACTAGACTGAGTTTAGGGTTATTTTCTTTCATCATATTCCGTATATGTTCCTGCGTATTTTTACGTTACTAATATTCATTTATATAGCACATGCATACACATCAGCTTACAATTGTGAATAAACACAATATAATATAGGAATATAAATATATAATACGGGAATATAAAAGTGCAAATTAAAGAATAGTAAAAACCATTTGTAAGGAATGAGATCTCCACAGCAACAGGAATTAGTAAATAAACAACATTTCCAGATTTGGGAGTTGGTTAGTAGTGTACTCACAAATGGTATCCGTTTGATAGATAGACAGTGTCTAGTTAGACAGTCAATCGATAGACACCATATGTTAGACATTAGGTCGACAGGGTCAAAAGGTCGACATGAAAAAGGCAGACAATACAAAAGGTCGACATGAAATTGGTCGACATGAAAAAGATAGACAATTTTTTTTTAATGTAACATGTTTTTGGACTATTTCATACTTTCTCTATCCATGTCGGCATAGAGTTGGTTATAAACCTTGTGGCGAGCGCAGAGAGCCACCGTACCCGAAGCATGGCGAGCGAAGCGAGCCCCGCGAGGGTATGCCTTTCTACAATTGGGGGTCCCAGATGACAAAACTATCCACACAAACCACAAAAATGCAAAAAACATGGGGGTATATGCAATTGCGGTCGAATTCGCGGCAATTTTCGCCGTTTTTTAATTCGACTCAATTCGACAGGTGAATCCCGGAAGGTGGCTTCCGGAATTCACCATATTCAATGAAAAACGGATTCGCCAGAGTCGCGGGCGAAAATCGGCCGATTTGGCGGATTTTGCCGCGATTTTAAAAAACGGTAAAAAAACGTGAAAAACCCGGAAAAAAAATGGCGTGGGGTCCCCCCTCCAAAGCATAACCAGCCTCGGGCTCATCGAGCTGGTCCTGGTTCTAAAAATGCAGGGGAAAAATTGGCCAGGGATCCCCCGTATTTTTAAAACCAGCACCGGGCTCTGCGCCTGGTGCTGGTGCCAAAAATACGGGGGACAAAAAGAGTAGGGGTCCCCCGTATTTTTAACACCAGCATCGGGCTCCACTAGCTGGACAGATAATGCCACAGCCGGGGGTCACTTTTATGCCGTGCCCTGCGGCCGTGGCATTAAATATCCAACTAGTCACCCCTGGCCGGGGTACCCTGGGGGAGTGGGGACCCCTTCAATCAAGGGGTCCCCCCCCCCAGCCACCCAAGGGCCAGGGGTGAAGCCCGAGGCTGTCCCCCCCCATCCAATGGGCTGCGGATGGGGGGGCTGATAGCCTTTTGTGATAATAAAAAGATATTGTTTTTTCCAGCAGTACTACAAGTCCCAGCAAGCCTCCCCCGCAAGCTGGTACTTGGAGAACCACAAGTACCAGCATGCGGGAGAAAAACGGGTCCGCTGGTACCTGTAGTACTAGTGGGAAAAAAATACCCAAATAAAAACAGGACACACACACCTTGATAGTAAAACTTTATTACACACTACCGACACACACATACTTACCTATGTTGACACGCCGACTGCCACGGTCTCCGACGATCCGAGGGTACCTGTGAAAAAATTATACTCACCTTCCAGCGTCCAGAGATAAATCCACGTCCAGAGAGTAAAATCCACGTACTTGTTTAAAAAAAAAAACACGCAAAAACCCGCTCCATACCGGACTAGAAAGGGGTCCAATGTTTTCACATCAGACCCCTTTCTCCCGAATGCCGGGACATCACGTGACTCCTGTCACTGACGTCCCTTCAGCCAATCAGGAAGCGCTACTTCCGTGGCGCTCACCTGATTGGCTGTGCGCTGTCTGTACTGTGACAGCACATCGCAAAGCCGCTCCATTACTTTCAATGGTGGGAACTTTGCGGGTAGCGGTGGGGTCACCCGCCGGTCAGCCGCTGACCGGCGGGTGACCTTACCGCTAGCCGCTAAGTTCCCACCATTGAAAGTAATGGAGCGGCTTTGCGATGTGCTGTCACAGTACAGACAGCGCACAGCCAATCAGGTGAGCGCAACGAAGTTGCGCTTCCTGATTGGCTTAGAGACCTTTCTGTGACAGCTGTCACTGACAGGTCTCATTCGTGGAAAGGTGTCCCATGTGTCAGCATGGGACCCCTTTCAGTCCGGCATGGAGCGGGTGTTCGGTTTGTTTTTTTGCCAAGTACGTGGATTTATCTCTGGACCATGGCTGAGGTGAGTATATTGATCTTTTCTTTTCAGGTATCCGTGGATTCTACATGGAGAAGAGGACCGATGTCGGCGTGTGAACATAGGTAAGTATGTGTGTGTCGACGTATGAAATAAAGTTTTACTGTCGACGGTGTGTGTGTCCTGTTTTTATTTGGGTATTTTTTCCCCAGTAGTACTACAGGTACCAGCGGGCCCGTTTTTCTCCCGCATGCTGGTACTTGTGGTTCTCCAAGTACCAGCTTGCGGGGGAGGCTTGCTGGGACTTGTAGTACTACTGGAAAAAACAATATCTTTTTATTATCACAAAAGGCTATCAGCCCCCCCATCCGCAGCCCATTGGATGGGGGGGGACAGCCTCGGGCTTCACCCCTGGCCCTTGGGTGGCTGGGGGGGGGGGGACCCCTTGATTGAAGGGGTCCCCACTCCCCCAGGGTACCCCGGCCAGGGGTGACTAGTTGGATATTTAATGCCACGGCCGCAGGGCACGGCATAAAAGTGACCCCCGGCTGTGGCATTATCTGTCCAGCTAGTGGAGCCAGATGCTGGTGTTAAAAATACGGGGGACCCCTACTCTTTTTGTCCCCCGTATTTTTGGCACCAGCACCAGGCGCAGAGCCCGGTGCTGGTTTTAAAAATACGGGGGATCCCCTGTCAATTTTTTCCCCGCATTTTTAGAACCAGGACCAGCTCGAAGAGCCCGAGGCTGGTTATGCTTTGGAGGGGGGACCCCACGCCATTTTTTTTTATGATTTCACCGTTCCAGCATAAAAAAAAAAAAAAAAATGATATTTTAAAAAATATATAAATAATATTTGTGCCTCCAAAAAAAAAAAAAAAAGTACCTAATCCCTTCTAATATAAATAGATCTGCTATTCCCCCCCAAAAAAACACAAAAAAAACATGTTTAAATTTTTTTTATTTGTTTTCACCCTCCAAAGTGTGGCGGATTGAAAATGACGAATTTGCTGTCTAAAAGCACTGCTGTCGAATTTCCAAACTTGAATTGAATATGCTTTGGTCGAATTGCAGCACTTGTATCATTGCAGAAAAGTCGAATTTGCAAAAAGTCGAATTTCAAAAAGTCGAATTTCGAAAGTCCGTTTTTTGGTCGGAAAGCACTGAATTGCATAGGCGATTTTTTTTTTTGGTCGAAAATGACCCGAAATTCGACAATTTCGGGAATTCGACCGCAATTGCATATACCCCAATATCTTTTTATTATCACAAAAGGCTATCAGCCCCCCCATCCGCAGCCCATTGGATGGGGGGGGACAGCCTCGGGCTTCACCCCTGGCCCTTGGGTGGCTGGGGGGGGGGACCCCTTGATTGAAGGGGTCCCCACTCCCCCAGGGTACCCCGGCCAGGGGTGACTAGTTGGATATTTAATGCCACGGCCGCAGGGCACGGCATAAAAGTGACCCCCGGCTGTGGCATTATCTGTCCAGCTAGTGGAGCCCGATGCTGGTGTTAAAAATACGGGGGACCCCTACTCTTTTTGTCCCCCGTATTTTTGGCACCAGCACCAGGCGCAGAGCCCGGTGCTGGTTTTAAAAATACGGGGGATCCCCTGTCAATTTTTCCCCCGCATTTTTAGAACCAGGACCAGCTCGAAGAGCCCGAGGCTGGTTATGCTTTGGAGGGGGGACCCCACGCCATTTTTTTTTATGATTTCACCGTTCCAGCATTAAAAAAAAAAAAATAATAATAATAATATTTTAAAAAATATATAAATAATATTTGTGCCGCAAAGAAAAAAAAAAAAAAGAACCTAATCCCTTCTAATATAAATAGATCTGCTATTCCCCCCCCAAAAAAACACAAAAAAAACATGTTTAAATTTTTTTTATTTGTTTTCACCCTCCAAAGTGTGGCGGATTGAAAATGACGAATTTGCTGTCTAAAAGCACTGCTGTCGAATTTCCAAACTTGAATTGAATATGCTTTGGTCGAATTGCAGCACTTGTATCATTGCAGAAAAGTCGAATTTGCAAAAATTCGAATTTCAAAAAGTCGAATTTTGAAAGTCCGTTTTTTGGTCGGAAAGCACTGAATTGCATAGGCGATTTTTTTTTTGGTCGAAAATGACCCGAAATTCGACAATTTCGGGAATTCGACCGCAATTGCATATACCCCATGGTGTCTACCTTTTTCATGTCGACCATTTTCATTTTGACCTTTTGACAGTTTTCATGTCGACCTTTTGACCCTGCCGACCTTTTGACCCTGTCGACCTAATGTCTGTCTAACATATGGTGTCTATCTATTGGATGTCTAACTAGACACTGTCTATCTTTTATACCGGAACCCTCACAAATAACCCATTCAGTGGGCGTAATATGGGAGTGTCATGGGTGTGTCAATGCAAGCAGCTGTATTCCAGATGCACAGCCGCAAAGGCATAGGAAGCTGTAGTCGGATGGAGAAACAGTGCCTGTTGTTGGGCTGGTGAAAGTTTTGTGGTAAGACCTAAAATGCACCAATCTGCATTACAGCGTGCACGGACGCCAAAAGTGGGCATCTCAGTACTTGGACATTCGGCTGAATGGATGTACACTAGGGAAGCACTTGTAGCGCCATTTGCATAAACTCACAGACAGAAGGCCGCTAATAGGCACTGCTGAGTGCACCTTTTCCTGCAACTTAGATTCAGGTCCACAATATTAAGTAAGCTAAGAAAACAAAAGCAATTTTAATAGCATCTAACAAGCAATATAAACACATGATATAATGGTATCCTTGTAACTTTCTTAATGACAGACCAAAAAGTCTAATATTATGACGGCATGCAATAACTAAAAGACATAATTGTGAGCATATAGGAAAAACAGTATAAAGTAATTCAAAGAATGGTACAGGGGTCATATGATCAGGGCCGCCATTAGAGGAGTATAGACTGTACCAATATACAGTGACCAGGATCAGATGGGGGCAAGTAGTGCCGATGATCCTGCCTGTAATTATTTTTATTCACAGGCTGTTACCAGTTCACTGCATGCCCATCAGACAGTGATTAAAGCAGCTGCATTAAGATTGTTGTTGTTATTAACATGGAAGTTGCGTGCTCGGGTCCTCCTTTTCATAGGAGGTCTGGAGATCACCTCTATCTCCTGTTGGTTCATCCTATTGCCCAGATCTCCTCCTTTATACTTCTCCTCCCTTGCTTCCATTGTAATTGCTGTGTCATACTGCCTACACAGTAACAGAGGCAAGCAGAACTTTCCCAAATGTGCCTCTGTCCCATTCCTCCCCAAGTGTTCCTCCGACCTCTTTCCAAATGAATCTCTTACCACTCTATCCCCATGTGTGCCTCTGACCACTCCCTTCCCAAGTGTGCCTCATCCCAGCACCCCAAGTGTGCCTTTACTCCATTACTCCCCAAGTGTGTCTCTGACCACTTCATTCTCAAGTATGTCTGTGAGCCCCCTATTCGCAAGTGCGCATCTGACCTCTCTCACCGAATGTTTTCCCAACACCCCCTCCTCATTGTTCCTGTGTCACCTCTCACACTGTGTTCCTCTGAACCACCTTATGGGGGGCTAGAAAGGCCCCAGGCCCCCTCCTCTTTAGCCCGCAGCCAGACAGTGTATTAGTGAGCAGACTCTGGCGCTGTCCCAGAGTCTACTCCGCATAAGCAGGTTTGCAGATAAATGGCACAACAGACATTCTCTCAGTAAGTTTTCTACGACATATTTTTCCCAGTGATTTGTGCAGTACTACTACTGCCGACGCAGAACACCAAAGAGGTAAGTATTGAAGAAAATGGTGCAGGGTGTGCAGTGTGAGCCCCACTGAAACTAGAGATGAGCGCCTGAAATTTTTCGGGTTTTGTGTTTTGGTTTTGGGTTCGGTTCCGCGGCCGTGTTTTGGGTTCGAACGCGTTTTGGCAAAACCTCACCGAATTATTTTTGTCGGATTCGGGTGTGTTTTGGATTCGGGTGTTTTTTTCCAAAAACACTAAAAAACAGCTTAAATCATAGAATTTGGGGGTCATTTTGATCCCAAAGTATTATTAACCTCAAAAACCATAATTTACACTCATTTTCAGTCTATTCTGAATACCTCACACCTCACAATATTATTTTTAGTCCTAAAATTTGCACCGAGGTCGCTGTGTGAGTAAGATAAGCGACCCTAGTGGCCGACACAAACACCGGGCCCATCTAGGAGTGGCACTGCAGTGTCACGCAGGATGTCCCTTCCAAAAAACCCTCCCCAAACAGCACATGACGCAAAGAAAAAAAGAGGCGCAATGAGGTAGCTGTGTGAGTAAGATTAGCGACCCTAGTGGCCGACACAAACACCGGGCCCATCTAGGAGTGGCACTGCAGTGTCACGCAGGATGGCCCTTCCAAAAAACCCTCCCCAAACAGCACATGACGCAAAGAAAAAAAGAGGCGCAATGAGGTAGCTGACTGTGTGAGTAAGATTAGCGACCCTAGTGGCCGACACAAACACCGGGCACATCTAGGAGTGGCACTGCAGTGTCACGCAGGATGTCCCTTCCAAAAAACCCTCCCCAAACAGCACATGACGCAAAGAAAAAAAGAGGCGCAATGAGGTAGCTGTGTGAGTAAGATTAGCGACCCTAGTGGCCGACACAAACACCGGGCCCATCTAGGAGTGGCACTGCAGTGTCACGCAGGATGTCCCTTCCAAAAAACCCTCCCCAATCAGCACATGATGCAAAGAAAAAGAAAAGAAAAAAGAGGTGCAAGATGGAATTATCCTTGGGCCCTCCCACCCACCCTTATGTTGTATAAACAAAACAGGACATGCACACTTTAACCAACCCATCATTTCAGTGACAGGGTCTGCCACACGACTGTGACTGATATGACGGGTTGGTTTGGACCCCCCCCAAAAAAGAAGCAATTAATCTCTCCTTGCACAAACTGGCTCTACAGAGGCAAGATGTCCACCTCATCTTCACCCTCCGATATATCACCGTGTACATCCCCCTCCTCACAGATTATCAATTCGTCCCCACTGGAATCCACCATCTCAGCTCCCTGTGTACTTTGTGGAGGCAATTGCTGCTGGTCAATGTCTCCGCGGAGGAATTGATTATAATTCATTTTAATGAACATCATCTTCTCCACATTTTCTGGATGTAACCTCGTACGCCGATTGCTGACAAGGTGAGCGGCGGCACTAAACACTCTTTCGGAGTACACACTTGTGGGAGGGCAACTTAGGTAGAATAAAGCCAGTTTGTGCAAGGGCCTCCAAATTGCCTCTTTTTCCTGCCAGTATAAGTACGGACTGTGTGACGTGCCTACTTGGATGCGGTCACTCATATAATCCTCCACCATTCTATCAATGTTGAGAGAATCATATGCAGTGACAGTAGACGACATGTCCGTAATCGTTGTCAGGTCCTTCAGTCCGGACCAGATGTCAGCATCAGCAGTCGCTCCAGACTGCCCTGCATCACCGCCAGCGGGTGGGCTCGGAATTCTGAGCCTTTTCCTCGCACCCCCAGTTGCGGGAGAATGTGAAGGAGGAGATGTTGACAGGTCGCGTTCCGCTTGACTTGACAATTTTGTCACCAGCAGGTCTTTCAACCCCAGCAGACCTGTGTCTGCCGGAAAGAGAGATCCAAGGTAGGCTTTAAATCTAGGATCGAGCACGGTGGCCAAAATGTAGTGCTCTGATTTCAACAGATTGACCACCCGTGAATCCTTGTTAAGCGAATTAAGGGCTGCATCCACAAGTCCCACATGCCTAGCGGAATCGCTCCGTGTTAGCTCCTTCTTCAATGCCTCCAGCTTCTTCTGCAAAAGCCTGATGAGGGGAATGACCTGACTCAGGCTGGCAGTGTCTGAACTGACTTCACGTGTGGCAAGTTCAAAGGGCATCAGAACCTTGCACAACGTTGAAATCATTCTCCACTGCACTTGAGACAGGTGCATTCCATCTCCTATATCGTGCTCAATTGTATAGGCTTGAATGGCCTTTTGCTGCTCCTCCAACCTCTGAAGCATATAGAGGGTTGAATTCCACCTCGTTACCACTTCTTGCTTCAGATGATGGCAGGGCAGGTTCAGTAGTTTTTGGTGGTGCTCCAGTCTTCTGTACGTGGTGCCTGTACGCCGAAAGTGTCCCGCAATTTTTCTGGCCACCGACAGCATCTCTTGCACGCCCCTCTCGTTTTTTAAATAATTCTGCACCACCAAATTCAAGGTATGTGCAAAACATGGGACGTGCTGGAATTTGCCCATATTTAATGCACACACAATATTGCTGGCGTTGTCCGATGCCACAAATCCACAGGAGAGTCCAATTGGGGTAAGCCATTCCGCGATGATCTTCCTCAGTTGCCGTAAGAGGTTTTCAGCTGTGTGCGTATTCTGGAAAGCGGTGATACAAAGCGTAGCCTGCCTAGGAAAGAGTTGGCGTTTGCGAGATGCTGCTACTGGTGCCGCCGCTGCTGTTCTTGCGGCGGGAGTCCATACATCTACCCAGTGGGCTGTCACAGTCATATAGTCCTGACCCTGCCCTGCTCCACTTGTCCACATGTCCGTGGTTAAGTGGACATTGGGTACAGCTGCATTTTTTAGGACACTGGTGACTCTTTTTCTGAGGTCTGTGTACATTTTCGGTATCGCCTGCCTAGAGAAATGGAACCTAGATGGTATTTGGTACCGGGGACACAGTACCTCCAACAAGTCTCTAGTTGGCTCTGCAGTAATGATGGATACCGGAACCACGTTTCTCACCACCCAGGATGCCAAGGCCTCAGTTATCCGCTTTGCAGTAGGATGACTGCTGTGATATTTCATCTTCCTCGCAAAGGACTGTTGAACAGTCAATTGCTTACTGGAAGTAGTACAAGTGGGCTTACGACTTCCCCTCTGGGATGACCATCGACTCCCAGCGGCAACAACAGCAGCGCCAGCAGCAGTAGGCGTTACACGCAAGGATGCATCGGAGGAATCCCAGGCAGGAGAGGACTCGTCAGACTTGCCAGTGACATGGCCTGCAGGACTATTGGCATTCCTGGGGAAGGAGGAAATTGACACTGAGGGAGTTGGTGGGGTGGTTTGCGTGAGCTTGGTTACAAGAGGAAGGGATTTACTGGTCAGTGGACTGCTTCCGCTGTCACCCAAAGTTTTTGAACTTGTCACTGACTTATTATGAATGCGCTGCAGGTGACGTATAAGGGAGGATGTTCCGAGGTGGTTAACGTCCTTACCCCTACTTATTACAGCTTGACAAAGGGAACACACGGCTTGACACCTGTTGTCCGCATTTCTGGTGAAATACCTCCACACCGAAGAGCTGATTTTTTTGGTATTTTCACCTGGCATGTCAACGGCCATATTCCTCCCACAGACAACAGGTGTCTCCCCGGGTGCCTGACTTAAACAAACCACCTCACCATCAGAATCCTTCTGGTCAATTTCCTCCCCAGCGCCAGCAACACCCATATCCTCCTCATCCTGGTGTACTTCAACACTGACATCTTCAATCTGACTATCAGGAACTGGACTGCGGGTGCTCCTTCCAGCACTTGCAGGGGGCATGCAAACAGTGGAAGGCGCATGCTCTTCACGTCCAGTGTTGGGAAGGTCAGGCATCGCAACCGACACAATTGGACTCTCCTTGTGGATTTGGGATTTCAAAGAACGCACAGTTCTTTGCGGTGCTTTTGCCAGCTTGAGTCTTTTCAGTTTTCTAGCGAGAGGCTGAGTGCTTCCATCCTCATGTGAAGCTGAACCACTAGCCATGAACATAGGCCAGGGCCTCAGCCGTTCCTTGCCACTCCGTGTGGTAAATGGCATATTGGCAAGTTTACGCTTCTCCTCCGACAATTTTATTTTAGGTTTTGGAGTCCTTTTTTTTCTGATATTTGGTGTTTTGGATTTGACATGCTCTGTACTATGACATTGGGCATCGGCCTTGGCAGACGACGTTGCTGGCATTTCATCGTCTCGGCCATGACTAGTGGCAGCAGCTTCAGCACGAGGTGGAAGTGGATCTTGATCTTTCCCTAATTTTGGAACCTCAACTTTTTTGTTCTCCATATTTTATAGGCAGAACTAAAAGGCACCTCAGGTAAACAATGGAGATGGATGGATTGGATACTAGTATACAATTATGGACGGACTGCCACGGTTAGGTGGTATAAAAAAACCACGGTTAGGTGGTATATATTGTAATACAATTATGGATGGACGGACTGCCTGCCGAGTGCCGACACAGAGGTAGCCACAGCCGTGAACTACCGCACTGTACACTGGTTGATAAAGAGATAGTAGTATACTCGTAACAACTAGTATGACTGACTATGACGGTATAAAGAATGAAAAAAAAACCACGGTTAGGTGGTATATATTGTGATACAATTATGGATGGACGGACTGCCTGCCGAGTTCCGACACAGAGGTAGCCACAGCCGTGAACTACCGCACTGTACACTGGTTGATAAAGAGATAGTAGTATACTCGTAACAACTAGTATGACTGACTATGACGGTATAAAGAATGAAAAAAAAACCACGGTTAGGTGGTATATATTATAATACAATTATGGATGGACGGACTGCCTGCCGACTGCCGACACAGAGGTAGCCACAGCCGTGAACTACCGCACTGTACACTGGTTGATAAAGAGATAGTAGTATACTCGTAACAACTAGTATGACTGACTATGACGGTATAAAGAATGAAAAAAAAACCACGGTTAGGTGGTATATATTGTAATACAATTATGGATGGACGGACTGCCTGCCGAGTTCCGACACAGAGGTAGCCACAGCCGTGAACTACCGCACTGTACACTGGTTGATAAAGAGATAGTAGTATACTCGTAACAACTAGTATGACTGACTATGACGGTATAAAGAATGAAAAAAAAACCACGGTTAGGTGGTATATATTATAATACAATTATGGATGGACGGACTGCCTGCCGACTGCCGACACAGAGGTAGCCACAGCCGTGAACTACCGCACTGTACACTGGTTGATAAAGAGATAGTAGTATACTCGTAACAACTAGTATGACACTATGACGGTATAAAGAATGAAAAAAAAACCACGGTTAGGTGGTATATATTATAATAATACAATTATGGATGGACGGACGGACTGCCTGCCGAGTTCCGACACAGAGGTAGCCACAGCCGTGAACTACCGCACTGTACACTGGTTGATAAAGAGATAGTAGTATACTCGTAACAACTAGTATGACTGACTATGACGGTATAAAGAATGAAAAAAAAACCACGGTTAGGTGGTATATATTATAATAATACAATTATGGATGGACGGACTGCCTGCCGACTGCCGACACAGAGGTAGCCACAGCCGTGAACTACCGCACTGTACACTGGTTGATAAAGAGATAGTAGTATACTCGTAACAACTAGTATGACACTATGACGGTATAAAGAATGAAAAAAAAACCACGGTTAGGTGGTATATATTATAATAATACAATTATGGATGGACGGACTGCCTGCCGAGTTCCGACACAGAGGTAGCCACAGCCGTGAACTACCGCACTGTACACTGGTTGATAAAGAGATAGTAGTATACTCGTAACAACTAGTATGACTGACTATGACGGTATAAAGAATGAAAAAAAAACCACGGTTAGGTGGTATATATTGTAATACAATTATGGATGGACGGACTGCCTGCCGAGTTCCGACACAGAGGTAGCCACAGCCGTGAACTACCGCACTGTACACTGGTTGATAAAGAGATAGTAGTATACTCGTAACAACTAGTATGACTGACTATGACGGTATAAAGAATGAAAAAAAAACCACGGTTAGGTGGTATATATTGTAATACAATTATGGATGGACGGACTGCCTGCCGAGTTCCGACACAGAGGTAGCCACAGCCGTGAACTACCGCACTGTACACTGGTTGATAAAGAGATAGTAGTATACTCGTAACAACTAGTATGACTGACTATGACGGTATAAAGAATGAAAAAAAAACCACGGTTAGGTGGTATATATTGTAATACAATTATGGATGGACGGACTGCCTGCCGAGTTCCGACACAGAGGTAGCCACAGCCGTGAACTACCGCACTGTACACTGGTTGATAAAGAGATAGTAGTATACTCGTAACAACTAGTATGACTGACTATGACGGTATAAAGAATGAAAAAAAAACCACGGTTAGGTGGTATATATTATAATACAATTATGGATGGACGGACTGCCTGCCGACTGCCGACACAGAGGTAGCCACAGCCGTGAACTACCGCACTGTACACTGGTTGATAAAGAGATAGTAGTATACTCGTAACAACTAGTATGACACTATGACGGTATAAAGAATGAAAAAAAAACCACGGTTAGGTGGTATATATTATAATACAATTATGGATGGACGGACTGCCTGCCGACTGCCGACACAGAGGTAGCCACAGCCGTGAACTACCGCACTGTACACTGGTTGATAAAGAGATAGTAGTATACTCGTAACAACTAGTATGACACTATGACGGTATAAAGAATGAAAAAAAAACCACGGTTAGGTGGTATATATTATAATACAATTACGGATGGACGGACTGCCTGCCGAGTGCCGACACAGAGGTAGCCACAGCCGTGAACTACCGCACTGTACACTGGTTGATAAAGAGATAGTAGTATACTCGTAACAACTAGTATGACTGACTATGACGGTATAAAGAATGGAAAAAAAAACCACGGTTAGGTGGTATATATTATAATACAATTATGGATGGACGGACTGCCTGCCGACTGCCGACACAGAGGTAGCCACAGCCGTGAACTACCGCACTGTACACTGGTTGATAAAGAGATAGTAGTATACTCGTAACAACTAGTATGACACTATGACGGTATAAAGAATGAAAAAAAAAACACGGTTAGGTGGTATATATTATAATACAATTATGGATGGACGGACTGCCTGCCGACTGCCGACACAGAGGTAGCCACAGCCGTGAACTACCGCACTGTACACTGGTTGATAAAGAGATAGTAGTATACTCGTAACAACTAGTATGACACTATGACGGTATAAAGAATGAAAAAAAAACCACGGTTAGGTGGTATATATTATAATAATACAATTATGGATGGACGGACTGCCTGCCGACTGCCGACACAGAGGTAGCCACAGCCGTGAACTACCGCACTGTACACTGGTTGATAAAGAGATAGTAGTATACTCGTAACAACTAGTATGACTATGACGACGGTATAAAGAAAGAAAAAAAAATACCACGGTTAGGTGGTATATAATTATACAATTATGGATGGACGGACTGCCTGCCGAGTGCCGACTGCCGACACAGAGGTAGCCACAGCCGTGAACTACCGCACTGTACTGTGTCTGCTGCTAATATAGACTGGTTGATAAAGAGATAGTATACAACAATATACTACTATACTGGTGGTCAGGCACTGGTCACCACTAGTCACACTGGCAGTGGCACTCCTGCAGCAAAAGTGTGCACTGTTTAATTTTAAATTAATATAATATTATGTACTCCTGGCTCCTGCTATAACAACCTGCAGTGCTCCCCAGTCTCCCCCACAATTATTATAAGCTTTTATACATTGATGTGCAGCACACTGGGCTGAGCTGAGTGCACACAGACTGAGTCACACTGTGTGACTGCTGTGTATCGTTTTTTTCAGGCAGAGAACGGATATAGCAGAGAACGGATATATTAAATAAAAGTTAACTTAACAACAACTGCACTGGTCACTGTGGTAAACTCTGTCTGCACAATCTCTCTCTCTCTCTCTCTCTTCTAATCTATTCTAATGGAGAGGACGCCAGCCACGTCCTCTCCCTATCAATCTCAATGCACGTGTGAAAATGGCGGCGACGCGCGGCTCCTTATATAGAATCCGAGTCTCGCGAGAATCCGACAGCGTCATGATGACGTTCGGGCGCGCTCGGGTTAACCGAGCAAGGCGGGAAGATCCGAGTCGCTCGGACCCGTGAAAAAAAAAGTGAAGTTCGTGCGGGTTCGGATTCAAAGAAACCGAACCCGCTCATCTCTAACTGAAACCAAGGGCCCGTGTGCGCCGCACATCCCGCACCTATTATAGATACACCCCTGCCCCTCTGTCCCCTTCCCTGTCCCTGCTTCCACACACATTCCCAATTGTGACTTTGACTCCGTTGCCCATGGCTGGTGGCTGCTGATCAGAAGTGCATTGATGAACAGAGGCAAAACTGCGGTAAATATTTCATAAATGAACCTAAGAAAGTCTAGTACAACACTATTTTTTCTTTCTAACTGTAAATCATTTGGACAAGACCAACAACCTACAAGGTCAAGAGTAGTAGGGTGACAAAGGGGTAGACAGTGGGGGTTCTGAGTACCTAGTGTCCCCTACTATCCATCACAGTGACCACGTTAGTTCCCTAGTTTACATGATGTCACATTGTAGGGCTACCAATTCTCATTGTGACAGTGTCCCCAATTCACATTATGACATACAGTGTTCCCAGTTCATATTATGTAACATTAGAGTGTCCTCCAGGTCAAATTCTGCCACGTTACAGTGCCCTAGTTCATATTATGCCACACTATAGTGCCTACATTTCATATAATGCCACATTACAGTGCCCCAGTTCTTATTATGTATTATAGTGCCCTCCACATTACAATGAGCACATCAGATTATGCCAAGAGTGCCCCCTTACCATTCTAACATCCACTACACACTACTCTCACTGAAAATGTAATGTCACCATTTCAGGCTGGGCAATGGATCAGACCCAATTGCTTAGCACAGTAAATAAAAACACAACTAACCTGGCGATAATGGAAACTTTTTTTTTTGTATGTAGTCAAATACTAAAAAAACCACAGCTCCTTTAATTCTAGAAGCTGAGAAAACAATATTCTTGTGGTTGTATATAAAGGCACACCTGGAAACTTAGGCCCTCATTCTGAGTTGATCGCTCCCTAGCTGCTTTTAGCAGCAGTGCAAACGCTAAGCCGCCGCCCTCTGGGAGTATATCTTAGCATAGCATAAGTGCGAACGAAAGGATCGCAGTGCTGCTACAAAAAAAGATTGTGCAGTTTCTGAGTAGCTCGAGACTTACTCCTAGCTAGCGATCACTTTAGACTGTTTAGTTCCTGTTTTGACGTCAAGAACACGCCCTGCATTCAGCCAGCCACGCCTGCGTTTTTACAGGCACGCCCGCGTTTGTATCTGACACACCTGCGTTTTTACACACACTCCCCGAAAACGGTCTGTTACCACCCAGAAACACCCACTTCCTGTCAATCACTCTTCGGTCAGCACTGCGACTGAAAAGCGTCGCTAGACCTTGTGTGAAACTGCAATGGCTTTTGTGAAAGTACGTCGCGCGTGCGCATTGCGCCGCATATGCATGCGCAGAAGTGCCAATTTTTTGCATGATTGCTGAGTTGCGAACAAAAGCAGCTAGCGATCAACTCGGAATGAGGGACTATGGGGGTAATTCCAAGTTGATCGCAGCAGGAAATTTTTTAGCAGTTGGGCAAAACCATGTGCACTGCAGGGGGGGCAGATATAACATTTGCAGAGAGAGTTAGATTTGGGTGGGTTATTTTGTTTCTGTGCAGGGTAAATACTGGCTGCTTTATTTTTACACTGCAATTTAGATTGCAGATTTAACTCACCACACCCAAATATATCTCTCTCTGCACATGTTATATCTGCCCCCCCCCCCCCCCCTGCAGTGCACATGGTTTTGCCCAACTGCTAACAAAGTTCCTGCTGCGATCAACTCAGAATTACCCCCTATGTGTGTTTTAGGACTAGAACTAAGTATCTCTGCGCTAATTCCACAAGTGAAGGTTGCTATGGAATGAATCACACATCACTTTAAATTTCTTCAATCAAAAACAATTTTATATTTTTATTTTAAAATATACAAATATTGATTGGTCAACCACAGATATTATATAAAATATACATATAACAATAATTGCATTACTGTAACATACTGCGCATTTTAAACTGAATAAAATATGAGCTCATATAATCAAATGGCAACAAATAACCTCAACTGATTACTCAAGGGGGTAGAACAATACTTATTTATAATATCCCAAATGGGAAACAAATGGAAGTAATGTTATATCCACACCTAATTTAAGGTGGTCCCAGGATCAACTCGATCCTTTTACTCCAGGTACTCTGTGATAAAGCCCCCTGATAGTGGAGCGAAAAGCGTCAGAGATCTGAACCATTTGAACGATTCGGGCAGATAGACATTATTCATATATTACTATAGATATAGATAATGGTAGCAGATGGATGTGAGAGTGTGTTGTTATTACAAGCCAGTAGCTTTATCTTTGTGAATGTACCATCTGTGGCGATAATGATGGAGCAACATGGATGACATGATAAGACACAATACAAGAACCAGGCATTGTAGAACCCTTACACTAGTCATAACTGGCCTCTGCATTTATAACAACTGAGTCTCCATTCTCTTTTAGTTGTGCGATACAGAGCTAGGACTTATAATTCCCATGAGCAGCAGCAGCTGCACTCACCAAGGAAGCATCAGCCATCACAAACAATTACTGTTGTTATATACATGTGGCAGGTTGGGACCAGAGCTGATCTAAGTTGAAGCCATCTCTAGCTGCTGCCTGCATGCATTGTGATGTCACAATCCAGGTCACAGCCCTATATAAAGAATACCCAGCTACTGGCTGCCATTTTGTCCTAGATGGATACTCTGAGTAATTCCTGCTTCATTTAAATAACAAGGTACTATCCTGTTCCTTTACTTACCTCACTACATTTGACATTTTGATTAATTCCAGACACATATTTCCAGACGTTCTCTCATCTGGAATTGGGGGAGTAAGGTTCCAACAATGCGTTATTTGTAACACTCACCATCAGTACGGCTAGTAGAGACGTTTTACTTCTTACCCAAGGTCATGTCTACAACACTCTCTCATCCCTGGTTCAATGCATAGCAAACTAGGGACAGTAGAAGTGAGGTGACATATATGTGACCTTGGCTCTTTATTTTTATTTTTTTCATCTTATTTATTTGAAATTTGAAGGCCTGTCCTTGACCATCTAGAAGAATACCTTCTCCAACTAACCTCTGTGGTGTTAACCGTTTACTGTATGAACCAGAAAATCACTGCAACATTGACACAATCATTGAATTTGTCTGGAAACGCTGTATATTGGAGATCCTGTGTATTACCTGAACATTTTGTATTATTTAGATTTTTTTGCATTAAAAATTATATTTTAATCTCGCAATTCCATATATATATACAGGTTGAGTATCCCTTATCCAAAACGCTTGGGACCAGAGATATTTTGGATATCGGATTTTTCCGTATTTTGGGATAATTGCATACCATAATGAGATATCATGGCGATGGGACCTAAGTCTAAGCACAGAATGCATTTATGTTTCCTATACACCTTATACACACAGCCTGTAGGTTATTTTAGCCAATATTTTTAATAACTTTGTGCATTAAACAAAGTGTGTGTACATTCACACAATTCATTTGTTTCATATACACCTTATACACACAGCCTGAAGGTCATTTAATACAATCTTTTAATAAGTTTGTGTATTAAACAAAGTTTGAGTACATTGAGCCACAGAAAACAAAGATTTCACTATCTCACTCTCACTCCAAAAAGTCCGTATTTCGGAATATTCCGTATTTCGGAATATTTGGATATGGGATACTCAACCTGTATGTATATATATATATATATATATATATAATAAGATTTTACTTACCGATAAATCTATTTCTCGTAGTCCGTAGTGGATGCTGGGGACTCCGTCAGGACCATGGGGATTAGCGGCTCCGCAGGAGACAGGGCACAAAAATAAAGCTTTAGGATCAGGTGGTGTGCACTGGCTCCTCCCCCTATGACCCTCCTCCAAGCCTCAGTTAGGATACTGTGCCCGGACGAGCGTACACAATAAGGAAGGATTTTGAATCCCGGGTAAGACTCATACCAGCCACACCAATCACACCGTACAACTTGTGATCTGAACCCAGTTAACAGTATGACAAACGTAGGAGCCTCTGAACAGACGGCTCACAACAATAACAACCCGATTTTTTTGTAACAATAACTATGTACAAGTATTGCAGACAATCCGCACTTGGGATGGGCGCCCAGCATCCACTACGGACTACGAGAAATAGATTTATCGGTAAGTAAAAATAAGAATTTACTTACCGATAATTCTATTTCTCGGAGTCCGTAGTGGATGCTGGGGTTCCTGAAAGGACCATGGGGAATAGCGGCTCCGCAGGAGACAGGGCACAAAAAGTAAAGCTTTACGATCAGGTGGTGTGTACTGGCTCCTCCCCCTATGACCCTCCTCCAAGCCTCAGTTAGGTACTGTGCCCGGACGAGCGTACACAATAAGGAAGGATTTTGAATCCCGGGTAAGACTCATACCAGCCACACCAATCACACTGTACAACCTGTGATCTGAACCCAGTTAACAGCATGATAACAGCGGAGCCTCTGAAAAGATGGCTCACAACAATAATAACCCGATTTTTGTAACTATGTACAAGTATTGCAGACAATCCGCACTTGGGATGGGCGCCCAGCATCCACTACGGACTCCGAGAAATAGAATTATCGGTAAGTAAATTCTTATTTTCTCTATCGTCCTAGTGGATGCTGGGGTTCCTGAAAGGACCATGGGGATAATACCAAAGCTCCCAAACGGGCGGGAGAGTGCGGATGACTCTGCAGTACCGAATGAGAGAACTCCAGGTCCTCCTTAGCCAGGGTATCAAATTTGTAGGATTTTACAAACGTGTTTGCCCCTGACTAAATAACCGCTCGGCAAAGTTGTAAAGCCGAGACCCCTCGGGCAGCCGCCCAAGATGAGCCCACCTTCCTTGTGGAATGGGCATTTACATATTTTGGCTGTGGCAGGCCTGCCACAGAATGTGCAAGCTGAATTGTATTACACATCCAACTAGCAATAGTCTGCTTAGAAGCAAGAGCACCCAGTTTGTTGGGTGCATACAGGATAACAGCAAGTCAGTTTTCCTGACTCCAGCCGTCCTGGAACATATTTTCAGGGCCCTGACAACATCTAGCAACTTGGAGTCCTCCAAGTCCCTAGTAGGTGCAAGGCACCACAATAAGCTGGTTCAGGTGAAACACTGACACCACCTTAGGGAGAGAACTGGGGACGAGTCCGCAGCTCTGCCCTGTCTGAATGGACAAAAAGATATGGGCTTTTTTGAGAAAAAACCACCAATTTGACACTCGCCTGGTCCAGGCCAGGGCCAAGAGCATGGTCACTTTTCATGTGAGATGCTTCAAATCCACAGATTTGACTGGTTTTAAACCAATGTGATTTGAGGAATCCCAGAACTACGTTGAGATCCCACAGTGCCACTGGAGGCACAAAAGGGGGTTGTATATGCAATACTCCCTTGACAAACTTCTGGACTTCAGGAACTGAAGCCAATTCTTTCTGGAAGAAAATCGACAGGGCCGAAATTTGAACCTTAATGGACCCCAATTTGCGGCCCATAGACACTCCTGTTTGCAGGAAATGCAGGAAACGACCGAGTTGAAATTTCTTTGTGGGGCCATCCTGGCCTCACACCACGCAACATATTTTCGCCACATGTGGTGATAATGTTGTGCGGTCACCTCCTTTCTGGCTTTGACCAGGGTAGGAATGACCTCTTCCGGAATGCCTTTTTCCCTTAGGATCCGGCGTTCCACTGCCATGCCGACAAACGCAGCTGCGGTAAGTCTTGGAACAGACATGGTACTTGCTGAAGCAAATCCCTTCTTAGCAGCAGAGGCCATAAGACCTCTGTAAGCATCTCTTGAAGTTCCGGGTACCAAGTCCTTCTTGGCCAATCCGGAGCCATGAGTATAGTTCTTACTCCTCTACGTCTTATAATTCTCAGCACCTTAGGTATGAGAAGCAGAGGAGGGAACACATACACCGACTGGTACACCCACGGTGTTACCAGAACGTCCACAGCTATTGCCTGAGGGTCTCTTGACCTGGCGCAATACCTGTCCCGTTTTTTGTTCAGACGGGACGCCATCATGTCCACCTTTGGTATTTCCCAACAGTTTACAATCATGTGGAAAAAACTTCCCGATGAAGTTTCCACTCTCCCGGGTGGAGGTCGTGCCTGCTGAGGAAGTCTGCTTCCCAGTTTCCATTCCCGGGATGAAACACTGCTGACAGTGCTATCACATGATTTTCCGCCCAGCGAAAAGTCCTTGCAGTTTTTGCCATTGCCCTCCTGCTTCTTGTGTCGCCCTGTCTGTTTACGTGGGCGACTGCCGTGATGTTTTTCCCACTGGATCAATACCGGCTGACCTTGAAGCAGAGGTCTTGCTAAGCTTAGAGCATTATAAATTTACCCTTAGCTCCAGTATATTTATGTGGAGAAAAGTCTCCAGACTTGATCACACTCCCTGGAAATTTTTTCCTTGTGTGACTGCTCCCCAGCCTCTCGGGCTGGGCTCCGTGGTCACCAGCATCCAATCCTGAATGCCGAATCTGCGGCCCTCTAGAAGATGAGCACTCTATAACCACCACAGGAGAGACACCCTTGTCCTTGGATATAGGGTTATCCGCTGATGCATCTGAAGATGCGATCCGGACCATTTGTCCAGCAGATCCCACTGAAAAGTTCTTGCGTGAAATCTGCCGAATGGAATTGCTTCGTAGGAAGCCACCATTTTTACCAGGACCCTTGTGCAATGATGCACTGTTTTTAGGAGGTTCCTGACTAGCTCGGATAACTCCCTGGCTTTCTCTTCCGGGAGAAACACCTTTTTCTGGACTGTGTCCAGAATCATCCCTAGGCACAGCAGACGTGTCGTCGGGATCAGCTGCGATTTTGGAATATTTAGAATCCACCCGTGCTGTTGTAGCAGTATCCGAGATAGTGCTACTCCGACCTCCAACTGTTCCCTGGACTATGCCCTTATCAGGAGATCGTCCAAGTAAGGGATAATTAAGACGCCTTTTCTTCGAAGAAGAATCATCATTTCGGCCATTACCTTGGTAAAGACCCGGGGTGCCGTGGACAATCCAAACGGCAGCGTCTGAAACTGATAGTGACAGTTCTGCACCACGAACCTGAGGTACCCTTAGTGAGAAGGGCAAATTTGGGACATAGAGGTAAGCATCCCTGATGTCCCGGGACACTATATAGTCCCCTTCTTCCTGGTTCGTTATCACTGCTCTGAGTGACTCCATCTTGATTTGAACCTTTGTAAGTGTTCAAAAATTTTTTAGAATAAGTCTCACCTAGCCTTCTGGCTTCAGTACCACAATATAGTGTGGAATAATACCCCTTTTCTTGTAGTAGGAGAGGTAATTTAATTATCACCTGCTGGGAATACAGCTTGTGAATTTTTTCCCATACTGCCTCCTTGTCGGAGGGAGACCTTGGTAAAGCAGACTTCAGGAGCCTGCGAAGGGGAAACGTCTCGACATTCCAATCTGTACCCCTGGGATACTACTTGTAGGATCCAGGGGTCCTGTACGGTCTCAGCGCCATGCTGAGAACTTGTCAGAAGCGGTGGAACGCTTCTGTTCCTGGGAATGGGCTGCCTGCTGCAGTCTTCTTCCCTTTCCTCTATCCCTGGGCAGATATGATCTTATAGGGACGAAAGGACTGAGGCTGAAAAGACGGTGTCTTTTTCTGCAGAGATGTGACTTAGGGTAAAAACGGTGGATTTTCCAGCAGTTGCCGTGGCCACCAGGTCCGATGGACCGACCCCAAATAACTCCTCTTCCTTTATACGGCAATACACCTTTGTGCCGTTTGGAATCTGCATCACCTGACCACTGTCGTGTCCATAACATCTTCTGGCAGATATGGACATCGCATTTACTCTTGATGCCAGAGTGCAAATATCCCTCTGTGCATCTCGCATATATAGAAATGCATCCTTTAAATGCTCTATAGTCAATAAAATACTGTCCCTGTCAAGGGTATCAATATTTTTAGTCAGGGAATCCGACCAAGCCACCCCAGCTCTGCACATCCAGGCTGAGGCGATCGCTGGTCGCAGTATAACACCAGTATGTGTGTATATACTTTTTATGATATTTTCCAGCCTCCTGTCAGCTGGTCCTTGAGGACGGCCCTATCTATAGACGGTACCGCCACTTGTTTTGATAAGCGTGTGAGCGCCTTAGCCACCCTAAGGGGTGTTTCCCAACGCGCCCTAACTTCTGGCGGGAAAGGGTATACCGCCCCTAATTTTCTATCGGGGGGAACCCACGCATCATCACACACTTTATTTAATTTATCTGATTCAGGAAAAACTACGGTAGTTTTTTCACATCCCACATAATACCCTCTTTTGTGGTACTTGTAGTATCAGAAATATGTAACACCTCCTTCATTGCCTTTAACGTGTGGCCCTAATAAGGAATACGTTTGTTTATTCACCGTCGACACTGGATTCAGTGTCCCTGTCTGTGTCGACCGACTAAAGTAAACGGGCGTTTTAAAACCCCTGACGGTGTTTTTGAGACGTCTGGACCGGTACTAATTGTTTGTCGGCCGTCTCATGTCGTCAACCGACCTTGCAGCGTGTTGACATTATCACGTAATTCCCTAAATAAGCCATCCATTCCGGTGTCGACTCCCTAGAGAGTGACATCACCATTACAGGCAATTGCTCCGCCTCCTCACCAACATCGTCCTCATACATGTCGACACACACGTACCGACACACAGCACACACACAGGGAATGCTCTGATAGAGGACAGGACCCACTAGCCCTTTGGAGAGACAGAGGGAGAGTTTGCCAGCACACACCAAAAACGCTATAATTATATAGGGACAACCTTATATAAGTGTTTTCCCTTATAGCATCTTTATTATATATTTCTAACGCCAAATTAGTGCCCCCCCTCTCTGTTTCAACCCTGTTTCTGTAGTGCAGTGCAGGGGAGAGCCTGGGAGCCTTCCCTCCAGCCTTTCTGTGAGGGAAAATGGCGCTGTGTGCTGAGGAGATAGGCCCCGCCCCTTTTTCGGCGGCCTCGTCTCCCGCTCTTAACGGATTCTGGCAGGGGTTAAATATCTCCATATAGCCTCCAGAGGCTATATGTGAGGTATTTTTAGCCAAAATAGGTTTTCATTTGCCTCCCAGGGCGCCCCCCTCCCAGCGCCCTGCACCCTCAGTGACTGCCGTGTGAAGTGTGCTGAGAGGAAAATGGCGCACAGCTGCAGTGCTGTGCGCTACCTTTAGAAGACTGAGGAGTCTTCTGCCGCCGATTCTGGACCTCTTCTTACTTCAGCATCTGCAAGGGGGCCGGCGGCAAGGCTCCGGTGACCATCCAGGCTGTACCTGTGATCGTCCCTCTGGAGCTGATGTCCAGTAGCCAAGAAGCCAATCCATCCTGCACGCAGGTGAGTTCACTTCTTCTCCCCTAAGTCCCTCGTTGCAGTGATCCTGTTGCCAGCAGGACTCACTGTAAAATAAAAAACCTAAGCTAAACTTTTCTAAGCAGCTCTTTAGGAGAGCCACCTAGATTGCACCCTTCTCGGCCGGGCACAAAAATCTAACTGAGGCTTGGAGGAGGGTCATAGGGGGAGGAGCCAGTACACACCACCTGATCGTAAAGCTTTACTTTTTGTGCCCTGTCTCCTGCGGAGCCGCTATTCCCCATGGTCCTTTCAGGAACCCCAGCATCCACTAGGACGATAGAGAAATCTTATTTTCTCTGACGTCCTAGTGGATGCTGGGGACTCCGTCAGGACCATGGGGATTATACCAAAGCTCCCAAACGGGCGGGAGAGTGCGGATGACTCTGCAGCACCGAATGAGAGAACTCCAGGTCCTCTTTAGCCAGGGTATCAAATTTGTAGAATTTTACAAACGTGTTCTCCCCCGACCACGTAGCTGCTCGGCAGAGTTGTAATGCCGAGACCCCTCGGGCAGCCGCCCAGGATGAGCCCACCTTCCTTGTGGAATGGGCCTTGACAGATTTAGGCTGTGGCAGGCGTGCCACAGAATGTGCAAGTTGAATTGTGCTACAAATCCAACGAGCAATCGTCTGCTTAGAAGCAGGAGCACCCAGCTTGTTGGGTGCATACAGTATAAACAGCGAGTCAGATTTTCTGACTCCAGCCGTCCTTGAAATATATATTTTCAATGCCCCGACAACGTCCAGCAACTTGGAATCCTCCAAATCGCTAGTAGCCGCAGGCACCACAATAGGCTGGTTCAGGTGAAACGCTGACACCACCTTAGGCAGAAACTGAGGACGCGTCCGCAGTTCTGCCCTGTCCGAATGGAAAATCAGATATGGGCTTTTATACGATAAAGCCGCCAATTCTGACACTCTCCTGGCTGAAGCCAGGGCCAGTAGCATGGTTACATTCCATGTAAGATATTTCAAATCCACCGATTTGAGTGGCTCAAACCAATGGGATTTGAGAAAATCCAAAACTACATTAAGGTCCCACGGAGCCACTGGGGGCACAACCGGGGGCTGTATATGTAGTACTCCTTTTACAAAAGTCTGGACTTCAGGAACTGAAGCCAATTCTTTCTGGAAGAAAATCGACAGGGCCGAAATTTGAACCTTAATGGACCCCAATTTGAGGCCCATAGACAATCCTGTTTGCAGGAAATGGAATCGACCCAATTGAAATTCCTCCGTGGGGGCCTTCCTGGCCTCACACCGCGCAACATATTTTCTCCAAATGCGGTGATAATGTTGTGCAGTCACCTCCTTCCTGGCTTTTACCAGTGTAGGAATGACCTCTTCCGGAATGCCTTTTTCCCTTAGAATTCGGCGTTCAACCGCCATGCCGTCAAACGCAGCCGCGGTAAGTCTTGGAATAGACACGGTCCCTGCTGAAGCAGGTCCCGTCTTAGAGATAGAGGCCACGGATCTTCCGTGAGCATCTCCTGAAGTTCCGGGTACCAAGTTCTTCTTGGCCAATCCGGAGCCACGAGTATCGTTCTTACTCCCCTTTGCCGTATAATTCTCAGTACTTTTGGTATGAGAGGCAGAGGAGGAAACACATACACTGACTGGAACACCCACGGTGTTACCAGAGCGTCCACAGCTATTGCCTGAGGGTCTCTTGACCTGGCGCAATACCTGTCCAGTTTTTTGTTGAGGCGAGACGCCATCATATCCACCTTTGGTTTTTCCCAACGGTTCACAATCATGTGGAAGACTTCTGGATGAAGTCCCCACTCTCCCGGGTGTAGATCGTGTCTGCTGAGGAAGTTTGCTTCCCAGTTGTCCACTCCAGGAATGAACACTGCTGACAGTGCTATCACATGATCTTCCGCCCAGCGAAGAATCCTTGCAGCTTCTGCCATTGCTCTCCTGCTTCTTGTGCCGCCCTGTCTGTTTACGTGGGCGACTGCCGTGATGTTGTCCGACTGGATCAACACCGGCTGACCCTGAAGCAGGGGTTTTGCCAGGCTTAGAGCATTGTAAATCGCTCTTAGCTCCAGTATATTTATGTGAAGAGACATCTCCAGGCTTGACCATACTCCCTGGAAGTTTCTTCCCTGTGTGACCGCTCCCCAGCCTCTCAGACTGGCATCCGTGGTCACCAGGACCCAGTCCTGTATGCCGAATCTGCGGCCCTCTAACAGATGAGCACTCTGCAACCACCACAGAAGAGACACCCTTGTCCGTGGCGATAAGGTTATCCGCTGATGCATCTGCAGATGCGATCCGGACCATTTGTCCAGCAGATCCCACTGAAAAGTTCTTGCGTGAAATCTGCCGAATGGAATCGCTTCGTAAGAAGCCACCATTTTTCCCAGGACCCTTGTGCAATGATGCACTGACACTTTTCCTGGTTTTAGGAGGTTCCTGACTAGCTTGGATAACTCCCTGGCTTTCTTCTCCGGGAGAAACACCTTTATCTGGACTGTGTCCAGAATCATCCCTAGGAACAGCAGACGTGTCGTCGGAAACAGCTGCGGTTTTGGAATATTTAGAATCCACCCGTGCTGTCGTAGAACTACTTGAGATAGTGCTACTCCGACCTCCAACTGTTCTCTGGACCTTGCCCTTATCAGGAGATCGTCCATTTTTTTTGAAGAAGAATCATCATTTCGCCATTACCTTGGTAAGGACCCGGGGTGCCGTGGACAATCCAACCGGCAGCGTCTGAAACTGATAGTGACAGTTCTGTACCACGAACCTGAGGTACCCTTGGTGAGAAGGGCAAATTGGGACATGGAGGTAAGCATCTGTCCCGGGACACCATATAGTCCCCTTTTTCCTGGTTCGCTATCACTGCTCTGAGTGACTCCATCTTGATTTGAACCTTTTTATGTAAGTGTTCAAATATTTCAGATTTAGAATAGGTCTCACTGAGCCGTCTGGCTTCAGTACCACAATATAGTGTGGAATAATACCCCTTTCCTTGTTGTAGGAGGGGTACTTTGATTATCACCTGCTGGGAATACAGCTTGTGAATTGTTTCCACTACTGCCTCCCTGTCGGAGGGAGACGTTGGTAAAGCAGACTTCAGGAACCTGCGAGGGGGAGACGTCTCGAATTTCCAATCTGTACCCCTGGGATACTACTTGTAGGATCCAGGGGTCCACTTGCGAGTGAGCCCACTGCGTGCTGAAACTCTTGAGACGACCCCCCACCGCACCTGAGTCCGCTTGTACGGCCCCAGCGTCATGCTGAGGACTTGGCAGAAGCGGTGGAGGGCTTCTGTTCCTGGGAATGGGCTGCCTGCTGCAGTCTTCTTCCCTTTCCTCTATCCCATGGCAGATATGACTGGCCTTTTGACCGCTTGCCCTTATGGGGACGAAAGGACTGAGGCTGAAAAGACGTTGTCTTTTTCTCCTTTATACGGCAATACTTCCATGTGCCATTTGGAATCTGCATCACCTGACCACTGTCGTGTCCATAAACAACTTCTGGCAGATATGGACATCGCACTTACTCTTGATGCCAGAGTGCAAATATCCCTCTGTGCATCTCGCATATATAGAAATGCATCCTTTAAATGCTCTATAGTCAATAAAATACTGTCCCTGTCAAGGGTATCAATATTTTCAGTCAGGGAATCCGACCAAGCCACCCCAGCGCTGCACATCCAGGCTGAGGCGATCGCTGGTCGCAGTATAACACCAGTATGTGTGTATATACTTTTTAGGATATTTTCCAGCCTCCTATCAGCTGGCTCCTTGAGGGCGGCCCTATCTGGAGACGGTACCGCCACTTGTTTTGATAAGCGTGTGAGCGCCTTATCCACCCTAAGGGGTGTTTCCCAACGCGCCCTAACTTCTGGCAGGAAAGGGTATACCGCCAATAATTTTCTATCGGGGGAAACCCACGCATCATCACACACTTCTTTTAATTTATCTGATTCAGGAAAAACTACAGGTAGTTTTTTCACACTCCACAAAATACCCTTTTTTGTGGTACTTGTAGTATCAGAAATATGTAACACCTCCTTCATTGCCCTTAACAAGTAACGTGTGGCCCTAAAAGAAAAATACGTTTGTTTCTTCACCGTCGACACTGGAGTCAGTGTCTGTGTCGACCGACTGAGGTAAAAAGACGTTTTAACGCCCCTGACGGTGTTTGAGACGCCTGGACAGGTACTAATTGGTTTGCCGGCCGTCTCATGTCGTCAACCGACCTTGGAGCGTGTTGACATTATCACGTAATTCCTTAAATAAGCCATCCATTCCGGTGTCGACTCCCTAGAGAGTGACATCACCATTACAGGCAATTGCTCCGCCTCCTCACCAACATCGTCCTCATACATGTCGACACACACGTACCGACACACAGCACACACACAGGGAATGCTCTGATAGAGGACAGGACCCCACTAGCCCTTTGGAGAGACAGAGGGAGAGTTTGCCAGCACACACCAAAACGCTATAATTATACAGGGACAACCTTTATATAAGTGTTTTTCCCTTATAGCATCTTAATATATATAATCATATCGCCAAATAAGTGCCCCCCCTCTCTGTTTTAACCCTGTTTCTGTAGTGCAGTGCAGGGGAGAGCCTGGGAGCCTTCCCACCAGCATTTCTGTGAGGGAAAATGGCGCTGTGTGCTGAGGAGAATAGGCCCCGCCCCCTTTTCGGCGGGCTTCTTCTCCCGTTTTTCTGAGACCTGGCAGGGGTTAAATACATCCATATAGCCCCAGGGGCTATATGTGATGTATCTTTTAGCCAGTATAGGTATTTCATTGCTGCCCAGGGCGCCCCCCACAGCGCCCTGCACCCTCAGTGACCGCTGGTGTGAAGTGTGTGACAAACAATGGCGCACAGCTGCAGTGCTGTGCGCTACCTCATGAAGACTGAAAAGTCTTCTGCCGCCGGTTTCTGGACCTCTTCACTTTTCGGCATCTGCAAGGGGGTCGGCGGCGCGGCTCCGGGACCGGACTCCATGGCTGGGCCTGTGTTCGATCCCTCTGGAGCTAATGGTGTCCAGTAGCCTAAGAAGCCAATCCATCCTGCACGCAGGTGAGTTCACTTCTTCTCCCCTAAGTCCCTCGTTGCAGTGAGCCTGTTGCCAGCAGGACTCACTGTAAAATAAAAAACCTAAAAACTTTTTCTAAGCAGCTCTTTAGGAGAGCCACCTAGATTGCACCCTTCTCGGACGGGCACAAAAACCTAACTGAGGCTTGGAGGAGGGTCATAGGGGGAGGAGCCAGTGCACACCACCTGATCCTAAAGCTTTATTTTTGTGCCCTGTCTCCTGCGGAGCCGCTAATCCCCATGGTCCTGACGGAGTCCCCAGCATCCACTAGGACGTCAGAGAAATATTATTATTTTTCTTGAACACATTATATTGAGTGAATCACATTAGAATGCAGCATACAAAAATTGTAACAATATATTGCAAACAGCAGATCTAGAAAATTGTTATAAGTATAGCAGAAGTGAAGGTAATCCATTTTTGAAGGTATGAGAGTAAGAAGAAATTTTCTCTGCGACAGTGTAGCTACTGTAGATGTCAAAGGAAGTTGTAGATGGAGAAAAGAAGGGTGGGGGGGTAGAGATAGAACAAAAGGAAACAGAGAGAGAGGAGATAAGGAACAAGTAGAGAAGGGGGATTTGACCTCCATGCTCGGAGCCTTTAAACATTCCATTTAAAGTCAGGTGATAAACGGGTAGGGAGCGTGTTGAGAAGTTAGCCTGGGGGACTAGACTTTAGTAAACATTTTGGATGAATTGTCTAATATGTCGGTCATATAATCCATTATGTAAACATACCATATACGAGATAAAATTACCTGCATGGGGGAGGGCGATTTTTCCAAACAGCAGATGTTTGACAGGTCATTGGAGAAACTATGTGTCGAAGTAATTTATTTTGATATCAGGTAAGGCTGGGGAGAGTCAAGGGGAGCAGGTAATATTTGGGATCAAAAGGGATAGTGGTGTCAAAAGGTGCGAGAGTAGGGTGGTGATCTCCAGCAATATACTGGCAAGTTTTGGGCAGGACCACCAGATATGTAGGAAAGAGTCCTCATCAACGCAACCCCTCCAGCACCTATCTGATGTGTCAGGAAACATGGCTTTGAGTCGGAAGGGCACATACTTTAGTACCAATGATACAGCAGTTATATATATTTTACAAGAGTGCCCCTGGATAAGAATACTTTGTCCTTTAAGATTCTGTGTCTAACTTGTAGTATTGTAGCTTTTGTATCAGAAGAGAGTGGCCAACAGTGTCAATGCAGCAGAGAAATCCAGAAAAATTTGAAGTGAGTAACGGCCTTTATACTTAGCAGCAATCAAATCATTGACCACCTTAATCAGTGCAGTCTCTGGAGTGTTGTGAATTATAACTGGACTGAAGTGGGTCCAGTAAGTTGTGCGAATCAAGAAAGTGTATGAGGCAGGTGTACTTGCAACTCTGTCAAGCATCTCGGCGGTAACTGGACCGAAGTGGGTCCAGTAAGTTTTGGGAATTAAGGAAGTGTGTGAGGCAGGTGTAGTTGCAAGTCTATCAAGCATCCTGGAGGGCCCAGATAGTGAGAGATGGGAAGGTAATTTGAAAGAGAGCTTGGGTCAGAATTGCGTTATAATGTCACACACAATACGTGCAGTGCATCACAGTGACCACCATATAGTATGCAGAGCATCCTTGTGACAATCATGCAGTATTGCTGGGCATCCCTGTGACCCCTATACAGTACATAGAACCCAGTGACCACCATACAGTACGTAGAGTATCCCAGTGACAGTCATACGGTACATGGAGCATCCCAGTGACCACCATACAGTATACAGAGCATCCCAGTGACTATCATACAGTATTCTGAGCATTCCTGTTACCCCTATATAGTACACAGACCCCAGACACAGCCATACAGTATGTGCAGTATCCTAGTAACTGCCATACAATTCATGAAGCATCCCAGTGAGCAACACACAATACACAGAGCATCCCAGTGATTATAACACAGTTCACCAAATATCCCAGTGATTGTCATACAGTACATCCAGCATCCCAGTGACTGTCATACAGTACACTGAGAATCCTAGTGGCCAACATAAAGTACACAGAACATCTCAGTGACTGCTATACAATGCATAAAGCATCCCAATGCCTGCCGCTATAAAGCATATTTGCCAGTAACACTATCATTTTATCATCATTAACTCTTCTTAAAAATGATTTACTCCAGCTTCAACGTAATAACCCTCATCTCCATTATTATTTAACCCCCAAATCATCGTTTATATTTATATTCATTAATCCCTATTCACCTGCCTAGTTAACTGTAAGCATTGACCCCTTAATCCTTATAATGAAACCTTATTATCCCAACTAACATCCCAGGGCAGCATGATTAATAGTTTACTATGGTCAGGGGCATAACCAGAACTTTGTGGGCCCCATAGTAACATAATTTTCTGAACCATAGTAGTGCCCTAGTTAATATGACCCATAGAAGTGCCCAAGTTTATTTTATGAACCATCATAGTTCCTTAGTTTACATTATGTCACATTGTAGGGCTGCCAATACACATAATGCCACACAGTACAGTATCTACAGTATACCCAGTCAGGGGCGCTGCAATGTTCAGCGGTTGGAGGGCGCTAAAAAAATGACGTTTGCACACCTCCCCCCCCCCAAACCTCCCCACACCCATCTCCCAGTGCGAGTGAACTCCTGCTGTAGTGTGCTGCCGCAGCCTGCTGCTATGCCCCATGTCCTCCTAGGCAGCTCTTCATAGATGCATTACTGGGAGGAGGCGGGGCTGTCCCAGCAGGCTCAGCATGGCCACGCCTCCTCCCAGTAATGCATCTGTGAAGAGCCTAGGACAAGATGTGGAGCATAGCAGGCTGTGGCAGCACACTTTTAAAAGGAGGATTCGCCAGTGGGGATCCGGGGGTAAGCGCTCCCCCTCACCCACATTTGCGCCTCTGTCTCGTTTGGGGGTGATGCTGCCCCCTTCCCCCCCTCCCCGTTCGGACGCCACTGTCTCCAGTTCATATTATGCCACGTTACAGTGCCCCAACATATTATGCCACACTATAGTGCTTCCATTTCATATTGTGCCATATTAAAGTACCCCAGTTCTTATTCTGTAACATTACAGTACCCTCCACATGACAATGAGCAGATCAGATTATCATACATTACAGTGCCCTCCAGTTCAAATTATGCCACATTACAGTGCGCCCTTATATATATCCACTACACTCTCCTCTCATTAAAAATGTAATGTCACACAATTCAGGCTGATCAATGGATCAGACCCAGGCCCTCATTCCGAGTCGTTCGCTCTGTATTTTTCATCGCATCGCAATGAAAATCCGCTTAGTACGCATGCGCAATATTCGCACTGCGACTGCGCCAAGTAATTTAACAATGAAGATAGTATTTTTACTCACGGCTTTTTCATCGCTCCGGCGATCGTAATGTGATTGACAGGAAATGGGTGTTACTGGGCGGAAACACGGCGTTTTATGGGCGTGTGGATGAAAACACTACCGTTTCCGGAAAAAACGCAGGAGTGGCTGGAGAAACGGGGGAGTGTCTGAGCGAACGCTGGGTGTGTTTGTGACGTCAAACCAGGAACGACAAGCACTGAACTGATCGCACAGGCAGAGTAAGGTTGAAGTTACTCAGAAACTGCAAAGTAGTGTGTAATCGCAATATTGCGAATACATCGGTCGCAATTTTAAGAAGCTAAGATACACTCCCAGTAGGCGTAGGCTTAGCGTGTGTAACTCTGCTAAATTCGCCTTGCGACCGATCAACTCGGAATGAGGGCCCCAATTGCTTAGCAGGCAAATCTGTGAATTTGGTATACAACTATATAACCTGGGTCCAGGCCCCCCTAAGTCTCTGGGCCCCACAGCAATGGCACCACTTGCACCCACTATAGTTACGCCCATGCAAGATGATTAGACTGATATTGGGGAACATTTCAAACCCAGGAAGTTTCATCCTCAAAGATAGTGGCCTTATTATGATGTACTAAAGACTGGAAAGACCCCACTGAATGCAAATTATACAATCCATTTTCCGAGTTACAATTGACAAATTGACATTGCTGGCAAAAATGTTGGTGGTTATGCTCAACAAGTAATTACTGACACAATACATAGGGATCAAGCAGAATTTATGCTTTGGGGATGCACAGCAATAAATCTCTGAGCAATCTCTTTTTAGCAAGATGCAAACAAATCTCATTAGTAAAGACTCCAGAGTGATAGCTACATTAGATGCTGCAAAGCCTCTGACTTCATTGAATAGAAATACCTTTGGGCTGTTCTGAATAAAATGGGATTAGGTCCAAAGATAAAACAGGAAGATTAGTCTCCCTTTCCCTCTTCATTAATTACAATACAAACAGAGACCCATGCCAAGGATGTCGTCTCTCTCTCTCTCTCTCTCGATCTGTTTGTACTGGTCAATATTCAAGGATTTTTTATGTGGGAAGTAGAAAGAAAATACTATTATTCTATGGTGTGGTACTCAGCAAATGCTCATTTATATCTTTAAAGTATATTGTTACTATACTTCATCAATAATCCAGTCTGCATATTAGAAGAGGAATTTAAGAGAAAAAAATAATCAGAAGTTAATTATGGGAGGATCACTTTAATGGGTATGGGTCGTTGGGTCGACACTCATTAGGTCGACCACTGTAGGTCGACATTGCCATTAGGTCGACATGCATTAAGTCGACATGTACTAGGTTGACATGTCAAAAGGTCGATATGAAGTTTTTGACTGTTTTTGGTGTCGTTTTCTCCGTAAAGTGACGGGGAACCCCAATTAGTGCACCGTGTCCGCTCACCATGCTTCGATAAGAAGATTACCGTTCTTATCATAGTCCACAGGGATCGTTAAGTATGAAAAAATCCAAAATATGAAGAAAAAAAAATGTGAAAAACTCAAGTCGACCTTTTGACCTGTCCACCTAACGGCCATGTCGTCCTAATGCATGTCGACCTAATGGCATTGTCGACATTCAGTGATCGACCTAGTGAGTGTCAAACTAGGTTGTGTCGACCTAACGACCGTAACCCACTTTAAATACCGTGGTCTTGGTGTCATTGTTTCACTGGAACCTTAATGTGCTGCCATTTTTTCAAGCATCATGATATGGTAAATCTGCCACTGATATATTATTGGTTGGGTACAAATTGTTGCTCACTCAAACTTGCTACATGTATTTCAGTCATCCTTTTATCCTTTCTACAAAACATTTCAAACACCTTAAAACTTAATGAACACATTTAGGAAAGGAGCAAAGTTCAAATATAAGACTTTTTGAAGCCCTGTAAAAATGAAGTGGCCTGCCATTACCCAACTTCTACTTACATTTGCTTGCCACACAACCTATTTACCTATAGATCTACTTTTGCAGCCATTCCTAAATGTAATAAGGGGTTTACATGACAAATCTCTACACTTTATTTTCAAAAATATTAGTATACACAACAGAACAACGCAATTGAAAACTTCATTGTTGTTTTTCTTTGTATGGTACCTTGAGGGTTCATAGCATCATTCATAGGGGATAACTTACAACAACATTACCTTAGTACACTAGTAACAGACAAGTTACAAATTTACATATTAACATATTTACATACTTAAAGTCCATAAAGTTACACAGAGGAGACAATAGGAGAGAAGGCTCTGCCTGTAAAGGGGGGTACACACGGAGAGATCCGTGTTTAAAATCTAAGCAATCTGACTTGATTGCTTAGATTTCAAGTAGGGATCTGTCGTGTGTATGACCCCAGCGATAGCGATGCGCGGCCCCACACATCGCTATCGCCGGCGCTAGACTGAGCCTGCATGCAGGCTCAATCTAGCGGGTCGCTCACTTCAGTGCTGTGTGAAGTAAGCGGCCCCCCATCATCCCCCCACCTAGCTCAGCACAACGCGCTGTGCTGAGCAGGGGGAGATATGTGTGCTGAGCGGTTCGCTCAGCACACATCTCTCCCCAAATCGGGCCGTGAATACTGTCCTTTAGAGCTTACATGCTAGGAGGGATTTGGTTGGACACAAAGAGGGAGAGAGGAGCACAGTTGAGAAATGCAGATGTTGGAGATTTAGTAGAAGGGGTGGCAGGCTAGAATTAAAAGATGAGTTTTATTTAGATGGAAAGTTTAAAGGCTGGATTAAAGTCTATTTCAGTGTAGCAGGGTATTCCAAAGGTTGGGAGTAGTGCAGGAGAATTCCTGAAGATGACATTTGGAAGTGATGATCTTGAATAAGGCTACTTACAAAGTGGAATGGGCAGGAGGGATTGTGAGAAAAAATTATGAATGAATAAGAAGACGTGTGGTTGATGGTATTGAAGGTTTGTGAGAGGAGTTTGAATTGAAATTTTTATAGAACAGGGAGCCTGTGTTGCGCTCAACTGGTAGATCGTAGGCCTTTGAGTGCGTTATTAACCAGTATTATTACCATTTTGTTCCCAGTTCTGAAGCACAATGGAATATGCATACGTAACATAAATAAATGTTAATATATATATATATATATATTATACATACACTGTGTGTATATATATATATATATACATACATAAAATAAGATTTTACTTACCGATAAATCTATTTCTCGTAGTCCGTAGTGGATGCTGGGGACTCCGTCAGGACCATGGGGATTAGCGGCTCCGCAGGAGACAGGGCACAAAACTAAAGCTTTAGGATCAGGTGGTGTGTACTGGCTACTCCCCCTATGACTCTCCTCCAAGCCTCAGTTAGGATACTGTGCCCGGACGAGCGTACACAATAAGGAAGGATATTGAATCCCGGGTAAGACTCATACCAGTCACATCAATCACACCGTATAACTTGTGATCTAAACCCAGTTAACAGTATGACAAACGTAGGAGCCTCTGAACAGACGGCTCACAACAAATAACAACCCGATTTTTTTGTAACAATAACTATGTACAAGTATTGCAGACAATCCGCACTTGGGATGGGCGCCCAGCATCCACTACGGACTACGAGAAATAGATTTATCGGTAAGTAAAATCTTATTTTCTCTAACGTCCTAAGTGGATGCTGGGGACTCCGTCAGGACCATGGGGATTATACCAAAGCTCCCAAACGGGCGGGAGAGTGCGGATGACTCTGCAGCACCGAATGAGAGAACTCCAGGTCCTCTTTAGCCAGGGTATCAAATTTGTAGAATTTTACAAACGTGTTCTCCCCCGACCACGTAGCTGCTCGGCAGAGTTGTAATGCCGAGACCCCTCGGGCAGCCGCCCAGGATGAGCCCACCTTCCTTGTGGAATGGGCCTTGACAGATTTAGGCTGTGGCAGGCCTGCCACAGGATGTGCAAGTTGAATTGTGCTACAAATCCAACGAGCAATCGTCTGCTTAGAAGCAGGAGCACCCAGCTTGTTAGGTGCATACAGTATAAACAGCGACGCAGGCACCACAATAGGCCGGTTCAGGTGAAACGCTGACACCACCTTAGGCAGAAACTGAGGACGCGTCCGCAGTTCTGCCCTGTCCGAATGGAAAATCAGATATGGGCTCTTATACGATAAAGCCGCCAATTCTGATACTCTCCTGGCTGAAGCCAGGGCCAGTAGCATGGTTACTTTCCATGTAAGATATTTCAAATCCACCGATTTGAGTGGCTCAAACCAATGGGATTTGAGAAAATCCAAAACTACATTCAGGTCCCACGGAGCCACTGGGGGCACAACCGGGGGCTGTATATGTAGTATTCCTTTTACAAAAGTCTGGACTTCAGGAACTGAAGCCAATTCTTTCTGGAAGAAAATCGACAGGGCCGAAATTTGAACCTTAATGGACCCCAATTTGAGGCCCATAGACAATCCTGTTTGCAGGAAATATAGGAATCGACCCAGTTGAAATTCCTCCGTGGGGGCCTTCCTGGCCTCACACCACGCAGAGCCGGCCTTAGGTATAGGCAAACTAGGCAAATGCCTAGGGCATTTGGTATGCTTAGGGGCACCAGCAGCTTCTGCTGATTAAAATGATATGCGGCATGCCTATATTCTGTGTGTGACTGCGGCTGTATCTGCATAAGAAATGCTACGTTGCAGTGTATTGTTGGAAATCACTGTAATGTAGCATTTCGTATGCAGATACAGCCACAGTCGTACACAGTATATAGGCATGCTGCATATCATTTTAATCAGCAGAAGCTGCTTGTGCATCCTAGCCACATAGTAATGCAAATAAGATGCATTTTCATAAACAAAAGGCGCCCGACGTTAGCAGAGCTGCCAGCTGACTCATGCCAGGCATCTCCTTCAGAACTAGCGGCGGTGCTAGGGGGCACCAGCCAAAATCTTGCCTAGGGCATCATATTGGTTAGGGCCGGCTCTGACACCACGCAACATATTTTCTCCAAATGCGGTGATAATGTTGTGCAGTCACCTCCTTCCTGGCTTTAACCAGTGTAGGAATGACCTCTTCTGGAATGCCTTTTTCCTTTAGAATTCGGCGTTCAACCGCCATGCCGTCAAACGCAGCCGCGGTAAGTCTTGGAATAGACACGGTCCCTGCTGAATCAGGTCCCGTCTTAGAGGTAGAGGCCACGGATTTTCCGTGAGCATCTCCTGAAGTTCCGGGTACCAAGTTCTTCTTGGCCAATCCGGAGCCACGAGTATCGTTCTTACTCCCCTTTGCCGTATAATTCTCAGTACTTTGGGTATGAGAGGCAGAGGAGGAAACACATACACTGACTGGTACACCCACGGTGTTACCAGAGCGTCCACAGCTATTGCCTGAGGGTCTCTTGACCTGGCGCAATACCTGTCCAGTTTTTTGTTGAGGCGAGACGCCATCATATCCACCTTTGGTTTTTCCCAACGGTTCACAATCATGTGGAAGACTTCTGGATGAAGTCCCCACTCTCCCGGGTGTAGATCGTGTCTGCTGAGGAAGTCTGCTTCCCAGTTGTCTACTCCCGGAATGAACACTGCTGACAGTGCTATCACATGATCTTCCGCCCAGCGAAGGATCCTTGCAGCTTCTGCCATTGCTCTCCTGCTTCTTGTGCCGCCCTGTCTGTTTACGTGGGCGACTGCCGTGATGTTGTCCGACTGGATCAACACCGGCTGACCCTGAAGCAGGGGTTTTGCCAGGCTTAGAGCATTGTAAATTGCTCTTAGCTCCAGTATATTTATATGAAGAGACATCTCCAGGCTTGACCATACTCCCTGGAAGTTTCTTCCCTGTGTGACCGCTCCCCAGCCTCTCAGACTGGCATCCGTGGTCACCAGGACCCAGTCCAGTATGCCGAATCTGCGGCCCTCTAACAGATGAGCACTCTGCAACCACCACAGAAGAGACACCCTTGTCCGTGGCGATAAGGTTATCCGCTGATGCATCTGCAGATGCGATCCGGACCATTTGTCCAGCAGATCCCACTGAAAAGTTCGTGCGTGGAATCTGCCGAATGGAATTGCTTCGTAAGAAGCCACCATCTTTCCCAGGACTCTTGTGCATTGATGCACAGACACTTTTCCTGGTTTTAGGAGGTTCCTGACAAGTTCGGATAACTCCTTGGCTTTCTCCTCCGGAAGAAACACCTTTTTCTGAACCGTGTCCAGAATCATTCCCAGGAACAGCAGACGTGTTGTCGGGGTCAACTGAGATTTTGGAAAATTCAGAATCCACCCGTGTTGTTGCAGCACTACTTGGGTTAGTGCTACTCCGTCCTCCAGCTGTTCTCTGGACCTTGCCCTTATCAGGAGATCGTCCAAGTAAGGGATAATTAATACGCCTCTTCTTCGCAGAAGAATCATCATTTCGGCCATTACCTTGGTAAAGACCCGAGGTGCCGTGGACAATCCAAACGGCAGCGTCTGAAACTGATAATGACAGTTTTGCACCACGAACCTGAGGTACCCTTGATGTGAAGGGCAAATTGGGACATGCAGGTAAGCAACCTTTATGTCCAGGGACACCATAAAGTCCCCTTCTTCCAGATTCGCTATCACTGCTCTGAGTGATTCCATCTTGAACTTGAATTTTTGTATGTACAGGTTCAAAGATTTCAGATTTAGAATAGGTCTTACCGAGCCGTCCGGCTTCGGTACCACAAATAGCGTGGAGTAATACCCCTTTCCCTGTTGTAGGAGGGGTACCTTGACTATCACCTGCTGAGAAAACAGCTTGTGAATGGCTTCCAATACCGTCGCCCTGTCTGAGGGAGACGTTGGCAAAGCAGACTTTAGGAACCGGCGAGGGGGAGACTTCTCGAATTCCAACCTGTAACCCTGAGATACTACCTGCAGGATCCAAGGGTCCACCTGTGAGCAAGCCCACTGTGCGCTGAAATTCCTGAGTCGACCCCGCACCGCTCCTGAGTCCGCTTGTACAGCCCCAGCGTCATGCTGAGGGCTTTGCAGAACCCTGGGAGGGCTTCTGTTCCTGGGCAGGGGCTGCTTGCTGCCCTCTCTTACCCCTTCCTCTGCCCCGGGGCAGATATGACTGTCCTTTTGCCCTCTTGTTCTTATAGGACCGAAAGGACTGTGGCTGAAAAGACGGTGTCTTTTTCTGTTGGGAGGGGGTCTGATGTAAAAAGGTGGATTTTCCGGCAGTTGCCGTGGCCACCAGATCCGATAGACCTACGCCAAATAATTCTTCCCCTTTATACGGCAATACTTCCATATGTCGTTTGGAATCCGCATCACCTGACCACTGTCGCGTCCATAAACTTCTTCTGGCAGATATGGACATCGCACTTACTCTCGATGCCAGAGTGCAAATATCCCTCTGAGCATCTCGCATATAAAGAAAAGCATCCTTTAATTGCTCTATAGTCAATAAAATACTGTCCCTATCCAGGGTATCAATATTTTCAGTCAGGGAATCCGACCAGACCACCCCAGCACTGCACATCCAGGCTGAGGCGATGGCTGGTCGCAGTATAACACCAGTATGTGTGTATATACTCTTTAGGGTAGTTTCCAGCCTCCTATCAGCTGGATCCTTGAGGGCGGCCGTATCAGGAGACGGTAACGCCACTTGTTTTGATAAGCGTGTGAGCGCCTTATCCACCCTAGGGGGTGTTTCCCAGCGCGCCCTAACCTCTGGCGGGAAAGGGTATAATGCCAATAACTTTTTTTGAAATTAGCACTTTTCTATCTGGGTTAACCCACGCTTCATCACATACATCATTCAATTCCTCTGATTCAGGAAAAACTACAGGTAGTTTTTTCACCCCCCACATAATACCCCTTTTTGTGGTACTTGCAGTATCAGAAATATGCAAAGCCTCCTTCATTGCCGTGATCATATAACGTGTGGCTCTACTTGAAAATACGTTTGTTTCTTCACCGTCGACACTAGATTCAGTGTCCGTGTCTGGGTCTGTGTCGACCGACTGAGGTAAAGGGCGTTTTACAGCCCCTGACGGTGTCTGAGACGCCTGGGCAGGTACCAACTGGTTTTCCGGCCGTCTCATGTCGTCAACTGATTTTTGTAATGTGCTGACATTATCACGTAATTCCATAAACAAAGCCATCCATTCCGGTGTCGACTCCCTGGGGGGTGACATCACCATTACCGGCAATTGCTCTGCCTCCACACCAACATCGTCCTCATACATGTCGACACACACGTACCGACACACAGCAGACACACAGGGAATGCTCTTATCGAAGACAGGACCCCACTATCCCTTTGGGGAGACAGAGGGAGAGTTTGCCAGCACACACCCAAGCGCCATAATATATATGGGAACAACCTTATATAAGTGTTGTATCCTTATAGCAGCTTAAATATATAAAATATCGCCATAAAAAGTGCCCCCCCTCTCTGTTTTACCCTGTTTCTGTAGTGCAGTGCAGGGGAGAGTCCTGGGAGCCTTCCTCACAGCGGAGCTGAGCAGGAAAATGGCGCTGTGTGCTGAGGAGAATAAGCCCCGCCCCCTATTCCGGCGGGCTTTTCTCCCGTAGTTTGTAATATCTGGCAGGGGTTAAATACATCCATATAGCCTCAAGGGCTATATGTGATGTATTTTTTAGCCATAAAAGGTATTTACATTGCTGCCCAGGGCGCCCCCAGCAGCGACCCTGCACCCTCCGTGACCGTTGGTGAGAAGTGTGTGACAAACAATGGCGCACAGCTGCAGTGCTGTGCGCTACCTTCAAGAAGACTGAAGAGCCTTCTGCCGCCGGTTTCTGGACCTTCAATCTTCAGCATCTGCAAGGGGGGTCGGCGGCGCGGCTCCGGGACGAACCCCAGGGTGAGACCTGTGTTCCGACTCCCTCTGGAGCTAATGGTGTCCAGTAGCCTAAGAAGCCAATCCATCCTGCACGCAGGTGAGTTGAACTTCTCTCCCCTAAGTCCCTCGATGCAGTGAGCCTGTTGCCAGCAGGACTCACTGAAAATAATAAACCTAAAAACTTTTTCTAAGCAGCTCCTTAAGAGAGCCACCTAGATTGCACCCTGCTCGGACGGGCACAAAAACCTAACTGAGGCTTGGAGGAGGGTCATAGGGGGAGGAGCCAGTACACACCACCTGATCCTAAAGCTTTAGTTTTGTGCCCTGTCTCCTGCGGAGCCGCTAATCCCCATGGTCCTGACGGAGTCCCCAGCATCCACTTAGGACGTTAGAGAAATAACATTATTATTATCATCATCATCATCATCATCATCATCATCAGTAGTAGTAGTAGTAGTAGTAGTAGTAATTGTCCTTGCAACTGCCAGCCCTATTGCTTCTTTTGCAGACTATTCAGTGGCAGAAGCTGCGGAGGAACATGGAGAGAATGAAGGCTCATGTTTTCACAGTTGAGCAATTATTGGCAATCTGTGCATGTGCATAAGTAAGACTGTGCATGCATCAAAGTACATTACTGTAGTCGCACGCTGTGAGTCTTTACTCACAGTATGAATGATAGGCAGGGAGCATTTCGTGGAGGTAACAAGGAATTGTGGCAAAAGCACAGACGTGTCATGGCCGGTTTCGTGGCTTATCTCTGCCTACAACTGCAATCCAGTGCACATTGGGGTAAATATGAATAGTGTTAACTTGAAACTCATTTTGGGGGAAAAATATCCCTATCACTTAAATGTGAATTTCATTAATTTTGTGCTGGCTGAGGAAACTAATCCATATTTTACTAAATGTAAATGCTATAAATTTCAATTTGGAGTCAATTAAGGGCAAATGTCTATTTACAAAATATAAATACTGTCAATTTAATATCAAGCTGATTGAGAGAAAGGAAACCTATTTATTAAGGGTGCTAATCGTTTGGGAAGTCCTACAATGTACACTTATTGATTAGCTTTCCAGGAGGTGAGCAGTACATCTTTCTCTCCCAAACAGAGCTCCAATATTCCAGGATTCAGATAACAGAAACTGGGCTTAAGACAGTAGGACTGATTCCACTTATGCTATGCAGTAGCAGCTGTGACGGTTGTATGCAGCCGCTACTGCTTAATTATGCAAATGCTCAGGAGCGTCTTGTATAAACAGACACCTCCAGTATGCTTCTGTGGTCTGCTGCTGCATCCGTGGACACAGCATCACTTTCGTGAACATGGGCCATCTGAGTAACCCTCAGGTTACTTGGGTGGTTGGGCTGTTCATGCTAATGGAGCCAGGAAGTCTGCATCTGAAGATCCTGATTGTGGCATGCCTACAAAATGGGGGTGACACATCCTTGTTTTGTAGAGCGCTGTCTGGCGCTACCCCCTACCTCACCCCCAAATGCACGCAGTCTGTCAAATAGACTGTGGCTTAGGGGACACGGCCAACGCATGACCTGTGTATGCCGAGTATGTAAACCACTGGATTTAGGTACAAATCCTAATCAGGTACAAGTGGTGAAAGCTGCAAGAACAGTAGGAGGGAGCAGGACATTCTGCCAAGTGCCCTGATTCTGGTGGGACTGTCCTGATTTTTGTGGCTTGGGTCTGATTTAAAGGTAGATGCAGTATTCCATATAAGCAACAGCGATAGTTGCTCCGTCCACATCTGTATAAGGCCCCAGCACTGGTATCTGCATATACATGTTCCCACCTTGTGCCAGTTTAACCTCACAACATTAGGATACTTTAAGATCAAATGAACACATTAAGCTATATTTATGATTAATTTAAAGTAACGTATTTTAGATTATTTTACCAGGAATAATGTCATTATAGGTGTCTGATCTGTTTTATGTCTACCGGATTCAACAGAGTTCTTGTGGGTATTCAGGAAAATCAGGAGAGCTCTCAAGTATCGATTGATTATTCGCAGTGAATAAAAAGACAAGTCAGTTGTGTATCAGTTATCCACTGTCACATTTCATAGTCCAGAATATCGACGATGCAGAGTGGCAGATTTAAGGTACTATGGGGGTCATTCCGAGTTGATCACTCGCTAGCTACTTTTAGCAGCCGTGCAAACGCATAGTTGCCGCCCACGGGGGAGTGTATTTTCGCATTGCAAGTGTGCGAACGCGTGTGCAGCCGAGCGGGACGAAAAAGTTTTGTGCAGTTTCAGAGTAGCTCTGGACTTACTCAGCCCTTGCGATCACTTCAGTCTTTTTGGTCCCGGAATTGACATCAGACACCCGCCCTGCAAACGCCTGGACACGCCTGCATTTTTCCAAACACTCCCTGAAAATGGTCACTTGACACCCATAAACGCCTTCTTCCTGTCAATCACCTTGCGTTCGGCTGTGCGAATAGATTCTTTGTTAAATCCATCGCCCAGCAACGATCCGTTTTGTACCTGTACGACGCGCCTGCACATTGCGGTGCATTACGCATGCCCAGTTTTGCAGTTTACTTGATCGCTGCGCTGCAAAAATCGGCACTTGGAATGACCCCCTTAGGGCCTGATTCATTATGGATTGCTATTGAGGCTGAGATAGCGATGTTCACAGATCTGCTATTGCTAAAATTTGCATGTGAAGAGCCGCCCAGAAAGGATAAAAGACGCCCACCGATGCATTCACAAATCTGCGTAGGCATTAGCAGATTCGCAATGCATGCCCCCAAAAATTTGCGGCTAACCCCAGCATACACCAATCAATGAGAATGCAGTCGCACTGGGCGCCATGTTTTTGAACGCAGCATTTGCAGATGACCTCAGATACACACCCCGAAAACGGCCACGACAAGCATGCGTTTTCCCAGCCACACCCCACAAACACTATGTTACCACCCACAGTCACTTCCTGTCAATCAAAATGCATTCACTTTACAAATAGGCTCGTTTACCGATAATCGCTCACTGCGTGCAATCTCACATTTGCAATTGGTAATGTATCAAGCCCTTAGGGCTTAATTAATGTTTGTACACAAATGCAATTGCAATTTTCTAGACTACAGAACTGCTAATGTTAGAAAAGGAAGCTGCCACCCAGAAAAGAAGACATGCCCAGCGTAGCTATCTCAGACTCATTCACAACTGCATATAGATTCGGAGCCTATACGCAAAAATGAGGTACAGTACATCGGGTCTAAGGGTAGGCCTATGGCTATGCAGACTGGATAAGACAGTAGCGATACAGGCGCCATGTTTTTGTACTTATGACCTTGTAGCTGATGGCAGATACACACCCTGGGAACAGCCATGACACATCTGCGTTTTTTCAACCAATCCCAGTTAACACCTCAAAACAGTCACTTCCTGTCAATCACTTAAAGTACTCTTTGCGAGTAGGATCACAGTGGCACCTTGATATATGTGCAGTGCAATCACACCACATGCACAGTCTGCCGATAATCGCTCACTTGCGTGAACTTTGGCAACAGGGTAGAAGCATGAATCAGGACTTAGTGTTCATTCTAGCACCCTGCACCTAATCAGTGAGGAAGGCATTTTTAATTTTTAAGAGCAAAATTTTATACGTGATGTATTGCTATAGCTACAATAGATGTAGCAATACATCACATCTAAATTTTGCCTTTCAAAATTAAAATATGTACTCCTCACTGATTAGGTGCTGGGTACTAGAATGAACACTATTGTAGGTACTCATGTAGGATCAGTGGCGTATCTATAGTGGGTGCAGGGTGTGTGGTACACACAGGCCACTTGGTCCAGGCAGGGGCGTAGAGAGCCCGGCGTGGCCTTGGTAAAGGGGGCGTGATGACACCCATTACTATAAAAATGTTTATACAATCAAATAATTATGGGGCCGCTAAGTGGGAGGGCACCCGCTTCCTACCTTACTTGAACAGGAAGTGGGTCCTTCCTTCCCGGCCAGCGTCATCTTCCCAGTGATATTTAGGAAGATGACACTGGCCAATAGAGAGCAAAGACTCTGACACAGTGCCAGAGTTTTTTCTACCTATGTGCGGCGCAATCTTCCCGAAGAGATCACTGGAAAGATGTTGCCGTCGCCACTGGCCACAGCACAGGTATACTGGGGGGATAGTGGATTTGGACCCCTGTCGGGCCACTCCAGCAGCCCGGGCAATTTGTATCCGGCCCCCATCCCTCTCGATGCAACTGGGTCCACAGTGGGCCACACTGCCCGTCCTGCACCCATACATTGTATTACACTTACCTCTCTGGAGACCACGCCAGAAACGGACAAATCCCCAAGAAAATGGTGCTGCTGGCATTTTCCTGGAGATTTGTGCATGTGTAGTAGAGAAATCACCAGGAACATGGCATAATAGTAGTATCTGTCACAGTGTCAAAGTACTCACAACTATGTCCAGAGAAGGGAGCCCAGCTCAGACACTGCACACGGGTTCACGCCTCTTTTCAACCTGCCCTGGGTATGACGTTCCACAAATATTTATAAACATATTCAGGTTTTAGCATAACAGATCCAAGTCTTGTCATAGGTCAATTATCTTTACAGCAGAATTTCAGGAAAGTGCTGATAGCCAGTTTGAAGCCCTGTTGGCTGCATCTAATGTTTTTGAACCTAAATTGAACCTTCCAGTCAAATCCTCTGGAGACCGGTGGACTTTTAAAAGATTTCAAAGACAGTTACAAATTATGTTTTAAACAGGGGTCAGAGGACCAACGGATGGGAACAATTATTTCTCTTCTTACATTCTGTCCAACTATGGCATATGGCATTTTAAGAGGTTGTTATTTCAGAAACTTTGTCATGTACATCATGTTTATTATAGCATCTGGCCAGCAAGCAAAGCTACAGTATGTCACAAATACAGATTAGTTCTATAGGTCCTCTTTAGATGTACAGTAAGAAAAAATGTGGTATGGGACTCAGGGTCGACACCCATTAGGTCGACACCTATTGGTCGATAGTGGCTAGGTCAACACTACAAATAGGCCGACATGGCCATTAGGTCGACATGAACAAATGTGAAAAACTAGTGGCAACCTTTTTTTGCATGTCGACCTAATGGTTGTGTCGACCTATTTCTAGTGTCGACCTATTCACTGTTGACCAAAGGGTGTCGACCTAATGAGTGTCGACCTAAGTGGTGTCGACCCAGAGTCCGGATACCAAAAAAATGTAAAAAAAAGTTCAAGGGGGGTTTAAAGCATAAAAAAGAAACCAGAAAATAACATATGCACGTTTTATGGATTAAACAATCCAATGTAATATCCCATATTTATTTAATCCTATGTGATAGCCTACAAATATTTACATACTGAGGCATACAATAATTCTACACTGTCTACCAGTGAAAAATTAAGGAAAGCTTACTTCACAGAAAGGGTAGTGGATAAGTAACATACGTCCAAACGGACGTTATGTGTCCAGGGGCGTATCACCACATTATCGTGGTGATACGCCCGCAGCCGCCGCCACAATGTATGATTAAGGCCCCCGCCGATGTGGGAGTGCGTTATCCTACCTGTCCTGCGGTAGCGCACCTCCCACATCGGCTCGGCCGGGTTCAATGCCGCAGTCTGTGCGCATGCGCATTTCTCTCCTGGTTCCTGTCTGCGCCGCAGGAGGCCCCCGGCGCATGCCCGATGATGTTTGTGGACCAGCAGATTACTGGCAGTGAACACTAAAGTTTTTTAAAGAAAAAAAAAAAAAAAAAAACTCAGCGAGTGCACATTTTGCACTCATCGCCTGCCTCGGGGAGGTGTTACGCCCGGCGGCTACAAGAGACGAAAAGTGACAGCAGTGGCAATCATACATTGCCTCTGCTCTTCATCTCCCATGCAGTAGTGCGGGGAAGCGGTAAGTGGCGGGGCGCGCGACGGGCAGGGCATACGGTGTTAACACGTCGGTCATACATATGGGTGCAGTGCAAAATGCTGCCTTAAGGTGCGCTGTGGTCAGTGGGAACCACAGCGCACTTTCACACATCTGGCCCATTGTAACATAGTAACATAGTAATTGAGGTTGAAAAGAGGCAATTTGCCCATCGTGTTCAACCTGTATGAAGTTGCACTGAATCTACTTACCCGCTGAGTAATGTTTTATGACTAGTTAACTACTACAACTCATGTTACCCCCGGATTAACCATTTTGATATTTTAAATATTATAACCTTGGATATCATTTTCATACAGAAATGTATCCATTCCTTTTTTAAATCCATTTACAGAGTCCGCCATTACCACCACATCCTGATTGCCATAAGAGTGAAGAACCCTTTCCTCCGTCGCGTTCGGAACTTTCTCTCCTCCAGCCGCAGCGAGTGCCCACGTGTCCTAAACTGTGTTCTTTTAATAAATAATTCCTCTGATAACTCTTTGTAATGCCGCTTTACATATTTGAAGATATTAATAATATCTCCTCTTAGGCGCCTCTTTTCTAGTGTATACATATTCAACCTATTAAGCCTTTCCTCATAATCCAGTCCCTCTAGGCCTTTAATCAATTTAGTAGCTTGCCTTTGAACACTTTCGAGTTCACCAATATCTTTTTTATACAGTGGTGCCCAAAACTGAACACAATATTGCAGGTGCGGACGTACCAATGCTTTATACAGCGGCAGGATTACAGCCGAGTCCCTTGACTCAATTCCCCGTTTTATGCACGCTAGCACCTTACTTGCCTTCTTTGCTGCGTTTTGACATTGTGTATGGTTATTAAGCTTATTATCAATGAGTGCTCCCAAATCCTTTTCCAAATCTGTTTTACCTAGCCGTTCCCCATTTATTACGTAGGTTGCAAGTTTGTTTTTAGTCCCGAAATGCATAACCTTGCATTTGTCCGTAATGAACCTCATTTTCCATTTAGACGCCGAGTTCAAGTTTAGATAAATCATTCTGTAAGGACTCCACATCCAATTCCAAGTTAATTACCTTACACAGTTTAGTATCATCTGCAAAGATTGACACTGTGCTTTCCAGGCCTATTTCTAGGTTATTGATAAATATGTTGAACAGTAGTGGACCGAGTACGGACCCTTGTGGTATACCGCTGACTATTGGGGACCAGGTTGAGTACTTCCCGTTAACCACTACTCGCTGTACCCTGCTATCCAACCAGCTGCTTATCCATGTGCAAATAGGTCAAGCTCCTTTAATTTGATGATCAGTCTCCTGTGAGGAACTGTATCGAATGCTTTTGCAAAATCTAGAAAGACTACATCCACTGCTTTTCCCTGATCAAGATTATTGCCCACTTCCTCATTGAAGCTCATTAAGTTAGTCTGACATGACCTGTCCCTCACAAACCCATGCTGGTTCTTGCTAATAATCCTAGTTGTCTGTAGATACTCCTGTATGCTGTCCCTTAGAATTCCTTCCAATATTTTCCCCACTGTAGATGTGGAATAGCATCCCATCAGAGATGGTAAGAGGCTAAAACAGAAGAGAAATTTAAACATGCTTGGGATAGGCATACTGTATGATAGTTGTACACAGAACCAATGAGCAAATAGGGTTGAGATTACCTACAGAATAAAAAAGGGGCAGACTAGATTGGCCAAGTGGTTCTTATCTGCCGTCAAATTCTATGTTTCTATGCAATTTATAGTGTAATTGAGTATTTATCGTGTTTAGGCCTTAAATGGTTATTACCAACACTGGTCAAATTTGCACTAAATCATATTAGACATTTGTTTACAACATCTAACCTGTGCATGACATAAAAGCTCATTGCTGATTAGTCGTTTCTACACTCCGTTATAGACAATTGCTACCAAAGGCAAAAAAAATTTCAGTGCTGGTCTACAAAGGGTAACAATGCGAGATTAAAAAGCATAATAAAAGGCCTGAAGCCAATACTGTAGGTAGTAGGACAGGTATTCCCAACCTCGGCCCTCAAGGCACACTAACAGTCCTGATTTTAGTGTTATCCATGCTTGAGCCCAGGTCAGTGTCGGACGGGGCAGGACGAGCCCACCGAGGAAATGCAGTAGTAGGGGACCATGCTTAGAGGCTTAGCTAACCATTAGGGCATGGTCTGGGCCCCTTGATAAATATATATAGTAAATACTACTAGTGCATGCATGATGACGTACCAGGTTAATAACAGCAATGCGCTGTAGAAAGTACATCATAGTTCTGGTGCAGTATAATTCAAGTGCAACATCTGATCCCTAGAGGAGGGGGTGGGGCCCCAGGAAGTGGGGCCCACCGGGGGTTTCCCCTGTACCCCTGTGGGCGAGTCCGGCCCTGGCCCAGGTAACTTAATTAGGGTTATATACGATATCCCGGTGGTCAGGATACAGGCAGTCTAAATACAGACTGCGGCATCCCAGTGCTGGGAACCACGACATCTTCAGAGTAAATTAGCTAACCCTAATCACTAACCCCCCTAACCCCTCCCCACCCCTCCATCCCCGCAGCCTAAACCTAACCCTCCCCCTTTCGCTGCCTAAACCTAACCCACCCGGTGATGCCTAACCCTAACCCAACCATCCCATGTCCTTACCCTAATTCTCCCACCTCTGCAGCCTAGCCTACCCCCACAGCCTGAACCTAACCGCCCCCTCCCGTGGCTTACCTTTCCTGAATGGCGGAAGTTCCTCGTTCAGGATACTGGCGCTGGCATTGTAATCCATGTCGGTATTGCGATGTGTCGGGTTACCGGCATTTTGTTTTCTGAACGCCAGGATCCTGACCGCATCCCTTTAATTAGTACCTAAGTTATTTTAATTTAACCATCTGTGCTGAAGCCTGAATATCACTAAAACCTGCACTGTGGGCGGTTTTTGAGGACTGAGGCTTGGAATGCCTGTAGCAGATACTGTATAAAACTGAGAAACAAAGTTATACCAGAATTATATGCTTATTTATAGAATAGAGCAGAAAGATTAAATAATAGAATTGTCTACAAAAAAGCAACTTTATTTTGGTGAGTGTTTTAATGAATTAAATAGTTATCTTGTGCTTTTGCAATCATATTTTTACAGGGACATATATCATACTAGCCAGCAATAGGTGACACTATAATCATAAGCCTCAGCAACAGTGACACCTGCAGTTCATTAGAAAGAGTAACATTTTTTGACAAAATTAAATTCCCAAATTATCATTTGTTTTCTAAAAGTAAATAAGGAAAATTAAAAAAATAAAATAAATAATAATAATAATAATAATAATAATAATAATAAAAGAAACAAAGAAATATAGCTGTGGAAAGCCGGTTGGCTGTGTATTTATTATCGAAGTGTGCATTTTTATCAAAGTGTGATCAAACTGACACATAACGGCAGCGTTCCATCAGGGTTAAAACGAAGTGAAACAGAAGGAAAACAGAAGGACACCAGTCTAACAAAACATAGAAAACTGAAGAACTAATAACAAATTTGAGTCACTTACTCTTCATATTATTCACCTCCTGATTGTTGAATCTGATTAAATAACACGGAACTACCTTACTTGAACATTTCAAAAACCACCTATTTTACAAAAAAATGCTTTTATCTGTATTTTTGTAATTTGTATTTTTTTATGCACAGCTGCACCCAGGGTCGGACGGGCCCACAGGGGAACAGGGGAAACCACCGGTGGGCCCCACTGCCTGTGGGCCCTCCTCCTCCTCTAGGGATCAGGTTCCAGACTCTATCATAGTGCACTTGAATTATGCATTATACTTATGTTACATTATACTTCACAAGAATATGGTTTATTATATATTTACCAAGGGGAACAGAACATGTACTCTGTAATGGTTAGCCAAACCTCTGTGGTGGCTGGCCACGCCTCAGTGGAGTCTGGCCACACCCCTAAGCATGGGCCCCTACAACAGCATCCACTACGGTGGGCCCTTCATGCCCCAGTCCGATACTGGCTGCAACAATGCAATTTTACCTACAAACACTTAAACGTCCTTTCTGATTTACCATTGCTTTTCAACCCTCACTCACAATCCTCTCCTTTCTTACTGTCCAAATACATTTCTGCACCCACTTTATCTATGCTTTTGATTCATTTCAAACTAAAACTACACCCATTGAGCTTACACTGCATTTCTCACCTGCATTTTTGCAATTCTTCTGCTCTGATTGCCTTACAGCCTCCACTCCTAGTTCCAATTTTCCTCAACCTACATACAGTATTTACTTACTTAACGCTATGTCAAGGTTTTCTTCTACTCCCCACATCACTCAGTGTCTACCTAATCATGTATCTTGCCCCCTGTTCACACCTTTATCCTCCCCCCTAATCTCCTACACCTACTCCTCTCTCCCCTCCTTTGTCTCCCCTCCATCCCTCTGTTTCCTTTCCCCTCCTTTCCTGTTACCCCACTTTCATTCACCTCTGCCCCATGGTCCTACTACCTCATCACTCAGCCCTGCTCCCTTCCCTGTCATCTTCCCACACCCCCATCCACATCACTCTGCACTCACTCCCCACCTCCTGCTGTTTCCCTTCCAAGCTCAGGCACCCTAACCATCACCACTCTCTCATCATCCCTGCCCTCAAAGTTAATCTCACCTCATCACTACAGCAACCCTGATAATCTCATTCACATTTCTCCCTCTCTGGAACGCCAGATCTGTTTGTAACAAACTGGTCCACACTCATAACCTTTTCATTTCCAACTCCCTGCACCTACTAGCCATTACTGAAACCTGGAGTACTCCCTCTGACACTACTTCTCCTGCTGCTCTCTCTCTGCTGGGGGCCTCACATGAACCCCCCCCCCCCCCTCCACCTCCAACCTGGGAGTCACCATGGGCGTGGCATTGGGGTCCTTTTACCTTCTAATTACTCCTACTAACTCATACCACCAGAACCATCCCTTACATTCTCTACATATGAGATCCATTCTACACGCCTCTTCCAACCAGTCCATCTTAGAGTAACTGTCATTTACTGCCCCCTGGCATTGCCTCCAAATTCATTGACATCTTTGCTTCCTGGCTTCCTCACTTCCTCTTTTCTGACATTCCCTCCATTATCCTAGGCGATTTCAACATCCCCATCGATATCTCCACATAATCCCCTGCCTCTAAACTCCTCAACCTCACCTCTTCACTTGGTCTCTCCCAGTGGACCTCCTCACCCTCCCATGTGAATGGGAGATCACTAGATCTGGTCTTCACTCACCATTGTGATATTTCTGATTATTCCAACTCCCCATTTTCCCTCTCTGGCCACCACCTGCTCTCCTTTAACCTCTCTCTCTCTCCTAAGGCTACCATCACTAAGCGTAACATTGAGGCTATTGACACCACATTCCTTTCCTCCCTGTTTGACTCACTTCTCTCTACTATTCTCTCTCTCTCATGCCCTGAACAAGCCACTTCCATATATAATGCATCCCTTACTTCTGATCTTGACTCTGTCGGTCCACCAACAACTATTCACCCTCACAAATTAACACCTCAACCCTGGCACACCAAATGCACCAGATATCTGCAAATATGCTCACGTACTGCTGAGCGACACTGGAGGAAATAATGCTCTAAAGCAGACTTCCTTCATTTCAAACTTATCTTCTCATCCTTCAGTGCTGCCCTTTCTCTTGCTAAACAGTCATACTTCAAGAACCTCATCTCCTTCCAATCTTCCAACCCCGGCACCTCTTTGCCGCTCTCAACATACTCCTCTGCCCACCTCCACCTCATCTCCCCTCCTCACTCTCTGCTCTTGACTTTGCCACTTGCTCCACATCCAAAATTGACCCCATACGTCAGGACATTGCATCACACCAGACCATCAGCAACCAGCCTTCTCCCATCCCTTACCACACCTCCCCATCCCTGTCACCAACTCTGACATCTTCCTCCCATGCATCTGGTGAGGAAGTCATGGCCCTCATTCGTTCCTCTCCCCTCACCACTTCAGCACTTGAACCTATCCCCTCCCGCCTCCCCCGCTACCTCTCTCCTACTGCCTGTTCACATCCTTCCCACCGTTTCAATCTCTCCCTCACATCAGGCATTGTTCCCTCTGCCTTCAAGCCTGCACTCATCTCTCCTATTCTTAAAAAACCTACCCTTGATCCAAACACTCTCTCCAACTACTGACCCATCTCTCTTCTCCCTTTTGCCTACAAACTCCTTGAGCATATTGTCTACAACCGCCTTACTCTCCACTCCACTGAAACTCCCCTTACAAAAGTCTGCAATGACCTCCATGCTGCCAAATCTAAAGGCCACTACTCTCTACTTATTCTTCTTGACCTCTCTGCTGCTTTTGATACTGTGGACCACCCTCTCCTACTGCAAATCCTTCACTCCATTGGTCTGCGCGATACTGCCCTCTCTTGGCTGTCTTCCTACCTCTCTGAACGTTCATTCTCTGTCTCCTCTCATGACTCCACCTTCCCCTCAGTTCCACTAATTGTAGGTGTACCCCAAGGTTCTGTTCTTGGTCCTCTTCTTTTCTCTCTCTATACGTCCTGACTAGGTAAACTCATTAGCTCTTATGATTTCCAATATCATCTCTATGCTGATGACACTCAAATCTATCTTTCCTCTCCGGACCTCTCCCCTGCTCTCCTCACTTGTATCTCCAACTGTCTCTCTGCTATCTCTGTTTGGATGTCCCAGCGCTTTCTTAAACTTAACATGTCTAAGACTGAGCTGATCATCTTCCCTCCCTCCCACATAACCTCACTTACCACAATCTCATTATCTATTGATGACACTACTATCTCCTCTAACCCCCAAGATCGCTGTCTTGGAGTAATCCATGAGTCCTACCTCTCCTTCAAACCAGACATTCAGCTCCTCTCACAAACCTGCCATTTTCATCTAAAAAATATTTCCAGGATCAGACTCTTTCTGACCCAGGATGCTACCAAGACTCTTATCCACTCACTGGTCATCTCCAGTCTGGTCTACTGTAATCTCCTCCTGACTGGCATTCCTGACAAGTACCTCTCTCCCCTCCAATCTATCCTCAATGCTGATGCCCGGCTCATTTTGCTCACTAAATGCACTACGTCCACTTCTCCTCTCTTACAAGACCTTCACTGGCTTGCCTTCCCTTTTAGAATCCATTTCAAGCTTCTCACACTCACTTACAAAGCCCTCACCCACTCCTCTCCCATTTACATCTCTGATCTTATCTCCCTTTACACTCCCACCCATCCTCTTCACTCTGCTAATGCACGCTGACTCTCCTGCCTACTGATTACTTACTCCCACTCCCACCTCCAATCTTTTTGACGTGCTGCTCCCTTTCTCTGGAATTCCCTACCTCTCCCCTCAGACTTTCCACCTCTCTACAAAACTTCAAACGGGCTCTCAAGACCCACTTCTTCACCAAACCGAGCCAAATCTCATCCTAACCCTCTGTTCCACGCTCTCTATGTACCACATCTGTGCCATACCTGTCTGTCTACCCATGCCCTTTAGAATGCAAGCTCTCACGAGTAGGGCTCATGTGCTTATCTTTTTTCTTACTTTAATAATCTTCAACTGCACCAAATCCAGCAGTTTTCTGTCACCTGATATTTATTTCAGTGTCATCTGCTGATTGTCTTCAACTGTAAGTTGCTGTTTTCCTGTTTTGATTATTTATGTACTCTGTAATTGGGCGCAGAGGAACCCTTGTGGTACCATATAAATAAAGATAATAGGATTTTAATTACCTACCGGTAAATCCTTTTCTCGTAGTCCGTAGAGGATGCTGGGGTCCACATTAGTACAATGGGGTATAGACGGGTCCACTAGGAGCCATGGGCACTTTAAGAGTTTAATAGTGTGGCCTCTATGCCCCTCCTACCAGACTCAGGACAAGACAGGACAAACAGAGTGTCCGACTTCCTGGGATGAGAAGTTCTCATCACATATATTTTCAAAGCCCTCACAACATCCAAGGACTTTGACGTAATTGAGGAGTCAGTAGCCACTGGCACCACAATAGGTTGATAGGAAAGGCTGACACAACCTTTGGAAGAAATTGCTGACACGTTCTGAGCTCAGCTCTATCTTCATGAAAAATCAAGTAGGGGCTCTTGCATGACAATGCCACCAATTCTGACACACGTCTAGCAGATGCCAATGCTAACAGTGTGACCGCCTTCCAAGTAAGAAACTTGAGGTCCACCTCCTGCAAAGGTTCGAACCAATCCGATTGCAGGAACTGCAGTACAACATTAAGATCCCAAGGTGCCGTAGGAGGCACAAAGGGTGGTTGGATGTGCAGAACCCCTTTCAAGAATGTCTGAACCTCAGGGAGGGAAGCCAATTGTTTCTGAAAGAAAATGGACAAGACCAAAATCTGGACCTTGATGGAGCCCAAGCGTAGGCCTACATCAACACCTGATTGGAGAAAGAGGAGAAACCATCCAAGTTGTAACTCCACCGCAGGAAACTTCTTGGATTCACACCAAGACATACTTTTTCCAAATCCGATGGTAATGTTTTGACGTTACTCCCCTCCTAGCCTGTATCAGGGTAGGAATTACCTTTTTCGGAATGCCTTTCCGAGCTAAGATCTGGCGTTCAACCTCCATGCCGTCAAACGTAGCCGCGGTAAGTCTTGATAGGCGAACGCCCCCTGTTGGAGAAGGTCCTCGCGAAGAGGAAGAGGTCTTGGATCCTCCAGCAGTAATTCCAGAAGATCCGAGTACCAAGCCCGTCTTGGCCAGTCCGGATCAATGAGGATCGCCTGAACTCTTGTTCTTTTTATGAGCTTGAGAATCCTTGGGATGAGTGGAAATGGAGGGAACACACACAATGACTGGAACGTCAACGGAATGACTAGTGCATCCACCGCCACTGCGTGTGGGTCTCTCCACCTGGAGCAGTACCTCCGAAGCTTCTTGTTGAGGCGAGAGGCCATCATGTCTATCAGAGGTACCCCCCATCGGCTTGTCACCTCTGCAAACACCTGTCGAAGTATATTACATACACACCACATGCAAACACCAAACAGAGTGGCCTCTGTGCGTGCGTGTAGTCGCCGTTCGTACGCATACACGCACTCTACGTACACTAGTTCACGAGCCTTGCATATTGGCGCGTTGTATGAGTATAGATGGTAGCATACGCACTCGCACAGAAAAGCCATAAAGTCATATTCAATATTCTATTCATATAGTGCAAAATTTACACATAGTCTCCACACACTTTGCCAGCAAGTTACATATACTCAAAGGGTAGAACAACAGAGTTATTCAGCTTTACAGGATGTGATAGGACAGAGAAAGGTTAGGACTTAATGTTTGGTATCCAGATGTGCAGTATTTTGTGATCTACATTCCGGTCGCTATTTGCAGTTGATTGCATGTCTCTGCGTGAAGATACACGCAGAAATATAATATTAGCAAACTGTTATGATACTGTACTCAGGATATTCGGCGGGAACCCAGTGGCGAACACCTGCAAGCACACCTGGACCAAGCATCGCCCATTCATTCAAACCAACCTATGACCCCTCATGTACTGTAATTGACCTGCCCCTTGACCTATGGAAGAAGAGCTTACATTTCCCAGTGTATTGTTTTTGGACTCATTGTATAAAAGAGAGGCCTCCTGATCCAGGCTTCAGTCCCTTTTCTCTGAGGTCATCTTGCCAAGACTGACTGAGACCTGGACCCGGGAGCACTCGCGAACAAACGTATGTACTATTGGTTGTAGCTCTTCTCTGTAATATTGTTGTATCTTTTATCTGTATCTTTTGAGTAAATATTGTTGATGCGTTGGACCACAACTTAACATTTAACTACTGGTGTCGCTTTCCATTCTTGTTTGGGAAATAAGGGGTATTCAGCCACACGTGTCGCTGCATTGTACACACAGTGTGTTGGAATGTATATGCAACGTGCATACATATCTTAGCGGTTATTTGCTTACGTTTAGCGGCCGCAGCGGCCCGAACCACAGTGTGGTACGGTATTGAGGAGGATTCTTGTTACCTCTGACATCGCAGCTCTGCTCTTCGTTCCGCCCTGTCTGTTTATGTAGGACACCGCTGTGATGTTGTCCGACCGGACCTGAATGGCTTGATTTTGCAGAAGATGTGCTACTTGTAGAAGGCCGTTGTAAATGGCTCTCAGTTCCAGAACGTTTAGCTGAAGGAGAGATTCCTGACTGGACCACCTTCCTCTGAAGTTTTCCCCTTGGGTGACTGTTCCCCAACCTCTGAGGCTTGCATCCGTGGTTAGAAGGATCCAATTCAGAATTCCGAACCTGCGGCCTTCGAGTAGGTGAGAAGTTTGCAGCCACCAGAGTAGTGAAATTCTGGCTTTCGGCGACAGGCGTATCCGCTGATGCATGTGAAGATGCGAACCCGACCATTTGTCTAGGAGATCCAGTTGGAAGGACCTTACATGGAATCTTCCATACTGTAGAGCCTCTTCCCCAGAAGGCGAATGCACTGATGAACCGATATCCGGGCTGACTTCAGGACGTCCCGTACCATCGATTGGATCACCAACACTTTCTCCACCGGTAGAAACACCCTCTGCACCTCTGTGTCGAGTATCATCCCCCAGGAAGGGCAGTCTCCTTTTCGGCTCCAAATGTGACTTTGGAAGGTTGAGGATCCACCCATGATCCTGGAGTAGTCGAGTTGAGAGAGCAATACTCTGCAACAACCTCTCCCTGGAAGATGCTTTTATCAGCAGATCATCCAGGTATGGAATAATGTTCAGTCCCTACTTGCGGAGGAGTAGCATCATCTCTGCCATGACCTTGGTGAACACCCTCGGTGCCGTGGAGAGGCCAAATGGCAGTGCCTGGAACTGATAGTGACAGTCCAGCAGCGCAAATCTGACGTAAGCCTGGTGAGGTGGCCAGATCGAAATGTGAAGGTATGCATCCTTGCTATCCAGGGATACCAGGAATTCCCCCTCCTCCAGACCTGAGATCAGCGCTCTCAGATACTCCATCTTGAATTTGAACGCCCTCAAGTAGGGGTTCAATGACTTTAGGTTTAAAATTGGCCTTACCGAACCATCCAGTTTTGGTACCACAAACAGGTTTGAGTAATAACCCTTGTGTTGTAGGTGAGGTGGAACTGGAACAATGACATTTGTTTGAACCAATTTTTGAATGGCATCCTGTAGGATAGCACTTTGTCAGCGAAGCTGGTAAGCCTGATTTGAAGAATCTGTGAGGCGGGAGTACTTGAAACTCCAGTCTGTACCTCTGGGCAACAATATCTGTTATCCAGGGGTCTAGGCATGATGACGCCCAGATGTGACTGAAATCTTTTAGTCTCGCTCCCACCTGCCTGATCTCCAGGCTTGGAGGTCCACTGTCATGCAGAAGATTTTGAGGAAGCAGAACCTGGTTTCTGTTCCTGAGATCCTGTTGATGCAGGTTTTCTGTATTTTCCCCGACCTCCTCTAAAGAAGGTGGAGGGGGATTTGGATTTTTTTACTTTTGCGGTCCGAAAGGACTGCAGTGTACATGTAGAATAAGATTTCCTAGCGGTTGGTGCTGCTGAGGGAAGAAAGGTTGACTTACCCGTAGTTGCCGCGGAAATCCACGCATCCAATGCGTCCCCAAACAGAGCCTGACCTGTGAAGGGTAGGTTCTCCACACTTTTCTTGGATTCTGCATCCGCAGTCCATTGGCGTAGCCAGAGTCCTCTGCGTGCCGAGACCGCCATGGAAGTAGCCCTCGCATTCAGCATGCCAATGTCCTTCATGGCCTCCACCATGAAACCAGCAAAATCCTGTATGTGACGCAAAAACAATTCAATGTCACACCTATCCATAGTATCTAAGTCCTCAACTAATGTGCCTAACCACTTTACTATGGCTTTCGAAATCCACGCACAATCAATGGTGGGCCTTGAAAGCTACACCAGTAGCTGTGTATAGTGATTTGAGCGTAGTCTCAGTTTTGCGGTCAGCCGGTTCTTTTAAAGCGGTTGAACCAGGAACAGGTAAAACCACCTTTTTTGACAACCTAGACACAGAAGCGTCTACTACAGGGGGATTTCCCCACTTTTTCCTGTCCTCTTCAGGGAAAGGGAAAGTAATGAGAACCCTTTTTGGGATCTGGAATTTTTTCTCTGGGTTTTCCCAGGATTTTTCAAATAAGGAGTTTAACTCAGCGAGGATTTCTTACCTTCTGTAAATTGAGATTCCTCTTCCTGCTCAGGTACCTTCTCAGTTATATGTAAAATGTCCCTCATAGCTTCAATCATTAGTTGCACCCCTTTAGCAAGTGATGCACCCCCCCCCCCCCTGCATATCCCCATCACTGTCCCCTGTATCTGAGTCGGTATCAGTGTCAACATGCATTATCAGGTCAAGTGTATGTTTTTGTGGGTATGTGGGGGGGGGGGGGTCTTAGACGAAGCAGTGGGAACTGAGTATGTCAAACCCTCCACCGATTTTTTCAAAAACTGCGTCTCTTTCTCATTATGTGACATCCTTGCTGAAATTTGGGATATCATTCCCCTTAAAGAATCCACCCATGCTAGCTCGGATTCAGAAGGCTGAGACAGTATATTGCAGTCATGAGTACATAGAAGAGACTCTTCAGGAGAAGATACACACTCTGCAGCACAGGATACAGAGTCCTTGGACATGGTAATGTGAGATACACACTTACTTACACACACACACACAGGCAGGAAAATGTCAGACACAGTTTCCCCCAAAGTACCTTCAAAGAGCCACAGAGTATAAGGAGCCAGCTACACAGCGCCACTGCAAGCAATTATTATGATAAAAGCCCAGTGCCGGTTATCTAACCTTAAGAGGTTAACTTAATACTACCAACTCACTCTGCCCTGTCTATAACAACCTGGTACCGCTGAGGATAGCTGGAGTTATGTAGAGGGCAGCGCTCCCTGTGAGCATTCTGATCCTCTGATCTGCAGGGAGAAAATGGCACTGGTGAGCGCTGGATCCGCTCTGAGAAGCCTCGCCCCCTGTAATGGCGCACGGCTTCCCGCACTTGTTATATTATACTGGCCTGAGGTGTTGCTGCTAACAGCGGAATTAGCCCCTGTTAGTTGATCTGACCAGTGTAGGGTAATAGCGCTGGCTCAGGACACCCCTCAAGCGCACACAACAAGTGTTACTGAGCCTGCATTGGAGCACAGCCTGTCATAGCTGCGCTCTCACCCTTGTGCCGCCATTCCCGCCGGCGACTCGCTTATCGGGCCGCTGGCACTGTACTCACCACTCTTCTTTCTTCTGGCTCTGTTTGGGGGTGGCGGCCGTGCTGCGGGAGTGAGCGGTCCCCTCGAGGGCTTTCGATCAGCACCCTCAGGAGCTCAGTGTCCTGTCAGTGGAGACAGAGAACCATTAACTTCTGGAGTTGGTTCCTACTCCCCCCCTAAGTCCCACGAAGCAGGGAGGATGTTGCCAGCAGCCTCCCTGTAACCTAAAAACTCTTTTAAAATAAAAAAAACTAAGAAAACTCCTAGGAGCTCCCCTAGCTGTGACCGGCTCCACCGGGCACATATTCTAAACTGAGTCTGGTACAAGGGGCATAGAGGGAGGAGCCAGCCCACACTGTTAAACTTTTAAAGTGCCCATGGCTACTAGTGGACCCGTCTATACCCCATGGTACTAATGTGGACCCCAGCATCCTCTAGGATGTAAGAGAAAATAATAACATAGGATCATAGAATGTACAATTTAGAGTTATTTTTTATTTTTATAATGTTGATACACTTCTAAACTATATTTACTGTATGCAACATAATAAAAAAGCATTTAGAATTTATTTCCAATGTAAACCATATAAATAATATATAATTATGTCAGGTTTTATTTCAATAAATATATAATCGGTATTTATACAACACATTTAATACAGAAATATATGCAAAGTAGAAATAATAAGCACTTAAGTAAGTGACTAAAATGATATATTGTGGTAAAAGTATGTATGCTAAATCATAAACACTACAAAGAGCCATTGGTATAATTGCCTCTAAAAAAAGATATCACTCAGTCTAAAGAAGAGTACTTGATGTTTATGAGACTACAAAAGAGAATAGCAGGCACATCAAAGACACACTGCTATTCATGACACATAAGGAGTGGGAGGGGAGCCCAGTTGCTCGGTTAGTTCCCAGCCCGCATACGACTCAATCCTGCAAGGTAATCTCGTTGCTTGAAAAGCTTTCCACTTACTGCCCCTTCTTATTCATATTCTCTGCGGTGTGGATCATAGGGTCGACAGTAACTAGGTCGACCACTATTGGTCAACAGTAACTAGGTCGACACGGTCATTAGGTCAACATAAAAAAAGGTCGACATGAGATTTTTTAAAAAACAATTGGTGCCGTTTTCTCCGTAAAGTGACCGGGAACCCCAATTAGTGCACCGTGTCCCCTCGCATGCCTGGCTTCACTCGCCATGTTTCAGCAAGGTTAATATTCCCAATCGTAGTCTACATGGATAGTAAAGTATGAAAATGTAAAAAAAAAAAAAATTTAAAGTGAAAAACTCATGTCGACCTTTTCATGTGTCAACCTTTGCCATGTTGACCTAATGACCATGCTGACCTAATAATGCATGTCGAGCAATAATAGGATTTTAATTACCTACCAGTAAATAATTTTCTCGTAGTCCGCAGAGGATGCTGGGAATCCATTTAGTACCATGGGGTATAGACGGGTCCACTAGGAGCCTTGGGCACTTTAAGAATTTGATAGTGTGCGCTGGCTCCTCCCTCTATGCCCCTCCTACCCGACTCAGTCTAGGAAACTGTGCCCGAAGAGACGGACATATTTTGAGAGAAGGATAGATAAGGAAAGTGGTGAGATTACGAACCAGCACACAGAACAATAGGAAAGCCATGCTAACCAAACTTGAAACATGAACAGCAACAGCTGAACAAACCAGAATACTTAAAGTAACAGTGCAGGCAGAACGAAGCACCGGGCGGCCGCCCAGTATCCGCTATGGACTACGAGAAAAGGATTTACTGATAGGTAATTAAAATCCTATTTTCTCTTGCATCCTAGAGGATACTGGGAATCCATTTAGTACCATGGGGAAGTACCAAAGTTCCCAAACCGGGTGGGAGAGTGCTGAGGTTCCTGCAGAACTGACTGACCAAAGTGGAGGCCCTCAGAGATTAAAGTATCGAACTTGTAAAACTTTGCAAACATGTTCGAACCTGACCAAGTAGCTGCTCGGCAGAGCTGTAAAGCCGAGACACCCCAGGCAGCCGCCCAAGAAGAACCCACCGACCTAGTAGAGTGGGCTTGTACAGATTTTGGAACCGGTAATCCTGCCGTGGAATAAGCATGCTGGATAGTGAGCCTGATCCAGCGCGCAATAGACTGCTTTGAAGCAGGACACCAAATCTTATTGAAATCATAGAGAATGAACAGCGAGTCGGATTTTCTGTGATGAGCTGTTCTCTTTACATATACCTTCAAAACTCTCACAACATCCAAAGACTTTGAAGTAGCAGAGGTGTCCGACACAGCTGGAACCATAATAGGCTGGTTGATGTGAAAAGCGAACACCACCTTAGGAAGAAATTGCTGACGAGTTCTGAGTTCAGCTCTGTTCTCATGGAAAATTAAATAGGGACTCCTGTGAGACAACGCCCCTAGCTCCGACACACGTCTTGCTGAGGCCAAGGCCAACAGTGTGACGGCCTTCCACGTAAGGTACTTTACGTCAACCTCCTGTTACTGGTTCAAACCAGTCCGATTGGAGGAACTGCAGCACCAAATTGAGATCCCAAGATGCTGTGGGAGGCACAAAGGGAGGCTGGATGTGCAGAACAACTTTCAAGAATGTCTGGACTTCAGGGAGAGAAGCCAATTGTTTCTGAAAGAAAATAGACAAAGACGAAATCTGGATGTTGATGGAGCCTAGGCGTAGGTCCAAATCCACTCCCGACTGCAGAAAAAGCAGGAAACGTCCCAGATGAAATTCCACCGTGGAATATTGTCTGCTCTCACACCAAATACATACTTCTTCCATATACGGTGGTAATGTTTAGACGTTACCCCCTTCCTGGCTTGGATCATAGTCGGGATGACCTGGTCAGGAATCCCTCTCCTGGCTAGAATCAGTCATTTAACTTCCATGCCGTTAAACGTAGCAGTGGTAAGTCTTGATAGACGAATGGGTCCTGGTGCAGAAGATCCTCGCGAAGAGGTAGAAGCCACGGATCTTCGATCAGCATCTCGAGAAGATCCGCATACCAGGCCCTTCGAGGCCAGTCTGAAGCAATGAGAATTGCTTGAAACTATTCCCTTTTTATTCTCTTTAGAATTCATGGGATCAGAGGAAGTGGAGGAAACACGTACACCCAGCTGGTAGACCCACGGAGTTGTCAGAGCGTCTACCGCCACTGCTTGTGGGTCTCTCGACCTGGAACAATACCGCTTGAGCTTCTTGTTGAGTCGAGAGGCCATCATGTCGATCTGTGGATATCCCCACCGACATGTCAACCACAGGACAACACCTCCAGATGGAGGCCCCACTCCCCCAGGTGCAGGTCGTATCTGCTGAGGAAGTCTGCTTCCCAGTTGTCTACTCCCGGAATGAAGACCTCCAACAACGCCATGGCATGTTTTTCCGCCCAGAGGAGAATTCTTGACACCTCTGATATTGCTGCTCTGCTTTTCGTTCCACCCTGTCGGTTTATGTACGTTACCACCGTTACATTGTCCGACTGGACTTGAATGGCCTGATTCCGAAGTAGAGATGAGGCCTGCAGAAGGGCATTGTAGATTGCCCTGAGTTCCAAGAAGTTTATTGGAAGGACGACTTCCCGACTTGACCATCTTCCTTGAAACTGCGCCCCCTGGGTGACTGCTCCCCAACCTCTGAGGCTTGCGTCTGTGGTTAGCAGAATCCAATTCTGAATCCCGAACCTCCGACCCTCGACGAGGTGAGAAGTCTGTAGCCACCACTGAAGGGAGATTCTGGCTTTTGGTGACAGACAGATCCTCTGGTGCATGTGAAGATGTGATCTGGACAATTTGTCCAACAGATCCAGCTGGAAGGGCCTCGCATGAAACCTTCCGTACGGAAGCGCCTTGTAAGAGGCCATCATTTTTCCCAGAAGGCGAATGCACCGATGCACCGAGATCCGGGTTGGCTTCAGGTCAGCCCGAACCATCGACTGGATTTCTATAGCCTTCTCCAAGGGAAGGAACACTCTCTGAGACTCTGTGTCCAGTATCATTCACAGGAAGGAGAGCCTCTGCGTCGGTTCCAGGTGAGATTTTGGTAAGTTCAGAATCCACCCATGATCCAGGAGTAGTCTGGTTGAGAGGTCAATGCTGTCCAACAACCGCTTCTTGGACGGTGCCTTTATCAGAAGATCAACCAGGTACGGAATTATGTTCACTCCCTGTTTGCGGAGTAGAAACATCATCTCTGCCATCACCTTGAGGAACACTCTTGGTGCCATGGAGAGACCAAATGGCAGGGCCTAGAACTGGTAGTGGCAGTCCTGCAGTGCAAACCGTAGATAAGCCTGATGAGGCGGCCAGATTGGAATGTGAAGGTACGCATCCTTGATATCCAGAGACACTAGGAATTCCCCCTCCTTCAGACGTGAGATCACTGCTCCCAGAGACTCCATATTGAATTTGAACACTGGTAAGTACGGGTTCAACGACTTGACGTTCAAAATCGGTCTTATCAAACCATCCGGTTTCGGTACCACAAACAGGTTGGAATAATATCCCTTGTTTTGCAGATGAGGTGGAACGGGAACAATGACCTGAGTCTGTACCAGTTTTTGAATGACGTCCTGTAAAGTTACACTTGCTTCCTGTGAAACTGGTAAGCCTGATTTGAAGAATCTGTGAGGTGGGAGCTCCTGCAACTCCAGTCTGTAGCCCTGGGAAATAATATCTATGACACGGGGACCCTGGCATGATGTTGACCAGATGTGACTGAAAAATTTTAGTCGGGCTCCCAGTTGCCAGTCCTCCAGGCATCGCGGCCCACTGTCATGTTGAAGGCTTTGAGGAAGCAGAGCCTGAGCTCTGCTCCTGTGAACCGGCAGTTGCTGGTTTTCATGGTGGCTGTAGAAGAACCTCTGGTTTTGCCGTTAAACTTGGCAGTCCGAAAGGACTGTAGGTTAGGTCCTGAGTAAGCCTTCCTTGCCGTGGGAGCTGCAGAAGGAAGATACGTGGACTTACCTACAGTAGCTTTGGAGATAGATTTGTCTAGTTCATCTCCAAATAAGGTCTCTCCTGTGAAGGTCTTCCACGCCTTTCCTGGAGTGTGCGTCAGCAGTCCACTGGCGTAGTCATAAGCTTCTGCGTGCTGACATTGCCATAGCAGTGGTGCATGCATTAAGCAATGCTATTTCTTTTATGGCTTCCACCATAAAATTCACAGAGTCCTGTATATGTTGCAGGAGTAAAATCATCTCCCCCTGAGGCAAGGTACCTAACCCCTCAATTAGGTTACCCGACCATTTGGCGATGGCCTTAGTAATCCACCCACATGCTATAGTGGGTCTATGGGCCACCCCAGCAGCTGTATACAAAGATTTGAGTGTATTCTCAATTCTATGATTAGCTGTGTCTTTTAGGGAGGCTGCACCCGGGACAGGCAATACAATTTTCTGTGACAGCCTAGATACAGATGCATCCACTATCGGTGGATTTTCCCATTTTTTTCTATCCTCCGGAGGAAAGGGAAAAGATGATTTCAACCTTTTAGGGATTTGAAATATCCTATCAGGATTAACCCACGGTTCTTCAAACAGGGTATTTAGTTCCTTTGACACAGGAAAAGTGGTTGAGGATTTCTTTTTTATATTAAAATAAGATTCCTCAGTCTTATCGGTTACCTTAACAGGGATATGTAGAACTTACCTGATAGCTTCTATGAGACCCTCTATTCCCTGTGACAGAGTAGCCTCCCCCACCTCTGAGTCCACCTCCTCCTCCTCCATGTCTGACCCCTCATCATCAGAGTCAGACTGCAGGATATGTGCCAAAAGTTAGTTTTTGCAGACAAATGGTAGGGGACTGAGACGCAGGTTTGGGTACTGAGTCTCTGTTCATAAACTCAGTCATCGATTTTCTTAAGTATTGCGTCTCTTTCTCATTGCGGGACAATTTAGTGGAAATATTGGAGATCGTTCCCCTAATGGAATCCAGCCAAGCTGGCTCTGCCCCGCTAGCCTGGGAAGGTACATTGCACTGAGTACACTGCAGTGAACCCCCAGGAGAAGAGGAACACTGGGCCTTACATGAAACACACTCTTTGTCTGACATACTGTGACAGTACACACACACACACACACACACACACACACACACACACACACACACACACACACACACACACACACACACAGGAAAACGAGATTTATGGTAAGAACTTACCTTTGTTAAATCTCTTTCTGCGATGTACACTGGGCTCCACAAGGACTGGACAATGGGGTGTAGAGTATGATCTTGATCTGAGGCACCAACAGGCCCAAAGCTTTGACTGTTCCAAGAATGCACAGTGCCGCCTCCTCTATAACCCCGCCTCCCTGCACAGGAGCTCAGTTTTTAGTTAACGAGCCCAATGCAGTAGCAGGAAAAGAGACGACAACGGTTAGTAGCCAGATACACCAGACTCTCACGACAAGAGAAGTGTCAGCGGATAATGCCATACCAACCCAAAGAAGCTAAGTGCGTCAGGGTGGGCGCCTTGTGGAGCCCAGTGTACCTCGCAGAAAGAGATTTATCAAAGGTAAGTTCTTACCATAAATCTCGTTTTCTGCTGCGGGGTACACTGGGCTCCACAAGGATTGGACAATGGGGATCTCCTAAAGCAGTTCCTTATGGGAGGGGACGCACTGTAGCGGGCACAAGAACCCGGCGTCCAAAGGAAGCATCCTGGGAATCGGCAGTATCGAAGGTATAGAACCTTATGAACGTGTTCCCAGAGGACCACGCAGCCGCCTTGCACAATTGATCTAGGGTCGCACCACGTTGGGCCGCCCAAGAGGGTCCAACAGACTGAGTAGAATAGGCCGTAATGTGAGCAGCTGACAGACCAGTCCTCACATAAGCATGTGCAATCACCATTCTAATCCATCTGGCCAGGGTCTGCTTGTGAGCAGGCCAGCCACGTTTGAAAATCCAAACAAAACAAAGAGAGAATCAGATTTTCGAATAGAAGCAGTTCTCTTCACATAGATACGGAGAGCCCGTACCACATCCAAAGACCGCTCTTTGGGAGACAAATCAGGAGAGACAAAGGCCGGAACCACAATCTCCTGGTTAAGGTGGAACGAAGAAACCACCTTAGGTAAATATCCGGGACGAGTCCTAAGAACCGCACGGTCACGGTGAAAAATCAGATATGGGGAACTACATGACAAGGCACCCAGATCCGACACTCTTCTAGCAGAGGCAATAGCCAGCAAGAACACTACCTTAAGGGAAAGCCACTTAAGATCAGCTGAACCCAGGGGTTCAAACGGAGGCTCCTATAACGCCTCCAAAACCACCGACAAGTCCCAAAGAGCCACAGGCGGGACATAGGGAGGTTGGATACGCAACACACCCTGAGTGAAAGTATGAACATCAGGTAAAGTCGCAATTTTTCTCTGAAACCACACCGACAAGGCAGAAATATGAACCTTGAGGGAGGCCAGACGCAGGCCTAAATCTAGGCCCTGCTGCAGAAAAGCCAAAAGTTTGGCTGTACTAAACTTGGAAGCGTCATAATTATGAGATGCGCACCAAACAAAGTAGGAATGCCAGACCCTATGGTAAATCCGAGCAGAAACCGGTTTCTGGGCCCGCAACATAGTTTTAATGACCTCTTCAGAAAAACCCTTAGCCCTCAAGACGGAAGCTTCAAGAGCCACGCCGTCAAAGACAGCCGGGCTAGGTCCTGGTAGACACAGGGGCCCTGATCGAGGTCTGGGTGTTGTGGAAGTAGAATTGGACGCTCTGACGATAGGCCTTGCAGGTCGAGAACCAGTGCCGTCTGGGCCACGCTGGAGCTATGAGAAGCAGAATTCCTTTTTCTTGCTTGAACTTCCGAATTACCCTGGGCAGGAGTGACACCGGAGGGAACACGTACGGCAGCCGAAACCTCCACGGCACCGCCAGTGCATCCACGAATGTTGCTTGAGGATCCCTTGTCCTTGCTCCGAAGACCGGAACCTTGTGATTGTGTCGAGACGCCATCAGATCTACATCTGGAAGACCCCACTTTTCCACTAGGCGTTGAAACACTTCTGGATGGAGGCTCCACTCGCCGGCATGCACGTCCTGACGACTGAGAAAGTCCGCTTCCCAATTCAGGACTCCCGGAATGAATATTGCCGATATGGCCGGTAGATGGCGTTCCGCCCAACGTAGAATCCGCGAGACTTCCTTCATTGCCAAACGGCTTCGAGTGCCGCCTTGATGATTTATGTAAGCCACTGTGGTGGCGTTGTCCGACTGTGCTTGAACAGGACGGTTATGAATTAAATGCTGGGCCAGGTTCAACGCATTGAAGACTGCCCGCAATTCCAGAATGTTGATCGAGAGGAGAGATTCCTCCTTGGTCCACCGACCCTGAAGGGAGTGTTGCTCCAGCACAGCACCCCAACCTCTTAGACTGGCATCTGTCGTCAACAGGACCCAGTTGGATATCCAGAAGGGACGGCCCCTGCACAACTGTCGGTCCCGGAACCACCAAAGTAGCGACAGACGGACCTCTGGAGTCAATGAGATCATCTGAGACCTGATCCGGTGAGGCAGGTCTTCCCACTTAGCTAGAATCAGCCTCTGGAGGGGGCGAGAATGGAATTTAGCATACTCCACCATGTCGAATGCTGAGACCATGAGGCCCAGCACCTGCATTGCCGAATGTATCGACACTTGCGGACGAGAAAGGAAGCAACGAATCCTGTCCTGAAGCTTCAGGACTTTCTCCTGAGACAAGAACAACCGCTGGTTGTGAGTATCCAATAGCGCTCACAGGTGCACTATGCTCTGAGCAGGGACCAGAGAGGATTTCTTCCAGTTGATGAGCCACCCATGGGCTTGTAGAAACCGGACCGTCATATCCAGATGACACAGGAGAAGTTCTGGGGAATTTGCCAGGATTAACAAGTCGTCCAGGTACGGCAGTATCCTGACCCCTTGACGGCGGAGTACCACCGTCATCACCGCCATTACTTTGGTGAAGATTCGCGGAGCCGTTGTTAAACCAAAAGGTAACGCCCCGAAACTGGTAATGAAGGTTGCCAATAGCGAACCTCAGGTATTGCTGATGTGACGCTGCTATAGGAATATGCAGGTAAGCATCCTGTATGTCCAGGGAGACCATGTAGTCCCCAGGTTCCAAGGCCAGAACTATAGAGCGAAGGGTTTCCATATGGAACTTGGAAACCTTCACAAACCTGTTCAATGCCTTGAGGTTGAGAATGGGCCGGGAGGACCCATTCGGTTTCGGGACTAGAAACAGCGGATAATAGTACCCCCGGCCCCTCTGAGTAAGAGGCACCTGTACTACGACTCCTGTATCCAGGAGGGTCTGTATCACCGAAAGCAGAGTGTTTGCCTTTGCCTGGTCCGACGGGATGTCTGTCTGGCAAAATCGATGAGGGAGTCGGTTTTTGAAGGCTATGGCGTAATCTCGAGTGACGACTTCCCATACCCAGGCATCTGAAGTGGTCTTCAACCATTCCTGGGTATACCCTAGAAGCCGACCCCCACCCTGGGATCCCCCAGGGGGAGGCCTGCCCAATCATGCGGCAGGCTTATCGGTCTTGGAAGCTGGCTGATGGGCAGCCCAGGCTCTTTTGGGCTTCGGCTTACCAGGTTTGGAAGTGCGGGCCTGCTTGTGGTACGCCTGACCTTTTGCTTTACCTGAAGGGTGAAAGGGGCGAAAGGACGTACCTTTAGCCTTCGACACAGAAGGAGCGGTATTTGGTAGACAGGCAGTTTTGGCAGTAGCCAAGTCAGCCACTATCTTATTCAAGTCCTCCCCAAACAGAATATCTCCCTTGAAAGGGAGTACCTCCAGGGTTTTTCTAGAGTCCAGATCCACAGACCAGGATCTCAGCCACAATATTCGGCGAGCCAGGACTGACGTGGTAGAGGCCTTGGCTGCTAGGATACCAGCATCAGAAGCCACCACTTTAATATAGCGAGAAGCTGTGACAATATATGACAAGCATTGTCTAGCATGGTCAGAGGAGATTTCAGCTTCTAACTCCAAGGCCCATGCTTCAATAGCCTCTGCAGCCCATGTAGCTGCAATAGTGGGCCTTTGTGCAGCACCTGTGAGGGTGTAAATCGCTTTTAGACAACCCTCCACACGTTTATCTGTAGGCTCTTTTAGAGACGTGACGGTAGTGACAGACAGAGCTGAGGAAACCACCATCCTAGCCACATGTGAGTCCACTGGAGGAGGCGTTTCCCAATTCTTAGACAGCTCTGGCGCGAGGGGATAGCGAGCCAGCATCTTCTTTTGAGGCACGAACTTTGTACCCGGGTTTTCCCAGGGTTCCTCACGTATATCCACTAGGTGATCAGAGTGAGGTAAAACTTGTTTACCACCTTCTGACGCTTGAACCTATCGGGTTTCTTAGGAGGGACGGATGGCTCGGGATCATCCGTAATCTGTAGAATTAACTTAATAGCCTCCAAAAGATCAGGAACATCCACATGTAAACTACCTTCCCCATCAGCCGTATCTGAGTCAGAACCTGTGGGGTCAGTGTAAGTGCCGTCTTCATCAGATGAGCCCGTCTTCATCAGACGTGGTGTCAGTGACAGCAGTGGATTGTGAGGAGACAAGCGCTCGCTTAGAGGACCCCTTGGACTTAGGCGAGCGATGGTCAGACTCTTTAGTAGTCAGGGACTGGTTCAACTTCTTTAATTGAGCAGATAAAACGTCCGCCCACGGCAGGTTAGCTGCAGGGACCACGTACGGTTGTACTGGCATTGGGGATCCCATAGGGGGTGTTAGTTTATGAACTAGCGTATGCAGAAGAGTGGAAAAAGCGGCCCACGGTGGGTCAGTATGTGCCTCCGTTGCCACAGTCCCACTGGGGGGGCAAGGAGCCCCCAGTACCATAGCCCACAGCTGCTATATTCTCCTCATATGGGTCTGTGGCTTCAGCAACACCGGCAGTGTGTTCAGCCCCAGAACCGTTACCCTCAGAAGCAGACATGATAATACTTGCAGTATGAGGTAACACAGTACAATTATCAGCAGCACTATACCTCTACCCAAACCCCTGCGCAGTGTAGTCAGCACTAGCAGAGATAAAGGAGAGATATGGTGACTAAATCACAGAGAAAAATACGTAATACAGTATATCTTTGTGAAAAATCCTATATTAGATAACACCTGACGCACCAAGCCCCCTCAAGTTATAGAATATAGGGATAGCAAGTTGAGTGAAAGACAGGAGATGGACACCACTCAGCTATCAATGCACACACAAATAGTCACAGTTTGTACAATGCAGAGATTATTACAGACAATAATACTGCACTGGACTAGCTTACACAGCTATATAGTCAATAGATATAACAGTACACAGTAAGCACTGGGTGTATATCACAGGGTAATTGTACTAGGAAACCCTGACTAAGTGCACTCTTTCTTACTAACACTGACTAAAAAAGGCAGGTAGAATACTTAAGTGTCATGTAAAGGCACAGCGCTGACAACCAGGCGGCTTTACATATGAGGATTTGCCCAAGCAGTCCCAGCAACAGTGAGCTGAGGGATAATGGCGCCACAGACACTGACAGGGAGTGAGGAAAAGACAGAGATGCAGCTCCAGGGCGGGAACACTTGCTAGAAATGGCGCCCTGGGGCTGGGGCTTCAGGTCTAAGCCTTATCCCCCTTGCTGGCAAAACCACCGGGTACTGTGGGCGATATAAAAATCGGTTTAGAGAGAAAACCTGACCTGCGCCCATGCCCTGGTGATCTAGTGGGATCGCCTGTACTGCCACAGTGTCCACCGCCAGCGCGCGCGGCCCGCCTCCCACTGACCGCGCCGGATCGCGATAAAGACCGGGTCCCGCAAGCAGGACCCACTTACCACCTCCCGAAGCGCGGCCACGCGATCCTGGAGAGCCCCAGCCGTGTGTGTCTAATGTGAAGAAAACCGAAGCCTCCGCTGTACCCGGCAACCAGGGCTCTGGAGTGTACAGCGCAACTTGGGAGAGCTGGAGCACCAGCAGTGAATGTCTCCTGACATTTACCACCGCTGCTGCCCTTGAAGTCTTCACTTTTTTCTCACAAAAAAGCTCTTTTAGGGCTGCCTGGAGCAGTCCTCCTGTTAAGTGCATGCTTACTGCAGCACCAACTTACAAAACTGAGCTCCTGTGCAGGGAGGCGGGGTTATAGAGGAGGCGGCGCTGTGCATTCTGGGAACAGTCAGAGCTTTGGGCCTGTTGGTGCCTCGGATCAAGATCCTACTCTACACCCCATTGTCCAATCCTTGTGGAGCCCAATGTACCCCGCAGCAGAAATGGTTAAATGCACAATTAACCCACAAAGAGCCCTTCAAGAGAGACACAGAGATAGCCTGGAGCCAGCACACAGCGCCCTTACTGCTATTGCCAAGCTTAGCCGGGTCACATACTAAGTACCCCCCCTGCTCTGACCCCCTGGTACTGCTGATGTAATCTGGAGTCCCTCCGGAGGAGCAGCGCGTCCCTGTCTGTCAGCGTCTGTGTCCACTGCAGAGGGAAAATGGTGCTGGTGAGCTGCTGGATCAGCTCATAGTGAAGTCCCGCCCCTTCAATGGCACGCGATCTTCCCACATTTTTATACTGGCTGAGGTAATTTTAGTGATTAAAATGGAGTCACCCGCCTTTTAAGTCTGTAATGCCAGTCTGGGTACTGTGTACACCCGTAGTTTACTTAGACTCAGTTCGCTCCCTCAGAACCGCTGCGTCTGCACTGTGTACTGAGTCTGGAGATTCATCTGCTCCTGTAGAAGCCGTGTGTCTCCATATCCTCATGCCGCCATAATGGCCGGCGACCTGCTAACCGACCTTTGGCTTAGTACTCACCACTCTTCTATCTTCTGGCTCTGTTAGGGGTGGCGACGTGCTGCGGGAATGTACGCTCGCCGTGGTGCGGCTTGCGAATATTTCCCTCAGTAACTAGTGTCCCGGCAGCGGGGAATGGGACCATTAACCCTTCAAGAGGTTGGGCTGTTCCCCCCCTAAGTCCCACGAAGCAGGCATGCTGGTGCCATCCAGACCTGCCTGAAAATAACAAACATACAAAATAAATGCAGAAAACTCTTCAGGAGCTCCCAGCGACGTGCCCGGCTCCCCTGGGCACATTTTCTAAACTGAGTCTGGTAGGAGGGGCATAGAGGGAGGAGCCAGCGCACACTATGAAATTCTTAAAGTGCCCAAGGCTCCTAGTGGACCAGTTTATACCCCATGGTACTAAATGGAACCCAGTTTCCTCTAGGACGTAAGAGAAATCAAATAAGCATGACAAAAAAAAGTAGGAAGAAGCTGGGGTAGCAAATGAGGCTTTGATAGTGGTACTGGGCACTAGGGCCACCTGTTGCCCATCTGCTGTAAACAGTCCCCATATTTCAGAAGGAAATGATTGTGAAATGTTACAATGTATAGAAACATTATAGGAAAGCTAATACATTTATATCAGCTATATTTTTTTTATTTTGCCACTTTACTGTCTAAAAAGAAAAGAAGATACGATAAATCAGAGTGTTACAATAAATAATGTTGTTCTCCTGTAATAGTATATTATCAGATTATGCGTTTGTTTTTTTGATAGTTGCCCTTGAAAGTATTGTGTGCTACTAATATCATACTTGCCTACCTGACCCTCTCCATGAGGGAGAAAATGCTCTGTTCCTGGACTTTCCTGGTAATGTATGATTGCCATCACCTGTGGTGAGCTAGTTAATTGATAAGAAAGGTGTTTCACCACAGGTGATGGCAATCATACATTACCAGGAAAGTCCAGGAACAGAGCATTTTCTCCCTCATGGAGAGGGTCAGGTAGGCAAGTATGACTAATATCCTTTACATAGGCAAAATACAATATTATTTCAATTACACAAATTAAATCTCATATAAAACGCTCCTTCATAGAGGACATCCATTGTGAAAAGTAATGTAGCCAAATAAATAGATCCAGTTATTTTTGACAAAACAGCGAACTAAAAAACAGAGAACACAATATAACACAATATAATAAATACACAACAGAGAACATAATATACTAAATCAGAGGTTCCCAAACCTGGTCCTCAAGGAACCCCAACGGTCCTGGTTTTAAATGTATCCATGCTTGGCCACAGGTGACCTAATTAGCACCTTAGTCAATTTGATTTAACCATCTGTTCTGAGCCATGGATATACCAAAAACATTGACTGTTGGGGTGCCTTGAGGACGGCGTTTGGGAACCTCTGTACTAAATAAAATGTTTCTGTAGGGAAATAAATCAGAATGCAGGAGCCACATATCAAAAGCAGATAATATGGATATTGCAATGGGCGATACTAATTGATCTGGCAATTCAAACACTGCACATAAATAGGGCCAACTGTTTTTTTAAGGGGGTTTTCAGTGACAAGTTCATGTTAAAAGAGAGTTACCCATACTTGCCTACCTGACCCTCTCCATGAGGGAGAAAATGCTCTGTTCTTGGACTTTCCTGGTAATGTATGATTGCCATCAACTGTGGTGAGCTAGTTAATTGATAAGAAAGATGTTTCACCACAGGTGATGGCAATCATACATTACCAGGAAAGTCCAGGAACAGAGCATTTTCTCCCTCATAGAGGGGGTCAGGTAGGCAAGTATGGAGTTACCTCTTTGTACATGTGCCAAAAACCAGTAGACAATGACATACTAAATAAGGTGCGCCATATAAGCACCCTACCACATGAATGTAAATATTTGAGTGCTACATAGATTACAACTGCACATTGCTGAATCTGCATCTCTACCCTGTGACTATTTCCGCTTTTGCAAAGTGAGTCCCAACAGGTAAAATATTCTGATCTTAATTCAGATCATTCCCAAAACAATAGTAGATTTAATCTATCCTATTGGAGTCTACAAACTACTGCTCTCTATGATTTTTCAGGTGTGGGATAATAGACAGTGTCTAGTTAGAGACTCAATAGATAGACACCACATCTTAGACAGACATTAGATTGACAGGGTCAGAAGGTCAACAGGGTCAAAAGGTCGACATGAAAAAGGTAGACAGTACAAAAGGTTGACAGGGTCAAAAGGTCGACATGAAGATGGTCGACATAAAAAAGGTAGACACCTTTTTTTTCTTTTAATTTTTGTGGTTTGTGTGGATAGTTTTGTCATCTAGGACCCCCAATTGTAAAAAGGCATTCGCTCGCCATGCTTCGGACTCGGTGGTTTGCTGCTCTTGCCACAAGGTTTGTAACCGACTCTATGCCGACATGGATAAAGAACGTATGAAATAGTCCAAAAACATGTTACATTTAAAAAAACACCTGTCTACCTTTTTTATGTCAACCATTTTCATGTCGACCTTTTGACCCTGTCGACCTTTTTTTCATGTCAACATTTTGACCCTGTCAACCTAATCTCTAACATATGGTGTCTATCTACTGACTGTCTAACTAGACACTGTCTATCTATCATCCAGATACTTGATTTTTTACAGATGTCATGACGTCACTACGTCATAATGTCACGTCATTTCTGGGAAGGATTCAAGAGCAGGCAGCTGCGAAGATGAGCGCCTGCTTAAGCCCAGTGAAGAGGAGAAGAAAAGAAGAATAGGCCTACAAGAAAAGAGTATGAAGAAGATAAAAGAAAAAGCAGATAAAGAAAAAGATAAGGGAGGGTGGAGTGGTTTCTGCATTCTGAGATAGTATGATGTATAGTGTTGTAAAAACCATTTATCAATTTAACAGTTATATATCATCATTTTGCAAACCTCTTGTGAAGGGAAATAGTTATAACTACAGTAACTACAGAATATAAATTATATATATTTCTATTTAATTGATGGAACCAATATTTGAATTTACTTATTTTTATTAATTAATTATATTTGAATTCACTTATTTCTTTTCAAATTTCTATGATCTTCATATTTAGCTTTTTGCGATACATTTAAGCTTTAATAGAAATCTAAGAAAGATTAAAACTTGAGTATTGTGCCCTGAGTTCACCACATACTAAGAACCCTCTTGGACTTGAGTATTTTTGTGCTGTAACTATGAGATCAGTGTTAGCACATTTATCCATGAGAAAAATTATATGATCAAACTAAGGAATATAGCAATCTTTAGGACCTTTTTATGTAATTATATATTGAATCCAGTACAGGATTTTCTTGGGTGTTATTTTAAATATTCAAAAGTATACCTGGGACTTTGTGACAAACAAAGAGGCATGATAAATTCATATTCACCATTATTATAAAATTACTTACCTGAAGCTGCCATTATGTCTATCCAGTCTGGTTAGTACAGATCTCTAGAGCTTTTGCACAATCATGGCACAACCTATGAATGCTCTCCACATGATCTTTTATATCATCAGGCTCTTTCACATGCCCCTTATATGCTATAAGACCCTTCCATAGACCCCTTATTTGCCATCAGACTCCTCCACCTGTCCTTTATGTGACATTAGACTCCTCCATATACTCTTTATAGGCAGCTGCACTTGAAAACTATCCTTAGGCTTGTAATATTGTAATTTTGTGGTTGACAGTCTGAGCACTAGCACAGGTGATAAGATTTTTTTCCCCACACAGAGTGTTTATTCTTCTACGCAGTTGCAAATTGAAATTCTACTTGGAAAAAATTGATAACCTACCGGTAAATCCTTTTCTCCTAGTCCATAGAGGATGCTGGGGACGACATAAAGACCATGGGGTATAGATGGGATCCACAGGAGACATGGTCACTCCAAAGACTTTTCATTGGGTGTGAACTGGCTCCTCCCTCTATGCCCCTCCTCCAGACCTCAGTTGTAGGAACTGTGCCCAGGGAGACGAACATTTCTAGGAAAGAAATTACTTAACTAGTGGTGAGATATCTACCAACTCACACCCTCCCCCATGCTGCATACATGGCATTCAACATAACACACGCCAACAGGCATGAACTAATTGCAGCAACATGCTGAAACCAAGATAACACAACTTGTGTAACTGTAATAACTAAACTGCAGGTAAAGTATGCACTGGGACAGGCGCCCAGCATCCTCTACGGACTAGGAGAAAAGGATTTACCTGTAGGTTATCAAAATCCTATTTTCTCATACGTGCTAGAGGATGCTGGGGACGACATCAAGACCATGGGGTCTATACCAAAGCTCCAGTACGGGTGGGAGAGTGCGGATGACCCTGCAGCACCGATTGACAAAACTTTAGGTCCTCATCGGCCAAGGTGTCAAACTTGTAGAACTTAGCAAATGTGTTTGAACCTGACCAAGTAGCTGCTCGGCAAAGTTGTAATGCCGAGACCCCCCGGGCAGCCGCCCAGGATGAGCCCACCTTCCTAGTGGAGTGGACCTTTACCGACGTCGGTAACGGCAATCCAGCCGTAGTATGAGCTTGCTGAATCGTATTTCTAATCCAACGTGCAATAGTTTGCTTGGAAGCAGGACAGACAATCTTGTTGTGATCATACAGGACAAACAGAGCCTCTGTTTTCCGTATACGAGCTGTTCTAGCAACATAGATTTTCAAAGCTCTAACGACATCTAGAGACTTTAAATCAGTGAATGTGTCAGTAACTACTAGCACCACAATAGGTTGGTTTATGTGAAAAGCAGAAACCACCTTTGGGAGAAAATGTTGGCGAGTTCGCAACTCTGCCCTACCTTCATGGAAAATCAGGTAAGGGCTCTTGTGAGACAAGGCCCCCCAATTCTGACACCCGGATGCCAATGCCAAAAGTATCACCACTTTCCAAGTGAGAAACTTCAACTCTATCTTTTGTAGAGGCTCAAACCAATCCGATTGAAGGAACTGCAATACCACGTTAAGGTCCCATGGTGCCACTGGAGGCACGAATGGAGGCTGGATGTGCAGAACCCCTTTCACGAAGGTCTGAACCTCTGGAAGAGAGGCCAATTGTTTTTGGAAGAACACTGACAAGGCCGAAATCTGGACCTTGATTGATCCCAATCGTAGGCCCGTCTCCACACCATCCTGCAAAAAATAGAGAAAACGTCCTAAGTGAAACTCTTCCGTAGGAGCTTTCTTGGATTCACACCAAGACACATATTTTCTCCAAATACGGTGGTAATGTGTTGACGTCACTCCCTTTCTGGCCTGAATAAGGGTGGGGATGACCTCCTTAGGAATACCCTTCCTGGCTAGGATACGGCGCTCAACAGCTATGCCGTCAAACGTAGCCGCGGTAAGTCTTGGTACACACACGGCCCCTGCTGCAGCAGGTCCTCCCGAGGAGGAAGAGGCCGTGGATCTCCTATGAGTAACTGCTGAATATCTGGGTACCAAGCCCTACTTGGCCAGTCTGGGGCAATGAAGATTGCTCGAACCCTTGTCTTTCTTATGATCCTGAGTAGTTTTGGGATCAGCGGAAGTGGAGGGAAAACATACACTGACGGAAACACCCACTGGGTCACCAGTGCATCCACTGCTACTGCTTGAGGGTCTCTCAACTTGGAACAGTATCTCTGAAGCTTCTTGTTGAGACGAGACGCCATCATGTCTATTTGAGGAACTCCCCAAAGACTTGTCACCTCTGCGAAGACTTCTTGGTGGAGGCCCCACTCTCCTGGATGGAGATCGTGTCTGCTGAGGAAGTCTGCTTCCCAGTTGTCTACTCCCGGAATGAATATTGCCGACAGAGCTTGTAGATGTTTTTCTGCCCAGCGGAGGATTTTTGTCACCTCTGCCATTGCCGCTCTGCTTTTCGTTCCGCCCTGCCTGTTTATGTATGCGACTGCTGTTACATTGTCCGCTTGGATCTGCACGGGACGGTCTTGAAGAAGATGTACCGCTTGTTGAAGGCCGTTGTAAATGGCTGTTAGCTCCAGAACGTTTATGTGAAGGCAGGCTTCCTGTTGTGACCAACGTCCCTGGAAGTTTTCTCCCTGAGAGACTGCTCCCCAGCCTCGGAGACTTGCATCCGTGGTTACCAGGACCCAGTCCTGAATCCTGAACCTGCGTCCCTCTAGCAGGTGAGAGCTGTGCAACCACCACAGGAGCGAAATCCTGGTTTTTGATGACAGGATTATCTTTCTGTGCATGTGTAGGTGTGACCCCGACCACTTGTCCAACAGGTCCCACTGGAATACTCTGGCATGGAACCTGCCAAACTGTATGGCCTCGTAGGCCACCACCATCTACCCCAACAACCAAATGCACTGATGGATCAACACACTTGATGGTTTCAATATCTGTTTTACCATTTTCTGGATTTCCAGAGCCTTTTCCAGCGGAAGAAATACTCTCTGAACTTCTGTGTCCAGAATCATCCAGAGGAAAGACAACCTTGTCGTCGGTTCCAACTGTGACTTTGGGTAATTTATGATCCACCCGTGTTGTTGGAGTATTGACAGGGAGAGGGATATGTTTTGTAATAACTGCTTCCTGGATCTCGCCTTTATCAGGAGGTCGTCCAGATATGGGATTATACTGACTCCTTTCTGATGAAGGAGGACCATCATCTCTGCCATCACCTTGGTGAATACCCTCGGCGCTGTGGAGAGACCGTAAGGTAACGTCTGGAATTGATAATGGCAATCCTGAACCGCGAATCTCAGATAAGCCTGGTGAGGAGGATAAATGGGAACATGCAGGTAAGCATCCTTTATGTCCACCGACACTAAGTAGTCCCCCTCCTCCAGACTGGCAATCACCGCCCGAAGTGATTCCATCTTGAACTTGAACCTTTTCAGGAAGAAACTCAGATCTTTTAGATTTAGGATCGGTCTGACCGAGCCGTCCGGCTTCGGAACAACAAAGAGGCTTGAATAAAAACCCCGCCCTTGTTGTGACAACGGTACCAGGACTATAACCTGGTCTTGACATAATTTTTGGATTGCCGCTGTTACTGCTTCTCTCTCTGGCGGAGAAGCTGGCAAGGTCGATTTGAAAAATCGGCATGGGGGAACGTCTTGAAACTCTAGTTTGTATACCTGGGATACTATTTGCAACACCCAGGGATCCAGGCCAGACAGAATCCAATCCTGGCTGAAGAGTTTGAGACGTGCCCCCACCTGAGCGGCCTAACGCAAGGGAGTTCCAGCGTCATGCTGGGGATTTGGCAGAGTTAGGGGTAGACTTCTGCTCTTGGGAACCTGGAGCCGCTGTGGACTTCTTTCCCCTTCCCCTACCTGCAAAGAAGGGGGAACCTCTCGCCTTCTTGTATTTATTGGGCCGAAAGGACTGCATTTGCGGGTGATAGGTCTTTTTTGCCGGTGCAGGCGCAGAGGGCAAAAATGTTGACTTACCTGCGGTACCCGCCGAGACTAACGCATCCAGGCCATCACCAAATAAGGCCTCACCTTTATATGGGAGAGCCTCCATGTTTCTTTTGGAATCTGTATCCGCGTTCCACTGGCGAATCCATAACGCCCGCCTAGCCGATACTGCTATGGTAGCAGCTTGTGAACTCAAGAGTCCAATATCCTTCATTGCTTCCAGCATGTAGGCGGCAGCATCCTTGATATTCCCTAACTTAAGGAGTATCTCATCTTTATCAATCGTTTTTCAATTGCGCGACTCACCCATGCGCAGGCAATAGTGGGCCTGAGCAGTGTACCATTGGTAACATAAATGGATTTCAATGTTGTTTCCATTTTGCGGTCTGCTGGCTCTTTAAAAGAAGCCGTGCCAGGAGCAGGGAGAATTACCTTCTTTGTCAACCTGGAAAGTGCACTGTCTAACACAGGGGGTGACTCCCACTTTTTCCTGTCTTCAACCGGGAAAGGATAAGCTATGTGAATCCTTTTGGGAATATGAAATGTTTTATCAGGATTCACCCACATCCCTTGAAACAGAGCATTTAGTTTGTGTGAAGGAGGGAACATGACTTTGGATTTATTTTCCTTACATAAATAAGCTTTCTCCTGAGGTACAGGAGTGCTTTCTGTAACCTCCAACACGTCCCTTATAGCCACAATCATATATTGTATACTTTTTGCCAATTTATGATCTATCTCTCTGGATTCACTATTGTTGACACAAGAATCAGAATCCGTGTCGGTATCAGTGTTTACAGCATTTGCAAATGGTCTCTTATGTGACCCAGAGGGGTTGCCCTCACAGCATCCTGAAAAATCACATCTTCCACAGATTTCCACAGATTTTCTCCAGCATGCAGCCTTAGATTCAGATGTATCTAATCTACGGTTAATCAGATGCATACTGTCACGTATCTCTTTCACCCATGCAGGCTCTTGGTGTGCCGGTAGCGCCACCACATTACAACTCTGTGTCCCTAAAATGGCTTCCTCTGGGGAGGAACTCCATGCCTCAGACATGCCTCACACGTGTACACCACACTCACAGACACACTGGGACTTATTTTGGGGACAGACCCACAGTAAAATCTGTCAGAGGGACACAGGATAGGAGCAGCCAGTTCACAAACCCAGCGCCAGTATTGCCTGTGAACACAGTATGTCCACAGCCCAAAAGCGCTTTTAAATAGTAATATACACTATCAAATGCACCACAATCGCTTTGTGTCCCCCCTTTATAGCACCCTGTACTTGTCAGAAGTGAAGGAGAGGACCAGCGTGTTCTCTGCAGCCTGAGGAGAGAGAGAAAATGGTGCTGGGTAGTGTGCTGGCTGCCTGAGGAAGAAGCTCCGCCCCTCAGTATCCATGACAATATTTATACTGGTGGGGGTAGGGCTATGCCAGCGGCATCTTATGCCCCCTTTTAGCCAGTTTGAGGTATTTTTCTTGCTGCCCAGAGCGCCCCCCCCCCACGCCCTGCAGTGCCTGTGTGTGTGGGCAGCAATGGCGCACTGTGCTCCCGCCAGCCGCGCCGCACCTCAGCCATCACTTACTTGATTGAAGATCATTCTTCTCATACTCACCTGTCTTCTGACTTCTGGCTCTGTGAGGGGGGTGACGGCGTGCTGTGGGAGTGAGCATCTAGACGCGGCTAGCGTTCAGTTCCCTTCAGGAGCTAATGGTGTCCTGTCAGCCAGAAACAGAGCCATGAAACTCTGAGGAAGATGGTTCTGCTTCTACCCCCTCAGTCCCACGAAGCAGGGAGCCTGATGCCAGCAGATCTCCCTGAAAATAAAAAACCTAACATAAGTCTTTTCAGAGAAACTCAGTAGAGCTCCTCAGAGTGCATCCAGTCGACCTGAGCACATTTCGAAAACTGAGGTCTGGAGGAGGGGCATAGAGGGAGGAGCCAGTTCACACCCAATGAAAAGTCTTTGGAGTGCCCATGTCTCCTGCAGATCCCGTCTATACCCCATGGTCTTAATGTCGTCCCCAGCATCCTCTAGGACGTATGAGAAATAAAAACTCACACCCCAACCTGTGTCAGCACACAGTGGGCAGATCACTAATTTACCTGTCAGCCCATCACAGAGTGGACAGTGGGCCTAATTCAGATCTGATCACAGCAGCAAATTTGTTAGCAAATGGGCAAAACCATGGGGGTAATTCCAAGTTGATCGCAGCAGGACATTTTTTAGCAACTGGGCAAAACCATGGGGGTAATTCCAAGTTGATCGCAGCAGGATTTTTGATAGCAATTGGGCAAAACCATGTGCACTGCAGGGGAGGCAGATATAACACGTGCAGAGAGAGTTAGATTTGGGTGGGTTATTTTATTTCTGTGCAGGGTAAATACTGGCTGCTTTATTTTTACACTGCAAATTAGATTGCAGATTGAACACACCCCACCCAAATCTAACTCTCTGCACATGTTATATCTGCCTCCCCTGCAGTGCACATGGTTTTGCCCAATTGCTATCAAAAATCCTGCTGCGATCAACTTGGAATTACCCCCCATGTGCACTGCAGTTGGAGGCAGATATAACATTTGCAGAGTGAGTTAGATTTGGGTGTGGTGTGTTCAATCTGCAATCTAATTTGCAGTGTAAAAATAAAGCAGCCAGTATTTACCCTGAACAGAAACAAAATAACCCACCCAAATCTAACTCTCTCTGCACATGTTATATCTGCCTCCCCTGCAGTGTATATGGTTTTGCCCAACTGCTAAAAAAATTCCTGCTGCGATCAACTTGGAATTACCCCCATGTGCACTGCAGGGGAGGCAGATATAACATGTGCAGAGAGAGTTAGATTTGGGTGGGGTGTGTTCAAACTGAAATCTAAATTGCAGTGTAAAAATAAAGCAGCCAGTATTTACCCTGCACAGAAACAATATAACCCACCCAAATCTAACTCTCTCTGCACATGTTATATCTGCCTCCCCTGCAGTGCACATGGTTTTGACCAGTAGCTAACAAATGTGCTGCTGTGATCAGATCTGAATTAGGCCCAGTACTGTAAGTCAAACTGTTGTATACTGTATATGGCAAAAACATGTCAATAATTTCCAACATTAATGTTGGAATGTAACAAGCCCAAAAGTTGCTCTTCAGCAAAGAGGTGCAAAAAGTAAAGAGGTGGAATAAAAAGAGATGAATAAAAACCTTGGTTAAAGTTGAAAACATGGGGTACACTGATCCCTGACTGACTGAGTCTGACTGAGTGAACCCTAGGATTCTGCGCAGGACCATAACTAGGTGTGTGCTGAGTGTGCCTGGAACACAGTGCACTTGCGGTGTGAGCGCCTTGTGCGCTGTGTGCTCCCGATTGGCCGCCTGGCAGATGTAGAGCTGTTTGGCAGCACAGGCACAGTGGTGCATGGCTATCTTATTACTATTACTATTCTCCCGGGCGACGGATGTGCTGTGAGTGGTTACACCAACTATACACACCCATCTCGGTAAAGGGATACAGATAGGTTAAGCAGGACTGGGCGGAGCTTGTGCGGCATACAGCCACTGAATTTACTTTAACGTGTAACATCCCCACCTCCAGGCAGCAGCAAATATCACATCTGGCCCCTCCTCAATCTGCACCCGGGCCGCCCGTGCTCACAGTCAGCAGCGGCACTTTGGGAAGAGCAGCCATCTTCCCTCTGTGGTAATGGCACACTGACAGTTGTGGATATTAGTGGTGCTTTTCCATCACCTGAACACCAGGCGCAATGTGTATAACATGCTCTACCTGGTGTAATGTGTATAAGGGGCTCTACTTAGCATAACATGTGTAAGGGGCCTCTACCTGGCGTAATGTGTATAAGAGGCTCTACCACGCGTAATGTGCATAAGGGGATCTACCAGGCGCAATGTGTATAAGGGGCTCTACCTGGCGCAATGTGTATAAGAGGCTCTACCAGGCACAATGTGTATAACGTGCTCTACCTGGCACAATGTGTATAAGGAGCTCTACCTGATGCAATGTTTATGATGTACTCTACCAGTTGCAATGTGTATAACATGCTCTACCTGGCGTAATGTGTATAACGTACTCTACCTGGCGTAATGTGTATAAGGGGCTCTGCCTGGTGCAATGTGTATAAGGGTCTCTATCTGGCGCAATGTGTAAAGGGGCTTTACCTGGCACTATGTGTATAAGTGGCATAACTGTGTGATGTAATAGGAATAACTAACACTACTGTGTGGTGTAATGTGAATTGGTACTATTATGTAGCCACACCCCTAATTTTTGATGCACACTGTCCCTGTTTTGAATATGGGAGCAGGAGCACCAATTCACTTTCTGGCACAGGGCACAAAAATGTATAGTTACGGCTCTGGTTCTGCACACCTTTTTTTACTCACCAAACACAGCTGAGCAGCTAGAGACGAAGAATCAGTGTAGTACTACTGTGCTGACAGTCCCTACTGGAGAGGAGTTACAGTAGAGAGCCCTGGGTCCGTGACCTGCTGGGGGCCCAGACAGAGGGCTTAACCAGAACTTTGTGGACCCCATAGAAACATATTGAAGGGGTCCCTATCTCAATGCTTCTTGATTGGTCAATTGTCATTTGCTCCTATACATTACCAGATTTTCATTCCAACCAACCAGATTGGACAATAAATCTTTAAGTGTATGGCTAGTCTTAGGCAAGCTCTGGGAAGTTAATGTCAGCTGCACCTGCATATACTAATTAAGAAGTTGGGTTTTATGGGCAAGTGATTTGTTGAGCACAACAATACTGTATCCAGGGACTAGTTTAAAAGAAACCTTTAAAGGGAACACCTGAAAGAATACAAATGTAAATGTACAGTATGCTCTGTAATTTTTGAGATGAGGGGGTTTTCTGATTTACCACACAGCTAAGGAAATGACCGTAAAAGAAACCTTTATGTGCACATCATATCTATATCATATGTAAGTGTATCCCATGCTGTTTCGAGGACAGGATTAGGAAATCAAAGAATTGCAGTCAATGAATTTAAAGGTGTACACTATTATATGAGGATATTTCGGTTCTGGATGATATAAGACTTACTATATTACCGGAGTGGCTGACAGTCACCGCCAGAGTGAGAGGAGACGGCATTAAATGCTGCTGCTGGTACATTACCAGAGTGGCTGACAATGCCACGCTGGAGATAGAAGAGAGCTGTCAAAGAGATGGACTGGCTAGAGGAGTACTGCTAGAGAGGTGGACAAGCTCATTGAACACCAGCTGCCAGTCGATAATACTAAAACCAGATGTTTGGCATTACCGGACCGATCACAGACAATCAGCTGGATGTGGTGTGTGAGAACGAGAAGAAAGAGGTCTGGAGAGACGGAGGGGACCAGCATCACCACTGCCACCTGGTAAGTTGGTGTACCACAGGTTTAGAATTTTAAGCGAAAACACCACATAGACAACTTACATCTGTAATTTAATTTCATTTTAAATAACTGGTTATTGGAGAAGTAGCCAAAGCAAAAATGTAGATCTGTCAATCAATCATAATGTAGGTCAAAATCAGTTCAGCAGAACTATATAGGTTTGCAGTAACAACAAAGCACAATCCACTTACCTTTATCATTTTTTAAATGGAAAGTTTCCATTTTGTGTATGGCAAAACTCAAGTCTTTACTGTCAACTGATTTTGGTCGCCTCGTTAAGAATGATGTCCATGTTCCCAACTCATTATCAATTCCTGACTGGTCATTCTCAAAATGTAAAAGAAAGGATTAGTTGCATTTCATATGTAGAAACAAGGATTTTTTCTGCACAAGACAATAAAGCAGTAATAGTGTATGAACATAGGACCATATCCCCAACGTAATCTCATATGTATTTTGATTCATTTTAATGGTGCTCCATATGAATGAATGAATGAATGAATGAATGAGTATTAAAGGCATCCTAGAGGGATAGGACTGAAATTATGGGGCACTCTTATATTACAAGTTATGGTAGATAAAGCAGATTGTATTTATGCCAATACATAACTTTTATATATGATTAATTAAAAAGAAACACAATAAAATGTCCTTTTACATACAAACACATAACAATACACAAAAAAAACAATTGTGCAGCTTCTGTAGATTACTAGTGGGTATGGTAAGCGGCCATCAAACGCCGCAATGTTGAATTGTACCATGATGACATGGTTAAAATGTCGACATGCTATATTCCAACACCTGCACTATGTCTACATGGTTAAAATTTTGACTTATGACATGTTTATATAGTCATAATGTCAAAAATACGAATCTTAGGGTCAGGGTTACTGTTAGATTGAGATGTCGACATTTCAACATGTACATTTTATGGCAATGTCAACATATTCCAAGTCAATATCATGAACACGTTGACATATCCTCTGTTAAAATTGAGTGATTATCAACAATGTGGAGTTTATGACGTGATTGAGTCAAACCGAAGTTGTGGGATTAGATGCAAAAGTGGATATTTAGTGTCTGAAAGGCATTGGATGATGTTTCCAGGTAATGTTCAAATATAAGTGAGTGAGACGAAAATAATATTTGATAAAGTAACATAGATTAAAATAACCACAGCCTGTGGATAATGACACAATATGACAGGTTTGTGATCTGAGCCTATGTGGGATAAATTATTACAGATGTGCGTGGAGTCTTACATTGATTTCTCATACGTTCTAGAGGATGCTGGGGTCCACATCATGACCATGGGGGTATAGACGGTTCCGCAGGATCCATGGGCACTCTTAAGACTTTTCAATGGGTGTGAACTGGCTCCTCCCTCTATGCCCCTCTTCCAGACCTCAGTTTTAGAAATGTGCCCGGGCAGACTGGATGCACTCTGAGGAGCTCTACTGAGTTTCTCTGAAAATACTTATGTTAGGTTTTTTATTTTCAGTGAGAACTGCTGGCAACAGACTCCCTGCTTCGTGGGACTGAGGGGACAGAAGTAGGAACCAACTTCCTGAAGAGTTTCATGGCTCTGCTTCTGGCTGACAGGACACCATTAGCTCCTAAAGGGTACTGAACGCTAGCCGCGTCTAGATGCTCACTCCCACAGCATGCCGTCACCCCCCTCGCAGAGCCAGAAGTCAGAAGACAGGTGAGTATGGGAAGATAGATCTTCTAGCAACTAAAGTGACGGCTGAGGTACGGCACGGCTGCTGGGAGCGCAGCACGCCATTGCTGACCACACATACAGAGTTCTGCAGGGTGCAGGGCTAGGGGGGGGGGGCGCCCTGGGCAGCAAAAAATACCTAAAACTGGCGCAAAGGGGGCATAAGATGCTGCTGGCACAGCCCTACCCCCACCAGAATAAATATTACAATATACTGCTGAATGAAAAATGCGCCATTGCGGGGGCGGAGCTTCTTCCTCAGACAGCCAGCACACTGCTCAGCGCCATTTCTTCTCTCTCCTCAGAGTCCACGCTGGTCCTTTCCTCCACTTCTGACTACAAGTACAGGGTGCAAATAAGGGGGGGCACAAAGCGTTTGTGGTGCATTACAAATGTGAATTACTGTGTAAAAGCGCTGTTTGTCTGTGGGCATTCTGTGTTCACAGGCATTACATACTGGCGCTGGGGTTGTGAACTGGCTGCTCCCAAACTGTGTCCCTCTGACAGATTTTACTGTGGGTCTGTCCCCTATAAGTCCCAGTGTGTTTGTGTGCGTGTTGTACACGTGTGAGGCATGTCTGAGGCAGGGAGTTCCTCCTTGAGGAAGCCATTTTAGGGACACAGAGTTTTAATGTGGTGGCTCTGCCGACACACCAAGAGCCTGCATGGGTGAAATACGTGATAGTATGCATCATCTTAATAGGAGATTAGATAAGTCTGAATCTCATGCTGAGTGCTGGAGAAAATCTGTGGAAGATGTGATTTTTCAGGGCTCTGTTCTTCCATCTGCAGGCGACCCCTCTGGGTCACATAAAAGACCATTTGCGAATATTGTGAATACTGATACCGACACAGACACTGATTCTTGTGTCGACGATAGTGACTCCAAAGAAATAGATCATAAATTGGCAAAAAATATACAATATATGATTATAGCTATAAGGGAAGTTTTGGAAGTCACGGAAGCCACTCCTGTACCTCAGGAGAAGGCGTATTTCTATAAAGGAAAGAAATCCAAAGTCACCTTCCCTCCTTCCCACGAGCTAAATACTCTCTTTGAGGGGATGTGGGTGAATCCTGAAAAGAAATTTTGTATTCCCAAGAGGATTCAGATAGCTTACCCTTTCCCAGCAGAGGACAGGGAAAAATGGGAATCACCCCCTGTGTTAGACAGTGCACTGTCCAGGTTGACAAAGAAGGTAATTCTCCCTGCACCTGGCACAGCTTCACTAAAAGAGCCGGCAGACCGTAAGATGGAAACTACATTAAAATCCATTTATGTTGCAAATGGTACGCTGCTCAGGCCCACTATTGCCTGTGCGTGGGTGAGTCGTGCTATTGAAAAATGGTCAGAAAGCGTGTCTTCAGAAATTGACATGATTGATAAAGATGAGATACTCCTTAAGTTAGAAAATATCAAAGATGCTGCAGCATACATGCTAGAAGCAATGAAAGATATTGGACTCTTGAGTTCACAAGCCGCTACCATGGCAGTATCGGCTAGGCGGGCGTTGTGGATATGCCAGTAGAACGCGGATGCAGATTCCAAAAGAAACATAGAGGCTCTCCCATATAAAGGCGAGGCCTTATTTGGCGATGGACTGGATGCGTTAGTCTCGGCGGCTACCGCAGGTAAGTCGACACTTTTGCTCTCTGCACCTGCACCGGCAAAAAAGACCTATCACCCGCACATGCAGTCCTTTCGGCCCCATAAATACAAAAAAGCGAGAGGTTCCCCCTTCTTTGCAGGTAGGGGAAGGGGAAAGGGAAAAAAGTCTGCAGCAGCTTCAAATTCCCAGGATCAGAAGTCTACCCCTACTTCTGCCAAATCTTCAGCATGACGCTGGGGCTCCCTTGCGGGAGGCCGCTCGGGTGGGGGCACGTCTCAAACTGTTCAGCCAAGGTTGGATTTTGTCTGGCCTGGATCCCTGGGTGTTGCAAGTAGTATCCCAGGGATACAAGCTGGAGTTTCACAACGTCCCCCCATGCCGATTTTTCAAATCGACATTGCCAGCTTCTCTTCCAGAAAGAAAGGCAGTAACAGTGGCAATCCAAAAATTATGTCAGGATCAGGTCATAGTCCTGGTACCTTTGTCACAACAAGGGGAGGGATTTTATTCAAGCCTTTTTGTAGTTCCGAAGCCGGACGGCTCGGTCAGACCGATCCTGAACCTGAAAAATCTGAATTTCTACTTGAAGCGTTTCAAGTTCAAGATGGAAACACTGAGAGCGGTGATTTCCAGTCTGGAGGAGGGGGGACTACATGGTGTCGGTAGACATAAAGGATACTTACCTGCATGTTCCCATTTATCCTCCTCATCAGGCCTACCTGAGATTCGCGGTTCAGGATTGCCGTTACCAATTCCAGACGTTACCTTTCGGTCTCTCTACGGCACCGAGGGTATTCACCAAGGTGATGGCGGAGATGATGGTTCTCCTGCGTCAGAAAGAAGTCAATATAATTCCTTATCTGGACGATCTCCTGATAAAGGCGAGATCCAGGGAGCAGTTGTTACAAAATATCGCACTCTCCCTGTCGACACTTCAACAACACGGTTGGATTATAAATTATCCAAAGTCACAGTTGGAACCGACGACAAGATTGTCTTTTCTCGGAATGATTCTGGACACAGAAGTTCAGAGAGTATTTCTTACAGAAAAGGCTCTGGAGATACAGAAAATGGTAAAACAGATACTGAAACCATCCTGTGTGTCGATCCATCAGTGCATTCGGTTGTTGGGGTAGATGGTGGCGGCCTACGAGGCCATACAGTTTGGCAGGTTCCATGCCAGAGTATTCCAGTGGGACCTGTTGGACAAGTGGTCGGGTTCCCACCTACACATGCACAGAAAGATAATCCTGTCGTCAAAAGCCAGGATTTCGCTCCTGTGGTGGCTACACAGCTCTCACCTACTAGAGGGACGCAGGTTTGGAACTCAGGACTGAGTTCTGGTAACCACGGATGCAAGTCTCCAAGGCTGGGGAGCTGTCACTCAAGGAGAAAACTTCCAAGGATGATGGTCAAGTCAGGAAGCCTGCCTTCACATAAATGTGCTGGAACTGAGAGCCATTTACAACGGCCTTCAACTAGCGGTACATCTTCTTCAAGATCATCCCGTGCAGATCCAGTAGGACAATGTAACAGCAGTAGCGTACATAAACAGGCAGGGCGGAACGAAAAGCAGAGCGGCAATGGCAGAGGTGACAAAGATCCTCCTCTGGGCGGAAAGACATCTAAAAGCTCAGTCGGCAATATTCATTCCGGGAGTAGACAACTGGGAAGCAGTCTTCCTCAGCAGACACGATCTCCATCCAGGAGAGTGGGGCCTCCACCAAGAAGTCTTCACAGAGGTGACAAGTCTTTGGGGAGTTCCTCAAGTAGACATGATGGCATCTCATCTCAACAAGAAGCTTCAGAGATACTGTTCCAAGTCGAGAGACCCTCAAGCAATAGCGGTGGATGCGCTAGTAGCCCAGTGAGTTTTCCCGTCAGTGTATGTTTTCCCTCCACTTCCGCTGATCCCAAGAGTGCTCAGGATCATAAGAAGAACAAGGGTTCGGCAATCTTCATTGCCCCAGACTGGCCAAGGATGGCTTGGTACCCAGATCTTCAGGAGTTGCTCATAGAAGGTCCTCGGCCTCTTCCTCTTCGCGAGGACCTGCTACAGCAGGGGCCGTGCCTGTATCAAGACTTACCGCGGCTACGTTTGACGGCATGGCTGTTGAGCGCCGGATCCTAGCCCGAAAGGGTATTCCCAAGGAAGTCATTCCCACCCTTATTCAGGTCAGAAAAAGAGTAATGTCTAAACATTACCACCGTATTTGGAGAAAATATGTATCTTGGTGTGAATCCAAGAAGGCTCCTACGGAAGAGTTTCAGTTGGGTCGTTTTCTCCAATTTCTACAGGCTGGTGTGGAGGTGGGCCTTCGATTGGGATCAATCAAGGTCCAAATTTCGGCCTTGTCAGTGTTTTTCCAGAAACAATTGACCTCTCTTCCAGAGGTTCAGACCTTCGTGAAGGGGGTTCTGCACATCCAGCCTCCATTTGTGCCTCCGGTGGCACCATGGGACCTTAATGTGGTGCTGCAGTTCCTTAAGTCGGAATGGTTTGAGCCTCTACAAGAGATAGAGTTGAAATTTCTCACTTGTAAAGTGGTGATGCTTTTGGCATTGGCATCCGCACGGCAGGTGTCTGAACTGGGGGCCTTGTCTTACAAGAGCCCTTACCTAATCTTCCATGAAGATAGAGCAGAGTTGCGAACTCGTCAACATTTTCTTCCAAAGGTGGTTTCTTCTGTCCACATTAACCAACCTATTGTGGTGCCAGTAATTACTGACACGTTCAGCGAGTCTCTAGATGTGGTTAGGGCTTTGAAAATTTATATCGCTAGAACAGCTAGGATAAGGAAAACAGAGGCTCTGTTTGTCCTGTATGCTGCCAACAAGATTGGGTGTCCTACTTCCAAGCAGACTATTGCGCGTTGGATCAGAAGTACGATTCAGCACGCTCCTACTACAGCTGGATTGGCGTTACCGACGTCGGTGAAGGCCCATTCCACTAGGAAGGTGGGCTCATCCTGGGCGGCTGCCCGGGGGGGTCTCGGCATTGCAACTTTGCCGAGCAGCTACTTGGTCAGGGTCAAACACATTTGCTAAATTCTACAAGTTTGAAGACCTCAAGTTCGGTCAATCGGTGCTGCAGGGTCATCCGCACTCTCCCGCCCGTACTGGAGCTTTGGTATAAACCCCATGGTCATGATGTGGACCCCAGCATCCTCTAGGACGTATGAGAAAACAGGATTTCGATACCTACCGGTAAATCCTTTTCCCCTAGTCCATAGAGGATGCTGGGCGCCCGTCCCAGTGCGTACTTTACCTGCAGTTTAGTTATTAGTGTTACACAAGTTGTGTTATCTTATTTCAGCACGTTGCTGCAATTGGTTCATGCCTGTTGGCGTGTTTTATGTTGAATGCCATGTTGTGCGGCATGGTTGAGGTGTGAGCTGGTATGAATCTCACCACTAGTATTAAAGTAAATCCTTTCCTAGAAATGTTCGTCTCCCTGGGCACAGTTCCTATAACTGAGGTCTGGAGGAGGGGCATAGAGGGAGGAGCCAGTTCACACCCATTGAAAAGTCTTAAGAGTGCCCATGGCTCCTGCGGAACCGTCTATACCCCCATGGTCATGATGTGGACCCCAGCATCCTCTACGGACTAGGAGAAAATAAGATTTTAAACCTACCGGTAAACCTTTTTCTCCTAGTCCATAGAGGATGCTGGGGACTCCATAAGGACCATGGGGTATAGACGGGCGCCGCAGGAGACATGGGCACTATAAAGAACTTTAGAATGGGTGTGCACTGGCTCCTCCCTCTATGCCCCTCCTCCAGACCTCAGTTAGAGAAACTGTGCCCAGAGGAGACGGACAGTACGAGGAAAGGATTTTGTTAATCTAAGGGCAAGATTCATACCAGCCCACACCATCCACACCGTATAACATGGAATATACTAACCTGTTAACAGTATGAAACAAAACAGCATCAGCCCGAGACTGATCAAAACTGTAACATAACCCTTATGTAAGCAAAAACTATATACAAGTCTTGCAGAATTTAGTCGGCACTGGGACGGGCGCCCAGCATCCTCTACGGACTAGGAGAAAAAGATTTACCGGTAGGTTTAAAATCTTATTTTCTCTTACGTCCTAGAGGATGCTGGGGACTCCGTAAGGAACATGGGGATTATACCAAAGCTCCAAAACGGGCGGGAGAGTGCGGATGACTGCAGCATCGATTGAGCAAACATGAGGTCCTCATTAGCCAGGGTATCAAACTTGTAGAATTTTGCAAAAGTGTTTGAACCCGACCAAGTCGCCGCTCGGCAAAGCTGTAATGCCGAGACGCCTCGGGCAGCCGCCCAAGAAGAGCCCACCTTCCTAGTGGAATGGGCCTTTACCGAATTCGGTAACGGCAATCCAGCCGTAGAATGAGCCTGCTGAATCGTGTTACAGATCCAGCGAGCAATAGTCTGCTTAGAAGCAGGAGCGCCAATCTTGTTGGCTGCATACAGGACAAACAGAGCCTCTGTTTTCCTAACCCGAGCCGTCCTGGCTACATAAATTTTTAAGGCCCTGACTACATCAAGAGACGTGGAATCCTCCAAGTCCCCCGTAGCCACAGGCACCACAATAGGCTGGTTCATATGAAAAGATGAAACCACCTTTGGCAAAAATTGAGGACGAGTCCTCAATTCTGCTCTATCCACATGGAAAATCAGAAAGGGGCTTTTGTGAGACAAAGCCGCCAATTCGGATACCCTCCTTGCAGACGCCAAGGCCAACAACATGACCACCTTCCAAGTGAGAAATTTTAATTCCACTGTCTGAAGAGGTTCAAACCAGTGAGGCTTTAGGAACTGTAACACCACGTTAAGGTCCCATGGCGCCACTGGAGGCACAAAAGGAGGCTGTATGTGCAGCACTCCCGTAACGAAAGTCTGGACTTCTGGGAGAGAAGCCAATTCCTTCTGAAAGAAAATTGATAGAACCGAAATCTGTACCTTAATGGAGCCTAATTTCAGGCCCATATTCACTCCTGTCTGCAGAAAGTGGAGAAGACGGCCCAGATGGAAATCTTCTGTAGGAGCATTCTTGGCCTCACACCAAGATACATACTTTCTCCAGATACGGTGATAATGCTTCGCCGTCACCTCCTTCCTAGCCCTCATCAGAGTAGGGATGACTTCTTCCGGAATGCCTTTTCCAGCTAGGATTCGGCGTTCAACCGCCATGCCGTCAAACGTAACCGCGGTAAGTCTTGGAACACGCAGGGCCCCTGTTGCAACAGGTCCTCTCTGAGAGGAAGAGGCCACGGATCTCCTGTGAGCATTTCCTGAAGATCTGAATACCAGGCCCTTCGAGGCCAATCCGGAACAATGAGAATTGTCCGCACTCTTTTTCGTCTGATGATTCTCAAAATCTTTGAGATGAGTGGAAGAGGAGAAAACACATAGACCGACCGAAACACCCACGGTGTCACCAGAGCGTCTACCGCTATTACCTGAGGGTCCCTTGACCTGGCACAATACCTCCGAAGCTTCTTGTTGAGGCATGATGCCATCATGTCTATTTGAGGAAGTCCCCAACGACTTGTTATCTCTGCAAAAACTTCTTGATGAAGTCCCCACTCTCCTGGATGGAGATCGTGTCTGCTGAGGAAGTCTGCTTCCCAGTTGTCCACTCCCGGAATGAAGACTGCAGTCAAAGCGCTTACATGATTTTCCGCCCAGCGAAGAATCCTGGCGGCTTCCGCCATTGCCACTCTGCTCCTTGTTCCGCCCTGTCGGTTTACATGAGCCACGGCTGTGACATTGTCTGACTGAATCAGAACCGGTAGGTCGTGAAGAAGATTCTCCGCTTGACGTAGGCCGTTGTATATGGCCCTCAATTCCAGTACGTTGATGTGTAGACAAGCCTCCTGGCTTGACCATAGTCCCTGAAAGTTTCTTCCTTGTGTGACTGCTCCCCATCCTCGGAGGCTCGCGTCCGTGGTCATCAGAACCCAGTCCTGAATGCCGAACCTGCGACCCTCTAGAAGGTGAGCACTCTGCAACCACCACAGGAGAGACACCCTGGCCCTGAGGGACAGGCTGATTTTCTGATGAAGATGAAGATGGGACCCGGACCACTTGTCCAGAAGATCCCACTGAAAAGTCCTGGCATGAAACCTGCTGAAGGGGATGGCCTCGTAGGACGCAACCATCTTCCCCAGCACTTGAGTGCATTGATGGACTGACACTCTTTTCGGTTTCAACAGGTCTCTGACCAAGTTCTGGAGTTCCTGGGCTTTTTCCATTGGGAGAAAAACCCTCTTTTGTTCCGTGTCCAGAATCATGCCTAAGAACGATAGCCAAGTTGTTGGCACCAACTGTGACTTTGGTAGATTCAGAATCCAGCCGTATTGCTGCAGCACTCTCAGGGAGAGCGCCACGCTTTCCAACAACTGACCTCTTGATCTCGCCTTTATCAGGAGATCGTCCAAGTACGGGATAATTGTGACTCCCTGCCTGCGCAGTAGTACCATCATTTCCGCCATTACCTTGGTGGAAATCCTCGGGCCCGTGGAAATCCCAAACGGCGGATGAAACTGGTAATGGCAGTCCTGTACAGCAAATCTCAAGTACGCCTGATGAGGGAGATATATGGGGACATGAAGGTACGCGTCCTTTATGTCCAGTGACACCATAAAATCCCCCCCTCCAGGCTGGAAATAACTGCCCGGAGCGATTCCATCTTGAATGTGAATTTTTTCAAGTACTGGTTTAGGGATTTTAAATTTAGAATGGGTCTGACCGAGCCATCCGGTTTTGTGACCACAAATAGGGTTGAATAGTACCCCTTCCCCTGATGACCTAGGGGAACCTCGACCAGCACTCGTTGTTGACATAGTTTTTGAATCGCAGCTAAAACTATCTCCCTCTCTGGGGGAGAAGCCGGTAGAGCCGATTTGAAAAATCGGCGAGGAGGCATGTCTTCGAACTCTAGCTTGTAGCCTTGGGATACAATTTCCATTGCCCAAGGACCCACGTCCGACTGAACCCAGACCTAGCTGAAGAGTCGAAGACGTGCCCCCACCGGCGCAGACTCCCTCAGTGGAGCCCCAGCGTCATGCGGTGGATTTGGCAGAAGCCGGGGAGGACTTCTGCTCCTGGGAACTAGCCGTAGCAGGCTGCTTTTGCCCTCTTCCCTTACCTCTGGCGAGGAAGGAAAAGCCCCGACCTCTTCTGGACTTATGCGACCGAAAGGACTGCATCTGATATTGTGGTGTTTTCTTTCGCTGTGGGGAAACATAAGGTAAAAAGGTAGATTTGCCCGCGAGACCTTCCCCAAATAAATCCTCACCTTTGTATGGCAAAACTTCCATATGCTTCTTTGAGTCGGCATCACCCGACCATTGACGGGTCCACAGGGCTCGCCTAGCAGAAATCGCCATGGCGTTGTCTCTCGAACCTAGCAGACCAACGTCTCTCTGAGCATCTCTCATATATAAGACTGCGTCTTTAATGTGAGCTAAGGTCAATAAAATGGTATCCCTATCCAGGGTATCAATGTCAGCTGACAAGGTATCCGTCCAAGCCGCAACAGCGCTACAAAGCCAAGCCGAGGCTATTACTGGTCTGAGTAAGGTCCCCGTATGTGTATAAATAGATTTTAAGGTAGTTTCCTGTCTGCGATCAGCAGGATCCTTGAGGGCGGCTGTGTCTGGAGATGGCAGCGCCACCTTTTTGGACAAGCGCGTTAACGCCTTGTCCACCCTGGGTGAGGATTCCCACCGTACCCTGTCCTGTGTCGGGAAAGGATACGCCATAAGAATTCTCTTGGGAATCTGCAGTTTCTTGTCTGGAGTTTCCCAAGCCTTTTCAAATAACGCGTTCAGTTCATGAGATGGGGGAAAGGTTACCTCAGGTTTCTTTTCCTTAAACATGTGTACCCTCTTGTCAGGGACAGAGGGGTCATCAGTGATATGTGAAACATCCTTTATAGCAATAATCATATAATGAATACTTTTGGCCACCCTTGGGTGTAACCTCGCATCATCGTAGTCGACACTGGAATCAGAATCCGTGTCAGTATCAGTGTCTGCTACTGGGGACAGGGGACATTTCTGAGACCCTGAAGGGCCCTGTGACACAGCCAAAGTCATGGATTGACTCCCTGTTCTATCCCTGGACTCTGCTTTGTCCAACCTCTGATGTAATAAAGACACATTTGCATTTAAAACATTCAGCATATCCATCCAATCATATGTCGGCGTCGCCGACGGAGACACCACAATCATCTGCTCCACCTCCTCCTTAGAAGAGCCTTCCGCTTCAGACATGCCAACACACGCGTACCGACACCCCCACACACTCAGGGATATATCTATATGGAGACAATTCCCCAATAAGGCTATTTGGAGAGTCAGAGAGAGAGTATGCCAGCACACACCCAGCGCCAACTGACACTGGAAACCAATTCCCAGACAAAAACAGCACTTTTATATCAATATACAGTCACTGCGCCAATAAAAAGTGCCCCCCCCCCCTCTTTTTTGCCCTCTGTCACCGTGTTCAGCAGGGGAGAGTCCGGGGAGCCAGCTTCTCTGCAGCGTGCTGTGGAGAAAATGGCGCTGGTTAGTGCTGGAAGACCAAGCTCCGCCCCCTCAGCGGCGGGCTTCGGTCCCGCTCAATTTTTCCATACTGGCGGGGGATTTTACCATATAGAGCCTCCGCAGCCCCTATATTATCATTAGCAGTCCCAAGAGGTTTAAAATTGCTGCCCAGGGCGCCCCCCCTGCGCCCTGCACCCTTCAGTGTACGCTGTGTGTGTTGTGTGTGGGAGCAATGGTGCGCAGTGGTAACGCGTTACCTCAGAGAAGATCCGAAATCTTCAGCCGCCTTTGACATCTTCTTTCTTCTTATACTCACCCGGCTTCTATCTTCCGGCTCTGTGAGGAGGACGGCGGCACGGCTCCGGGACGAAAGGCGAGGGTGAGACCTGCATTCCGACCCTCTGGAGCTAATGGTGTCCAGTAGCCTAAGAAGCAGAGCCTATCACTTAAGTAGGTCTGCTTCTCTCTCCTCAGTCCCACGATGCAGGGAGCCTGTTGCCAGCAGTGCTCCCGGAAAATAAAAAACCTAACAAAATTCTTTTTTTTCAGAGAAACTCAGGAGAGCTCCCCTGTAGTGCCTCTAGTCTCCTCTGGGCACAGGATCTAACTGAGGTCTGGAGGAGAGGCATAGAGGGAGGAGCCAGTGCACACCCATTCTAAAGTTCTTTATAGTGCCCATGTCTCCTGCGGAGCCCGTCTATACCCCATGGTCCTTACGGAGTCCCCAGCATCCTCTAGGACGTAAGAGAAAAGGATTTACCGGTAGGTATCAAAATCCTGTTTTTGGTTCTAATCTGATTGTCGTGTTTTGGGTTTGATTTTGGTTCAGAATTTGGATTTAAAATGTGAATCCTGGGTTTGGGATCTTTTGAAAATGGATAAAAAATTAAAAACAGCTACAATTGTACTTTTTGCAGTCCTCAAAAACCGAAAATTCGGATTTAAATCAGAATTCCGTACAGCGAGAATCACCGATCTCCTGAGAAGATCCTAACAGAGACTCGGCTCAGATCCACAAAATTCATGTGGGTTCGGATTTCTAAAGAACCGAACCGCATATCTTTATAATTGATGTGCTAGATAAGGAAGAAACTGGTCTCTTGTGTTGTATTACAACTTCTTCTTTTAAGAAATGAGTCCAGTTTCTTCCCAAGCAATGGTGGCTTGTATACAGAGAAACTAGTGTTACAGCGCATATGGATTAGAACTAAAAAGATTTTTTATTAAAACACACATATATATATATATATATATATATAATATGCAATTTGTACCACCGGCCGGTCAATGTACCATTACAATAATAAATTCACATATGAACTGGATACAACATGTATTATAGCAAATTACTCTGTATCCACTTAAAATTCTTAACAACACCTGCTGTAGTAGCTAAAATGTAGCTTTTCCGATGTTTACTAAAGCTTAATAGCACACACAGTTCTTCTCTGTGTAACTATAGAACAGTCACTTTTGAAAAAAAAATGAAATAGGGTTTTTCCTCACACTAAATGTGGGCTTTTAAGCTATCCCATTTATATAGCCAAAGTCCGTTAATAAAGTGAATCAATGCTTCCTCTAAAAGCGTGTCTGGCCAGACAATTAAGCAGTACGATCTCACCACTCCTATTTGTGGATTCTTTCACCAAGAAAATCCTCCCTGGCTGCTGGTGCTTTTAACCTTTATCATGCAGTCATCTCTGGGGCATCATAAATAGAGGTGATCTCCGGATGCAGTGGTACGAACAGCAGTTAGATGAGTAAATGACGCGTTCTGATGAAGCCGCTGAACCCGGAGGGAGGCGGGGAAACGCGTCATTTACTCATCTAACTGCTGTTCGTACCACTGCATCCGGGGATCTCGATAGCCAGCTGTAACGCTCCAGGGATCCTTCACCTCTATTTATGATCCCCCAGAGATGACTGCATGATAAAGGTTAAAAGCACCAGCAGCCGGGGAGGATTTTCTTGGTGAAAGAATCCACAAATAGGAGTGGTGAGATCGTACTGCTTAATTGTCTGGCCAGACACGCTTTTAGAGGAAGCATTGATTCACTTTATTAACGGACTTTGGCTATATAAATGGGACAGCTTAAAAGCCCACATTTAGTGTGAGGAAAAACCCTATTTCATTTTTATTCAAAAGTGACTGTTCTATAGTTACACAGAGAAGAACTGTGTGTGCTATTAAGCTTTAGTAAACATCGGAAAAGCTACATTTTAGCTACTACAGCAGGTGTTGTTAAGAATTTTAAGTGGATACAGAGTAATTTGCTATAATACATGTTGTATCCAGTTCATATGTGAATTTATTATTGTAATGGTACATTGACCGGCCGGTGGTACAAATTGCATATTATATATATATATATATATATATATATATATATATGTGTGTGTGTTTTAATAAAAAATCTTTTTAGTTCTAATCCATATGTGCTTTAACACTAGTTTCTTTGTTGCTTGTTTGATTTTTTAATCTAATAGGGGTGAGTAGCCCTATGTTACTGGTAGCATATTGATTGGAGTGACAGAGCGCTTGATTTAGTATCGGTTGTCTTGGCTTGTATACAGGCCCGGCGCTAACCGCTCAGCAAAGGGATGCAGTGCAGGTAGGCGCCAGGGGGGAGAGGCGCTCTACCCGCTCTGCTTCCCTGTGCCGAGTTCTCCTGCCCTGCTGATGCCGGCCACTGCGCCTGTCAAACTCTATGACAGGCAGCAGCACCGGCATCATGAAGCCTCCTCTCTCCTCCCCTGTCACAGACTCACAGTGCAGCCAGTCACAGTGTGCTGGGCGGATCTAAAAGGGGGTGGAGCTTCACTGGAATAAGGGGCGGAGCTACACTGGACCAGGCTGCAGCCTGCATCACAGGAGGACGAGTTTCCAGACATCTTTATGTAAGTGGCTGGAAAGGGTGTATGTGTGTGTGTGTGTGTGTGTGTGTGTGTGTGTGTGTGTGTGTGTGACTGTGCAGCATAATCTAATAAGCGTTACTGCTTCAGGGGGCGTTGCGTCTTGTATAAGCGTCACTGGGGCGTTACGTGTGCAAGCGTCACTAGTACAGGGGGCATTACGTGTGCAGGCGTCACTGCTACAGGGTGCGTTACGTGTGTAAGCATCAATGCTACAAGGGGCGTTACACGTGTAAGTGTCACTGCGTCTTGTATAAGCATCACTGGTACAGGAGGCATTATGTGTGTAAGCGTCAATGCTACAGGGTGCTTTACATGTGTAAGCGTCACTGCTGCAGTGGGCGTTACGTGTGTAAGCGTCACTGCTGCAGGGGGCGTTACATGTGTAAGCGTCACTGCTTCAGGGGGTGTTACGTGTGTAAGCGTCACTGCGTCTTGTATAAGCGTCACTGGTACAGGGGGTGTTACGTGTGTAAGCATCACTACTGCAGGGGGCGTTACGTGTGTAAGTCCCGCTACTACAGGGAGCATTATGGGGGTAATTCCAAGTTGATCGCAGCAGGATTTTTGATAGCAATTGGGCAAAACCATGTGCACTGCAGGGGAGGCAGATATAACATGTGCAGAAAGAGTTAGATTTGGGTGGGGTGTGTTCAATCTGCAATCTAATTTGCAGTGTAAAAATAAAGCAACCAGTATTTACACTGCACAGAAACAAAATAACCCACCCAAATCTAACTCTTTCTGCACGTTATATCTGCCTCCCCTGCAGTGCACATGGTTTTGCCCAATTGCTATCAAAAATCCTGCTGCAATCGACTTGGAATTACCCCCTATGTGTATAAACATTCTGTGCGCTGTCCCTTTGTAAAGTACGGGAGGGCGAAAATGTATAGTTTGCAGGCGGGCGACGAACACTCTAGCACCGGCCCTGGTTTTACACTTAATTTACACTATTTATTAGATTGTTAACTTATATGATAGCTGTTCCTGTGTATCTATATAATAACTTTTTGTTGTGTGTGGGTTTTACTCAGTTTAAATTATTCATTTATAAAAGCTTCGTTTTAACATAAATACAATATGTAATTTCTACCATGACCTGAGTCACATCTCTCTTTATTGCCTGCACTGCATGTGTGTAAAAGATGAGTTACCATACCGGTGAACTGTTACAAGGAGATGTAGTCAGGTGACCGGCAGTCGGGATCCCGGCGGACAGCATACCGACACCGGGATCCCGGCCGACAGGATGCCGGCAGGGGGCCCAGGGACTATTCCCACTTGTGGGTGTCCACAACACACATAGAGTGGGAATAGAACCTGTGGCAAGCGCAGTGAGCCCACAAGGAGCTTTGTTGCGCTAGCACCCCTGCTGTCGGCCAGTCACCCGACCCCAACCCGTTACGGGTGTGGTTCGTTTTATCGACAGTATCTAGGTCGACAATGTTTAGGTCGACCACTATAGGTCGACAGTCACTAGGCCGACATGAATGGAAGGTCGACAGGGTTTCTAGGACGACATGTGCTAGGTCGACAGGTCTAAAGGTCGACATGAGGATTTTTTTTTTTTTTTGGGTGTCGTTTTCTTCGTAAAGTGACCGGGATCCCAAATTAGTGCACCGCGTCCCCTCGCATGGCGAGCGAACTTCGGGCATGGTGCCTTCGCTCCGCTACCGCTTCGCTCGGCACACTTTACCGTTCCAATCGTAGTCCACGTGGATCGTTAAGTATGAAAAAATAAAAAAAATAAAAAAATGTGAAAAACTCATGTCGACCTTTAGACCTGTCGACCTAGCACATGTCGACCTAGAAACCCTGTCGACCTTCCATCCATGTCGACCTAGTGACTGTCGACCTATAGTGGTCGACCTAAACATTGTCGACCTAGACACTGTCGATCTTCAGACCGGATCCCCCCGTTACAAGTCTAGTTCTTTTGCAAGGTAAATAAGACTGTGAATAAAGTATATACTATTTTATAAAACTATACTTACCTCATTTTTGGCTTCATGTTCGGCCAGAAGTAGATTCATTTTGTTTTCAATAAGAGTGAAGGCATGATTTACAAAATGTGTCATTTCTGCTGATAGTTCAGTAGGACCATCACCTGTAATAGTAATTTATAACACTGCATATAAGTGTTGATCTACCTGTTAATTATCTACGGGCCTAATTCACGTTTGTACGCAATAGCCAATTATCATGCAATGGAGCGATTATCGGCAGACTGCGCATATGCTGCAATGCGCATGCGCAAAGGTGCTGCTGTGATCTCGCTTGCAATGAGGATTTCATGGAAAAGTGATTGACAGGAAGACTAACACCTACATCTGGTGGTGTTAATGGGGAGTTTACGGGGAGTGGGTGGGAAAATGCAGGAGTATCATAGCCATTTTTGGGGCGTGTATCTGCTGAGGTCTGCAAGCACGTACGTGCAAAATCACTGATGTGTCTAGTCTGCGTAGCCATAGCCTTAGCCCCAATGTTACTCGTTTTTAAATATAGGCTGCAAATGTGTACAGAATTGTGAATGACTCTGTGATGGCTCCATTGGGCGTCCTTTTTCCATTTCAAGAGGTCAGCTTCACTTGCTAACATTAGCAGTTCTGTAGCCTAGAAAATCGCAATTGCATTTGCATACAGACATGAATTAGGCCCTATATTCTTAGGTATAGTATATATTACAAACCTGTCAGATGACATCCTAATTGCTCTGCTGTTTTTATCCACTGATTCCAGAGCCAGATCTGTGTATTTTTTTCAGTGTTTTCATGTTCTACATTACTCATGTTTGGAGGATGCTGGATATGGTAGAAAAATAAAATATTTAAACAAATTAAACAAGGCCACAATCAATGCATACACATAGACAGAGCCGGCGCTACCAAGCAGAGAGACACAGGGGTGAAGAGGCACTCTTCCACACTCTGCTACCCTGCTGTTGCTGCCGTCTGCCGCTGCGCCTGTCATAGTGGATCATGATGGGTGGAGCGTAGCAGAGGACTGCAGGGGAGAGCAGTGCAGCGGTAGAGGAGGAACGTGGGGGTAGGGGGAAAGTGGCAGCTGTGGACTACGTGGGAGGGGGTGGCTTCAAACTGCACTCCATTACATACCGCTGTTGGTGGTGGTGGTGGGGGGGGGGGGGTTGTTTGTGTTAGGATTGTTTAATGCATTTGTAGGAGGCTAGTAACTTTGAGCACTACAACTATGGGCATTATGTGTGGCACTACAACTGTGGACATATGTGTAAGGGGCACTACTAATGTGGGCTTTATGTGTGGCAGTACTACTGTGGACATATGTGTAAGGGGAACTACTACTTTAGGCATTATGTGTAGCATAACTGTGGGCAAATAATAAGATTTTACTCACCGGTAAATCTATTTCTCGTAGTCCGTAGTGGATGCTGGGAACTCCGAAAGGACCATGGGGAATAGCGGCTCCGCAGGAGACTGGGCACAACTAAAGAAAGCTTTAGGTCACCTGGTGTGCACTGGCTCCTCCCACTATGACCCTCCTCCAAGCCTCAGTTAGGATACTGTGCCCGGACGAGCTGACATAATAAGGAAGGATTTTGAATCCCGGGTAAGACTCATACCAGCCACCCCAATCACACCGTATAACTCGTGATACTATACCCAGTTAACAGTATGAAATACAACTGAGCCTCTCAACAGATGGCTCAACAATAACCCTTTAGTTAACAATAACTATGTACAAGTATTGCAGACAATCCGCACTTGGGATGGGCGCCCAGCATCCACTACGGACTACGAGAAATAGATTTACCGGTGAGTAAAATCTTATTTTCTCTGACATCCTAGTGGATGCTGGGAACTCCGAAAGGACCATGGGGATTATACCAAAGCTCCCAAACGGGCGGGAGAGTGCGGATGACTCTGCAGCACCGAATGAGAGAACTCCAGGTCCTCCTCAGCCAGGGTATCAATTTTGTAGGATTTTGCAAACGTGTTTGCCCCTGACCAAGTTGCAGCTCGGCAAAGTTGGAAAGCCGAGACCCCTCGGGCAGCTGCCCAAGATGAGCCCACCTTCCTTGTGGAATGAGCTTTTACAGATTTTGGCTGCGGTAGTCCAGCCGCAGAATGCGCCAGCTGAATTGTGCTACAAATCCAGCGAGCAATAGTCTGCTTAGAAGCAGGAGCACCCAGTTTGTTGGGTGCATACAGGATAAACAGCGAGTCAGTTCTCCTGACTCTAGCCGTCCTGGAAACATAATTTTTCAAGGCCCTGACTACGTCCAGTAACTTGGAATCCTCCAAGTCCCTAGTAGCCGCAGGCACTACAATAGGTTGGTTCAAGTGAAAAGCTGATACCACCTTAGGGAGAAACTGGGGACGAGTCCTCAATTCTGCCCTATCCATATGGAAAATCAGATAAGGACTTTTATATGACAAAGCCGCCAATTCTGATACACGCCTGGCCGAAGCCAAGGCCAATAACATGACCACTTTCCGCGTGAGATATTTTAGATCCACGGTTTTTAGTGGCTCACACCAATGTGATTTTAAGAAACTCAACACCACGTTGAGATCCCAAGGTGCCACTGGAGGCACAACCGGGGGCTGAATATGCAGCACTCCTTTTACTATGTCTGAACTTCAGGTACTGAAGCTAGTTCTTTCTGGAAGAAAATCGACAGAGCCGAGATCTGTATCTTAATGGAGCCTAATTTTAGGCCCATAGACACTCCTGCTTGTAGGAATGCAGAAAACTACCTAGTTGAAATTCCTCTGTTGGGGCCTTTTTTGGCCTCACACCAAGCAACATATTTCCGCCATATGCGGTGATAATGTTTTGCAGTTACATCTTTCCTGGCTTGAATCAGCGTAGGAATGACTTCCTCCGGAATGCCCTTTTCCTTTAGGATCCGGCGTTCAACCGCCATGCCGTCAAAACGTAGCCGCGGTAAGTCTTGGAACAGACAGGGCCCCTGCTGCCGCAGGTCCTGTCTGAGCGGCAGAGGCCATGGGTCCTCTGATATAATTTCTTGAAGTTCTGGGTACCAAGCTCTTCTTGGCCAATCCGGAACCACGAGTATCGTTCTTACTCCTCGCCTTCCTATTATTCTCAGTACCTTTGGTATGAGAGGCAGAGGGGGGAACACATAAACCGACTGGTACACCCACGGTGTAACCAGAGCGTCCACAGATATCGCCTGAGGGTCCCTTGACCTGGCGCAATATCTTTTATAGCTTTTTGTTGAGGCGGGACGCCATCATGTCCACCTGTGGCCTTTCCCAATGGTGTACAATCCTTTGGAAGACTTCTGGATGAAGTCCCCACTCTCCCGGGTGGAGGTCGTGTCTGCTGAGAAGATCTGCTTCCCAGTCGTCCACTCCGGGAATGAACACTGCTGACAGTGCTAACACATGATTTTCCGCCCATCGGAGAATCCTTGTGGCTTCTGCCATCGCCATCCTGCTTCTTGTGCCGCCCTGTTGGTTTACATGGGCGACTGCCGTGATGTTGTCTGATTGGATCAGTACCGGCTGGTTTTGAAGCAGAGGCCTTGCCTGACTCAGGGCATTGTAAATGGCCCTCAGTTCCAGAATATTTATGTGTAGGGAAGTCACCTGACTTGACCAAAGTCCCTGGAAGTTTCTTCCCTGTGTGACTGCCCCCCAGCCTCAAAGGCTGGCATCCATGGTCACTAGGACCTAGTCCTGTATGCCGAACCTGCGGCCCTCTTGAAGATGGGCACTCTGCAGCCACCACAGTAGAGATACCCTGGTCCTTGAAGACAGGGTTATCAGCCGATGCATCTGAAGATGTGAACCGGACCACTTGTCCAACAGGTCCCACTGAAAAGTTCTTGCATGGAACCTGCCGAATGGGATTGCTTCGTAGGAAGCTACCATTTTTCCCAGGACTCGCGTGCAATGATGCACCGATACCTGTTTTGGCTTCAGGAGGTCTCTGACTAGAGATGACAGCTCCTTGGCTTTCTCCTCCGGGAGAAACACTTATTTCTGGTCTGTGTCCAGAACCATCCCCAGGAACAGTAGACGTGTCGTAGGAACCAGCTGTGACTTTGGACTGTTTAGAATCCAACCGTGCTGTTGTAGCACTTTCCAAAATAGTGCTACCCCGACTAGCAACTGCTCCTTGGACCTCGCCCTTATAAGGAGATTGTCCAAGTACGGGATAATTAAAACTCCCTTTTTTCGAAGGAGTATCATCATTTCGGCCATTACCTTGGTAAACACCCTCGGTGCCATGTACAGTCCAAACGGCAGTGTCTGGACTTGGTAATGGTAATCCTGTACCACAAATCTGAGTTACTCCTGGCGAGGATGGTAAATGGGGACATGCAGGTAAGCATCCTTGATGTCCCGGGATCCCATGTAATCCCCCTCGTCCAGGCTTGCAATAACCGCCCTGAGCGATTCCATCTTGAACTTGAATTTTTTTATGTATGTGTTCAAGGATTTTAAATATAAAATGGGTCACACCGAACCATGCGGTTTCGGTACCCCAAACCGTGTGGAATAGTAACCCCGTCCTTGTTGAAGTAGGGGCACCTTGAGTATTACCTGCTGGGAATACAGCTTATTAATTGCCTCTAGCGCAGCCTCCCTGCCTGAGGGAGTTGTCGGCAAGGCATATTTGAGGAAACGGCGGGGGGGAGACAACTCGAATTCCAGCTTGTACCCCTGAAATACTACTTGAATGAAACAGGGATCCACCTGTGAGCGAGCCCACTGATCGCTGAAATTGTTGAGACGGCCCCCCACCGTACCTGGCTACACCTGTGGAGCCCCCGCGTCATGCTGTGGACTCAGAGGAAGCGAGAGAAGAATTTTGATTCTGGGAACAGGCTGACTGGTGCAGCTTTTTCCCTCTTCCCATGTCTCTGTACAGAAAGGAAGCGCCTTTGACCCGCTTGCTTTTCTGAAGCCGAAAGGACTGTACCTGATAATACAGTGCTTTCTTAGTCTGTGAGGAAACCTGAGGTAAAAATATTTCTTCCCAGCTGTTGCTGTGGATACGAGGTCCCAGAGACCATCCCCAAATAATTCCTCACCCTTATAAGGCAGAATCTCTATGCGCCTTTTAAAGTCAGCATCACCTGTCCAGTGACAGGTCTCTAATACCCTCCTGACAGAATGGACATTACATTCATTTTGGATGCCAGCCGGCAAAATATCCCTCTGTGCATCCCTCATATATAAGACGACGTCTTTAATATGTTCTCATGTTTGACAGGGTCACCGACCACGCTGCAGCAGCACGATCTGCAGGTCTCAGTCTAGTACCTGAGTGTGTAAATACAGACTTCAGGATAGCCTCCTGCTTTTTATCAACAGGTACCTTCAAAGTGGCCGTTCCTAAAACGGCAGTGCCACCTTTTTTTGACAACCGTGTGAGCGCCTTATCCACCCTAGGGGATATCTCCCAGCGTAACTTATCCTCTGGCGGGAAAGGGTACGCCATCAGTAACTTTTTAGAAATTACCAGTTTCTTATCGGGGGGAACCCACGCTTTTCACACACTTCATTCATTCATCTGATGGGGGAACAAAACACTGCCTGCTTTTTCTCCCCAACATAAAAACCCATTTTTAGAGGGTTAATGTCAGAAATGTGTAACACATTTTTTATTGCCGGGATCAAGTCACGAATGTTCCTAGTGGATTGTGTATATGTCTCAACCTTGTCGACACTGGAGTCAGACTCCGTGTCGACATCTGTGTCTGCCATCTGAGTGAGCGGGCGTTTTTGAGCCACTGATGGCCTTTGAGACGCCTGGGCAGGCGCGGACTGAGAAGCCGGCTGTCCCACAGCTGTTACGTCATCCACCCTTTTATGTAAGGAGTTGACACTGTCGGTTAATACCTTTCACCTAACCATCCACTCTGGTGTCGGCCCCACAGGGGGCGACATCACATTTATCGGCATCTGCTCCGTCACCATATAAGCCTCCTCATTAAACATGTCGACACAGCCGTACCGACACACCGCACACACACAGGGAATGCTCTGACTGAGGACAGGACCCCACAAAGCCCTTTGGGGAGACAGAGAGAGTATGCCAGCACACACCAGAGCGCTATATAATGTGGGGATTAACACTATAACGGAGTGAAATTTCCCCAATAGCTGCTTGTATATATAATATTGCGCCTAAATTTAGTGCCCCCCCTCTCTTTTTAACCCTTTGAGCCTGAAAACTACAGGGGAGAGCCTGGGGAGCTTTCTTCCAGCTGCACTGTGAAGAGAAAATGGCGCCAATGTGTCTGAGGGAGATAGCTCCGCCCCTTTTTCGCTGACTTTTCTCCCGCTTTTTTCTGGATTCTGGCAGGGGTATTTACCACATATATAGCCTCTGGGGCTATATATTGTGGTATTTTTGCCAGCCAAGGTGTTTTTATTGCTGCTCAGGGCGCCCCCCCCAAGCGCCCTGCACCCTCAGTGACCGGAGTGTGAAGTGTGTATGAGGAGCAATGGCGCACAGCTGCAGTGCTGTGCGCTACCTTGGTGAAGACTGATGTCTTCTGCCGCCGATTTTCCGGACCTCTTCTTGCTTCTGGCTCTGTAAGGGGGACGGCGGCGCGGCTCCGGGACCGAACACCAAGGCTGGGCCTGCGGTCGATCCCTCTGGAGCTAATGGTGTCCAGTAGCCTAAGAAGCCCAAGCTGGCTGCAAGCAGGCAGGTTCGCTTCTTCTCCCCTTAGTCCCTCGCTGCAGTGAGCCTGTTGCCAGCAGGTCTCACTGAAAATAAAAAAAACTAATTCTATACTTTCTTTCTAGAAGCTCAGGAGAGCCCCTAGTGTGCATCCAACCTCGGCCGGGCACAAAATCTAACTGAGGCTTGGAGGAGGGTCATAGTGGGAGGAGCCAGTGCACACCAGGTGACCTAAAGCTTTCTTTAGTTGTGCCCAGTCTCCTGCGGAGCCGCTATTCCCCATGGTCCTTTCGGAGTTCCCAGCATCCACTAGGACGTCAGAGAAATTATAAATATCACTGCGCTATGATTCTTCCAGATATAAATAAGATCGCTTCTCCGCTCAAAAATATTTTAAAGAATATTTTTATACATAAAAAAGTCAATACTACAATAGCAGCAAATAAACAAAAAAGTATTTAACATATTATGTCTGGCACTACAACTGTGGGCATTATATGTGGCAGTACTACCGTGGACGTTACGTGTAAGGGGCACTACTGTGGGCATTATGTGTGGCACTACAACTGTGGGCATTATGTGTGGCACTACTACTGTAGGCAGTGTGTAAGAGACATACTACTGCAGGTGTTATGTGCAAGGGGCACTATTACTGTGATCAGTATGTGTGGCACTACTACTATGCACATATGTGTAAGGGGCACTACTACTGTGGGCATTATGTGGGACACTACAACTGTGGGCCTTATGTGTTGTACTACTATTGTGGCCATTATGTGTGGCACTGCTGTGGGCTTTATGTGTGGTATTACTACTGTGGGCTTCAGGTGTGGCACTACAACTGTCGGCATTATGTGTGGCACTACTACTGTGGGATTTAGGTGTGGCACTACAACTGTGGGCATTATGTGTGGCACTACTACTGTGGGCATTATGTGTATGGGGCACTAATATTGTGGGTATAGTGTGGGGCACTACTACTGTGGACATATGTGTAAAAGGCACTGCAACTGTGGGCATTGTGTGTGGAACTGCTACTGTGGACATATGCATAAGTGCACTACTACTGTGGGCATTATGTGTAGAACTACATCTGTGGACTTTATGTGTGGCACTACTACTGTGGGAATGATGTGTGGCACTACAACTGTGGGCATTATGTGTAAGGGGCGCTACTACTGTTGGCATTATGTGAATAAGGGCACTGCTGCTGTGGGCATTGTGTGGCACTACTACTGTGGCCATTATGTGTATAAGGGGCACTACTGTGGGCATTGTGTATAAGAGGTACTACTGTGTAGAGTAACGTCTATAAGGGTCACTACTTTGTGACGTAACGTGAATAAGGGACAATACTATGTGGTGCAATATGAATCAGGTGTGTGGTGTAGTGTGAATAAGATTGTGCTACTGTGTGGCATAATTTGAATTGGGGGTACTAGTGTGTAGCCACACCCCTTCCTTGTAAGACCACAACCCTTTTTGAGGCACATGCTGAAGGCGTGTACTGTCCCTTTTTTACATATGGAAGGTGCAAATTTACTGTTTGCAGGGGGAACCAAACACCCTTGCACTGGCCCTGCACATAGGTGAGTTTAAGCACTGCGAGTCAGTGAGTTGTACAGACTGTGTAGTTTTTGTAAATAATTATATGGGAATACAGAGCAAAAATTGTTAATCTCTCCTCTTCCAAATAGTAGAAACCGCAGTGGGATTAAACCATGGTGTTCACATAACTCTTCATTTTGGGGGGAGGGAAGTTTACTATTAAAAATGTATAATTAGATTATTAATGTGCTTGATATAAGGCTCTACAGACTGTAGAGACAGCATCTACAAGCATTACTAAAGATCAACAGCTACATCAGGCAGTGGTGGAAGTACCAGAGACAATGGAGTTGGTCGTCACCAGGCTCCAGCAGTGAAGGCGGCAGGATGTGTTCATGTTACCGACGCCGGAATCCCGTCACCACTCAGGAGACCGGTGCCGGAACACAGACAGCCGTTATCCCAAAAGTATCGGGGTTCAGGTTAGGATACCGGAGAGGGGGTTAGGCAGTAGGGGGGGGTTTGCCCTAGCCGACACTCCCTATGGGGTCAGCCCTAGCTGCCATTCCCTGACGGTTAGCCCTAGCCGCCACCCCCAGAGGGTTAAGGTTAGGGTAGGGTAGGGTAAAAATACCTTCTCCCTCCAATGTCGGGATCTTCATTGTCGGGATGCCGCTGTCAGTCATGTGACCGCCAGCATCCTAACCGCTGGGATGTCATACCGAACCTAAGGAGGCACCTTCTCCAATGTCTCTGGTGCACTTCCATCACTGTGCTCCAGCCACTTGCAGCGTATGAGCACTGAAAAAGGGGAGGCGGAGTTTGTCGGCAGTGTGCCTGCCGCTGCTCGGCTCCCACACGCTGAACAAATGAACCAACCAGCCTTCCTTCCCCTCCCCTGTCCAAGAATGGCAGTAGTGGCCACAGTGTGGGAAGCACTAGTGAGAAGAGGGTTGTGTGTGTGTGTATATAAGTGGCTATGTGCGTGTGTATGGCTGTGTTTATATATGTGGTTATGTGCAGGGGCAAATGCAGGATTTTTATGGGAGGTTTCCATATATACACACACACACACACACACACACACACACACACACACACACACACACACACACACACACACACACTCACATAGCACACATGTATGTTACACATTCATCACATACGCTCACACCTAGCACACATGTATATGTCACATATTCAACACACACAGCACACATATATATAGTATATGTCATACATTCATCACACACACATACACATTCTCTGTCTCTCCCCATCCCCACCTTAGCCATCAAGCAGCATCGGCAGGAAGGACTGGGTACCACTGATTAGGCCCCGCATCGCAGCTATGTTGTTAAGCCCTGCCCCTCGCGGCAAAAAGCCGCAATTTGTGGGTCTTCCGGGATGGGCCAGAGCCAATAAGACATGATTCCTTCAGAATCAAGTCTTGCTGGCCCCACCCCCTTCCCATTGACCCGTGAATCGCTGCATTTTGCTACAAGGTGGCAGGGCTTAACATATCGGCCGATGCAAAAAAAAGAAAAAAGAAAATGTCAGTCGGGGGGGGGGGGGGGGTGTCTGTGTGCGCCACTGATGTGTGTATATATCGTGTGTGTGTGTGTGTGTGTGTGTGTGTGTGTGTGTGTGTGTGTGGCTGTGTGTATAACAGCTGTAGATATTCATAGGTTTTGATCTTAAAACCTCATGCTGATCTGAGCTATTATTATTCTATGTTAAACTGCACTTGGTGTCATTTAGGAACATCTCAGATGACCATGATGATGTAATGTACTGTATCAGGATGGTTGACCACTAGCCTTAAGAAAACTACTACAGCTACAGACTGACCAATACCTTTCTCAAATAATTTATATCTGGGGTGTTATGCCTCAATAATCGTACACACTCAACAGACTGGCCCTTGATCTGGTATGAATTTATGCCCCTGACTACAGGAAGGGGGCAGTGGATGATTTATTAAATATTAAGGGTCCTTTGGGCCTCAATGATAACAATTATTTAGCTGTATCCTTAGAAAACACAATTATTGTATCGGATCATCAAAGATTTTTTTTAGCAGCAGTAACTTTTGTGGATCAATGCAGTATAAGTATAATAGAGTGAACTTTGATTTGATTAACTGTGTGCTTTGCTGATTAGTAATTTTTACTAGTGAAATATGCAGGATAGCAAATAAGGAAATGCTGAATACAAATATGCCACAGTCATTTCCGGCTCCTGTGTTAGGAAACGCTGTTTGCACAAGCTTAATACCTTAAAATACCAGTATACCCAGAAGGTTGCTATATAAAATCATTCATATTTACTTCTTAAGTACACAGCTTTTATCTTTTCATAATAAGGTTTCATTAGCACTACACATAAGTCACCATATATGTGCAGCATGGTGGTACAGTCAAGACCAGAGGTTCTCAAACTCGGTCCTCGTGGGCCCACACAGTGCATATTTTGCAGGTAACCCAGCAGGTGCACAGGTGTATTAATTACTCACTGACATATTTTAAAAGGTCCACAGGTGGAGCTAATTATTTCACTTGCGATTCTGTGAGGAGACCTGCAAAACATGCACTGTGTGGGCCCACGAGGACCAAGTTTGAGAACCTCTGGTCAAGACCATCGTAAGAGCAGTGTAGGCTCCTGGGCAAAGCAATGCACTGGGCCCCCTACCTATCCTCCAGTGATAGGGGTGGGGGTGCTATCAGCAGCAGCTTTGATGTCCGGGCAGTAGGGGGTGTTCTATCTTTCGCTTAGTATGTAGGACCTGGAGCAGTAATTTCAGCCAATTACTCCTTTACAGTACAGAAGGTGGGAGATGGGGTGGGAAGGAGAACACTAAACTGTAGAAGGGGGCATTGAACTGCATAAAGGGGCCCCGGTACATGACTTCCAAGGTGGTAGAGGGTGTTTAATACGCAGGGGAGAGGATGAATAGTGGAGTGGACGTAATATTCAGAATTTTCCGGGGGCGTGGCGGGCGGGGGGGGGGGGGGGGGGGGTTGATGGAGGGCGCTAGGGGAAGGATTACACAGCTTGCTTGACTGCAGATATATCCAGTTCCTGGAAATAGATTTCTTGGCTTTCAATGGGATAAAAAGACTAGAGAGTCCCATCTTTCAGGAGGTACAGGGGACTTGGGGGTCAGAGTTCAGGAGCCAGAGCAACCCACAGACGAATATATAAAACTGCATACATGCGTGTATAGCTGAAGCAGGACCAGCTGCTGGAAGGCTGATATCTCTGGTTCTGGGCATAGCAGAGACAAGCTGGTAGTGTCCACCCTAAGTGGAGAGTCCCAGCTTTTGGAATATACCCTCAGAAAAAGTCTTATGCCGGCCATACACTTGTGCGATGCCCTGCGACGCGACATCGCGGGGCATCGCACCAGCAGATCAGGTGCGATCAAATCGCACCTGAACTGCCAAAGTGGTTACCATGCGATCATGCAATAGATCGCATGGTAATCACGTGATGGGCACATCACCGCCGAGTGGGAGCGGCCTCTGGCCACTTCTGGCGGGTGCCCATCGCAGTGCGATATATCTCATGTGGGTTTAAAACCACATGCGATCGCACTGCGATGCGAGAAATATTATGTGCAGCACATAATATCTTGAGATGCGATATTCGACCGGCGTGCCCGCGCATCGCGTCTCAAGGTACCTAAAATGTGCATACAATCCTTCGATTTCTCTCACAGATGTGGTCGAAATCGAAGGATAGCACCGATTATCTCATATGTGTATGGGCACCATTAGTCAGACAGAACCTGATATATCTGACTGGGAAGAGCAATTAATAGGCTCGAACGGGGATCACTGCTTTGAAGATGGATATCTATGGTTTCCCATGGCCGATTTTCAAAAATCTGGTATCCCTGAAAAAAGGGGGCCCTCGGCTATCAGCCTAGGGCCCTTATACTCCTGGGGCCCTTGGGCAATTGCCCATTGAGCCCATACGAAAAGATGGCCCTGGGTACAGTTGTTAGTATATTGCTGTCTCATAGCATTGGGGACATGAGTTAAATTCACAACCAGGGCCCTATTTGTGTGGAGTTTGCATGTTAGCCCGTCACTTTTGTGTGTAATGAAATTTAGACTGTAAACTACAATGGTGAAGGCACTGATCTAAAAATGACAAATATTCCAACTGATCATAGTCTTCTTACTAAACAATTTGTGACTATTATCCATTCTCAAGATAAAAGGATACTACAGATATATAACAAAAAGTGATACCAAATTGCTCTGTACTAGAAAAGCAACGCGCCACCAGCAGCACAGGCCACAGTGAATCATACCTGGTTTATAAACTCCTTGCAATTCATCATCAGCCAGACCAAAATCTCTGTAAAGTTTGGGGAAACTAGTTCTTGCTTTCTAAAAGTTTCTTACAGAGGTGTTCTGTGATCTCTTAAATCCTTATTTTGTGGTCATATAGTATCTCCCCCTCAACACACACAATTTTTTCTTCTGCTACTCCATTAATATTCCAGTAACTTATCATCTTCCAATCAGAGAAGCTCCAATACACAGCTTTATGGGGAAGTGGCATGTCCACAGAATAATCTCAAATCACATTACACCACACAGTATTTAAATTACACTACATAGGAGAGCCGCTTCTACAAGTTGCATCTCAAAAGAATCCCTTATACACATTATGCCATGGTAGAGCCCATACACAAGTGACACGCCACTAAAGCATCTCTATATGGACCATAGAGGCCTCCTATATAAACTTATAACACTTTTAGACAGCAATAGACCGCAGGAGTTAATTCCCAAGAAGTAACTGCACTGCCAGGAGTACAAGGAGATGCTGTGCGGCTCCCCACTTCCCGGTTGTGGACCCAGCAAAAGACATTGCAGCGACTGCTGGTTCTGCCCCCAGGCAATCTGCACTGTGCGCAAGGGACACTTGATACACCGCTAGTTATGGCCTTGGGGCATATTTATCTGTAATCACTTAAAGCCCAGATAATTATGCTTTCTTATTGATGCAGATCACAACAATAAGAAATTATTTATTAGAAAAATGTTTTGCAGGGACACAGCTCTGACAAAATAGTACATTTTAGCTCCAGGTCAGCTGTGTTCATCCCTTTGTACATTTTAGGTGTACCTGTTTGCTGGAATCATTAAAAAACAGATGATTTTTGGGGGGATTTGTCAAATAAAATTGTTAATAAATATGCCCCTTAGGAAAAGCGCTAATTACATGCGAGCAAGCTTCACGTGATCTGTGCACATAACAGCAATTATGGTAGCAGTATCCATCAGAATGTCGACTTCAGAATGTCATCATTCAGACTGTTGACATAGATGTTATCTTGCAACGTAAAATATCGACATCCACTAAGGTCGACATGTTCAAAATTTTATATGTTGACACCAAAATGTTGAGAAAAAAACTATGTTGACATTATGGTGTTGACAGGTTAAATGTCGACATTAAAACATGTTGACATTTTAGCCATGCCTACCATGTAAATATCAGCATTTTTCCAGACAACCTAACATCTAATTCAACATTTAGACCGCCAAAATATTGGTGTCGACTTTTCATACCACACCCATGTTAGCTCAGGCATGCTCGTACCTCTATGGGCTGCAAGCAAAAATGAGTGAGAAACAAATCCTGCTAATGAATTCCTGCGGCAGCTTGTGTGTAATTAAATCAGTCACTTACAGAGGTAGCAAAAAGATTCATTTTTTTTCTTTCTGTTTTGTTTAGCATAAAAGAAATAGACTAGCTAAAAGTGTATACTTTATTTCTGGATATTCTTGCAAATATTTTTTACATGCTAAAACTGCTGATTTTGCCAGTTGCACTTCCCTTTCATAGGTTGTACACATACAAAATGAGATTACTGTACAAAGAGTGACAAAAATAAATTTAGACTTTACTGAAGTTCCCCACCATAGATATGGGTCAAGGGGCACAGTGCAGCCGCCATCCAGGCTTACCACGGGCAGTGTCAGGATAGAGATAATCCCCTTTCTGGCTGCTCCACCTCTTACCTACCCACAGCCCTTCTCGACCACTTCCAGGGACCACCCCCACCCCGTTTAAAGTGTGTGGCTATTTACTGTTCTGAGGGTCCAGCCAGCTCCCACTTCATATGTTCCTCCCTCTTACCCCTCAGCTTTCCCTCTGTCCTTTCCCTCCCTCCACACAGCACTCGCCACCCCTAGATAGATCGACAGACAAAAAAAAATAAAAAATATAAATATATATATATATATATATACACACAGTTGTGCTCATAGGTTTACATACCCTAGCAAGATGAATGCAGCATGTTATCAGAAAATACTGGAGGAAAATTTGCACTCATCAGCCCGGAAGCTGCGCATGGGACGTACTTGGACGTTCCAACATGACAATGATCCAAAACACAAGGCCAAGTCGACCAGTCATTGGCTACAGCAGAATAAAGTGAACGTTCTGGAGTGGCCATCTCAGTCTCCTGACCTCAATATCATTGAGCCACTCTGGGGAGATCTCAAACGTGCAGTTCATGCAAGACAGCCCAAGAATTTACAGGAACTGGAGGCTTTTTGCCAAGAAGAATGGGCAGCTTTACCATCTGAGAAAATAAAGAGCCTCATCCTCAACTACCACAAAAGACTTCAAGCTGTCATTGATGTTGAAGGGGGTAAACTTTTGATCAGGGTCATTTGGGTACTTTCTGTTGTAATTATGATTTAAAAAGAGTAAACACAGTTGTTTGACAATAAATGGCTTCACCCAACCACTAACCATGAGTGAAAGAAAAGTTTGTGAGTTAGCATTCATATTCTCTGACAAATGGCCAGAAAATCACAAATTCTGCTAGGGTATGTAAACTTATGAGCACAACTGTATACAGTTAGTGCATAAAGTTGCACTCACAAATTGAATCGTCACATCCACTGGGGTGCATGATCCAGAGACTTCACCAATCCAGATAAGGTCCCAAAATACATATATTACTTATTAGGAACGCACTCACCAGACTTCTCCATATTGAAAAAGTGAGTCTTTTAATCCAACCTCACATAATTACAGGGTCGAGGTCAACGTTTCGGTTCCTACCAGAACCTTTTTCAAGACCAAAGCTTCAGGCTGCCATCTCCCCTGCACATGCCCTGCACTGTGGAACTATAAGTACCATAGGAACAGACACACCCATCAATTAATCAATTACTGGCCAGTAGTGTTCATAACCTATACAACAAACCATGTTCGAAGGTACCAACCTAAGGCATAACTTGACAACAGTATCAATCAATCAATCAATCATCCATTTACCCAGCCAACATGTGAACAGTAAAGCAACTATGATATTTACCCCTCGTAATCAGCGGTGGAACGCAAGCCGCTGAAGTGGAACGCAAAGAACTTCCTGCCTGGTGCCGCACACTTCCAGTATCGCGGGTCCGGCCAACAGACAGGAGAGTAACCCAAATCACTTCCCCCCCAGCTCAGTGCCTCTTAAGGGGGTATATTCAATAAGTGTCGGATCGGAAAGGATCCGACAATGACCTATTCAATATGCTCCCAAATCCTTTGATAAAGCTGCCAAACGCCAGCGAAATGCATAAGGGGACCAGCCTTTGACCCAGACACCACAAAGCCACCTAAAGGACATTTCTGCAGTTGTCGTTATCTTGGACATTTCCAGCTCGCTCATGTACGTGGAAAATTAATAAAGGGAGAACCATCAATCACTTGCGTAGGATCGGAAACAGCATTTGGACCCTTGCTAGGTGGGATACCCGGCTAATCCAAATATCTGGTAATTATACCAACAAGATCTGACGTATCTGCATACCTTAAAAGAAGGATCCTATTGATAATGTGACCGGTCACAAGGACATTAATATTATTGGGTGTGCCTACACACATTATCTGTTGGTGGTCAGAAACTGGCTATAGAGGCTCTCAATTCATGGTTTTATTTGAGAATAATTTTTATATGTCTATAGTATTATTAAATTGATGTGAATTATTTTATGAAATCACCTGTTTTTAGATTTATTTTGAGCGCTGTTATTTTCATATTGTTACCTTCAGTCACATGAGGGGTTGACTATCTCTCACCCTACAGCAGCTAAGAGAACCAGCACAGTAGTAGCGCCAGAACTTGTATTAAGTAATTAATACAATCCATTTTATATTCTTATGCTCCCAAATCCGACTGTCGAATTTGGCCACTGCTGCTGTTGCTCACCCCAATCCCCCCTTCTGCGGCTGCTCCCCTCCCCGCCGGCTGGGCGTCCACATCATCCGTGCTGCTGCTGACCCCGGTCAGCAGCAGCACGGCTCTTTCTCCCCAGGCCCGGAGCAGCTTCCCTTCATCAGGTAGCGGGGGAAGTACCCCCCAGATGACACCTATCCCCCCGTGCGCTGACAGCGGCAGCGGGGGGAACTGACTGCGGCGGCAGGGGGGGGGGCTGACAGCGGTGGAGCTGACTGCGGCAGTTGGCGGCGGGGGGGCATGTCAGCGGCGGCGGGGGAGATGCTGCTGGGAGTAAGGAGCCTGGCCGGGGGGAGGGCGCCCTGCTCAATCCGACTTTTTTTAAAGTCGGATTGAGATTGTCGGAAAGGGGGCCAAAACCTGTCGGATTTGGCCCCCTTTCCGACAAAAGCACGTGGATGGGCGCCTATTCCGCCTATTTACTTGTTGGTAAAAAAGTGCCCTCTTTGAATAGGTCGGAATCCCTTCTGACAGAAATCTGTCGGAAGCTGCCGTCTTTTCGACAAGATGGCAGCTTCCGACAGCTATTGAATACGGCCCAATGTATCCGATCCATCACACAGACAGTTTTTGTCCACGTATTTTCAAAGAAAAAGGATACCAAGGGGCTTCAGAATAATAACACACCCACCACTGGTAGGAAAAATCCATCCTCCTTTGTGAAGTGGTGTGTTAAATAAATGTTCTCTTGTCTTGGTGATAGAAGTGGGCACTGAGCTCAAGAAGGTGAAGAGTGAGATAGTACTCTTTGAAAAAGAACAAGGCTCTTTATTAAAAACTGACAAAACTGAGGATTGGTTTGAAAAAATTCACCAACAGGTTGAAAAGTATAGGAGTGAGTTACTATCATTCAAGAAAAGAAAAGTGGGAGACAGTGGAGGCGGATTACCAGAGACACTCAGTCTATAGGTGGCTCTCAGGGGAAAGCCGTGAGAGGTCATTACGACAGGGTCGTCCTTTTAGACCTAGGGGTAGAGGTGGTAAAATGTATACTCCTAATCTGTATAACTCATATTCTTCTTCAGAAGTTCGGACTATGAATTCACTGACATACTTCTGCCTTCTGGTGCATTCTCTTCTTCCTCTTTTTTAGACCCAGACACCAGATCCAAAAGAGACAAAAGGTACGGTAGGCCCAACCCGCGCTGGGTAGGGGGGGGGGGGTACAAAAACATGTGGCAGAGGAAGGAGGGGTCCAAAAACCTGATCTTTAATTTGTCTGATCATCAGCTGACACAAGCCGAGACTTCTTTACTTACTAAAGGGTTATCTTTTGTGCCCACTAGCAAATTTAAATCTCTTCAGTGGTCTATCGAGCAATATAAGATGGGGAGACAGTTAAGATTGCATTAATTTTTTGATAACCAACCCAACAAAATAAACCAACCTTCTAAAGAGACGGTGTATACTTCATCCAAGGTGTTCCAAAATCCCAGTATATCTGATCCTATCTCTAACAATGCAAAACTTGAGAACATTTATGCGTATGATACATTCAGATGTAACTAAGAATGAAGATGGTTGTGATAGGCACTACTCCATTCTCTCTGGTGATGAATGGAAAGTATTGAAAGGTCTCAAAGACAACACGTCGCTGGTAATCAGAAATGCTGATAAAGGCGGCGCTGTTGTCTTACAGAATTTTTCTGATTATGATAAAGAATTTCGATCTCAGCTGGGTGATAAAGACAAGTATGAGCATGATTAATTTAATCCAATCCCGAGGATTACAAAGGAAGTTGATTCAGTTCTTGGATCGGTTCTCCAGAATTCTTGGATTAATGATGATGTGTTTGAGTATTTGACCGTCAAATTTCCCATCTGTCCAGTGATTTACACCCTCCCTAAGGTACATAAATCCATGAGTAATCCACCAGGGCGGCCTATCATTTCTGCCTGTGGATCGTTATTGCAGTATTTGTCGATCATTATCTTCAGCCATGTGTAAAATCTATGGACAGTTATATATGGGACACTAGCGATTTTCTCCAAGGTTTTACCTCTATATGTGATATCCCTTCTGATTGTCATCTAGCGACTATGGATGTCAGCTCATTGTACACCTTCATCCCACATGAAGAGGGGATGGCGGCAGTGTGTGAAGCTTTGTTAACTGGCCCCTACCATGGGCCACCCATAGAATTTATACTAGAGTTGATCGGATTGGTGTTGTCTCACAACCATTTTCAATATCAAGATGAATATTTTATTCAACGAACAGGGACCGCGATGAGGTCAAATTTGGCGAATTTCGCTAATTTATATATGGCGCCCAGTATCCTCTATGGACTAGGAGAAAAGGATTTACCGGTAGGTATTAAAATCCTATTTTCTCTTACGTCCTAGAGGATGCTGGGGACTCCAAAAGGACCATGGGGTCTATAACAAAGCTCCAGACCGGGTGGGTGAGTGCGGATGACTCTGCAGCACCGACTGAGCAAACACAAGGTCCTCATCAGCCAGGGTATCAAACTTGTAGAACTTAGCAAAAGTGTTTGAACCCGACCATGTAGCTGCTCGGCAAAGTTGAAGTGCCGAGACCCCCTCGGGCAGCCGCCCGAGATGGGCCCACCTTCCTGGTAGAATGGGCCTTCACTGACTTCGGCAATGGCAATCCAGCCGTAGAATGACCGTGCTGAATCGTATTACAAATCCAGCGTGCAATAGTCTGCTTGAAAGCAGGATTTCCAATCTTGTTGGAAGCGTACAGGACAAACAGAGCCACCGTTTTCCTAACCAGAGCCATTCTGGCGACATAAATTTTCAAAGCTCTCACGACATCGAGAGATTTTGGCACCGTTACGGCATCCGAAGCCACAGGCACCACAATAGGTTGATTTATGTGAAACGAAGAAACCACCTTCGGCAGAAATTGTTGACGAGTCCTCAATTCCGCTCTATCCACATGGAAAATCAAATATGGGCTCTTGTGAGACAAAGCCGCCAATTCCGACACCCGTCTGGTGGACGGCAAGGCCAAAAGCATGACCACTTTCCAAGTTTCAACTCAACCTTTTGCAAAGGTTCAAACCAGTGAGACATAAGAAATTGCAACACCACGTCAAGATCCCACGGGGGATAGATATGCAGCACTCCCTTCACGAAAGTCTGAACTTCAGGAAGGGCGGCCAATTCTTTTTGAAAGAAAATAGATAAAGCCGAAATCTGCACTTTGATGGAACCCAATTTCAGGCCTGCATCCACACCTGCCTGCAAAAAATGGAGGAAACGACCTAGCTGAAACTCCTCCGCCGGAGCTTTCTTGGCTTCACACCACAACACATATTTTCTCCAAATACGGTGATAATGCTTCGCCGTGACCTCCTTTCTAGATTTAAGGAGAGTGGGCATGACTTCCCCAGGAATACCCTTTCGAGCTAGGATTTGGCGTTCAAACTCCACGCCGTCAAATGCAGCCGCGGTAAGTCCTGAAATACGCATGGCCCCTGCAGTAACTAGTCCTCTCTGAGAGGAAGTGGCCAAGGATCTTCTATGAGCAATTCCTGAAGATCCGGATACCAGGCCCTCCGTGTCCAATCTGGAACGACGAGTACTGCCAGAACCCTTGTTCGTCTTATGATCCTCAACACTTTTGGAATGAGAGGAAGTGGAGGGAACACACATACCGACTGAAACACCCACGGAGTTACCAGGGCATCCACTGCACTGCCTTGGGGGTCCCTTAACCTGGAACAGTACCTTGGAAGCTTCTTGATGAGGCGAGACACCATCATGTCTATTTGAGGAACTCCCCAACGCCTTGTCACTACTGCAAATACCTCTTGATGAAGAGCCCACTCTCCTGGATGGAGATCGTGTCTGCTGAGGAAGTCTGCTTCCCAGTTGTCCACGCCTGGAAGGAAGACTGCTGACAGAGCGCTCACGTGCTTTTCCGCCCAGCGGAGAACCCTTGTGGCCTCCGCCATCGCCGGTCTGCTCTTTGTTCTGCCCTGGCGGTTTACGTACGCTACCGCTGTTACGTTGTCCGATTGAATCAGGACAGGTAGACCTCGAAGAAGGTGTTCCGCTTGCAGAAGGCCGTTGTAAATGGCTCTTAACTCCAGAATGTTTATGTGGAGACAAGTTTCCTGGCTTGACCATTTTCCCTGGAAACTTCTTCCAGCCTCGGAGACTTGCATCCATGGTCAGCAGGACCCAATCCTGGATTCCGAACCTGCGTCCCTCTAGAAGGTGAGAACTTTGAAGCCACCACAGGAGAGAAATTCTGGTCCTGGAAAATAGACTTATTTTCCGGTGCATCTGCAGGTGAGACCCGGACCATTTGTTGAGCAGGTCCCACTGAAACACCCGGGCATGAAACCTGCCAAACGGAATGGCCTCGTAAGCCGCAACCATCTTCCCTAGCACTCAAGTGCATTGATGATTCAACACTCTTGCCGGTTTCAAACTCCATGACCATGCAATGGATTTCCAGAGCTTTTTCCACTAGAAGAAACACTCTCTGTAGTTCCGTGTCTAGGATCATGCCCAAGAAGGGCAGCCGAGTTGTCGGGATCAACTGAGACTTTGGCAAATTTAGAATCCAACCATGATGTCGCAGAACCGTCAGGAAGAGTTCCACATTTCTTAGCAACTGCTCCTTTGATCTCGCCTTTATCAGGAGATCGTCCAAGTACGGGATAATTGTGATACCCTGCTTGCGTAGGAGTACCATCATTTCCGCCATCACTTTGGTGAAGACCCTCGGGGCCGTGGAAAGCCCAAACGGCAGCGTCTGAAATTGGTAATGACAATCCTGCACCGCAAATCTCAGGAAGGCCTGATGTGGAGGATATATCGGGACGTGTAAGTAGGCATCTTTTATGTCGACTGACGCCATAAAATCCCCCCCTTCTAGGCTGCAGATCACAGCTCGAAGAGATTCCATCTTGAACTTGAAAGTTTTCAAGTACAGATTGAGGGATTTTAGGTTCAGGATCGGTCTGACCGAGCCGTCCGGCTTTGGCACGACAAAGAGGCTCGAATAGAACCCTTCCCCCCGTTGGGACTGGGGAACCGGGACAATGACCCTCTGTTGACACAGCTTTTGTATCGCAGCATTTAAAACTTCCCTTTGTGGGATAGAAACTAGCAAGGCTGATTTGAAAAATCGGCGGGGGGGCATCTCCTGAAACTCCAGTTTGTACCCTTGGGACACTATGTCTAAGACCCAAGGATCTAGGCCCGATTGAAACCAGACCTGACTGAAGATTCGGAGACGGGCCCCCACCGGCATGGACTCCCGTAGGGGAGCCCCAGCGTCATGCGGTGAACTTGGCAGAGGCGGGGGAGGACTTTTGGTCCTGGGTGCCAGACATAGTAGGCAACCTTTTTCCCCTTCCTCTACCTTTTGAAGCGAGGAAGGACGAGCCCATTCCTTTTTTGTGTTTATTAGGCCGAAAGGACTGCATCTGATAATGGGGCGCCTTTTTCTGTTGTGCGGGAACATAAGGAAGAAAAGATGACTTACCCGCAGTAGTGGTAGACACCAGGTCATCGAGGCCGTCACCAAACAAGACACTACCTTTAAAAGGGAGAGCTTCCATAGCTTTCTTGGAGTCGGCATCAGCATTCCATTGATGAATCCACAGTGCCCTCCTGGCCGAGACTGCCATGGCATTGGCCCTTGATCCCAAGAGGCCAATATCCCTCGCCGCATCCTTTAGGTAAGCTGCAGCGTCCCTGATATAACCGAGAGTCAAAAGAATGTTATCCTTATCAAGGGTATCCATGTCAGATGCCAAATTATCAGCCCACTTAGCAATAGCACTACTCACCCATGCCGACGCCACGGCAGGTCTGAGGAGTGCACCCGTAGTGACTGTCAAAGTCGGAAAATATCATGATTCATATGCCTTGTATTAACCCCTAATGTGTGCGCATGCTGCTCGTCGCCTGGTCCCCCGTGCGTACACATCCCCGCAGGTTTTGTAAGGGACGCTCCAGCGTCTCGTGCGCATGGGATGTGTAAATACGGCGGAGTTTGTGAGCTTGTAGCGTGCGACTCGATCGTAACATATTTAACCCAAATAGCGTATATTATAGTTAAATATTCCCCTTAACAATGTCAGCAAGTATGGTAAGTTTAAAACTTCTTGGACAGAGAGATTCTTCATTACATACTAGGAAGGCTCAGACAAAGGTTGGAAGGTAGTGTTTAGTATCCAGCTGTAGGGTATTAAAAGGGTATTATGCCTATGATAGTTAGGAAAGATTTGCATATTCCTGCGCATAGTTATGCGCAGAAGTAGAAAATAGATAAATTGTATTCAGAATTAAATTATAAATAAGTGCAGGGTAAGTAAATGGAATTCAGTCATTTCTTTCCCACAGACTGAATACAATGGCCTTATTTACACTAAGCTTTGAGATTCTATGAAGAGGGCTTACACCTTTGTTTATGAATAGGGCCAGGTTTCTCTCCAGAATAATGAGTGCCGAGTTGTCAATTGTCTCAACTGAAGGAGGGGACAGTGGGGTAAACAAAGCCCAGAGACAGAGTTTGTTTGGAAGATCCAAAACAATAGCTTTCCACAATATAACCAGGCAGACAGGAATTTGGAATACTAACAAGTCCTAGTCATCACCCACTTCTTGAACTAACCAATGGCCCCTGGTGCAGGACATGTCCCACCCCCCTAACCAATGGAAAAAGAGCACACAGTGTCTATTGTAGTATGTCTTGAGCTAGTGAATAAATATAGCTTGCAATAGGCTTGGTCACACAAGACTCTGCAAGGTTTTCACACTGAAGGCTGGAGGCCTGGTCCAGGAGCGCCTGCGAATCATTCCCATATGTGTAAGTTCACTGCAGCCATTTTGTCATCCTTTAAGTGTTTGCCATTTATTCTCTTTGGGTTTATTCTATTTGCGATCGTACGCTACTGTTTATATTTCTGTTTAGTTATTCTGTTTAGTTATTAATGTTACGACTGTAGTGTATAAGCTGTAACTTTTCTTTTCCCCTTTTACATACTAAAATCATCTAGAAAGGTGTTGGAACCTTAACAAGTGTTTGTGTGTTTCACCATTTATTACTAAGGGTTTCTGAGCATCTCAATCGCTCAAACAGCTTGCTTAATCACAAGGTTTAGTGTTACTCCATTACAGTATCACGGTATTAAGGTTTACAGTGTAAGCATATTCTGTGTTTAAGGTTTAAAAGGTTATTGTCCGTGTGTACGCTCGCTGTGTGTATTCCGTACACCCAGCGCAGCGTGTGTACGTAACTTTCGTACCACGTGCGAGGTCTTTGTACGCAAATAGCGTACAAAGTGCATAGCACGTGCACGTGGTTTAGCGGCCATTACGGCTACACGGTATTAGTAAATAGCTTATGTTAAAAGGTAAATATTTGACTATCAATTGAGGGCTCGTCCGTCCTCCTCTTGTCCGCAGCTTAGCGAAGCCGTGCAGACTTTATTCATCAGCAAAGGGCGGAGGGGATACGGTAGTGCTGATTGAGTAGGCGTCTGCATCTGCTCCGCTCGGTTTGCGGGGATGCTGGTGGAATACGGAACCGGAAGGTAAGAACGGTAAGCTATTGTCTTTTAAATCTGGTTTAAATTTCTGTATTGGTATAAATTGCATACGCAACACATACACCTGTATTTTCATTTGTGTATTTTTCGCATATCTACTTTCCTGTTTGCCATTTGCATTGATAATGTGCTGAGAAAAATTTGCTGCTATTTTAGTTAAAAGTACACATTAATACTTAAAGGGAGTAGTTGTAAAGCACGCACACAGCCTGGCCTAGTTAGAGGTTGATACAGTGGAATACTGTGTGGTGTTCGGTAAGCGATTATAGTTAAATATCGCTTACATTTATAGAAGCGTGTTATTTGTGTTACTGTGGACGTATCCGGCCTGTGTACACGTGTCTTTCACCGAGTGCGAGTCAAGCGTACGCGACGCAAAGGCCTACGCAAGTAGCGTGTTTACGCAACGTGCGTACAGATACGGGCACTAGATACAAATCACACGATAAAATTGTTTTAGTAAGGCGATACGGGAGCAACGCGATAATAGCACAAATTGATTTCAGTTTCCTAAAACTAGTTTAAAAAAAAAAGATCCTTCTCTTGTTGCAACTCCTCTGGGATTAGCCTGTTACGTGAATGAAAGAAATTTTCTGTACAGAAAAATCAAAGAGTATATGAAGTGTAAGAGCGTGTGTATGCAAAAGTTTCTTCTTTTTGGGTGAACCTTAGAAAAATCGAGATCTCGTAGAAGTACATCCGTGAAGTGATATCACGTGGTGGCGTGGGAGGCATCTCACGTTAAATAGTATAATCCGCGCCCAGAAAAGGGTTGGCGACGAAAAGAGAGCAAGTAGTGTTAGAAATAGCCGACCAGGAGGTCCGCTAAGGTAAGACCCATATAGGCCCGTTTTGATAAAGCTCCGGCTGAAGGTTTCGCAGCCCAAACAACCGATTCCGTTGGTCGTACAGCGTATAAATAATAGTTATTTATACGCAGTGCGACTGTATCGCATGTAATTGTGTGCATTAGTTTGTTACCTTGATACCCACTAAAATTTGCTGTGGGATCATAAACGCTATTTGTACATTCTAACGTGATTTGTGTAGGTTTTTTTTATTTTAAGGGAGGTTCTTTGATCACTCAGGAATTCTCCAACAACCGATACTTACTGGGGAGGGTAACCTACTCCCACACGCCCCAGTAAATAAAGGTTTATAGGGGCCCTAGGTTGAGTACGCCAGCGCTAAAGCAGTTTCTGTGTGTATTGGTCAACGTGGGCGGGAGTGAGTGAAAGCACTCGTTAAACTTTCACCGTTGCCTTATATTGAGTATTTTGTTTTTTTGTGGGCATTAGCTAAGAAGCCAATACCTGCAAATAATGGGGGCCAGTTGCTCAAATGAGGGACGATCAACCAAGGTTCAGGTTGATGTGGTACCACGACCTGCTGGGTCGGCCAGGTACATCATGTGTGAGAAATATGGTTCACACGCCGAGGTTTTATGCAATGAATGGGAACGTATGACTGTGAACGATGGAGAACAGTTCTCCAGGGTGGGCAGTTTTAGTCCTGAGGTTTTGCAAAATTTAAGGAGAAGGACAGGTCTAATAAAGGCCGGGAAGCAAATAAATAGACATTATGATTGTTTACATTTATGGCAACAGGAAGGTGAGATACAAAGGGAATTAGCTTACTCAGCTGGTTCTCACCTTATCAGGGAAAACATGGCAACTGGAGAACAAATGGCTGCAGAGAATAGCACACTGGTATATGATAAAAATGCACTTAGTAACTGTATTATTAATGATAAGAGTGAATGTAATAAATGTAATAATTGTAATAAATGTAATAATGATAGAAGGAAAACTGATAAATGTACAAATTCTAACCCGTGCAAGTTGCACCCCATGTTAAACTTCCCTCAGGATTACAAGCAAGAAAGTGAGCCCAGCACGATGTCGGCACCTTTTCCAGCAGCCATCATACGAGACACCCAGGGGTTTGACTACTGCCAATCGGTAAAGGCAGTAGTCAAACCCCCTAACGGAGGGTCAGGTGAGGTCGTGTCCACAGGTAAGTACGGTATTGTATATTATGCACAGACAAATGTACCTCATATTGTAGAGCCAACACAAGATGATGTAATTGAACTTAATCCTGTCAGGGTAATTGCGGTCCCAAATGGGAGAACTGACACTACGGAGTCACTCCTGTCAGTAACAGTGCAATGCACCGCCCCTGGTCCCGGACAGAATTAAAGACAATTATGTCTGAATTTCCTGATCCCAGGAGAGATCTAGCCGCATGTCAAAGGTTTATTAAAGAACTAGGAAACTCCACAGAACCCACCAACAAAGATTGGCGGACAGTGCTGAGGGCATGTTTGCCCTCCAATATTGACCCTGCGAAATTCATTACTGATTGTAAGTTAGACACAGAGGTACCTCTTACTGAGGAACACAATCAGGAAAATGTTAAGCAGATCAACATTCAATTAGGAGTATATTTCCCCGCTGTTGATAAGTGGAACGAAATCTTCTCCATAAGACAAAAAGAAGGTGAAATTGCTTCTAATTATTTCAATCGAGCACTGCAGGTAATGGTTAGATACACTGGGATCACGGACATTGAGGAAAATGTACATCATAGAGAAGTAGTGGTTTACGTATTAATGAAAGGTTTAACAAAAGTGTTGAGAACAAGGGTACAGACCACTCAACCTAACTGGAGAAATATCTCGGTGGCTGCATTAAGAAAGTCCGCTGTTGGGCACGAACGGAATATCAGCAAGCACAGGGAGTCACAGGGGGGTAAGAAGCCTCAGACCCCTGTGGGTAAGTCAAATGTGTTAACATGTTATAATTGCCAGAGGGAAGGTCATTATGCACGAAATTGTAGGTTTAAAGATCTACAGAAGGTATATCAACCCCCTAGACAACAACATAACCGTGGTATCCAAGGAATCAGGGAAGCACAGGGAGAGCGGTCAATGGTGATGAGCATCCAGACACTAGAGGAGGCATCAAATCGACCGAAACCCCAGGCCAGTGGCACATGGAGGAAGCCAAGGGTTTGTTATCTTTGTAAAAGAGAAGGGCATTATGCCAGCAACTGTAACAGCCCACATAAAGTCAGACCCCCTAGACAAGAACACGAGCAAAGTCATGACACACGAAATTGTAATCAGGGATCATATATGAAGAATTTTGGGCCGCACCTGTAATGTGCAGCCAGTAAAGTTGATCATTAGCCTTGATAGTAAGCCTGAGGTTACAGTTAATGTAATTGGGAGGTCAGTTTCTTGTAGACACAGGGACGGCCGGGTAAACGTTTGAAATTTATCTTTAAATGTTTTCTTCACATCTGTAACTTTCACCAACAGAACTCAAACGTCACATGGCTACTTGGTCTTTTCAGAGGTCTACCTAACCCCAGTATGTCTTACCAGCATCGTTGTGTTTGGCCAGACGCAAAGGGTGGAGAGGGGAAATACTGGTGGGGGGGAGACTATGCAGAGATACTGGTGGACATGTTGATGCGACAGCCTGTTGATGAAAATCTGATAATGTTTTTTTTTTCTTTTCAAATTGTTCTCTCTCTTTTTGTTCTTTCATGTTTTACGGATGGTATGTCACACAAAAGTTAAGACAAATGGTAATGCAAGATTTATGCTCCTTACAGAAAGATCACTGATTGGGAAAGAATATTGTATCACCGGAGTGTTCGTTTTGGGAAGATTGTGAGACAGCACCTTTGAGATGACATCTGAGCAAGAAGAACAACAAGACCAGAGGACAAATTATCGTAACAAGTTTTTTCCCCCTTCAATTATTTTCTGTACCCCCATTACAACTTTCTCTTTCTCCTCCTGTAAGATGGACTTACCCCAAGAGACTGCATTCCGTGTTTTCCTGTTGACCCTGTTGTTGACCAGAGCAGTCTGTTTCGGTGAGAGTATCAGAGAGGTCGAGAAAGGATCTGGAATGGGTTCTGATGATCAGGATGGATTCGTAGAATTCCAAGAGCAACACAATCACCGAGCAAAGGCGAGTATCAAAAAATGATCTGGTAGCTATGACATTAATAGACATTGTGAAGGATTGGTAGCTGAAGAGAACTGCATCTGTAGGAATTGTGAAAATATAGTTGAGGACGGTTGCATCAAGGAATGTCAGTCCCGTTTTAATATCAACATGGACCGGCATCGATTGAGTGACTATCACTCATTGGTGGGAAAAGTGTTAAATCAGACAGACTGTTGGGTATGCTCACAAGTACCTCAAAGTCATAGAAAGTCAGGATTAGTGCCATATCCTTTAACGGTAGATGAGGTACTTGAGTTAAAGTGTGGGAGACCGGTGGACAAGAGATTTAATATTTCTAGTCCTCCTAGTTTGAAGCTCCAACAATACCATGTAGATAGGTCCCTAATATGTTTTAACATTTCCAATCCCCGAAAGCCGGGAAATTGGGAGGTGTCATGGAACAACCAAACCATGACATTTTCACACAGAGCCGACAGAATGCCCATAGATTCAGAGCTTATACACCACATAGCCGACAGTGGAAAATATTTCCAGTATAGGTACACTCTAGGAAGTAGGATTATGCGAGTTGGAGAAGTATCACCAGGATACTGTGCACATATCATACAGACTGATACGTGTACTAGACAAATGAGAGAGTTAGGGATAGGACTTTTTACATGGAAGGTTTGTAAATGGTTATGTTATATTCTGTCCCATATGTTCTCCCCGAGGACGCATATTTCATATGTGGGAGAAAGGCGTATAGGTTCCTTGCCCCAAACTCAGAGGGATTGTGTTGCATTGGAAAAGTGTTGCCTGAAGTTGAATTTATTACCCAACGATTGAGACAATGTTGTGATAAGATATGATTCCAAGGACCGTTTCTTTCACCTGTTTCTCCTTTGATTTTCTCCGAGGTACCAAGAGATCCGCCTGGAAGAAGAATTTGATGACCTTTTATACAAGACCACTGATGAACTGTGTCACAGACACCTAACGAGCTTTTAGAGACTGTAATTCTTTTCATGGACACTTGAAGAAGCTTTTTGTTTGCCAATAAACCCTAAAGCTACAGTAAAGATACGACAATCCGGACAAGACATCAGACAAGACATCAACAAGACCCCAATCGGCGACTGCATACTAAATCTCACATAATCATATGACTGCATTTATAACGCTTGTTTCTTATCTTCATCTCTACAACCTCCAGGTAGTACCCCACATAGTCGACAGGTAATATAGGCACATATATTAGCACTCACATACTCTCCCCCTTTATGTATCAACTAATGTGCACCCCATTTGTTGGAATTAAAAGCCGAAAAGAGCTCGGTAGAGTTTGACAGCCCATCCACAGACCCTTAATACGGGATAAGAAGGATTCAAATGTATACTTCGCAATACCTCGAAGCTTGATTTAGAACACGTACGGCACGATGATACATGACCCCTCAGACATGGATCTCATACACACATGCTTTTACTATCTCACTAGGTCATACATTTCCCACCTCCTCCTCTCCTCCCTACTCCCAATCATAATGAGGTATTTTCATGATAACATATATTTTTCTGTTTGGATTATTTAGATAGTGGCAGTTATTGTTGACTGCCAAAGGCTGGACTGTCAAAGTCGAAAAATATCATGATTCATATGCCTTGTATTAACCCCTAATGTGTGCGCATGCTGCTCGTCGCCTGGTCCCCCGTGCGTACACATCCCCGCAGGTTTTGTAAGGGACGCTCCAGCGTCTCATGCGCATGGGATGTGTAAATACGGCGGAGTTTGTGAGCTTGTAGCGTGCGACTCGATCGTAACATATTTAACTCAAATAGCGTATATTATAGTTAAATATTCCCCTTAACAATGTCAGCAAGTATGGTAAGTTTAAAACTTCTTGGACAGAGAGATTCCTCATTACATACTAGGAAGGCTCAGACAAAGGTTGGAAGGTAGTGTTTAGTATCCAGCTGTAGGGTATTAAAAGGGTATTATGCCTATGATAGTTAGGATAGATTCGCATATTCCTGCGCATAGTTATGCGCAGAAGTAGAAAATAGATAAATTGTATTCAGAATTAAATTATAAATAAGTGCAGGGTAAGTAAATGGAATTCAGTCATTTCTTTCCCACAGACTGAATACAATGGCCTTATTTACACTAAGCTTTGAGATTCTATGAAGAGGGCTTACACCTTTGTTTATGAATAGGGCCAGGTTTCTCTCCAGAATAATGAGTGCTGAGTTGTCAATTATCTCAACTGAAGGAAGGGACAGTGGGGTAAACAAAGCCCAGAGACAGAGTTTGTTTGGAAGATCCAAAACAATAGCTTTCCACAATATAAGCAGGCAGACAGGAATTTGGAATACTAACAAGTCCTAGTCATCACCCACTTCTTGAACTAACCAATGGCCCCTGGTGCAGGACATGTCCCACCCCCCTAACCAATGGAAAAAAGCACACAGTGTCTATTGTAGTATGTCTTGAGCTAGTGAATAAATATAGCTTGCAATAGGCTTGGTCACACAAGACTCTGCAAGGTTTTCACACTGAAGGCTGCAGGCCTGGTCCAGGAGTGCCTGCGAATCATTCCCATATGTGTAAGTTCACTGCAGCCATTTTGTTATCCTTTAAGTGTTTGCCATTTATTCTCTTTGGGTTTATTCTATTTGCGATCGTACGCTACTGTTTATATTTCTGTTTAGTTATTAATGTTAGGACTGTAGTGTATAAGCTGTAACTGTTTTTCTTTTCCCCTTTTACATACTAAAATCATCTAGAAAGGTGTTGGAACCTTAACAAGTGTTTGTGTGTTTCACCATTTATTACTAAGGGTTTCTGAGCATCTCAATCGCTCAAACAGCTTGCTTAATCACAAGGTTTAGTGTTACTCCATTACAGTATCACGGTATTAAGGTTTACAGTGTAAGCATATTCTGTGTTTAAGGTTTAAAAGGTTATTGTCTGTGTGTACGCTCGCTGTGTGTATTCCGTACACCCAGCGCAGCGTGTGTACGTAACTTTCATACCACGTGTGAGGTCTTTGTACGCAAATAGCGTACAAAGTGTGTAGCACGTGCACGTGGTTTAGCGGCCATTACGGCTACACGGTATTAGTAAATAGCTTATGTTAAAAGGTAAATATTTGACTCTATCATGACATAAATGGCCTTTAATGTCGTTTCCTGCTTGCGATCCACAGGATCCTTGAGGGCAGCCGTGTCAGGAGACGGAAGCGGCACTTTTTTGGACAGTCGGGACAGAGCCTTGTCTACATTGGGAGATAACTCCCACTTTTCCCTGTCGTCAGAGGGGAAAGGATATGCCATAAAAATTCTCTTGGGAATCTGCCACCTTTTGTCAGGTGACTCCCAAGCCTTTTCACAAAGAGCGTTCAGTTCATGAGAGGGGGGAAACTTCACCTCAGGCTTTTTCCCTTTAAATAAACAAACTCTTGTATCTGGAACAAGAGGTTCCTCAGAAATATGTAAAACATCTTTAATAGCCACAATCATGTACTGAATACTCTTTACCAATTTTGGATGTAAACTGGCTTCACTAAAGTCGACACTGGAATCAGAGTCCGTGTCGGTATCCGTATCTGCCATCTGGGTAAATGAACATTTCTGTGACCCTGAGGGGGCCTGTACCTGAGACAAGGCGTCCTCCATGGATTTTCTCCACGTTTGTGTCTGAGAATCAGATTTATCCAGCCTCTTAGACAATAACGCCACATTTGCATTCAATGTACTCAACATATTCACCCAATCAGCAGTCGGCTGTGCCGACAGAGTCACTCCCAAATCCTTCTCTGCGCCCCCAGTAACTTCCTCCGTGGAGGAGCACTCAGCCTCAGACATGTCGACACACTGTACCGACACACACACCCTCACACTGGCAATAGGGGACAGACCCACAGGGAAGCCTGTTAGAGAGAACACAGAGGGAGTATACCAGCTCATACCCCAGCGTCCATATACTACTAAAAAATAATATATGATCACTGCGCTGTTTTAATACATATATATATATATATATATATATATATATATATAGCACCAATTTACTGTGCCCCCCCCCCCCCCCACAATTTTGCTCCCTGTACTTGTAAAGGAGAGTGGTGGTCCGGGCCAGCGTCTCTGCATGCTCTGTGAAGACAGAAAATAAGATTTTACTTACCGATAAATCTATTTCTCGTAGTCCGTAGTAGATGCTGGGGACTCCGTCAGGACCATGGGGGGGGGGGGGGGAAATAGCGGCTCCGCAGGAGACAGGGCACAAAAGTAAAAGCTTTAGGATCAGGTGGTGTGCACTGGCTCCTCCCCCTATGACCCTCCTCCAAGCCTCAGTTAGGATACTGTGCCCGGACGAGCGTACACAATAAGGAAGGATTTTGAATCCCGGGTAAGACTCCTACCAGCCACACCAATCACACTGTACAACCTGTAATCTGAACCCAGTTAACAGCATGATAACAGCGGAGCCTCTGAAAAGATGGCTCACAACAATAATAACCCGGTTTTTGTAACAATAACTATGTACAAGTATTGCAGACAATCCGCACTTGGGATGGGCGCCCAGCATCCACTACGGACTACGAGAAATAGATTTATCGGTAAGTAAAATCTTATTTTCTCTGACGTCCTAGTGGATGCTGGGGACTCCGCCAGGACCATGGGGATTATACCAAAGCTCCCAAACGGGCGGGAGAGTGCGGATGACTCTGCAGCACCGAATGAGAGAACTCCAGGTCCTCTTTAGCCAGGGTATCAAATTTGTAGAATTTTACAAACGTGTTCTCCCCCGACCACGTAGCTGCTCGGCAGAGTTGTAATGCCGAGACCCCTCGGGCAGCCGCCCAGGATGAGCCCACCTTCCTTGTGGAATGGGCCTTGACAGATTTAGGCTGTGGCAGGCCTGCCACAGAATGTGCAAGTTGAAATGTGCTACAAATCCAACGAGCAATCGTCTGCTTAGAAGCAAGAGCACCCAGTTTGTTGAGTGCATACAGGATAACAGCGAGTCAGTTTTCCTGACTCCAGCCGTCCTGGAAACCTATATTTTCAGGGCCCTGACAACATCTAGCAACTTGGAGTCCTCCAAGTCCCTAGTAGCCGCAGGTACCACAATAAGCTGGTTCAGGTGAAACGCTGACACCACCTTAGGAAGAAACTGGGGACGAGTCCGCAGTTCTGCCCTGTCCGAATGGACAATCAGATATGGCTTTTGTGAGACAAAGCCGCCAATTCTGACACTCGCCTGGCCGAGGCCAGGGCCAACAGCATGGTCACTTTCCATGTGAGATATTTCAAATCCACAGATTTGAGCGGTTTAAAATGTGATTTGAGGAATCCCAGAACTACGTTGAGATCCCACAGTGCCACTGGAGGCACAAAAAGGGGGTTGTATATGCAATACTCCCTTGACAAACTTCTGGACTTCAGGAACTGAAGCCAATTCTTTCTGGAAGAAAATTTACAGGGCCGAAATTTGAACCTTAATGGACCCCAATTTGAGGCCCATAGACACTCCTGTTTGCAGGAAATGCAGGAATCGACCGAGTTGAAATTTCTTCGTGGGGCCTTCCTGGCCTCACACCACGCAACATATTTTCGCCACATGTGGTGATAATGTTTTGCGGTCACCTCCTTCCTGGCTTTGACCAGGGTAGGAATGACCTCTTCCGGAATGCCTTTTTCCCTTAGGATCTGGCGTTCCACCGCCATGCCGTCAAACGCAGCCGCGGTAAGTCTTGGAACAGACCTGGTACTTGCTGAAGCAAGTCCCTTCTTAGCGGCAGAGGCCATGAGTCCTCTGTGAGCATTTCTTGAAGTTCCGGGTGCCACGTCCTTCTTGGCCAATCCGGAGCCACGAGTATAGTTCTTACTCCTCTACGTCTTATAATTCTCAGTACCTTGGTTATGAGAAGCAGAGGAGGGAACACATACACCGACTGGTACACCCACGGTGTTACCAGAACGTCCACAGATATTGCTTGAGGGTCTCTTGACCTGGCGCAATACCTGTCCAGTTTTTTGTTCAGGCGGGACGCCATCATGTCCACCTTTGGTCTTTCCCAACGGTTCACAATCATGTGGAATACTTCCCGATGAAGTCCCCACTCTCCCGGGTGGAGGTCGTGCCTGCTGAGGAAGTCTGCTTCCCAGTTGTCCACTCCCGGAATGAACACTGCTGACAGTGCTATCACATGATTTTTCGCCCAGCGAAGAATCCATGCAGTTTCTGCCATTGCCCTCCTGCTTCTTGTGCCGCCCTGTCTGTTTACGTGGGCGACTGCCGTGATGTTGTCCCACTGGATCAATACCGGCTGACCTTGAAGCAGAGGTCTTGCTAAGCTTAGAACATTGTAAATTGCCCTTAGCTCCAGTATATTTATGTGGAGAGAAGTCTCCAGACTTGATCACACTCCCTGGAAATTTTTTCCCTGTGTGACTGCTCCCCAGCCTCTCAGGCTGGCATCCGTGGTCACCAGGACCCAGTCCTGAATGCCGAGTCTGCGGCCCTTTAGTAGATGAGCACTCTGCAGCCACCGCAGAAGAAACACCCTTGTCCTTGGAGACAGGGTTATCCGCTGATGCATCTGAAGATGCGATCCGGACCATTTTTCCAGCAGATCCCACTGAAAAGTTCTTGCGTGAAATCTACCGAATGGAATCGCTTCGTAAGAAGCCACCATTTTTCCCAGGACCCTTGTGCAATGATGCACTGACACTTTTCCTGGTTTTAGGAGGTTCCTGACTAGCTCGGATAACTCCCTGGCTTTCTTCTCCGGGAGAAACACCTTTTTCTGGACTGTGTCCAGAATCATCCCTAGGAACAGCAGACGTGTCGTCGGAAACAGCTGCGGTTTTGAAATATTTAGAATCCACCCGTGCTGTCGTAGAACTACTTGAGATAGTGCTACTCCGACCTCCAACTGTTCTCTGGACCTTGCCCCTATCAGGAGATCGTCCATTTTCTTTGAAGAAGAATCATCATTTCGGCCATTACCTTGGTAAGGACCCGGGGTGCCGTGGACAATCCAACCGGCAGCGTCTGAAACTGATAGTGACAGTTCTGTACCACGAACCTGAGGTACCCTTGGTGAGAAGGGCAAATTGGGACATGGAGGTAAGCATCCCTGATGTCCCGGGACACCATATAGTCCCCTTCTTCCTGGTTCGCTATCACTGCTCTGAGTGACTCCATCTTGATTTGAACCTTTGTATGTAAGTGTTCAACTATTTCAGATTTAGAATAGGTCTCACCGAGCCGTCTGGCTTCAGTACCACAATATAGTGTGGAATAATACCCCTTTCCTTGTTGTAGGAGGGGTACTTTAATTATCACCTGCTGGGAATACAGCTTGTGAATTGTTTCCACTACTGCATCCCTGTCGGAGGGAGACGTTGGTAAAGCAGACTTCAGGAACCTGCGAGGGGGAGACGTCTCGAATTTCCAATCTGTACCCCTGGGATACTACTTGTAGGATCCAGGGGTCCACTTGCGAGTGAGCCCACTGCGTGCTGAAACTCTTGAGACGACCCCCCCCACCGCACCTGAGTCCGCTTGTACGGCCCCAGCGTCATGCTGAGGACTTGGCAGAAGCGGTGGAGGGCTTCTGTTTCTGGGAATGGGCTGCCTGCTGCAGTCTTCTTCCCTTTCCTCTATCCCATGGCAGATATGACTGGCCTTTTGCCCGCTTGCCCTTATGGGGACGAAAGGACTGAGGCTGAAAAGACGTTGTCTTTTTCTCCTTTATACGGCAATACTTCCATGTGCCGTTTGGAATCTGCATCACCTGACCACTGTCGTGTCCATAAACAACTTCTGGCAGATATGGACATCGCACTTACTCTTGATGCCAGAGTGCAAATATCCCTCTGTGCATCTCGCATATATAGAAATGCATCCTTTAAATGCTCTATAGTCAATAAAATACTGTCCCTGTCAAGGGTATCAATATTTTCAGTCAGGGAATCAGACCAAGCCACCCCAGCGCTGCACATCCAGGCTGAGGCGATCGCTGGTCGCAGTATAACACCAGTATGTGTGTATATACTTTTTAGGATATTTTCCAGCCTCCTATCAGCTGGCTCCTTGAGGGCGGCCCTATCTGGAGACGGTACCGCCACTTGTTTTGATAAGCGTGTGAGCGCCTTATCCACCCTAAGGGGTGTTTCCCAACGCGCCCTAACTTCTGGCGGGAAAGGGTATACCGCCAATAATTTTCTATCGGGGGAAACCCACGCATCATCACACACTTCATTTAATTTATCTGATTCAGGAAAAACTACAGGTAGTTTTTTCACACTCCACATAATACCCTTTTTTGTGGTACTTGTAGTATCAGAAATATGTAACACCTCCTTCATTGCCCTTAACAAGTAACGTGTGGCCCTAAAGGAAAATACGTTTGTTTCTTCACCGTCGACACTGGAGTCAGTGTCCGTGTCTGTGTCTGTGTCGACCGACTGAGGTAAAAGGACGTTTTAACGCCCCTGACGGTGTTTGAGACGCCTGGACAGGTACTAATTGGTTTGCCGGCCGTCTCATGTCGTCAACTGACCTTGCAGCGTGTTGACATTATCACGTAATTCCTTAAATAAGCCATCCATTCCGGTGTCGACTCCCTAGAGAGTGACATCACCATTACAGGCAATTGCTCCGCCTCCTCACCAACATCATCCTCATACATGTCGACACACACGTACCGACACACAGCACACACACAGGGAATGCTCTGATAGAGGACAGGACCCCACTAGCCCTTTGGGGAGACAGAGGGAGAGTTTGCCAGCACACACCAAAAACGCTATAATTATACAGGGACAACCTTTATATAAGTGTTTTTCCCCTTATAGCATTTTAATATATATAGTCATATCGCCAAATAAGTGCCCCCCCCTCTCTGTTTTAACCCTGTTTCTGTAGTGCAGTGCAGGGGAGAGCCTGGGAGCCTTCCCACCAGCATTTCTGTGAGGGAAAATGGCGCTGTGTGCTGAGGAGAATAGGCCCCGCCCCCTTTTCGGCGGGCTTCTTCTCCCGTTTTTCTGAGACCTGGCAGGGGTTAAATACATCCATATAGCCCCCAGGGGCTATATGTGATGTATTTTTAGCCAGAATAAGGTACTATCATTGCTGCCCAGGGCGCCCCCCCCAGCGCCCTGCACCCTCAGTGACCGCTGCTATGAAGTGTGCTGACAACAATGGCGCACAGCTGCAGTGCTGTGCGCTACCTTATGAAGACTGAAAAGTCTTCTGCCGCCGGTTTCTGGACCTCTTCACTTTTCGGCATCTGCAAGGGGGTCGGCGGCGCGGCTCCGGGACGAACCCCAGGGTGAGACCTGTGTTCCGACTCCCTCTGGAGCTAATGGTGTCCAGTAGCCTAAGAAGCCAATCCATCCTGCACGCAGGTGAGTTCACTTCTCTCCCCTAAGTCCCTCGATGCAGTGAGCCTGTTGCCAGCAGGACTCACTGAAAATAAAAAACCTAACAAAACTTTTACTCTAAGCAGCTCTTTAGGAGAGCCACCTAGATTGCACCCTTCTCGGCCGGGCACAAAAATCTAACTGAGGCTTGGAGGAGGGTCATAGGGGGAGGAGCCAGTGCACACCACCTGATCCTAAAGCTTTTACTTTTGTGCCCTGTCTCCTGCGGAGCCGCTATTCCCCCCCCCCCCCCATGGTCCTGACGGAGTCCCCAGCATCCACTAGGACGTCAGAGAAAATGGTGCTGGTAAGCTGTGCGGCTAAGCCACGCCCCCACCTGGCGCGCTGTAGTCCCGCTCAAATTTAAATTATTAGACTGGTGGGGGTCTCATATATAGTGCCCAGGCACCTCTAATATGCTTTTTTGCCAGTGAAAACTCCAGTAACCTGCTGCCCAGGGCGCTCCCCCCTGCGCCCTGCACCCTGTGAGTGCTGTTGGTGTGTGGGAGCATGAAGCGCAGCGCGACCGCTGCGCTGTACCTTCATCACTGAAGTCTTCTGCCTTCTGCATACTCACCCGGCTTCTTTCTTCTGGCTTCTGTGAGGGGGTTGACGGCGCGGCTCCGGGAACAAGCAGCTAGGCGCACCAAGTGATCGAACCCTCTGGAGCTAATGGTGTCCAGTAGCCTAAGAAGCAGAGCCCTTAACTCAGAAGAAGTAGGTCTGACTTCTCTCCCCTCACTCCCACGAAGCAGAGAGCCTGTAGCCAGCAGGTCTCTCTGAAAATAAAAAAGCCTAACATAAAGTCTTTTCAGAGAAACTCAGTAGAGCTCCCCTAGTGTGTGTCCAGTCTCTCCTGGGCACAGAATCTAGCTGAGGTCTGGAGGAGGGGCATAGAGGGAGGAGCCAGTTCACACCCATTCAAAGTCTTATAGTGTGCCCATGTCTCCTGCAGATCCCGTCTATACCCCATGGTCCTTCTGGAGTCCCCAGCATCCTCTAGGACGTAAGAGAAACATATTAACCATGGTTAAGATCAGGCGCAAAATGGGCTGTTGTTCTAATTTAGCTGCTGCTAAAAAAACAGGATTAGTCAAACCTGTATAATGGAGACAACACACAAAACTACAATAAAGCAGCGCTTAGCATAAAATCCAATAAAAAATAATATCTAATTTAAATAGAAATGGAACATGGAGATGGAAGGATTGAAAGGTCAAATATAACCACCAAGTTTAATAAAACCAATAAAATGCGTGCATAAAACTACACATAAATACAAAACCATTTCAGAATCACCAATAGGGCTGCTTAGATGTGTCGAAGTCGAAAACTATTGCAGTACACACATCACGTACAAACTACACACAGATGGCCTCCGTGCGCGTACTTGTTCTGCCGTGCGTGCACATATTCGCAATTTGCGTATGGTCGCTCCCGCGGTCCTGCGCATTAGCGCGTGGTATGGGTAATTAGGTAGAGTTTGTGATCGCATGGAAAAGCCATAAAAACACATGGTATATTTAATCCAAATAGTGCACAATGTACACAGAGTCTCCCTGCACCACACCAGCAAGTTACAATAGTTTAAATGGTATCAGAACAAAGGGATTCACCTTTACAGGATAGGAGGGGACAGAACTATGTTATAAGGTGGTGTTTGGTATCCAGCTGTAGGGTATATTAAGGACAATATTCCGGTGTTGGTTTGCAGAAGATCGCACGTTCCTGCGAATAGTTATGTGCAAGAGCAGAATATAAATATAAACTGTATTTACTGTACATTTGGTATGCGGCGGAAACCCAGAGGAGACCACCTGCAAGTGCACCTGGAACAGACATCGCCCACCTATTCATACCGACCTATGACCTCTCCTGTACTGTAAATGACCATCCCTGTGTCCAATGGACAAAGAGATTACAGTATCCATTGTGTTAAGTTTTGGACTATTGTATAAAAGAGCCAGCTGCAAGCCCGGTCACACACAGACTCTGAAGGTCATCTACCTTGATGACTGAGGACCAGGCTGGGAAGCGCAGGTGAAATCAAACACGTATGTACCATTGATTGTAGCCATTATTCTATTGTATTGTATAGTATTGTATTGTTATTGTAACCCCCTTTCAGTAATTACATGTTGGTGTGTCGGAACCCGGCATTTTAAATACAATCTGGTGTCGTGTTTCCTTTCCCTGCTAAGGTTATAAATGTATTTCAGTCACACGTGTAGCTGCTAAGTGCTCACGGAGTATCTTTGGGTGTGTACACACAGCATGTACTTTGTACGGCCAGCGCGGCATTTGTACGCAAAGTGAGTACACGGTACGGGGCTCTGTACGCTAATGGTGTAAAAAGTACGTAGGCTAAGGATTAATTACAGCGGCCACAGCGGCTCCATTTAAAGTGTATTGAATGTCTTTTTAAAGTGTTGCTTTTAGTCCTGTACGTAAACCGACGATTACAGATGATGGTGTCCGTTCCTTATTTAACATGGGCTGCAGATAGATGTGGGGATTAAATGATAAGGGCTGATGGCAAAGTCCTGATGTAATGTTACCACAGAGCCGCCGCTGGAAGTGAAAGCCTTGTTAAAGCACGCAGGTTACACCAAGATTGCGATATTCCCTCTAGACAATCTAGAGGGTCTAATCGTGTAATCTTCAAAACAAGTTACAACACCAAATTGCATGCGGTCGAGAGGTCAATAAGAAAGAACTGGCCTATTATAAACTCAGATCCGAAGTTCAAATCTATTGGCTCGACACCTCCCTTAATGAGCATACAACCAGGAAGCAATTTGAAGGATATGCTCCTGAGACCATCTATGAGGCCTAGTTCATCTTGTGGCGACATGTGGTTGAACAAACGTCATGGCTGCTATAAGTGTCTACAGTGTACCACCTGTAGATCCATGGTGACCGGACAATACTTTTGTCACCCACTACATGGTACTAAGATCAGGTTGCAGCAACATTTAACTTGTCAAATGGAACACGTAATCTACTAATTGGCTTGTCCTTGTGGAAAAACACGGTTCGAACCTTCAGAGAAAGAATGAACCAGTATAGGTCTTCAATCCATTTGGCTTATTCAACAGGCAAAACTGATAAACCGGTAGCAGCTCATTTTTTGCAACTGAAGCACCAATTCCAAACTTTATGGTGTATGATAATTGACTGGATTCCTCCTCCGCCACGGGTGACAGGGGCAAACTCCTTCTAAGACGTGAAGCTTATTGAATCCATTTTCTGGGTCCTCTGTCGCCCAAAGGACTTAATCCTTTGCATATGTTTTTGTAAATTTTTTTTATATTTTTTCTGGTGTTTATTTTCTAACAGTGCAGTAAAGTCCAATATCTGTTGAGCTTATCATCTACAACATCCTCTGATCCCTATTTTTGCACAGACGTATGTGTAACATATTTCACACTTTATATGAATCTTATCAGTTTTTATTGTGGTGAGGTGACCTCTCATGGTGACACATGATATGTCTATGTATTGAGGCAATTGTTATATGCCTCTTTGCAACACTGTGTAAAATAGATAGTCTGGTTAAGAGATCTGCATATTTTCTATTATATGGTTACAATAACCTGGCTGCCATAGAAAAGTGGGAGTAAGACAGGGGATGCTTATGTTGGTTACTAGGCAACGAGATGTGTCTTTCTTCCACCAGCCTTATGTAAATGAATGCTATATGTACATATATTATACTGTAATCATTTGGCTAATATAGAACAGTGGGGTTAACATGACGCGGGCATTAGAACATTGTGTGCTATTTTCTCCAAGATGGAAATATGGAAGGGGATGTTTATGTTGGTTACAAAGCAACGAGCCGTGTCTTCCGTCCATCAGTTTAGCACTTACCAGCTTGGCGCTTACCACTATACTTTAAAAATGGTCTTGGTCATGGATCATTTGAATTATTTATTTAAGTGGAAGGGCCATATTGTGATGGATTGGATACTTTAAGAGGCACTGAGCTGGGGGGAAGTGATTTGGGTTGCTCTTCTGTCTGTTGCCGGCACCTGCGATACTGGAAGTGTGCTGCACCAGGCAGGAAGTGCTTTGCGTTCCACTTCGGCGGCATGCGTTCCACCGCTGATTACGAGGGGTAAATAATAGGATTTTAATACCTACCGGTAAATCCTTTTCTCTTAGTCCGTAGAGGATGCTGGGGTCACTTCAAGAACCATGGGGGTATAGACGGGATCCGCAGGAGACATAGGCACTTTAAGACTTTCAAATGGTTTGACCTGGCTCCTCCCTCTATGCCCCTCCTTCAGACTCCAGTTTAAGGAACTGTGCCCAGGGAGACGGACATTTCGAGGAAAGTATTTATTGTTAAACCACTGTGAGAATCTTACCAGCTCACACCTCAAGCATGCCGCAGAACGTGGCATTCAACAGAACACAGCCAATGGCATGAAGAATTTCAGCAATATGCTGACAAAATCATAACACAACCTGTGTGTAACCACAACCAATAACTGCAGATACAGTACGCACTGGGACGGGCGCCCAGCATCCTCTACGGACTAAGAGAATAGGAGTTACCGGTAGGTATTAAAATCCTATTTTCTCATACGTCCTAGAGGATGCTAGGGTCACTTCAAGAACCATGGGGTTATACCAAAGCTCTAGAACGGGCAGGAGAGTGCGGATGACTCTGCAGCACCGATTAACCAAACATGAGGTCCTCAGCGGCCAGGGTATCAAACTTGTAAAACATTTCAAAAGTGTTTGAACCTGACCAAACAGCTGCTCGGCAAAGTTGCAATGCCGAGAATCCCCGGACAGCTGCCCAGGACGAGCCCACCCTTCTAGTAGAATGAGCCTTCACCGGTTTCGATAACGGCAATCCAGCCGTGGAATGAGAATGCTGAATCGCACTACAGATCTAGGGCGCAATGGTCTGCTTGGGAAGCAGGACACCCAATGTTGTTGGGAACAGACAGAACAAACAGAGCCTCTGTTTTCCTAATCTGAGCCGTCCAGGCGACATAATTCTCAAAGCTCTAACCATAGCCAGAGACTTTGATTCAGCGACAGCGTCAGTAGCCACAGGCACCACCATAGGTCGGTTCCTGCAGAAAAAAGGACAACACCTTCGACAGAAACGCTGACGTGTCCTCAATTCAACTCAATCTTCATGGAAGATCAAAGAAGGGCTCTTGTGAGATAAGGCCCCTAACTCAGACACCCGCCTTGCAAATGCCAAGGCCAACAGGATGACCGCTTTTCAAGTGAAAAACAGCAACTTCACCTTCTGTAAAGGTTCAACCACGTGATTGAAGGAACTGCAACACCACATTAAAGAACCCAAGGTGCCACTGGAGGCACAAATGGAAGGTAGACGCGCCACACGCCTTTCACGAAAGACTGAACTTCCGGGAGGGAAGCCAATCGTTTTCGAAAGAAAATTGCCAATGCTGAAAACTGGACCTTAATGGAGTCCAATTTCATGCTGCATTCCCTCCAGCCCATAGGAAATGGAGAAAACACCCTAACTGAAACTCCTCCGTTGAAGCTTTCTTGGATTCACACCAAGACACCTATTTTCCCCGGAGACGGTGGTAACGTTTAGGCGTTACTCCTTTCCTGGCCTGAATAAGAGTGGGGATGACTACCTTGGGAATACCCTTTCGGGCTAGAAACCGGCTCTCAACAGCCATGCCGTCAAACGTAGCCGCTGTAAGCCTAGGTACATGCACGGCACCTACTGTAGTAGGTCCTCGCGAAGAGGATGAGGCCCAGGATCCTTTTTTTTTATTTTTTAAACTCCTAAAGATCTGGGCACCCAGTTCTCCTTGGCCAGTTTGGGCAAGGAAATTTTTCCCGAAAGCTCGTTCTTCTTATGATCCCGAGAACTTTTTGGGAACAGTGGAAGTGTAGGGAATATATACACTGACCAGAATATCCACTGGGTCACCAGTGCATCTATTGCTATTGTCTGAGGTTCTTTTGACCAGGAACAACATTTCTGAAGCTTCTTGTTGAGACGAGATGTTATCATGACTATTTTAGAAACTGCGTAAAGACTTGTCACCTCTACGAAGCCTTCTTGGTGGAAGTTCCACTCTCCCGGCTGGAGATCGTGTCTGCTGAGGAAGTCTGTTTCCCAGTTGTCCACTCCTGGAATGAAAATTACCGACAGAGCCCTTACAAGTTTTCCTGCCCAGAGGAGAACCTTCGTCGCCTCTGCCATTTCCGCTCTGCTTTTCGTTCCGCCTTGCTGTTACATTATCCAACTAGATCTGCATGGGATGATCTTGAAGAAGATGTACCGCTTGTTGAAGACCTTTGTAACTGGCTCTCAATTCCAGCATGTTCATGTGAAGGCAGGTTTCCTGACTCTAGCCTTTTCCGTGGAAGCTTTTCCTGAGTGACAGTTCCTCAGCCTCGGTGTATCCGTGGTTACCAGGACCCAGTCCTGAACTCTGAACCTGCATCCCTCTAATAGGTGCGAGCTGTGTAGCCACCACAGGAGTGAAATCCTGGCTTCCGACAACAGGACTGTCTTCCGGTGCATGTGTAGGTGGGATCCACTTTACCAACAGGTCCCACTGGAATACCCTGGCATGGAACCTGCCAAACTATATGGCCTCATAGGCCGTCACCATCTTTGCACCGATGGACCGACACTCTTAATGGTTTCAACCTAGTATTACCATTTTCTTGATTTCCAGAGCCTTTTCCACCGGAAGAAAAACTCTCTGAACTACCCTGTCCAGAATCATTCCGAAAAACAAATAATCTTTCCTTGAAAATTTATGATCCAACCGTGTTGTTGGAGTATGGACAGGGAGAGCGCGATGTTTTTGTACCAAGCGCTCACTGCATCTCGCCTTTATCAGGAGATCTTCTAGATAAGGAATTTAATTGACTCCTTCTTGACGCAGGAGGACCATCATTTCCACCATCACTGTGGTGAAAACCCTCGGCGGCGTGGAGAAAACCGAAAGGTAACGTCAGGAATTGTAATGGCAATTCTGAATCTCAGATAAGCCTGGTAAGGAGGAGAAATTGGAACATGCAGGTAAGCATCCTTTACGTCAACTGACTCCCTGTAATCCCCCTCCTCCAGACTAGAAACACTGCCCCCAGTGACTCCAACTGGAACTTGAACCGTTTCAAGTAGAGATTCAGAATTTTTTTTGGGGGGGGTTCAGGATCGGTCAGACCGAGCCGTCCGGTTTCGGAACTATAAAGAGGCTTGAATAAACCCCTTCCTTTGTCGTGACCCAGGCACCAGGACTATGCCCTGTCCTGACATAAAATTTGAATTACCGTTATAAGTGCTTCTCTTTTTGGAAGAGACGCTGGCAAGGTCAATCTTAAAATTCGGCATGGGGAAACGTCTTGAAACTCCAGTTTGCCCTTGTAGACATCTTCTCGCTGTACTTACTGGCCCGAAACAAAGGGCTGCATGTGAGGGTGATCCTTTTTGCCTGTGCAGGTGCAGAGGACAAAAATGTCGACTTACCTGCGGTAGCCGCCGAGACCAACGATCCTCACCAAATAAGGCCTCACCTTTGTATAGGAGATCCTCCATATTCTCATCTTTATCAATCCTGTCAATTTCTGATAACACGCTTTTTTACCATGTTTTATTTTAATACTTCGAGACACCCACGCGCATGCAATAGTGGACCTGAGCAGTGCACTCTTTTCAACATAAATGGATTTTAATATAGTTTTCACGTTTCGGATCGCTGGCTCTTTTAGTGAAGCCGTCACAGGTGCAGGAAGAATTACCTTCTTTTTCACCCTAGACAGTGCACTATTTAACACAGTGGGTGACTGCTGGGAAAGAAAATATTAAACTTGTGGGAGGGAGTCTTATTTGATCTATTTCCCTGGAATCCCTATCGGCGACACAGGACTCAGAGTCCGTGTCGGTAGCAGTAGTCATAACATTTATAAATGGACCTTATGTGACCCAGAGAAGGTCGCCTGCAGATGGAAGAACAAAATGCTGACAAAACACATCTTCTACATTACCAGCATGCAGCATTAGATATAGCCTTATCTAATCTTTGATATGATGCATACTACCACGTATGATGCATACTACCACGTATTTCTTCACCCATGCAGGCTCTTGGTGTATCGGTAGCATCACCACCTTACCACTCTGTGTCCCTAAAATGGCTTCCTCCAGGAAGGAACTCCCTGCCTCAGACATGTCCCACACGTGTACCACACACACTCCCAGACACATTGGGACTTATAGGGATCAGACTTCTGTCAGATGGACACCGAAAGGAAAATCCAGCTCACACCTCAGCGCCAAGCACACCCATCTGTAAAACATTACATTGAAAACAGACCTGCAGCGCTTTTATACATAATACAAACATCATATACATCGCCCCCCCCTTGCACCCTGACATACGTCAGTAGTGAAGGGAGGACCAGCGTTTCTCTTGAGGAGAAAATGGCGCTGATTAGTGTGCTGGCTTAGTGAGGAAGAAGCCCCGCCCCCTTAATGGCGCGCTTCACCCGATCTTAACTCAATAGTTAATAATCCTGGCGGGGGTAGGACAGTGTGCCTTTTGCCATAAACAAGGATTTATGTTGCCCAGGGCGCCCCCCCCTGCGCCCTGCACCCTGCATGTGTGCTGTGAGGAAGAAGCTCCGGTCCCTTAATGGCACGCTTCCTTCCCGCAATTTTCCACAAATATTTATACAGGTGGGGGTTAGGACAGTGCCTTGGCACTAATGTCCCCTCTTGCCAGTGTCAAAATGAGGATTTATATGCTGCCCAGGGCGCCCCCCAGCCCCCCTGCACCATGTAGTGCATTGTGTAGTGGGAGCATGGCGCGCAGCGTGCGATCGCTGTGCGGTACCTCAGAAAGCCGTCACTGAAGTCTTCTGATCTTTCTACTCACCTGACTTCTGGCTCTGCAAAGGGGATGACGGCGGGCTCTGGGAACGAGCATCTAGGCGTTCCTAGCGATCAGACCCTCAGTGTCACAACTGAGGGCCTGAGCTGACGGGAGGCAGCCTCAGTTGTAGGGGCTGAGATGTACCGGAACCTGGGAGGTTGTATCAGACCCCTGGACATGTAAGTAACATGAATAATAACTGCCCGAAGGCGTGACCACGACAACTTGGATAAAAGTCAATGATGTTTATTATGACAACTCCGCAACACAGCAGCAGTAAAAGAAAACGTAAAAGTCAGCAAAGAATAAATACAGTTCCTGGGTACTACAGGATGGCAGGAGCCACAGGGCACTGGTAGTGTGAGATAGTTCTTATGATCTTCTAGATGGAAAGTCCTTACCAGGCCCGACTGTAGCAATGGAGATAACCCAGGATTGTGCCAGCTGGTGTTCCAGGAAAAGCTGGGTTGCTGAAGATAAAACAGCTGCTGTGGATACTGGCTGGAACCAGACTGTTGTTAGCACGGAGTGGATACTGGCTGGAACCAGTTAAATAATAAATGAACTTGGGAGCGATGAAATATGAACTGAAATGTAGAATTTGAGAGCGGAGAAATAATAATACCGGTGGAGAGTGGTAAAGTGTAGAAAGGACACCGGCCCTTTAAGGGAAGCTGTACTCTGCTGGAAGCTGAGCTGGGAGCAGGTAATGTTGTAGCTGGAAACAGATGAATCCACAATGGATTGGAGAGTCAGGCTACACCGCAGGTGGAATGCTGGTGCGGGTCTCTATGGTGGAAGTCTTGAGACAGGAGCTGGAACCTGGAAGACAATCACAGGAGAGAGACAAACAGGAACTAGGTTTGACAACCAAAGCACTGACGCCTTCCTTGCTCAGGCACAGTGTATTTATACCTGCAGCAAGGAAGGGATTGGCTAGGCAATTATGCAGATTATCAATACTGAGAACAGATTGGTGGAAATGATCAGCTGACAGAATCCAAGATGGCTGCGCCCATGCAGACACTTGGAGGGAAGTTTGGTTTGTAATCCATGTGGTAATGAAAACAGTAATGGCGGCGCCGGCCACCGGAGACAGGAGGCGCCAGGCTGACAGATGCACATCCAACCACGCGGACACAGCGTAGGCCGCGGCTGACGTAATCGCCACTCAGACACTCTGCATGCAGAAGTTCAGGGACGGCGGCGGAGGCCGCGGGAAACGCCATGCCAGGTGTAATATGGCGTTTACTGTGACAGCGTCCCAGAGTGACAGGAGAGGATACAGGAATGTACACATCAGGATAACAGATGGGATCCGGTCCTGGAGCGCTGAGCCAGCCTTAGGAGGCATCTGATGGGTAAGAAATGGCGTCCAGATACCCGGATCGTGACAGCACCCCCCCCTTTAGGAGTGGCCCCAGGACACTTCTTTGGCTTTTGAGGAAACTTGGAATGGAATCTCCGGACCAAGGCAGGAGCATGGACATCAGAAGCATTGGTCCATGAACGTTCCTCAGGACCATAACCCTTCCAGTCAATAAGATATTGTAGTTGACCGTAACGGTGACGTGAGTCCAGGATCTTGGCCACTTCATACTCAACGCCTCGTTGAGTTTGGACTTTCGGAGTTGGAGGAAGTGAGGAATGAAACCGATTCAAGATCAGCGGTTTCAACAGGGAAACATGGAATGTCCTGGGTATTTTTAAGAAGGGAGGCAACTGGAGTCTGTAAGCAACAGGATTGATGACTTGTTCAATCTTGAAAGGACCGATATAGCGAGGTGCAAACTTCATACTGGGAACTCTTAACCTCAAATTCTTCGTGGATAACCATACCCGATCACCCACCTTGAGAGCAGGAACTGCTCGACGCTTCTTATCCGCAAACTTCTTGTACCTGAACGATGCCTTGAGCAGAGCTGATCGTACGCTCTTCCAGATATTGGCAAACTGATGCAAGGTGATATCCACTGCGGGAACAGAAGTTGCTGGAAGCGGTTGGAACTCAGGGACTTTAGGGTGGAATCCAAAGTTAGTGAAGAATGGTGTTGAAGCAGATGAAGAATGATACTGGTTGTTATGACAGAACTCGGCCCAGGGAAGTAATTGAACCCAGTCATCTTGAGAGGAGGACACATAGATGCGGAGGAAGGCCTCCAAGTCCTGATTCACCCTCTCGGTTTGACCATTGGTCTGAGGATGGTAAGCCGTGGAAAACTTTAGCTTGACTTGGAGGACTTGACATAAACTTCGCCAGAATTTGGCTGTGAATTGAACTCCTCGATCTGAGATAATTTCTTCAGGAAGACCGTGGAGTCGGAAGATCTCTTGTATGAATACTTGAGCCAACTTGGAAGCTGACGGAAGACCGGTGAGAGGAATGAAGTGTGCCATCTTGGTGAACCGGTCAACTACCACCCAGATGGTATTGAACTTGTTGCACATGGGTAAGTCTGTAATGAAATCCATCGACAAGTGGGTCCTTGGTCGACGGGGAACGGATAGTGGAACCAGTTGCCCCGCAGGCGACTGGCGGGATACTTTATGTTGGGCACACTTTGGGCAAGATGCAATAAACTCCAAGACGTCCTTTTTCAGAGTTGGCCACCAATAGGACCTAGAGATAAACTCCAGGGTTTTTTGGATACCTGTATGTCCGGCAAAACGGGAAGCATGGGCCCAATGCATGAGCTTCTTCCTTAGCATCGGCTTCACAAAACTTTTCCCTGATGGGGGCGTAGAGTCCATCCCTACCGTGGAGAATGCCAACGGATTTATAATAGGATGCTTGTCTGAAGACTCTGACTCATTTTCTTGCTCCCATGAGCGGGAAAGGGCATCGGCCTTGCGATTCTGAGAGCCCGGACAGAACTGGAGTTTAAAGTCGAACCTGGAAAAGAAAAGTGCCCATCTGGCCTGACGAGGGTTGAGACATTGTGCGCCCTTCAGGTATAAAAGGTTCTTGTGGTCTGTAAGTATGGTGATTGAATGAGAAGCTCCCTCCAACAGATACCTCCACTCTTCTAGAGCGAGCTTGATGGCTAGCAACTCCTGGTCGCCAATGGCATAGTTGCGCTCAGCTGGGGAGAACTTCCGGGAGAAGAAACTGCAAGGGTGTAAATGGACATCTTTAGCCCTCTGAGATAACACCGCTCCTACTCCAACGGAGGAGGCATCCACCTCTAAGATGAAAGGAGAGTCGATGTCAGGCTGTTTCAGAACAGGCGCAGAGATGAACCTTTGTTTTAAAAGATGAAATGCTTGCATGGCTTCTTCAGACCACTTGGACGGGTTAGCACCCTTCTTAGTGAAAGCAGTAATAGGCGCCACAATGGTGGAAAAGTCTCGTATAAACTTTCGGTAATAGTTGGCGAACCCCAAGAACCTCTGGACCCCTTTGAGGGTTAAGGGTACCGGCCAATTTTGGATTGCTTGTAGTTTCTCAGGATCCATCTCTAGTCCGGAACCGGACACAATGTACCCTAGAAACGGAATGGACTTGACTTCAAAGACGCATTTTTCTAATTTGCAATAGAGATGATTGACACGGAGACGGGACAGAACCTCTTTAACCCAAAAACGATGTTCCTCTAAATCGTTGGCAAAAATGAGGATATCGTCTAGATAGACCACGACATGACGGTATAGAATGTCTCTGAAGATCTCATTGACAAAATGCTGGAAGACAGCTGGAGCATTGCTCAATCCGAAGGGCATGACGAGGTACTCATAATGTCCGTCACGGGTGTTAAAGGCGGTCTTCCACTCGTCACCCTCACGGATACGGATGAGATTGTATGCACCTCGCAAGTCCAGCTTTGTAAAGATGGTAGCTCCGCTAACTCTGTCAAAGAGCTCAGTAATCAGGGGTAAAGGATAACGGTTCTTGATGGTAATGTCGTTCAAACCTCTGTAGTCGATGCACGGCCGCAGACCACCATCTTTCTTTTTTACAAAAAAGAAGCCTGTGCCGGCTGGAGAAGAAGAAGGTCGAATGAACCCCTTTGCTAGGTTCTCTTTAATATATTCCTCCATAGAATGCGTCTCAGGCAGAGACAACGGATAAGTTCGGCCTCGAGGTGGAACATTCCCTGGAACGAGATCAATCGGACAGTCCCATTCTCTATGAGGAGGAAGGATATCAGCAGAAGCTTTACTGAACACATCCGTGAAATCTTGATATGGAGGAGGTGGAACATCAGACGACCTGGGGGAGGAAGAACAGACAGGCAATACTTTAAACAAACATGTCTCAGCACAGGAGGAACCCCATGCCAGGATTTGTGTAGTCGTCCAATCAATTGTAGGATTGTGAAGACGGAGCCATGGAAGGCCCAGGACCACAGGATGTGTGGCTCTTGGAATCACTAAAAAAGAAATAAGTTCGGAATGAAGAACTCCCACTCTCAGACGAACTGGTAGAGTCCTTAAAGAAATAACTGCATCAAAAATTTTGCTGCCATCCACGGCAGTTAAAGAAATGGACGAAGGAAGTCTCTCGGTGGGTAGGGACCACCGTTTAACATAGGCTTCGGTAATAAAGTTCCCAGCTGCTCCGGAATCAAGGAGGGCAATGACGTTCCGGTAACGTTGAGCAACTTGAAGCGAGACTGGGAGATTACAATCTTGAGGAGATGGAGAGGAGATCATTACTCCTAGCCGGCCCTCTCCTTGGCGAGCTAGGATTTGGAGTTTCCCGGACGTTTGGGACAGGCATTAATGGTGTGAGACGGAGCTGCACAATAGAGACAGAGAAACTCGGAGAGACGTCTTCGGCGCTCAGCAGGAGTTAAACGGGAACGGCCAAGTTGCATGGGCTCATCTTTAGATGGTGACAGTTGACGAGGAGGAGGAGCAGAAGATTTTGGAGCAGATGATCTTCCACGCTCAGTTGCTCTCTCTCTGAAACGTAAATCAACTTTCGTGCAGAGTGAGATTAGCTCATCTAACTTAGAAGGTAAGTCTCTGGTAGCTAACTCATCTTTAATACGCTCAGATAAGCCATGCCAGAATGCAGCATACAGGGCCTCGTCGTTCCATGCCAGTTCGGATGCCAGGATCTGGAACTGTATCAGATATTGTCCTACAGTACGTGACCCCTGGCGTAAACGGAGAATCTCGGATGAAGCTGAGGTTACCCGGCCTGGCTCGTCGAAGATGCGCCTGAATGTTGACACGAAGGCAGTGTAGGAAGATAGCAGGGTGTCGGACCTCTCCCATAACGGTGATGCCCAATCAAGGGCTGAGCCACTGAGAAGAGAAATAATGTAGGCAATTTTTGTACGGTCACTGGGAAAATTGCCAGGTTGTAGCTCAAACTGAATCTCACACTGGTTGAGAAATCCCCTGCAGAATCTTGGAGATCCGTCAAATTTTGCTGGCGTTGGAAGATGAAGACGTGGAGCAGAAATGGGTAAGGTGGGTGGGGTTATAGCTGGAGTCACTGTGGTTGACGCACCAGACGCGCCTGATCCACGGAGAGTTGTCTGAATCCCATCCAGCCGAGTAGAGAGATCCTGGAGACAGCGGATGATGTGGCCCTGTGCAGCCTCCTGATGTTCTAGTCGGGCTGCCAGTTCTTGCATCGGCCTGGCCGCTTGATCCTGGTCTCCGGCTGGATTCATTAGGTCAGTGCTTACTGTCACAACTGAGGGCCTGAGCTGACGGGAGGCAGCCTCACTTGTAGGGGCTGAGATGTACCGGAACCTGGGAGGTTGTATCAGACCCCTGGACATGTAAGTAACATGAATAATAACTGCCCGAAGGCGTGACCACGACAACTTGGATAAAAGTCAATGATGTTTATTATGACAACTCCGCAACACAGCAGCAGTAAAAGAAAACGTAAAAGTCAGCAAAGAATAAATACAGTTCCTGGGTACTACAGGATGGCAGGAGCCACAGGGCACTGGTAGTGTGAGATAGTTCTTATGATCTTCTAGATGGAAAGTCCTTACCAGGCCCGACTGTAGCAATGGAGATAACCCAGGATTGTGCCAGCTGGTGTTCCAGGAAAAGCTGGGTTGCTGAAGATAAAACAGCTGCTGTGGATACTGGCTGGAACCAGACTGTTGTTAGCACGGAGTGGATACTGGCTGGAACCAGTTAAATAATAAATGAACTTGGGAGCGATGAAATATGAACTGAAATGTAGAATTTGAGAGCGGAGAAATAATAATACCGGTGGAGAGTGGTAAAGTGTAGAAAGGACACCGGCCCTTTAAGGGAAGCTGTACTCTGCTGGAAGCTGAGCTGGGAGCAGGTAATGTTGTAGCTGGAAACAGATGAATCCACAATGGATTGGAGAGTCAGGCTACACCGCAGGTGGAATGCTGGTGCGGGTCTCTATGGTGGAAGTCTTGAGACAGGAGCTGGAACCTGGAAGACAATCACAGGAGAGAGACAAACAGGAACTAGGTTTGACAACCAAAGCACTGACGCCTTCCTTGCTCAGGCACAGTGTATTTATACCTGCAGCAAGGAAGGGATTGGCTAGGCAATTATGCAGATTATCAATACTGAGAACAGATTGGTGGAAATGATCAGCTGACAGAATCCAAGATGGCTGCGCCCATGCAGACACTTGGAGGGAAGTTTGGTTTGTAATCCATGTGGTAATGAAAACAGTAATGGCGGCGCCGGCCACCGGAGACAGGAGGCGCCAGGCTGACAGATGCACATCCAACCACGCGGACACAGCGGAGGCCGCGGCTGACGTAATCGCCACTCAGACACTCTGCATGCAGAAGTTCAGGGACGGCGGCGGAGGCCGCGGGAAACGCCATGCCAGGTGTAATATGGCGTTTACTGTGACAGCGTCCCAGAGTGACAGGAGAGGATACAGGAATGTACACATCAGGATAACAGATGGGATCCGGTCCTGGAGCGCTGAGCCAGCCTTAGGAGGCATCTGATGGGTAAGAAATGGCGTCCAGATACCCGGATCGTGACAGCACCCCCCCCTTTAGGAGTGGCCCCAGGACACTTCTTTGGCTTTTGAGGAAATTTGGAATGGAATCTCCGGACCAAGGCAGGAGCATGGACATCAGAAGCATTGGTCCATGAACGTTCCTCAGGACCATAACCCTTCCAGTCAATAAGATATTGTAGTTGACCGTAACGGTGACGTGAGTCCAGGATCTTGGCCACTTCATACTCAACGCCTCGTTGAGTTTGGACTTTCGGAGTTGGAGGAAGTGAGGAATGAAACCGATTCAAGATCAGCGGTTTCAACAGGGAAACATGGAATGTCCTGGGTATTTTTAAGAAGGGAGGCAACTGGAGTCTGTAAGCAACAGGATTGATGACTTGTTCAATCTTGAAAGGACCGATATAGCGAGGTGCAAACTTCATACTGGGAACTCTTAACCTCAAATTCTTCGTGGATAACCATATCCGATCACCCACCTTGAGAGCAGGAACTGCTCGACGCTTCTTATCCGCAAACTTCTTGTACCTGAACGATGCCTTGAGCAGAGCTGATCGTACGCTCTTCCAGATATTGGCAAACTGATGCAAGGTGATATCCACTGCGGGAACAGAAGTTGCTGGAAGCGGTTGGAACTCAGGGACTTTAGGGTGGAATCCAAAGTTAGTGAAGAATGGTGTTGAAGCAGATGAAGAATGATACTGGTTGTTATGACAGAACTCGGCCCAGGGAAGTAATTGAACCCAGTCATCTTGAGAGGAGGACACATAGATGCGGAGGAAGGCCTCCAAGTCCTGATTCACCCTCTCGGTTTGACCATTGGTCTGAGGATGGTAAGCCGTGGAAAACTTTAGCTTGACTTGGAGGACTTGACATAAACTTCGCCAGAATTTGGCTGTGAATTGAACTCCTCGATCTGAGATAATTTCTTCAGGAAGACCGTGGAGTCGGAAGATCTCTTGTATGAATACTTGAGCCAACTTGGAAGCTGACGGAAGACCGGTGAGAGGAATGAAGTGTGCCATCTTGGTGAACCGGTCAACTACCACCCAGATGGTATTGAACTTGTTGCACATGGGTAAGTCTGTAATGAAATCCATCGACAAGTGGGTCCATGGTCGACGGGGAACGGATAGTGGAACCAGTTGCCCCGCAGGCGACTGGCGGGATACTTTATGTTGGGCACACTTTGGGCAAGATGCAATAAACTCCAAGACGTCCTTTTTCAGAGTTGGCCACCAATAGGACCTAGAGATAAACTCCAGGGTTTTTTGGATACCTGTATGTCCGGCAAAACGGGAAGCATGGGCCCAATGCATGAGCTTCTTCCTTAGCATCGGCTTCACAAAACTTTTCCCTGATGGGGGCGTAGAGTCCATCCCTACCGTGGAGAATGCCAACGGATTTATAATAGGATGCTTGTCTGAAGACTCTGACTCATTTTCTTGCTCCCATGAGCGGGAAAGGGCATCGGCCTTGCGATTCTGAGAGCCCGGACAGAACTGGAGTTTAAAGTCGAACCTGGAAAAGAAAAGTGCCCATCTGGCCTGACGAGGGTTGAGACATTGTGCGCCCTTCAGGTATAAAAGGTTCTTGTGGTCTGTAAGTATGGTGATTGAATGAGAAGCTCCCTCCAACAGATACCTCCACTCTTCTAGAGCGAGCTTGATGGCTAGCAACTCCTGGTCGCCAATGGCATAGTTGCGCTCAGCTGGGGAGAACTTCCGGGAGAAGAAACTGCAAGGGTGTAAATGGACATCTTTAGCCCTCTGAGATAACACCGCTCCTACTCCAACGGAGGAGGCATCCACCTCTAAGATGAAAGGAGAGTCGATGTCAGGCTGTTTCAGAACAGGCGCAGAGATGAACCTTTGTTTTAAAAGATGAAATGCTTGCATGGCTTCTTCAGACCACTTGGACGGGTTAGCACCCTTCTTAGTGAAAGCAGTAATAGGCGCCACAATGGTGGAAAAGTCTCGTATAAACTTTCGGTAATAGTTGGCGAACCCCAAGAACCTCTGGACCCCTTTGAGGGTTAAGGGTACCGGCCAATTTTGGATTGCTTGTAGTTTCTCAGGATCCATCTCTAGTCCGGAACCGGACACAATGTACCCTAGAAACGGAATGGACTTGACTTCAAAGACGCATTTTTCTAATTTGCAATAGAGATGATTGACACGGAGACGGGACAGAACCTCTTTAACCCAAAAACGATGTTCCTCTAAATCGTTGGCAAAAATGAGGATATCGTCTAGATAGACCACGACATGACGGTATAGAATGTCTCTGAAGATCTCATTGACAAAATGCTGGAAGACAGCTGGAGCATTGCTCAATCCGAAGGGCATGACGAGGTACTCATAATGTCCGTCACGGGTGTTAAAGGCGGTCTTCCACTCGTCACCCTCACGGATCCGGATGAGATTGTATGCACCTCGCAAGTCCAGCTTTGTAAAGATGGTAGCTCCGCTAACTTTGTCAAAGAGCTCAGTAATCAGGGGTAAAGGATAACGGTTCTTGATGGTAATGTCGTTCAAACCTCTGTAGTCGATGCACGGCCGCAGACCACCATCTTTCTTTTTTACAAAAAAGAAGCCTGCGCCGGCTGGAGAAGAAGAAGGTCGAATGAACCCCTTTGCTAGGTTCTCTTTAATATATTCCTCCATAGAATGCGTCTCAGGCAGAGACAACGGATAAGTTCGGCCTCGAGGTGGAACCTTCCCTGGAACGAGATCAATCGGACAGTCCCATTCTCTATGAGGAGGAAGGATATCAGCAGAAGCTTTACTGAACACATCCGTGAAATCTTGATATGGAGGAGGTGGAACATCAGACGACCTGGGGGAGGAAGAACAGACAGGCAATACTTTAAACAAACATGTCTCAGCACAGGAGGAACCCCATGCCAGGATTTGCGTAGTCGTCCAATCAATTGTAGGATTGTGAAGACGGAGCCATGGAAGGCCCAGGACCACAGGATGTGTGGCTCTTGGAATCACTAAAAAAGAAATAAGTTCGGAATGAAGAACTCCCACTCTCAGACGAACTGGTAGAGTCCTTAAAGAAATAACTGCATCAAAAATTTTGCTGCCATCCACGGCAGTTAAAGAAATGGACGAAGGAAGTCTCTCGGTGGGTAGGGACCACCGTTTAACATAGGCTTCGGTAATAAAGTTCCCAGCTGCTCCGGAATCAAGGAGGGCAATGACGTTCCGGTAACGTTGAGCAACTTGAAGCGAGACTGGGAGATTACAATCTTGAGGAGATGGAGAGGAGATCATTACTCCTAGCCGGCCCTCTCCTTGGCGAGCTAGGATTTGGAGTTTCCCGGACGTTTGGGACAGGCATTAATGGTGTGAGACGGAGCTGCACAATAGAGACAGAGAAACTCGGAGAGACGTCTTCGGCGCTCAGCAGGAGTTAAACGGGAACGGCCAAGTTGCATGGGCTCATCTTTAGATGGTGACAGTTGACGAGGAGGAGGAGCAGAAGATTTTGGAGCAGATGATCTTCCACGCTCAGTTGCTCTCTCTCTGAAACGTAAATCAACTTTCGTGCAGAGTGAGATTAGCTCATCTAACTTAGAAGGTAAGTCTCTGGTAGCTAACTCATCTTTAATACGCTCAGATAAGCCATGCCAGAATGCAGCATACAGGGCCTCGTCGTTCCATGCCAGTTCGGATGCCAGGATCTGGAACTGTATCAGATATTGTCCTACAGTACGTGACCCCTGGCGTAAACGGAGAATCTCGGATGAAGCTGAGGTTACCCGGCCTGGCTCGTCGAAGATGCGCCTGAATGTTGACACGAAGGCAGTGTAGGAAGATAGCAGGGTGTCGGACCTCTCCCATAACGGTGATGCCCAATCAAGGGCTGAGCCACTGAGAAGAGAAATAATGTAGGCAATTTTTGTACGGTCACTGGGAAAATTGCCAGGTTGTAGCTCAAACTGAATCTCACACTGGTTGAGAAATCCCCTGCAGAATCTTGGAGATCCGTCAAATTTTGCTGGCGTTGGAAGATGAAGACGTGGAGCAGAAATGGGTAAGGTGGGTGGGGTTATAGCTGGAGTCACTGTGGTTGACGCACCAGACGCGCCTGATCCACGGAGAGTTGTCTGAATCCCATCCAGCCGAGTAGAGAGATCCTGGAGACAGCGGATGATGTGGCCCTGTGCAGCCTCCTGATGTTCTAGTCGGGCTGCCAGTTCTTGCATCGGCCTGGCCGCTTGATCCTGGTCTCCGGCTGGATTCATTAGGTCAATGCTTACTGTCACAACTGAGGGCCTGAGCTGACGGGAGGCAGCCTCAGTTGTAGGGGCTGAGATGTACCGGAACCTGGGAGGTTGTATCAGACCCCTGGACATGTAAGTAACATGAATAATAACTGCCCGAAGGCGTGACCACGACAACTTGGATAAAAGTCAATGATGTTTATTATGACAACTCCGCAACACAGCAGCAGTAAAAGAAAACGTAAAAGTCAGCAAAGAATAAATACAGTTCCTGGGTACTACAGGATGGCAGGAGCCACAGGGCACTGGTAGTGTGAGATAGTTCTTATGATCTTCTAGATGGAAAGTCCTTACCAGGCCCGACTGTAGCAATGGAGATAACCCAGGATTGTGCCAGCTGGTGTTCCAGGAAAAGCTGGGTTGCTGAAGATAAAACAGCTGCTGTGGATACTGGCTGGAACCAGACTGTTGTTAGCACGGAGTGGATACTGGCTGGAACCAGTTAAATAATAAATGAACTTGGGAGCGATGAAATATGAACTGAAATGTAGAATTTGAGAGCGGAGAAATAATAATACCGGTGGAGAGTGGTAAAGTGTAGAAAGGACACCGGCCCTTTAAGGGAAGCTGTACTCTGCTGGAAGCTGAGCTGGGAGCAGGTAATGTTGTAGCTGGAAACAGATGAATCCACAATGGATTGGAGAGTCAGGCTACACCGCAGGTGGAATGCTGGTGCGGGTCTCTATGGTGGAAGTCTTGAGACAGGAGCTGGAACCTGGAAGACAATCACAGGAGAGAGACAAACAGGAACTAGGTTTGACAACCAAAGCACTGACGCCTTCCTTGCTCAGGCACAGTGTATTTATACCTGCAGCAAGGAAGGGATTGGCTAGGCAATTATGCAGATTATCAATACTGAGAACAGATTGGTGGAAATGATCAGCTGACAGAATCCAAGATGGCTGCGCCCATGCAGACACTTGGAGGGAAGTTTGGTTTGTAATCCATGTGGTAATGAAAACAGTAATGGCGGCGCCGGCCACCGGAGACAGGAGGCGCCAGGCTGACAGATGCACATCCAACCACGCGGACACAGCGTAGGCCGCGGCTGACGTAATCGCCACTCAGACACTCTGCATGCAGAAGTTCAGGGACGGCGGCGGAGGCCGCGGGAAACGCCATGCCAGGTGTAATATGGCGTTTACTGTGACAGCGTCCCAGAGTGACAGGAGAGGATACAGGAATGTACACATCAGGATAACAGATGGGATCCGGTCCTGGAGCGCTGAGCCAGCCTTAGGAGGCATCTGATGGGTAAGAAATGGCGTCCAGATACCCGGATCGTGACACTCAGGAGCTAATGGTGTCCTGTAGCCAAAGAAGTAGAGCCTATAAACTCACAGAAGTAGGTCTGACTTCTCTCCCCTAAGTCCCACGTAGCAGGGAGACTGTTGCCAGCAGTTCTCCCTGAAAATAAAAAACCTAACATAAGTCTTTTTCAGAGAAACTCAGTAGAGCTCCTTAGAGTGCATCCAGTCTCACTGGGCACAGATTCTAAACTGGAGTCTGGAGGAGGGGCATAGAGGGAGGAGCCAGGTCACACCATTTGAAAGTCTTAAAGTGCCCATGTCTCCTGCGGATCCCGTCTATACCCCCATGGTTCTTGAAGTGACCCCAGCATCCTCTAGGACGTATGAGAAATCATAGTTGCTTTACCATTCACATGATGGCTGGGTAAATGGATGATTGATTGATATCATTGTCAAGTTATGCCTTAGGTTGGTGCCTTAGAACATGGTTTATTGTATATGTTATGAACACTACTGGCCAGTAATTGATTAATTGGTGGGTGTGTCTATTCCTATGGTACTTATCGTTCCACAGTGCAGGGCATGTACAGGGGAGATGGCAGCCTGAAGCTTTGGTCTTGAAAGGTTCTGGTAGGAATCGAAACGTTGACCTTGACCCTGTAATTATGTGAGGTTGGATTAAAAGATCACTTTTTCAATATGGAGAAGTCTGGTGAGTGCGTTCCTTAGACGTAATATATATATATATATATATATATATATATATCTTTGGCTCAAGTTCAGAACATGGGACCACCTGCACTAGCATAACTAAACTGCCTTAAAACACTATCTACATGGACATCTTTTGGAAATAGTAAACTGTGGCGAGTGAGAGCCACCGAACCAGAAGCGCGGTGAGCGAAGAGAGTCCGCGAGGGTTCACGTTTTACTGTTTGGAACAAGTTTAATGATGTTCCTGTTATATTTATTTATCTATCTCTGTCAGGAAGGTGTTGTGGCAGCTAAGTCCAGCTGCCCCTGATGGGGCTACATTCAGCAATTTAGGGGCGCCAAAATTAGAATATCTTCCCCCCCAACCTAAAAATATTGTTGTGTCTCTGTTCCTTACTAAATGTAGCAAATGAAATTTTAAAAGTGCAGAGATAATCCAAAGCATCTGTACCAACAGATCATGACATATAATTTTGAGACATACACATGTGCATTGAACTACGCTCTGTGTTGTTTTCCATTGTAAGTAAAAACCCATGATGGCTATTAAATTACATTTAGGAGCAAAATTGAACTAAACAATAGCAACCGATCACACAGTTGCATATGTTGTCTATCTTACTCTTTACCGATAAAAGCAAACTCTTGATTGGTTGCTATGGTTTGGTACTAATTTGCACCTACATATGATGTATCACTCACTATCTCTTATATATATTAGTCACTGCTCATCGATAACTTTCAATAACAATGGAAGAAATTCCAGCTTACATGAATTTAACTGGAGATTCATAATGAGGCTGATGTAGAGTTGAACCTAAATTGGCTGTATTTTTTCCAGCATTGCATGCACGGAAATAAATGTATGCATCTGCATGCAGAATTGTATGCATCTCTGAGAGACAACACCTCTATCCATATGCTTAGTTTCATAGCAATTACCTCATTGGGATGCACTCACCACCAGCCTCAATGGTGAGTTAAATTTAATTGTTTTGGGTGTCTAATTTTCCCATCTAAACAGTACTGTTTAGGCACCCAAACAATTGTCCCAATTCAATTGAAGGGCGGGATGTAATGGCGTCCAAGATCACCGGAGGTTCTTTTAAAAGGGGCGATGACTTACAAGGCATGTTTTTGCCTTGTAAGTGATGGCCCCTTTTTAAAAAAAACATCCGAAATCAGCCAGCATCCCACACTTCCCTCTGGTTGTCTGGGCACACATGCATATCATGTATGTTGCGTCCAAAAAGATATAGTTTAGCCGCATAAAACAGCTAAATCTATCTAAAGTCCTGATTTGAGCGTCCAAACTACTGTGCCGAGTTTGCACACATTTTTTCTCGCACCTCAGAAGGCTGTGAGAAAAAATGTGTCCTCCGTGGCTAATGGGCACCCGAACGGCAGAACAACTGAATTGCTGCCATTGAATGCCATCTAGTGACAGCTGTGAAAATAACAACTGATTTCCTCCCAATGTGTATTTATGCATAGCCCGCAATTTCGTTGACATGCCCTCACTGATCTTTGCCTATGTGATAATGCCTTGTTACGTTTCTTCAGTGGAGATGCCTACCATTCTGCATCACTCGTACCTGCGTACATCCAATTATAGAGCATATACACAGTGAAAACATGCTAGATACGCACCGCCACCGCATACTATCATAATGACAGTATTACATATATTCTTCAGTCACCTACAGAATATAGTATCTTTAAGTGTTTGTGCATGGGGCAATCTATAAATGATGGCATGATCTGCTGTTTCTTACCAGCAGACTGGGATCATTTGGGTAGTCGCTGAAATGTTTTTGTACATAATCTTTTCCTAGGAGTTTGAATATCATTTGCCTTTCCTGGGGATCATCTAGCAATGGCCGTACTTTCTCAGCAAACACTACTCCAATTTTGTCCAACACCTAAAAGAAAAAAAACAAAACAGAAAACATTACTTAATAACTTGTATACCTTAAGAGTCTTAGGTTAAGCTTGACCACAAAAATATACAGAAAAGAAAATGCACATCCAGGGCTAGTGCCAGCCTTGAAGCCACCTGAGGTGGAACATTTCACCCAATCTCAAGCAGCCCCCACCCTCAACTCTAATAAAACACCCCACCCCTGACACTTGTTAACCTTGGCAGGCAGGAAGTGGGGTCAGCATCTCCGGCTCCTCAAACTTGCACTGTAGCACTTGCTATGACATCACAGCTCGGGCTACTGGGTCCCCTGTGTGATCCTCCCAGCTCTGGAGCTGCCACAGGGGATTTGTCTGTGGGGGTGGTGCTGCTACTGTTGCTCCCCCCGGTGCACGGCCAGTGTTGCAGGTGAGTGCCTGTGCCTCTTCACATAGTGTTCCCCCTGTGTGGTGCTGTGATCCCCGCTGTCTTCTACTCTCCCCCCTATAACCCCTTCTCTCTCCCGTGTCCCCCACTCTCCCCACTGTGACCCCTACTCTGCCCCCTGTGGTCTCACTCTCCCACTGTGTCCAGTACTCTCATCTCTGTGACCCCACTCTGCTCCCTGTGTCCCCCACTCTCATCCCTGTGGCCACACCCTCAGCCCTGTGGCCCCTCTCTCCCCCACTGTATCCCCTATAGTCCCCTCTGTGGCCCCACTCTAACCCCTTTGGATTTTCTTAATATATGTATAAGGGGCTCTGCTGTCTGGCGTAAAGTGTATAAGCGGCTCTTCTTAACATGTATAATGGGCTCTGCTGTCTGGCGTAACGTGTATAAGGGGCTCTGCTCGCTGGTGTAACGTGTATAAGGGGCTCTGTTGTTTGGCGTAATGTGTATAATGGGCTTTGCTGTGTGGCATAATGTGTATAAGGGGCTTTGCTGTCTGGTGTAATGTGTATAAGGGGCTCTGCTGTTACATTTACAAGGGGCACTGTTGTGTGGTGTAGCAAGCATAAGGGGCACTGCTGTGCAGTGTAATGTGAATTAAGGGCACTACTGCAGATCTGCTATATGGAATGGAATGTTCCCAGAGTGACGAGAAATGGATGGCGTGTCATGTTGACATGCACCCATTTTCTGTAGTCATGCCCCTTATGGCACATCAAGAATAAAAGTAATTCAGCGCTAAAAATAAAAACATTCAGTGTTTATTACACATAAGTATTACTAGTCATGTATATGACATACATTTAGAAATTATAAATAAATATACTGTTGCAACAGAAAAAAATAATGAATAAAAAATATAGGTGGAACACACCAATAGATGTAGGGCAAGGAACAACACTGCTGAAAAATTAAATGTTTCAGTAAAACTGATCTGTTTAGCTGGGAAAGTTCATATGAAGCCTGCTTCCTAGGGAGATTTTATTAAGCCAGAGTTTACCAGTTCCATTTGAGTCCTCCAGTAGTTTAGCACTCCTGTGTGGTAATGGAGATCCTCTCACTGGCTGTATTTTTCCATGATGGTACTCTGCTGAGGGATGGACCGTTGCAAGGTCTTTAACAATTGCTTGTCAGAAATGTCCCAATAGGACCGCAGTTCCCAATCACTGGACAGCAGGCTTATATCAAGGTTTAGGGGTCCCAGACTTGTTACCAACGCGTTTCACTGCTAGAGCAGCTTTTTCAAGGTATAAAAGCAGTGTGTCAAAAAGCCCTTTATATAGCAGTGTTGAATCACAATACCCGACAGGTGTGTATGAATCAATCAGTACAAATATTGATCAAATTAGAAAATCAACCTAACAGGATTAAAATGTTGACAGCCAGAAGAGTAGTCCTAATAAACAATCACAAAAACGAGGTTCAGAAAGTATAGATTAACCAACATTTTAATAATCTTAGTATAGTCACATGATCGTTAATCCCGGAAGTAAGAAGTATTACAGTGTATTCTTGTGCCTGCGTGTCAAGCCTCTCTTTCACTCATTCAGGATGGACATATATTGTGGCCAATCGGATGTTAGTCACATGTTCGCATATCAGTCACGTGATGGGACTCCGGTCACGTGATGTGACCAATCTCCCCGTTGCCTAGCAGCACTAATAACTATTCTACCGCGGAGACAGGTATCGTGCCCCGTCCCCGCTGATGAGCTCACAAAGAAGTGAGAGATTTTCTACATCGGTCACGTGATCGAGTTGCGGTCACGTGACCGAATATGTCATCATGTTGCCCAGCAACAGAAGTAAACAGGAAGATATCCCCTTTGTTTATTAAGAAAACAGCTATATATATGAGCCTAACTCGGCGGCCAGTCTCAGGGCAATTGTGCCCATGGGCCAGATGTGGCGAATCGTCCACCGGTGCCGCCGTACGGTCGATGGCACCGCGTCCGCCTCACACTACCCTGGGGCGTCCAGGACACAGTGTCATCATACCGCCCGGCGACAGCTACGGACGTCGCACACCCATGAGAATGTGGGCACAATTGAAGCACAAGAGATCACATTAGATCACATTCATATGACATCCTAAATAAGTGGTTACACATTGCTGTCTCATAAAGATTATTTAGTTTAATCATTACATCGAAAGAGGATAAACACCAGATCCTTATTAGATACCCATAGAAAAATTAATAGTCGGACCCCCGTAGCAGCGATGACCCCATAGACAGTCAAAACTGTATGGGTTCGATGGTCACATACTAGTGATAATACAGTTTATCACAGATCATGGTTGCCACAAGAAACGATATAAAAGAATATATATTACAGCATTAACAATATTACTAGTTCAAAATCCACTGAGATTTCTGTTAGTAGAAATAAACCCAGGAGTTACCAGTTTTTATATTTGGTAATATTAATAATTTTATGTATGTGGATATATAATTACATCCACATACATACCCAATCTGCAGATGATTAAAAAATATATGATCGTATACATCCAACTAAAAGACTGAATATAGTCGTAATTTGAAGCTATGATTAGTATACACCAAATATAGTCAATGGCATCACCTAGCATCCTAGACGCACCCAAATTCTCACAATATAGCGTTCAATTCTAGAGCCTCATTCAGGCCACTGGGGTACAGTGAGTCAAGCTGAAATGTCCAGAATATTTCTTGCTTACACAAACGTGTAAACCTGTCTCCCCCCCTCTTTGTTTGTTTGATGTGCTCCAAGCCTAGAATTGTTAGACACTTTGGATCTTTATTATGAAATTTTAAGAAATGTCTCGGGACACTGTGGTTAGTAGCACCGTTAATGATGTTTCTACGGTGCTCCAAAAAACCTGGACTTCAGACTTCTAGTGGTTCTACACACATAATTCAACAGGCAACTGCATTGAAGACGGTAGATTACCCAAGAGGTGTTACAATTGATAAGGCTAGAAATTTTCAGGATTTTTTGATCGACAGGGGAGACAACTTCTTTCGTCTTATTGCATACATGAGAACAAGTGGTACATCTGTTGGCTCCACATTTGTAGAAGCCACAGGTTCCCAGTGTTAGCCAAGAGTCTACCCTTGGAGACTTTAGATGTACAGTTTTCAGTTGGCTAGGAGCCAATATAGTTTTAAGCGACTTATTCTTTCTAAAAATAAATTCCGGGTTAAGGGGGAGTATTTTGGACAGAAGAGGATCACTCTTTAGCATAGGATAGTTCCGTTTAACAATAGATTTGATATTATGAGATTCGTTATTAAATTTAGAAATAAACGCCAGTTCTCTATTTTTTCCATCTAGATGTGTTGCCCGAATTTTGGGTAACAGTAGGGACTGTCTGTCCATTGATAATACCTCTTTCATAGCCTTATCTAATATATATTGGGGGTATTCTCTATCCCTAAATCTCTCAAGTAGTTGATCAGCTTGGGGCAAAAATGATTCCTTAGTTGAACAATTCCTACGGAGTCGCATCAGCTGACCCCTAGGAATATTTCTATTCCACGGTTCATAGTGGGCACTTCTATAGTGAAGATATCCGTTATTCCCCACTTCCTTTACAAAATTGCATGTATGGACCTGATTATCTACAATGTTCAAGGCTATGTCCAGAAAGGAAATAGTATCTTTATTGAATTGTGAAGTGAACTGTAAATTATAAGTGTTAGTGTTGAGAGAACAAACAAAATCAGAAAAGGTGTCCAGATCCCCATCCCAAATCATAAATAGATCATCTATGTAACGGCCATAGAGGACCAGTCTGTCCCCGAGTCCGCCGCCCCACACGTGTGTAGCCTCCAGGTGTCCCACGTATAGGTTGGCGTAACTCAGGGCAAATCTGGTCCCCATGGCCATCCCCATAGTTTGTAGATAAAAAGTGTCAGAAAAAGAAAATAGTTATGTGAAAGAATGAAGGTAATGGAGTCGACTAGAAACTGCTTGTGTCTCTCGTTGAGGTCACCATCCTGAGTAAGAATCTCATGAATAATTTTGACCCCTAAATCATGGGGTATATTTGTATACAAAGCTGAAACATCTAAGGTAGCAAAAGCATACGAGGATTTCCACTTCACATCCTGTATAAGTTGAAGGAAGTGGTTGGTGTCTCTAATATGTGACCTCAACCGAGAGACACGAGGTTGCAGAAAACGGTCGACATAAGCAGAAAGGGAAGAGATAAGGGAGTTGACACCAGAAATAATGGGACGTCCCGGGGGTGAAGTGAGGGACTTGTGAATCTTTGGTAGGTGATAGTAGACCGGAATAGTAGGGAAATCAGATAACAGAAATCTATATTCCTCCCTGGAAATAACCCCATCTTCTAGGGTTCCATCCAATAGGGCTTGGAGCTCTATCAAGAAAGTGGAGGTAGGGTCACTTTGTAGGACCCTATAAAATTTGGTGTCCTTCAGTTGCCTAAATGCTTCTTGAACATAGTCCTCCTTATTCTGAATGATAAGACCACCCCCCTTATCTGCCTCCTTTATGACCAAAGTGGAGTCCTTAGTGAGTCTATTCAAGGCTATTTTTTCCTTTTTGTTCAGATTCGATCGTTTATTATTTTGTTTAGACCTACACAAATGCCGGAAATCTTCAAGGGTAGTTTTGTAAAAAGTTTCTAGCTGACAGCTTTTAAAGCTAATGGGAAAAAAATCCGACTTTAGTTTAAACTGTTTCTTACTGTTAATATCATATAGTTTGTCCTCATTGTTTGTAACCCCATTCTCATGTTGTAAATCCTGTAAAATTTAAAGCGCTATATCATCCGAAGTGTCCGGCACTATAGGGAAAATCTCACTCTCCAGTTTATTGTGTTTATTAGCAAAAACCCGTTTCCTGCATAAGGTACGGATAAATCTGTTGAGTTCAACATACTGTGACAAGAACACTGGGATAGTGTTTGAGGGCAGGTATGTTTGTCCCAGGTTCTTGTCTTACATGTATTAGAAAAATGAAAACTTCTAGGAATATGTTTTGTTTTGTTAGAACCTTTTCAGTTTGTTGGAAAAGCTGGGTAAGGGCCCTGAAAGAGAGATGGGGCAAGTTCCAGACATTGGGCCCAGTTCGGGTCTTTGGCCTCACAGAAGGCTAATCAGGCTTTCAGCTGTGTAAGAGTGTTATAGAGCTGCTGGCCTGATTAGGGTGGGCCGACTGCCTGGGAAGACTGCAGGATCTCTGTGAGAGAAACACGCTTCCTGATACAAGTGAGCTATACAGTGTACTGGAGAACTCTGTGTTTTTGTTTAGTGACAGTTAGGAACATCTTGTGTTTAGTTAGTGCCGGACAGGCAAGGTATTTTCTTTTGCTGTTTGTTTTATTTTCTGTATAATAAAACTGTCTGGGGCCAGTTGTACCGGAAACTGGACTTGTGTGGTTCCTCAGCTGCTGCAGGCTGACATTTATCCCAGGAAACGGCACCTTGTACCCTTACAGTGTTACAATACAAATCATAAATATTCGGGGGTTCTGAAGGGGAGAATTTAAGTCCCTTACTGTCAGGCCCGGGTGTTTTTGTGAATCCGTTAACCCGGAACCAACCACAGGTGTAGGTGCTGGGGTATGAAGAAAGCAGGGAGGACAAAGAAAGTTCCGCTTCATATATTTATTAAATAACAATTCAGTAAGGAGTTAAATGACTAGTTGTTAATCATCATTATACTGAAGTATTGCAAGAATGGCAGAAATAATATGCAAGAAAAAACTCAAAAATAAATAAAAGAAATGTTCATGGAAACATATGCAAAAGCAAGCTGAAGAATAAATGTTGGATTGTCCAAATATAAACAAGCTTTGATGCAGAACTGCAGATTGTGTTTAACTGGTTAATGCAGACATGGTGAAGTAACTGTAAGAATTTGCAATGGAGTTTTGAGGGTTAACTGAGAGACTGTGATGAATTATCCTTGTAATGACAACATAGCAAATAAAAAGTACTGAATTGGGTTACTTGCGGGTTCCGGAGATCACTGTGAAACTGTAGTAGAAGACAAGGTGATGAATGGGTTAAATGCAGAGTTGAACAAACGAACAGCTGAGAGAAACAGAATCCGCCAGACTTTGAATGATAGGCAGACTGACAAGGTAACCTCATGCAGGACACTGGGAATCCAACTATTTCCAATAGGAGTGCAATTAACTGACAGCACAGCAGAGAGCCGGTGGATCTTTCAGCAGTGAAGGCTGCAGACGGACCTCTGGGAACGGAGGCGATATCTGGACCACGGGAATCACACAGGAATGCACGGAGAGAGCTCAGAGCTAGAGCACAGCTTTGATACAACAAAGCACTGGCCCAGAGTGACATAATCCCAGCCTACTTAAAGGCAGCACAAGCACGGGATTGGCTTACACCTGCCCACAGGTGTTTTCACAAGTGCTCAGTATTAGCTATTTGGTCTCCAACATGGCCACCTCCTATACAGCAGACACACCGCAGTGCCTTAGGCCATTTGGTCCCCGCACTCACAGTTCCCAGACTCTGCATTACCTGTGCCATTGATCACGCCGTGTCCCCACACGGGCGCACAGCACCGCGAGCAACCGCACTGGCAACGGATGAACCCCAGAACCCGCAAAGGTGAGAGACCGGTTCGTGACAGTACCCCCTCTTCTACGGGTGGTCTCCGAACACCTTTGAACCTTGTCAGGATTTTTGGAGAAGTATTTCTGTACCAGTCTTGGAGCATGAACATCTTCAGAGAAAACCCAGGATCTCTCCTCCGGACCGTAACCCTTCCAGTCGACCAGAAACTGTAAACGTCCATATCGGGAACGTGAGTCCACAATCTCTTTAACTTCAAATTCCTCATTCTGCAAAGAGTGAACTTTAGGAGATTTGGACTGGATAGTACGGAACTTATTGAGAATCAAAGGCTTCAGTAAAGATGTATGAAAGGCGTTAGGAATTCTCAAAGACAGTGGCAGCTTGACTTTGTATGACACAGGGTTGAGTACCTTTACAATGGGAAATGGACCAATAAACCTGGGAGCAAATTTCTTAGAAGGAACTTTGAACTTGAGATTGCGCGTAGAAATCCAAACTTGGTCTCCCACTTTGTAATTCGGTACAGCTTTACGTTTTCTATCTGCAAAAGATTTATAACGAGCGGAAGTTTTGACCAAGGACTTACGTACACAACTCCAGATGCTAGATAGACGTTGAAGCTCTTGATCTGCCGCTGGGACCTCTAGGGCTGGCAATGGATGAAACTCTGGCACACGAGGATGAAAGCCGAAGTTAATATAAAAGGGCGTAGATTCTGAAGATGAATGGAAGAGATTATTATGAGCAAATTCTGCCAATGGAAGGTAGTCAACCCAGTCATCCTGTGAGGACGATATATATAGCCGGAGAAATGTTTCAAGGTCTGTGTTGACTCTCTCAGTTTGTCCATCTGTCTGAGGATGATATGCAGAGGAAAAGTTCAACTTGACATTTAAAGATGAACAAAGCGACCTCCAAAACTTGGCCACAAACTGTGTTCCCCGATCAGAGATAATTTCTCGAGGAAGGCCATGCAACTTGAATATTTCAGAGATGAACATTCTGGCTAGTAAAGGGGCTGATGGTAACCCAGTTAATGAAATGAAATGTGCCATTTTCGAAAATCGATCCACTATCACCCAAATGGTATTTCGCCCTTTTGATGGAGGTAGATCGGTCACGAAATCCATTGAGATATGAGTCCATGGTTGTTTGGGTATGGATAGTGGATGTAGTAGACCTGGTGGAGAACTTCTTGGACTCTTATGTTGGGCACATTTAGGACATGCTGCTATAAACTCTTGGACATCGGCTTTGAGACGTGGCCACCAATAAGACTGTTGAATAAATTTGAGAGTCTTTAGAACCCCAGGATGACCCATGAAGGAAGAGGAGTGAGCCCAGGTAAGCAGCCGTTTTCGAAGACTTGTGGCGACAAAGGTCTTGCCAAGCGGAGGAACTGGAGAGGTTCGAGTCATTAAAAAGGACGTAGGATTCACAATGGCTTGATTCGTGGTAGCATCATTTAATTCAGAAGAAGCAAAGGACCGGGAAAGGGCATCTGCCTTTTTGTTCTGAGACCCTGGACGATAGGTGAGTTTGAAATCAAATCGTGAGAAGAAAAGCGCCCATCGAGCTTGTCGTGGATTCAAACACTGAGCTGACTGCAGATACAGAAGATTCTTATGATCAGTATAAACTGTAATGCGATGTTGAGCTCCTTCTAGAAGGTATCTCCACTCCTCAAATGCCAACTTGATGGCAAGTAACTCTTGCTCACCGATTGCATAATTACGTTCTGCCGGGAGGAACTTACGGGAGAAATATCCACAGGGATGGACCTTTTTATCTTCAAAGACTTGTGACAACACAGCTCCTACTGCTTCTGTAGATGCATCCACCTCTAGTAGAAAGGGACGATTCAAATCAGGCTGTCAAAGAATGGGGGCTGACACAAAGGCTTGCTTTAAATCAGAGAAGGCTTTGATTGCTTCAGAAGACCAGTTCGAAGGATTTGCTCCCTTGCGAGTTAGGGCTGTGATGGGAGCAGCTAACGTAGAATAATTCTTGATGAATCTCCTATAGAAATTCGCAAAGCCAAGAAATCGCTGAATCCCCTTGAGAGTTGAAGGAGTGGACCAATCTCGGATAGCTTGTACCTTACCTGGATCCATACATAGCTCTGATCCAGAAATGATGTAACCAAGGAACGGTATGGAAGATACTTCAAAAGTGCACTTCTCTAACTTACAATAAAGTTGATTTTTCCTCAGACGTGTCAGTACCTCTTTAACTTGGTGACGGTGAGACTTTAGATCCTTAGAGAATATTAGGATATCATCCAGGTACACTACTAGACACTTGTAGAGAAGATCACGAAAAAGTTCATTCACATAGCTTTGAAAAACTGCAGGTGCATTACAAAGACCAAAGGGCATTACGAGGTATTCGTAATGCCCATCCCGGGTATTAAAAGCAGTCTTCCACTCGTCCCCTGCACGGATGCGGATTAAATTGTAGGCCCCTCGGAGATCCAGTTTTGTAAACACAGTAGCTCCCTTTACCCGGTCAAATAATTCTGGAATTAAGGGTAATGGATACTTGTTTTTCACAGTGATCTCATTGAGTCCACGGTAATCTATGCATGGTCGTAACCCACCGTCCTTCTTCTTAACGAAAAAGAATCCGGCTCCTGCAGGTGAAGAAGATGGTCTGATAAATCCTTTGATTAGATTTTCCTGTATATAGTCAGACATAGCTTGCGTCTCTGGGATGGATAGCGGATAAATTCGTCCCCTAGGAGGGGTTTTGCCTGGAACCAGGACGATTGGGCAGTCCCATTCGCGGTGAGGAGGTAGAGAGTCTGCTGCTTGTTTACTGAAAACATCTGCAAAAGATTGATACACCGGAGGTAGGTCGGGAAGGCTAATTGACCGGAGAGGTACAATTGAGGCTAAACAGTCCTTGGTACAAGATTTACCCCACGAAAGCACTTCCATGGTTTGCCAATTGAGTTGAGGATTATGTTTCTGCAGCCAAGGTAAACCAAGTATCACATCTTGAGAGGCTTTGGGAATCACGTAGAAGGAGAGGTATTCGGAATGGAGCACACCAACTTTCATCTTGAGACATACGGTTCGATGAGTAATTATACCATCTGGAATTCGACTTCCATCCACTGCTATAACGGCAACTGCTGCTTCCAGAGGCATGGTTTGAACTTTAGACCGCATGACAAAGGCTGAGGAGATGAAGTTCTCGGCTGCCCCGGAATCTAGGAGAGCTGAAACTTTCACTGTAGAACTTGGAACTTCTAATTGAATAGACAAGGTCGGCTCTTTCCCAGAACGTGATTCTAGAGTAACTCCTAGCTTAACCTCTCTTAAATAAGCTAGGAGCGAGAGTTTCCCGGTCGGAGTTTGCAGAATTTAACTAAGTGTTCGGAGGACCCACAGTACATGCAGAGGTTACCCTGTCGACGACGAAGTCGTTCCTCTTCTGTGAGGCGAGAGCGCCCAATCTGCATAGGTTCTTCTGTCGTTACCGGAGACTGTGAAGAAGAGTCTTGTCGAGGCCTAGGATGATAACGTGGACTGGATCGCTCTGCCCTGGATTTCTCTAAACATCGCTCCCTGTAGCGTAGGTCAAGTTTGTTACAGAGAGAAATCAATTCATCCAGTTTAGTTGGCACGTCCCGGATAGTTAAATCATCCTTGATTCTCTCTGAAAGTCCATTCCAAAACGCGGCGATCAGGGTCTCCTCATTCCAGTTTAACTCTGAAGACAACGTGCGAAACTGAATAATATATTGACTGACAGGACGTAAACCTTGACGTAGACGGAGAATCTCCAAGGATGCTGAGGTGGTCCTGCCTGGTTCGTCAAAGATTCTCCGGAAGGAAGATACGAACTCTTTATAATTAGAGAGGATAGGATCACCTCTCTCCCATAATGGTGATGCCCACTCCAGAGCCTGACCAGAGAGGAGGGCAATAATATATGCGACCTTAGAACGAGCTGATGGGAAACTGACGGACATCAGTTCGAACTGGATCTCGCATTGATTCAGGAATCCTCTGCAAAGTTTTGGAGTCCCGTCAAACTTACTTGGAGAGGGTAACTGCAAGAGGGACGTAGGCAGCATCACAGGAGAAGCTGTAGTGGTAACTGGGACAACCGGAGTTGGAATCTGAACTTGAGACGCTTTAATAGCTGTATGAAGAGTCTCTAAACGGTCTGCCATAGTTTGCATAAACTGCACTATTTGTGTCTGTATAGACTCCTGGTTTTCCAGACGGGAAAGGATATCTGACGTAGCACCGCCTCCTGCGAATTGGTCACTTGACGGATCCATGTGGCCAGTGCTTACTGTCAGGCCCGGGTGTTTTTGTGAATCCGTTAACCCGGAACCTACCACAGGTGTAGGTGCTGGGGTATGAAGAAAGCAGGGAGGACAAAGAAAGTTCCGCTTCATATATTTATTAAATAACAATTCAGTAAGGAGTTAAATGACTAGTTGTTAATCATCATTATACTGAAGTATTGCAAGAATGGCAGAAATAATATGCAAGAAAAAACTCAAAAATAAATAAAAGAAATGTTCATGGAAACATATGCAAAAGCAAGCTGAAGAATAAATGTTGGATTGTCCAAATATAAACAAGCTTTGATGCAGAACTGCAGATTGTGTTTAACTGGTTAATGCAGACATGGTGAAGTAACTGTAAGAATTTGCAATGGAGTTTTGAGGGTTAACTGAGAGACTGTGATGAATTATCCTTGTAATGACAACATAGCAAATAAAAAGTACTGAATTGGGTTACTTGCGGGTTCCGGAGATCACTGTGAAACTGTAGTAGAAGACAAGGTGATGAATGGGTTAAATGCAGAGTTGAACAAACGAACAGCTGAGAGAAACAGAATCCTCCAGACTTTGAATGATAGGCAGACTGACAAGGTAACCTCATGCAGGACACTGGGAATCCAACTATTTCCAATAGGAGTGCAATTAACTGACAGCACAGCAGAGAGCCGGTGGATCTTTCAGCAGTGAAGGCTGCAGACGGACCTCTGGGAACGGAGGCGATATCTGGACCACGGGAATCACACAGGAATGCACGGAGAGAGCTCAGAGCTAGAGCACAGCTTTGATACAACAAAGCACTGGCCCAGAGTGACATAATCCCAGCCTACTTAAAGGCAGCACAAGCACGGGATTGGCTTACACCTGCCCACAGGTGTTTTCACAAGTGCTCAGTATTAGCTATTTGGTCTCCAACATGGCCACCTCCTATACAGCAGACACACCGCAGTGCCTTAGGCCATTTGGTCCCCGCACTCACAGTTCCCAGACTCTGCATTACCTGTGCCATTGATCACGCCGTGTCCCCACACGGGCGCACAGCACTGCGAGCAACCGCACTGGCAACGGATGAACCCCAGAACCCGCAAAGGTGAGAGACCGGTTCGTGACACTTACTCAGGAGTGAAATCTCATCAGGTATCAATTTTTTTGAAGATAAATTTAAAATACTTCTAGAATTAATATTTTTCCTTTGTACTTTTAATCGCTTACGTTTCTCCTTTTGGCACGCAGGCACAAGAAGACACTGTAATACTTCTTACTTCCGGGATTAACGATCATGTGACTATACTAAGATTATTAAAATGTTGGTTAATCTATACTTTCTGAACCTCGTTTTTGTGATTGTTTATTAGGACTACTCTTCTGGCTGTCAACATTTTAATCCTGTTAGGTTGATTTTCTAATTTGATCAATATTTGTACTGATTGATTCATACACACCTGTCGGGTATTGTGATTCAACACTGCTATATAAAGGGCTTTAAGACACACTGCTTTTATACCTTGAAAAAGCTGCTCTAGCAGTGAAACGCGTTGGTAACAAGTCTGGGACCCCTAAACCTTGATATAAGCCTGCTGTCCAGTGATTGGAAACTGCGGTCCTATTGGGACATTTCTGACAAGCAATTGTGAAAGACCTTGCTACGGTCCATCCCTCAGCAGAGTACCATCATGGAAAAATACAGCCAGTGAGAGGATCTCCATTACCACACAGGAGTGCTAACCTACTGGAGGACTCAAATGGAACTGGTAAACTCTGTCTTAATAAAATCTCCCTAGGAAGCAGGCTTCATATGAACTTTCCCAGCTAAACAGATCAGTTTTACTAAAACATTTAATTTTTCAGCAGTGTTGTTCCTTGCCCTACATCTATTGGTGTGTTCCACCTATATTTTTTATTCATTAATTTTTTCTGTTGCAACAGTATATTTATTTATAATTTCTAAATGTATGTCATATACATGACTAGTAATACTTATGTGTAATAAACACTGAATGTTTTTATTTTTAGCGCTGAATTACTTTTATTCTTGTTGCTCTATTGTAAGGGTCTGACTAGCCCTCTATATTCAGCAGCTTGAAGTTTCACAGCACCTGTCAGCGCCAATCCTACCTTGGTAGTTTTCTCTTCACACACCCTTATGGCACATGCCCATGCCACAGTACCACTAAGAGTTTTTTTCTACTTGTGCCACTGCCTAGGGGGCACTGTGATTGTTCTTGCAGAAAAAGATCTGAACATGTACAGTACAGCTCCTGCCCATGCACAGATTTACAACCATCAGAGATGTATCGGAATTGTGTACATCTTTGAATTAGGTATCTTGGAAATTCGGGCTTCAGCTGTCGGACTGTGTTCTTTCTGTTGATTAACATTCCACATTTCACAATTATCCATAAGAAAACAGAGTTCCTGTCAAATGAGATCATGGCAGCTTTTCCATAAAGTGGAAGTGCTTTGCAAGCCAGCATATCTGCTGCAAGATGAAAGTCATCCAGTCAAGACGCAATGGGGGGTATCTAATTAGCCTTGATTGAAAAAGGGCTGGATATCGCGATGAATGACCAATGGTCATTATCACGGTATCCAATTAGATGCCATTTTCAATGGCCTAAATTGGACCTGTGAAAACACATGGGATCCAGGAGTTATCTCAGCTCCAGCGGCTACTTATCAGGGATTATGCTTTGCAAAACCCAATAAGTACCGGTATAGGGGAAAAGTACACGGGCATCGGGGCTAATAGGATAGCCCCCAATGAGTTTGAAAACTTCTTTGCAGTGCATTCCAAGGAATGCCAAACTACCAAGCCTGCCAGTGTAAGCCACCTGTCTGCATGGACCAGCTTTGAGCCAATGGATGTAAAAGACATTGCTGAAATTACCTGAATGTTACATCCCACTACCTGTGATATGGACACTACTTCAACCAAACAGTGTACGGACATAATGGGCCCTGCATTTGCAAAAAAAGTTCAATGCTCTATGCAGATAGGCATTTTTCCTGAACAACTAAAGGAAGCAATTGTTATACTTCTTCTTAATAAACCTAATTTAGACCATGACTGCATGACCAATTACAAACCGGTATCAAACCTTCTTTTTCTAGGGAAGGTCATTGAGGAAGTGGTTGCAACCCAACTAGAAACCCACCTGTCAACCCTGATATTTATGATCCATTCCAGTCAGGATTCAGGAAAAGACACAGGATTGAAACAGCCCTGGCATGTGTTCTTAATGATCTTCTGATGGCAATCATACTCTTATTATACTCATCATTGCCAGTGCCACTGCCGTGCAGTGTTCCACAGGGTTCTCCACTCTGTATCTTCCCATGCCTTTGCAGTATACATGCTACCACTGGGTGAAATAATCAGACGTCATGTTCTGGTCTACCACTTATTAAATTTTTATTAACTCAGAATCAATCAGAATGATTCTGCGTTATTAACAATTTAAATCATGAACAAATTTTGTAATTATTTAACTGTGTGTTATCAGGCATGAATTATTGGTCTGTATTCGAGATACAGATGGTTATATCCTGATTATATTGATTGATATTTTCACCACATATATAATATTGGTCTAATTTAAGACATAGATATATTTTTCACAGGGGATGCAATAGAATTTATGCATTCATAGAGTGGCATATACGTATAGGTTTATGCCACTCAAAGTACCCCTTTTATTTTAGGAGGAATAATTAAAGGTTACGTTTTAAACTATTACAACCATATCATATCGATTTATACATCAAATTTTGTTAGAAAAGAGTGCTCCAAAAAGCAATCTACTTTTTTTTGTTGCCTCTTTGCAACAAACACATTGTTTAATGTTTGGTCTATTTGATTGCAGGAGCACCTCCAGCATTCTAAATTTAATCCCTGAGGAGGAATATAATTAACAGATGGTTTTTGTTTCTAATGTAGTATTACTATCGTAATTGATTAATTTGTGTCTGGTGCGGGATAAAGAATACAATACCTCCGTAGTGAACCGCCATATATCACTACGGCACAGTGAGAGCACGCCACTCTCCTTGAACCTCAGACCACTCTAGCGAATAAGGGAAACAATACCTGTGAGCAGGGACGCTGCAGCAGCGGATGCCGTATGGGTAAGATCCCTACACAGTACACACGTTGTTTATTCAAAGCGTACTTGCAATTAAGCCCTCAATGGACAGTATTACTAAGCAGAGCTTATTAACAGAGGCTGTATTTATTTAAATTAAAACATCTTTGTCTCCATACTGGTTGGATTTCATAAAGGAGGCATACCATTAACTATTATATCAGTACAAGGGATCTCATATCATTGCACATTCATACTTCTACTCCATTTTTTCATTCTTCGATTTTTACTCTCATTTTTTATCTTTATGTACATTTTTTTGTTTTATTTTTCTGGCATTCACATTGGATACTCATTGTTACAACAGACATTTTGTGATTAATTATTAATACAGCTGTATTGTCTGCATTTTAGATATATGTTTTATGTATTGAATTATAGCTATTTAGGAATAAAACGTTTTTACTAACTATAAGAGTGGTGTACGTTGATTCAGCCATATTGCATACCTGTTAGTGCAGAAATCTCAATTTTTTCTTCTTTGATTACCACTGGTGAATCTTTGTTTACAAACACCGCCGTAGGGTATTATTAGGTGCATATACACATATGCGTTTTTTTCTGCTGCTGAGAAAGTACTTAACTTTTATAATGGTCTAAAATATTGAAAAATTATTAGCGCCTGAATTATTAAGTGGTTTAATCCTATGTAGATAATAAACTGTACCTGTCCTCCGTGTCGGACTAGGGCATGAAGGGCCCACCGGGGGAAAGGAAGTGATAGGGGCCCATACTTAGGGGTGTGGCCAGCCTACAAAGGGGGTGTGGTCAGCCTCCACAGAGGCTTGAAATACACAATAATATAATGCAGAGTAATGCAACATATCTACCATGTATAATAGAAGTGCACAGTCTGGAACCTGATCCCTAGAGGAAGGAGTGGGCCCTCAGGTAGTGGGGCCTACCGGTGGTTTCCCTGGTACCCCTGTGGGCCAGTCCGACCCTGCCTGTCCTTTGCTCCAGGAACTGAGAACACAATAAGAACCCTAAATGGCTGTCTAGCTGAGCTCCAGGAGCGGATGAGTGCCAGCTGGCTGTGACTGAAACCTAAGAAAACAGAGTTCCTTATGATAGGTCAAAGGAAAAGACCACAGCATAGCCAACCAACTGGACTTACGCTTTGGGGTTCAGAATTCCAAAGCACTGAACATATGGAATCTTGGTGTTGTCCTGGGTAGTGGCCTGATACTTAAACATCAGGTATCAACCACAATCACATACTAATATTTTGAACTGAGAAAAATAGCCAGAATCAAGCAGTTAATTCCCTCAGAAGATCTACCTAAAGACACACATTCATCACGCCTAGACTTCTGCATTGCCCTCTACCTTGGTCTCCCAGCAAAAGAATTGCAATGCTTGCAGCTGGTACAAAATGCAGTTAACCAACAAAACCCGTTCCACTCACATAACCCCCACTCTCTATTCCCTTCACTGGCTGCTTGTAAGATGGTGAATCTATTTCAACCTGAATTCATCTGGGGGGATCAAGCTTTCAGCAGAGATGAATAAACCAGCCCGGTTTATTGCGTGATACATACATATCATGTCTCTGACAAAGCTGTGCTAAACAGGGAAATGCGTTAGGCAATAAACCGGGCTGGTTTATTCATCTCTCCTCTGGCTGTTAAGATACTGTATAAGACACACAGCCATCTCCAGAGTGGGCCATGGGTATATTTCTGTACAGACCGTGCTAGGAATCAGACCAATCCCACGGGGGTCCGTGAGCAAAGGTATCCTGCATCACTGAAGTCAGTGAGCAAAGGAATATTATCCCACTGAGATTTATGAGCAGTTAACCCTACGGGGTTCCAGGATCACAACCCTAAATGGGGTCCGTGAGCAAAGCTAATTAACTCCATTACACTATCTTAAAGAGTCACTGCAGTTTTGCTCCACCAATGAAGCTGCTGATTGCATCTACCACAAAAATGTGGATTTACAGTGTACACTGGGTAATTTATTGGTGCGCAGCGAATACTGTTACCTACACTTTTTGGAGAAGCAGCCATCCTCTCTTGGCAATTTACATCATCTAACACGCCTATATATATATATATATATATATATATATATATACACACACATGCATATACCAGGGTCCCCTGGCTTAGAACACTTCAGTCCCCAACAATGCACAGGAACCAGGCGACATATTTGATGAATGAAAAAAGTGTATTCAAGGTTTCTGTGGATTATGGGGGACTGAAGTGTTCAAACCCAGGGGACCCTGGCATCTATATTATCATGAGGATGGCACCGTGATCATTATAAGAATTTATGGAGTGCCTATTTACTGCCTATGGGGTATATTCAATTGAAGTCGGATCCTTTCCGACATTCATTTGTCGGAATGGATCCAACCAGGGCTATTCAATGCCATCTCAATTTGACTTTAAAAAAAGTTGAATTGAGATGCGGGAGCTGAACCGGGGGAGAGCCGCGGGCAGACGGGGGAGAGCAGCGCTACAGCAGCGTAGCCGGAGGATGTGTCATAGCCATGGTACAGTGGGTCTGGCGGCTCCAGCGAGGTCTCGCTTGCTGGAGCCAGGTGGACGCTGCTGTGAGTGTCGGCTGTGACACATCCTCTGGCTACGCTGCTATAGCCGCTGCTGTAGCGCTGCTCTCCCCGTCTCCCTCCCATCTCCTCCTCGTCTCCACCCGTCTCCTCCTCTCCCCCGTCTCTGCTCCCGCATCTCAATTCGACTTTTTTTAAAGTCGAATTGAGATGGTCGAAAAGGGGGTTTGGCCCTGTTTTCGACAGAAGCACGCGGATCGGCAGCTAATTGGGGTTAGATTGAATTGGTCGGAATCCCTTCCAACCTAGAATAGTCGAAAACTGCCAGCAGCTTTCGACTTCAATAGAATATATATATATATATATATGGCTTTTTCTATTTGTCACACCAATCTCCAAACTTGCTATAAGGAGAAGGAGGAGTCTGTAAAAGTTATTCTACTTGTCCTCTGTATAATTGTTCGGTGTAATTTGTTAAGGATGGATACTTAATTCATTGTACCATTGCTTGTGTTTTTATGTTTTAATAAATTTTATATGGAACATGTTAATGTGATTTTTATGCTCTAAAATATTGAGCAAACATATATTAATATACGTCTAGAGATTCCTGCTGAATCCTATTTATTATTGGGAGGAAGTACATCCCTAAGGCGCCTATTCCTCTATTGCTACATATATATATATATATATATATATATACGCTGCAGATTGATCTGGCACTCAGCGCTGGAAATGTGATGATTCGGTTCCCTCAGTACGGGGAAACATATGCAGGAAAGAGACTGCGGCACTCAAGTATTGAACATAAAGTTCTTTGGTGAAAAGTAATCACCATGCCGCTGCATATATATATATATATATATATATATATATGTATTTATTTATTTATTTTCTAATCTAGCCCGCCAATTCTCTTATGTATATGACACCTATAAAGGTGCTAATATTTTAACTTTTAGTATAATAAATATTGTCATCCCACTCCGTTCATAAGGAGTTTAATTACCATATGCTCAATGCGCTGTTAATTTTTTCTGTCTTTTCTATTTTGGTATCTACCAGGCACTACCTGGATTTTTTCAGCTGCAGGAAGTGTATATAAATATTAAAATATATATATTTTTAAATCGGAAACGTTTTTTACACATTTTGAAGTATCTTCATATTCTATAATTTACTCCATAATAGCGATGTTCCTTTCCTTCTTTCAACATTGTATTGATGCCTATGTATGGGAATGCTAGTGTCCATGGGAGTTGCAAAAGTTTACATATTCTGATGAGAAGAAGGTAGATTCTTGATTACATGTGAGTTGAGCATACCTCTATTGCTCCCACATGCAAAACAAGATTTTGTTTTGTTGCATAAGATACTTATTTGAGCTGCAAGAGCTGGAGAGAAAGAACTTATGGGAATGTTATTAGGTTAGTGGGTAGCCCGAGTTCCATACACCCCAAATGCAAATGAACTTGATTATTACAATTCTTTGGGGGTAATTCTAAGTTGATCGCAGCAGGAACTTTGTTAGCAGTTGGGCAAAACCATGTGCACTGCAGGGGGGCAGATATAACATGTGCAGAGAGAGTTAGACTTGGGTGGGTTATTTTGTTTCTGTGCAGGGTAAATACTGGCTGCTTTATTTTTACACTGCTATTTAGATTGCAGATTGAACACACCACACCCAAATCTAACTCTCTCTGCACGTGTTATATCTGCTTCCCCTGCGGTGCACATGGTTTTGCCCAACTGCTAACAAAGGGAGTAATTCCAAGTTGATCGCAGCAGGAAATTTTTTAGCAGTTGGGCAAAACCATGTGCACTGCAGGGGGGGCAGATATAACATTTGCAGAGAGAGTTAGATTTGGGTGGGTTATTTTGTTTCTGTGCAGGGTAAATACTGGCTGCTTTATTTTTACACTGCAATTTAGATTGCAGGTTGAACTCACCACACCCAAATCTAACTCTCTCTGCACATGTTATATCTGCCCCACCTGCAGTGCACATGGTTTTGCCCAACTGCTAACAAAATTCCTGCTGCGATCAACTTGGCAATTACCCCCAAAGTTCCTGCTGCGATCAACTCAGAATTACCCCCTTTATTCATAGGAGAGATTCCAAAATAAAAGGGATGTTTGTTGCAGCTAATAACATTCAAATGTATAGTAGTGAAACATTTAGATGTCACCTTATTCTACAGGGGTGGTATATTTTGTCGACATTTATAATGTAGACATTAAACACGTTGACAGTCATCATGTGGACACTGATGAAATGTTAACATAATAAGAATGTCAACAAAACGGCCATGGTACAGTGGGTCTGGCGGCTCGAGCAATGTCTTCTGGGTCCCAAGGTGATGTCATGAAGACTTCAAACGGATTGTGCATGGTTTCTGGTGGTGAGAATTCCTAATCCTAACCCCTAACCCTCCCCCCAGTGCCTAATCCTAACCTCCCATCCAGCAGCCTAATCCTCCCCCTACAGACTAACCCTAATCCTCCGGCCTGTACAGAATGTCAACATTTTACATGTTGTCATTTCATATGTTGACATACTGCAGTGCCGACATATTCAATGTCAACATTGTGATGTCAACATTATGAGTACACCCCACTGTCACTGGTTATTTAAGCAATTAATTAGGCTTGCCTAAACAGTAATTTACAAGATGCATGTATAAATTGCACACAATTAAAAGGAGGCCCTACGGTACAGGATTTTGGAGGACTACTATTTTTTACTTAATTCACCATGTGTATAACAACCTGCAATCCTACAAAGACTTTGCACCGCATTTTTTATAAGGGGAGTCCCAGTATTAGAATGTGGCTGCTCACTAATAATTTAGGTGAAACATACAGTAGTTATCTGCCAGGCCACATTTTTAAAAATATTTAAATGACCCTCACTGTGCTTCATCTACTTCATTAACCCCCCCCACTATGCATCATGTCATGGCAAACAACTGTGTGTTTCATGTAGATATTGTAGGTAGCACTGTACAAACAATGCATGCCTGCTAATGTATTGAAATAATATTTCATGTTAATCTGCAGGGAAGGATCATTGGCATTCTTTTTCTCTTGTTCTGGCATTTCCTTACCAACCTTACCATCAGCACTCCCATATCTACTGGAAATTAATCAAATACACACATTAAGCATATGTTTTAAAAATATTGAAAAGGCTTTTTTTTTTTTGTAGCTACAGGAGCTAATGTAGCGGGAACCGTGTTATTACAAATATATTAGAGAGTTATGAACAATGGCATAGAACGACTATTCGCTTATGCATTTTGATATTCCTGGAGCAGTGGTACTGCACAACTTATCGAGGACAGTGCCAGATTAAGGTCCACATGGGCCTGGAGCTGAAATTGCTGAAGGGCCTATTGCGTGCCACCACAAGGGCGTGACCAGTGCTGTGGTGGTGTGACTAGTGATGTGGGAGTGTGACCTGTGTTGTGGGGTGGCATCCAAGGGTGTCCGTAAGTGCCTATGTCTGCATGTGCTCCTCTATGTTCATATGTGCCTATGTTTGAATGTGCTTCTCCATGTTCGTATATGTTCCCCTATGTCTGTATGTGCTCCTGTATGTCAGTATGTGCCTGTAGTATACCTATATGTGCTCCACTATGTCTTTATGTACCTATGTCTGTATGTGCTCCACTATGTCCATATGTGAATATGTCTATATGTGCCCCTCTATGTGCCCCTCTATCGGTTGGGTTTGGTATCCCAAAAGTGAGGAAACTTCTTGGTAAGCAAACTAACCCTACCCTCTTCCTAACACTCTCCTTATGCAGTCTAACCCTAACCTTCCCCTTCCACAGCCTAACACTAACCTCCCCCTCCCACAGCCTAACACTAACCTTCACCCTAGTGCCTAACCCTAACCTTCCCTGCTGTACTTATATAAGTGAAAGGGGAGGGAGAGAGAGAGAGAGAGAGAGAGAAGGGGGGAGACAAAGATAGAGGAGGGGGATAGACAAGAGATAGAGAGAGAATGGGGGTAGACAGAGAGAGGGAGGAGAAGGGGGGGAGAGAAAGGGAGTAGGTGCAGAGAGAGACATAGAAAGAGTGAAGGGAGGGACACAAGTAGAGAAAGGGGTAGGCAGAGAGAGGGAGAGAGAAGGGTTGAGAAACAGAGAGAGAGAGGGAGAGAGAGGGAGAAGGCGGGAGATACAGAGAGAGAGAGGGAGAAGGGGGAGACAGAGAGAGAGAGAAGGGGAGAGAGAGAGAAGGGAGGAGACAGAGAGACACAGAGAGAAGGGGGAGAGAGAGAGAAGGGGAAAGATAGAGAGGTGAGAGGGGATGAGAGTGAGAGGAGAGAGAGAAGGGGGGAGACAGAGAGAGAAGAAGGGGGAGACATGGGGAGAGAGAAGGGGGAGACAGAGAGAAGGGGAGACACAGAGGAGAGAGAGAATGGGAGACAGAGAGAGGGGGAGAAGGGGGAAGACAGAGAGAGAGAGAGAGAGAGAGAGAAGGGAGGAGACAGAGAGAAGAGGGAGACAGAGAGAGAGAGAAGGGAAGGAGACAGAGAGACAGAGAGAAGGGGGAGAGAGAGAGAAGGGGAAAGATAGAGAGAGAGGTGAGAGGGGATGAGGGGGAGAGGAGAGAGAGAAGGGGGGAGACAGAGAGAGAAAGTAGGGGGAGACATGGGGAGAGAGAAGGGGGAGACAGAGAGAAGGGGAGACACAGAGGAGAGAGACTGGGAGACAGATAGAGGGGGAGAAGGGGGAAGACAGAGAGAGAGAGGGAGAAGGGGGGAGAGAGAGAGAAGGGAGGAGACAGAGAGGAGGGAGACAGAGAGAGAGAAGGGAAGGAGAAGGAGAGACACAGAGAGAAGGGGAGAGAGAGAGAAGGGGAAAGATAGAGAGGTGAGAGGGGATGAGGGGGAGAGGAGAGAGAGAAGGGGGGAGACAGAGAGAGAGAAAGAAGGGGAAGACATGGGGAGAGAGAAGGGGGAGACAGAGAGAAGGGGAGACACAGAGGAGAGAGACTGGGAGACAGAGAGAGTGGGAGAAGGGGGAAGACAGAGAGAGAGAGAGAGAAGGGGAGGAGACACAGAGAGAGAGAGAGAGAGAGAGAGAGAGAGAGAGAGAGAGAGAGAAAGAATGTAGAGACACACAGAAAGAAGGGGAAAGATACAGAGAGGGTGGGGGAGGTGAGAGAGGGGGTGAGGGGGAGACAGAGAGAGAGAGGGGGAAGAAGTTTGACAGAGAGAGAAGGGGGAGAGGGCAGAGAGCGGGAAAAGAGAGAAGGGGAGATATACAGAGAGAGAGAAGGGAGGATACAGAGAGAAAAAGAAGGGGATACAGAAAGAGAAAGAGAAGATCGAGACAGAGAGAGAGAGTGAAGGAGAGAAGGGAGGAGACACAAAGAATGGGGAGACACAGAGAGAGAGAGAGAGAGAGAGAGAGAGAGAGAGAAGGAGGTAGACACAGAGTGAAAGAAGGAGGGAGACAGAAAGAGAGAAGGGGGAGACAGAGAGACGAGGGAGAGAGAGACACACACAGAAAGAGAGAGAAGGGGGAGAAAGAGAGAGAGAGAGGGTGAGTAGACACAGTGAGGGAGAGTTGAGACAGGCAGCTAACATGTGACCAGGCATGCCCTAACCCCCCCTCTCATTAGCACTGGCAGCGGCGGGTCCCCGTTTTTAGCACCAGCAGCGGGTCCCCATCATTGGTCCCGGCACAGCGGGTCCCTTCATTGGCACAGCAGCAACGGCGGGTCCCCATCATTGGCGCCGGCACAGCGGGTCCCCGTCATTCGCGCTGGCGGCAGCCCGTCATTTAGATCTTTGAGCAGCGGCAACAGCACACTGTAGCATTCGAGAGGAGGAGGGGGAGGAAACATGAGTGGAGGGGAGGGGCTGGACCTGAAAGAAAGCACCCCTTTCAGATTCAGCTGACAGAGAGAACCCATGGCCAGCCTCTTGGCACTGCAGTGCACAGCTAAATACAATTTACATATTGCCTTGTAGACTGTCAACGCTATCTCCTACTCGCTCACTGTCAACCTTGTCTATGTCGGTGCTGCTCTGCCTCATGAGCACACTGAAGGGAATACACGTCATAGGGGGTCAATCCAATTAGGTGTGAGTTGCTGTTTTCTCTGCAAATTCGTACTGCACATTCATTTTGCAAACCAATTACAAACTCACATTGAAGCAATGAGAAGAAATTAATGTGTTTTTGTACAAACCCTGTGTGTGAAACGGTAGGGAAAAACTTTATTTTAAGGTAAAAATGTCGGGACTTATTTCAGAACCATTTGGACATCCCTGCTAATCACTAATTAGGCGTTTGGAAGTTTTCAATTGGCTTAACTGTGCCAATAATTACATTTCATTTTTAGGGTTAAGTAATGGCCTCAAATTACCCCAAAATCAACTTTTTCATTTTATTCTGCGCTCCAAAATCAATGAAAGTATTTCAACAAATTATTTTATCTTTTTTTTTTTACAAAATATAATCACCTCAAAATTACCACGAAATCACCTTTTTTTCCACTTCTTTTTTATGCATATTCCATTTAATTTGTTTGCTTAATATTTTTGGACTTAAAAAAAAATGCACAAAATCAGCCATTTGACACCTTTTAAAAGCGTCCAGTACTGTTTTCATGCCCACTAACAGCCTTCTGTATGATTCTGCTAACAATGTTGTCACATTTTTGAGGTCCAGTAAGGTCTCCCCACGTTTTCATTGACTTCTCAAATCGCATTTCGTAGACGATTCGAAAACCACCACTGCAAGTAGGCAGAATTCTCAGATGCTCGCATTCATGTGAAGTCTGCGAGTTCCATGAAACAAACTCACATTCTCAGACTCAAACCTAATTGGACTGACCCCATAATGCTGACCAGCAAAAGATCAGCAGAGGTATGTTGGGGACACTATGTACAGAAAGTAAAAAAGTTGCTTAAAGCATTTTAACAATGTTGGCAGTATAAGCGGAAACATGCTGGTACAGAAGCACGTTTACATTTGTACAGTCAACAGTGTTACAATACTTTATATGCACAGTTCAGCTCACCAGGGACATGCGGTGAGGTAAATTTCTCAGGAGGCACTGGTTAGTACCAGAGCCAGATTTACACACAATATATGAGCAAAATAGTTCATGTGGGCATTATACACAGGTGCAGCAGTATAAACTCCTGGAAATTTGGTGAGTTTTGATCAGAGATGTGTGGAAAAGTGCCTCACCTGCCATAGACTTTTTGCTCCAGAGTTTTGACTATAAAAAATGATTAGATTAATACAAAGAAGATATTTCTAACATATACTTTGAATTTTTCATACAGTTTATATAGTCAAAACTCTGGTGCAAACGTTAGTATGACAGGAAAGGCTCTGCCTCACCTACCTCACCCCACCACACATCACTGCCGCTCACATACTATTGCTTCCCATCACCTACTTCTGTATATTATTGTTGATAAGCTGAATGCATCCCCAGTGAAGATGCTTATGAATGAGCATGACTCATTCTCTGCAGCGGACACTCATCATTTGTAAACAGCACATGGATATAATTGTGTTAATATTTCAGGAGCTCATCAGAACTGAATTAATTTATTAACACTGACTTTATAGCACCAGCATGAACCCTCAACTGAGTTACATCACCACCTTTGGACATCGCCTGTATTCATTACCTTATCCGGACCAGCTTTAAAAGTCCAGAGAGAAACATGTCAACCCCAAGTCGCAGTAGGTTACCTGTACCAAGCAATTTCCATCTGCTATTGGATTGTACGGACTGCATACCTCAGACTGGAAGAATCATTTCGGACCCGCTGGGTAATATACTGGATTTTGAACTTTGCTAATAATTGCATTTTTGCACAAATCAGGTGTGTGTTCCGAAGAATTGGGGTTATCTATAGCCCCACTATCCTGAATGAGGAGTTAGAATTATTCTGCTTTAAATGGACCGGTCCTAACAGAGCCAATTCTTACATTTTTCATGTGCACATTTATGATATATATGTGGACATTTATGCTATACAGTGCCTTGCTAAAGTATTCACCCCCTTTGCATTTTTCATGTTTTGTTGCCTCACAACCTGGAATTAAAATGGATTGTTTGAAGGTTTGCATCATTTCATTCGCAGAACATGCCTACAACTTTGAAGATTTTTTTCTTTTTCTTTTTTTATTGTGAAGCAACCAACAAATAGGACAAAATAACAGAACACTTCAGCGTGCATAACTATTCACCCCCCTAAAGTCAGTACTTTGTAGAGACACCTTTTGCAACAATTACAGCTACAAGTCGCTTTGGATAAGTCTCTATGAGCTTGCCACTGGGATTTTTGCCCATTCCTCAAGCAAAACTGCTCCAGCTCCTTCATGTTGGATGGTTTCGGCTTGTGAACAGCAATCTTCAAGTCTGTCCACAGATTCTCAATTAGATTGAGATCTGGGCTTTGAATAGGCCATTCCAACAAATTTAAATGTTTCCCCTTAACCCACTCGAGTGTTGCTTTAGCAGTATGCTTCAGGTCATTGTCCTGCTGGAAGGTGAACCTCTGTCCCAGTCTCAAATCACAGGCAGACTGAAACAGGTTTTGCTCAAGAATATCCCTGTATTTAGCACCATCCATATTTCCCTCGACTCAAAACAGTTTCCCAGTCCCTGCTGCTAAAAAAACATCCCCACAGCATGATGCTGCCACCACCATGTTTCACTGTGGGGATGGTGTTCTTGGTGTGATGGGATGTGTTGGGTTTGCACCAGACATGGCGTTTTCCTTGGTGGCCGAAAAGTTAAATTTTAGTCTCATCTGACCAGAGCACCTTCCTCCATACATTTGGGGAGTCGTCCACATGCCTTTTGGCAAACTCAAAACGTGCCTTCTTATTTTTAACACTAAGTAATGGCTTTTTTTCTGGCCAATCTTATATAAAGCCCAGCTCTATGGAGTGTACGGTTTATTGTGGTCACATGCGCAGATACACCAGTCTCTGCTGTGAAACTCTGTAGCTCCTTTAGGGTTACCTTTGGTCTCTGTGCTGCCTCTCTGATTAATGCCCTCCTTGCCCGGTCTGTGAGTTTTGGTGGCCGGCCCTCTCTTGGCAGGTTTGTTGTGGTACCATGTTCTTTCTAATTGAAGATGATGGATTTGATGGTGCTCTGGGGAATCATCAAAGATTTGGATATTTTTTAATAACCCAATCCTGACTTGTACTTCTCAACAACTTTATAACCCAATCCTGACTTGTTTGGAGAGCTTCTTGGTCTTCATGGTGTGTTTATACGGACAGATCATGTGACACTTAGATTGCACACAGGTGGACTTCATTTCACTAATTATGTGACTTCTGAAGGTACTTGGTTGCACCAGAACTTTTGAGGGGCTTCATAGCAAACGGCGTGAATACATATGCACATTCCAATTTTCAGATTTTAATTTATAAAAATTATTTTTTATATAAATTTTTCTCATTTCATGTCACCAACTTAGACTATTTTATGCATATCCATCACATAAAATTCAGATAAAAAAAAAAAAATGAAATTACAGGCTGTAGTGTAACAAAAATAAGATTTTACTTACCGATAAATCTATTTCTCGTAGTCCGTAGTGGATGCTGGGACTCCGTCAGGACCATGGGGATTAGCGGCTCCGCAGGAGACAGGGCACAAAAATAAAAGCTTTAGGACTAGGTGGTGTGCACTGGCTCCTCCCCCTATGACCCTCCTCCAAGCCTCAGTTAGGATACTGTGCCCGGACGAGCGTACACAATAAGGAAGGATTTTGAATCCCGGGTAAGACTCATACCAGCCACACCAATCACACCGTACAACTTGTGATCTGAACCCAGTTAACAGTATGACAAACGTAGGAGCCTCTGAACAGACGGCTCACAACAATAACAACCCGATTTTTTTGTAACAATAACTATGTACAAGTATTGCAGACAATCCGCACTTGGGATGGGCGCCCAGCATCCACTACGGACTACGAGAAATAGATTTATCGGTAAGTAAAATCTTATTTTCTCTGACGTCCTAGTGGATGCTGGGACTCCGTCAGGACCATGGGGATTATACCAAAGCTCCCAAACGGGCGGGAGAGTGCGGATGACTCTGCAGCACCGAATGAGAGAACTCCAGGTCCTCTTTAGCCAGGGTATCAAATTTGTAGAATTTTACAAACGTGTTCTCCCCCGACCACGTAGCTGCTCGGCAGAGTTGTAATGCCGAGACCCCTCGGGCAGCCGCCCAAGATGAGCCCACCTTCCTTGTGGAATGGGCCTTGATAGATTTAGGCTGTGGCAGGCCTGCCACAGAATGTGCAAGTTGAATTGTGCTACAAATCCAACGAGCAATCGTCTGCTTAGAAGCAGAAGCACCCAGCTTGTTGGGTGCATACAGTATAAACAGCGAGTCAGATTTTCTGACTCCAGCCGTCCTTGAAATATATATTTTCAATGCCCTGACAACGTCCAGCAACTTGGAATCCTCCAAATCGCTAGTAGCCGCAGGCACCACAATAGGCTGGTTCAGGTGAAACGCTGAAACCACCTTAGGCAGAAACTGAGGACGCGTCCGCAGTTCTGCCCTGTCCGAATGGAAAATCAGATATGGGCTTTTATACGATAAAGCCGCCAATTCTGACACTCTCCTGGCTGAAGCCAGGGCCAGTAGCATGGTTACTTTCCATGTAAGATATTTCAAATCCACCGATTTGAGTGGCTCAAACCAATGGGATTTGAGAAAATCCAAAACTACATTAAGATCCCACGGAGCCACTGGGGGCACAACCGGGGGCTGTATATGTAGTACTCCTTTTACAAAAGTCTGGACTTCAGGAACTGAAGCCAATTCTTTCTGGAAGAAAATCGACAGGGCCGAAATTTGAACCTTAATGGACCCCAATTTGAGGCCCATAGACAATCCTGTTTGCAGGAAATGTAGGAATCGACCCAGTTGAAATTCCTCCGTCGGGGCCTTCCTGGCCTCACACCACGCAACATATTTTCTCCAAATGCGGTGATAATGTTGTGCAGTCACCTCCTTCCTGGCTTTTACCAGGGTAGGGATGACCTCTTCCGGAATGCCTTTTTCCCTTAGAATTCGGCGTTCAACCGCCATGCCGTCAAACGCAGCCGCGGTAAGTCTTGGAATAGACACGGTCCCTGCTGAAGCAGGTCCCGTCTTAGAGGTAGATGCCACGGATCTTCCGTGAGCATCTCCTGAAGTTCCGGGTACCAAGTTCTTCTTGGCCAATCCAGAGCCACTAGTATCGTTCTTACTCCCCTTTGCCGTATAATTCTCAGTACTTTTGGTATGAGAGGCAGAGGAGGAAACACATACACTGACTGGAACACCCACGGTGTTACCAGAGCGTCCACAGCTATTGCCTGAGGGTCTCTTGACCTGGCGCAATACCTGTCCAGTTTTTTGTTGAGGCGGGACGCCATCATATCCACCTTTGGTTTTTCCCAACGGTTCACAATCATGTGGAAGACTTCTGGATGAAGTCCCCACTCTCCCGGGTGTAGATCGTGTCTGCTGAGGAAGTCCGCTTCCCAGTTGTCCACTCCCGGAATGAACACTGCTGACAGTGCTATCACATGATCTTCCGCCCAGCGAAGAATCCTTGCAGCTTCTGCCATTGCCCTCCTGCTTCTTGTGCCGCCCTGTCTGTTTACGTGGGCGACTGCCGTGATGTTGTCCGACTGGATCAACACCGGCTGACCCTGAAGCAGGGGTTTTGCCAGGCTTAGAGCATTGTAAATCGCTCTTAGCTCCAGTATATTTATGTGAAGAGACATCTCCAGGCTTGACCACACTCCCTGGAAGTTTCTTCCCTGTGTGACCGCTCCCCAGCCTCTCAGACTGGCATCCGTGGTCACCAGGACCCAGTCCTGTATGCCGAATCTGCGGCCCTCTAACAGATGAGCACTCTGCAACCACCACAGAAGAGACACCCTTGTCCGTGGAGACAAAGTTATCCGCTGATGCATCTGAAGATGCGATCCGGACCATTTGTCCAGCAGATCCCACTGAAAAGTTTGTGCGTGGAATCTGCCGAATGGAATCGCTTCGTAAGAAGCCACCATTTTTCCCAGGACTCTTGTGCATTGATGCACAGACACTTTTCCTGGTTTTAGGAGGTTCCTGACAAGTTCGGATAACTCCCTGGCTTTCTCCTCCGGAAGAAACACCTTTTTCTGAACCGTGTCCAGAATCATTCCCAGGAACAGCAGACGTGTCGTCGGGGTCAATTGAGATTTTGGAAAATTCAGAATCCACCCGTGCTGTTGCAGCACTACTTGGGTTAGTGCTACTACGTCCCCCAGCTGTTCTCTGGACCTTGCCCTTATCAGGAGATCGTCCAAGTAAGGGATAATTAATACGCCTTTTCTTCGCAGAAGAAACATCATTTCGGCCATTACCTTGGTAAAGACCCGAGGTGCCGTGGACAATCCAAACGGCAGCGTCTGAAACTGATAATGACAGTTTTGCACCACGAACCTGAGGTACCCTTGATGTGAAGGGCAAATTGGGACATGCAGGTAAGCATCCTTGATGTCCAGGGACACCATAAAGTCCCCTTCTTCCAGATTCGCTATCACTGCTCTGAGTGACTCCATCTTGAACTTGAATTTTTGTATGTACAGGTTCAAAGATTTCAGATTTAGAATAGGTCTTACCGAGCCGTCCGGCTTCGGTACCACAAATAGTGTGGAATAATACCCCTTTCCCTGTTGTAGGAGGGGTACCTTGACTATCACCTGCTGAGAATACAGCTTGTGAATGGCTTCCAATACCGTCGCCCTGTCTGAGGGAGACGTTGGCAGAGCAGACTTTAGGAACCGGCGAGGGGGAGACTTCTCGAATTCCAACCTGTAACCCTGAGATACTACCTGCAGGATCCAGGGGTCCACCTGTGAGTGAGCCCACTGTGCGCTGAAATTCTTGAGTCGACCCCCCACCGCCCCTGAGTCCGCTTGTAAAGCCCCAACGTCATGCTGAGGGCTTTGCAGAAGCCGGGGAGGGCTTCTGCTCCTGGGAGGGAGCTGCTTGGTGCACTCTCTTACCCTTTCCTTTGCCTCGGGGCAGATATGACTGTCCTTTTGCCCGCTTGTTCTTATAGGAACGAAAGGACTGCGGCTGAAAAGACGGTGTCTTTTTCTGTTGGGAGGGGACCTGAGGTAAAAAGGTGGATTTCCCGGCTGTTGCCGTGGCCACCAAATCCGATAGACCGACCCCAAATAATTCCTCCCCTTTATACGGCAATACTTCCATATGCCGCTTGGAATCCGCATCACCTGACCACTGTCGCGTCCATAAACTTCTTCTGGCAGATATGGACATCGCACTTACTCTCGATGCCAGAGTGCAAATATCCCTCTGAGCATCTCGCATATAAAGAAAAGCATCCTTTAATTGCTCTATAGTCAATAAAATACTGTCCCTATCCAGGGTATCAATATTTTCAGTCAGGGAATCCGACCAAACCACCCCAGCACTGCACATCCATGCAGAGGCGATGGCTGGTCGCAGTATAACACCAGTATGAGTGTATATACTTTTCAGGGTAGTTTCCAGCCTCCTATCAGCTGGATCCTTGAGGGCGGCCGTTTCAGGAGACGGTAACGCCACTTGTTTTGATAAGCGTGTGAGTGCCTTATCCACCCTAGGGGGTGTTTCCCAGCGCGCCCTAACCTCTGGCGGGAAAGGATATAATGCCAATAACTTCTTTGAAATTAGCAGTTTTCTATCGGGGTTAACCCACGCTTCATCACACACTTCATTCAATTCCTCTGATTCAGGAAAAACTACAGGTAGTTTTTTCAGACCCTACATAATACCCCTTTTTGTGGTACTTGCAGTATCAGAGATATGCAAAGCCTCCTTCATTGCCGTGATCATATAACGTGTGGCCCTACTGGAAAATACGTTTGTTTCTTCACCGTCGACACTAGATTCGGTGTCCGTGTCTGGGTCTGTGTCGACCGACTGAGGTAAAGGGCGTTTTACAGCCCCTGACGGTGTCTGAGACGCCTGGACAGGTACTAACTGGTTTGCCGGCCGTCTCATGTCGTCAACTGATTTTTGTAACGTGCTGACATTATCACGTAATTCCATAAACAAAGCCATCCATTCCGGTGTCGACTCCCTAGGGGGTGACATAACCATTACCGGCAATTGCTCCGCCTCCACACCAATATCGTCCTCATACATGTCGACACACACGTACCGACACACAGCAGACACACAGGGAATGCTCTTATCGAAGACAGGACCCCACTAGCCCTTTGGGGAGACAGAGGGAGAGTTTGCCAGCACACACCCAAGCGCTATAAATATATAGGAACAACCCTACAGAAGTGTTGTTTCCTTTATAGCAGCTTAATATATCAATATCGCCAAAAAAGTGCCCCCCTCTCTGTTTTTTTACCCTGTTTCTGTAGTGCAGTGCAGGGGAGAGTCCTGGGAGCCTTCCTCGCAGCGGAGCTGTGCAGGAAAATGGCGCTGTGTGCTGAGGAGATAGGCCCCGCCCCCTATTTCGGCGGGCTCTTCTCCCGGTGTTTGTGAGACCTGGCAGGGGTTAAATACATCCATATACATCCATATAGCCCCAGGGGCTATATGTGATGTATTTTTAGCCAGAACATGGTATTATCATTGCTGCCCAGGGCGCCCCCCCCCCAGCGCCCTGCACCCTCAGTGACCGCTGGTGTGAAGTGTGCTGACAACAATGGCGCACAGCTGCAGTGCTGTGCGCTACCTCATGAAGACTGAAAAGTCTTCTGCCGCCGGTTTCTGGACCTCTTCACTTTTCGGCATCTGCAAGGGGGTCGGCGGCGCGGCTCCGGGACCGGACTCCATGGCTGGGCCTGTGTTCGATCCCTCTGGAGCTAATGGTGTTCAGTAGCCTAAGAAGCCAATCCATCCTGCACGCAGGTGAGTTCACTTCTTCTCCCCTAAGTCCCTCGTTGCAGTGAGCCTGTTGCCAGCAGGACTCACTGAAAATAAAAAACCTAATAACTTTTTCTAAGCAGCTCTTTAGGAGAGCCACCTAGATTGCACCCTGCTCGGACGGGCACAAAAACCTAACTGAGGCTTGGAGGAGGGTCATAGGGGGAGGAGCCAGTGCACACCACCTAGTCCTAAAGCTTTTATTTTTGTGCCCTGTCTCCTGCGGAGCCGCTAATCCCCATGGTCCTGACGGAGTCCCAGCATCCACTAGGAAGTCAGAGAAATAGGTAAAAAGCCAGGGGGAATGAATACTGTAGCGAGGCACTGTATATATATATATATATATATATATATATAGTTATTTACTATTAATTAATTTTATTGTAATACTGTAAATGTATTATTGTTTTTAATTGAACCACAGTGTATGTATTTATTCTTATCTGAAAACCTCTAGCGCCACCTGTCCCCTTTCTTTGAACCAGCATGTTCCGTTGGGCTTTACAGTTGGGAACAAAACAGTAAGAGAACAAGAATGGATAATAACAGAAAAAGGAGGTAAGAGGACCCTGCTTGCAAGCTTACAATCCATAGGGAAATATGCATTTAATACAAAAAGATAAGTGCTACATATCGCAATTTTGGACCTGTCACATTGCAGATGGACTATCTGATCCAGTCACACAGCAATATTGGCACTGGGTCAGTATTTTGCGAGAGTGTAGAAAGTTAACATATGTAAAGTTATGTGTTGACTGTGTAAGTGGGAGGTACTTATGGAGGTTACAGATGTGTCTTTACACATTGTTTCTGCAGGAGGCATAGATCAGGCTGCTCTTTCTTGTGCCCACAGGAGTTCTCGGTCCAGATTCTGCAACTACTGTATGGGTAGCAGGAGCCAGGGCTGTAGCGGGGGTGGTTCCGGTGGAGCGCGAGCTCCAGGCGCCAGAATAGTTAGAAGGCGCGCCACAGAGTGGGAGGAGGAGGAACAGAGGAGGTGCACACTGACTCGGTCTCTGATACTAGGTAGTGAACAGGACAGGCAGAGGCAACAGCAAGAGGCACTGCCAGCCAGCACATGCTGAAGCTCTCCCTGCCCTCAAGCTGCTGTAGAGCAGCTATTTCTGCGCCTCAGACAATTCTGGGACATTATTTTCATTGAGAAATTGGGAGATTATCAGATCTGGGTAGGGGATCAGTTTTGGGGCATTATTTTCAATGACAGATTGGTGGGATTATCAGGTCTGTGGAAGGTCACATTTGAGGATTATTTTCATTAAGGGATTGGGGGTTGTGAGGTCAGGTCAGTCGAGGCATACATAGTGTTTTTTATTTATATGAATTAAACAAGTAAATAACTGACTACAGCTATTTCCATAGTGGCTCTTCCATAGTGGTTACCGTGCATCGTTAATGACCCCCTCCCTCGTCTGAACATGTACAGACGAGGGAGGTCCTCGTTAGCGACAGCCAAGCTGCAGCTGCAGCATGGGCGTTGTTCCTCCCGTCGCTCCCTTCCCCGCTGGCATCAGCAAGTGTGTACGTACTTGCCACTGCCGGCACACACTGGGTCCCCACCGCTGCCAATATCGGCATCGGTGGGGGCTCGTTTAGTGTATATGGGCCTTAAGTAAGAAAATGAAAGGCACATGAGGAAAGAAGGCCCTGCTCTTGCGAGCTTATGTTTTCCCCACAGTATGATGGTATTTTTTTCCAGACTTCCTGGAGGTAAAGTAAGCTATTTATAGAGATTGTGGGGACCTTTCTGAGCTTATCAGGATTTTTTATGTTGTTTTTTTGTTGAATAGGTTCAATACCTCAAAGTACAAGCAAACATGAAAAGCAACAAGGTATACAAAAATACAAATATTGTAAACTCAGAAGAATGCATACCATATAAATCACAAAATATAAAATACAGCAGGCATCAATAACTATACAATAAAAGAAAAGAGAAAGAGAGAAAGAAAGAAAGAAAGAAAGAAAGAAAGAAAGAAAGAAAGAAAGAAAGAAAGAAAGAAAGAAAGAAAGAAAGAAAGAAAGAAAGAAAGAAAGAAAGAAAGAAAGAAAGAAAGAAAGAAAGAAAGAAAGAAAGAAAGAAAGATTGATTGCCGGAATGCAAGTGTAGAGCTCACTGGAAACATGTCATCATCTTACTGCAAGGAACTGTAATGATCAGATTCTTTTTAGACCAACCACGGATACCAGGTAGCAGAAAAGGCTTGATTACTGGAGCTTAGGGAGGAGACAAGGTCATCCATGACCATATAGTGATCTATGCGAGCACACCACTCTGACATGGTGGGAATAACAGCGTACTTCCAATGTACTGGAATAACCGCCATTGAAGCACTGAGAATATGGCGTAAAATCGTCTTTTTATATTCAGATGTAGGCCTACTGGGACCAGTGCACAGGGGCGTCGGGACTTACCCGTCCGGTCCTTATGACGTGGTCCTTCCCGGAACGATGCGGGCGCTGTGGTTTGGTAGGCTGTTAGGGACTCTCAAGAATGGGCATCTGGGCTGATTGTGGGAGTGCTGTGGCATCAGTACATGGGCGCCGCCATCTTAGATTTGGGTCATGTGACTGTGAGGGCCAATCAGCTGCTCTGGAGGATGTGGGTGGTCTCATGCCAATCAGCATGGATCAGCAGGTATTAAACTGGTCAGTCTTGGCCGTGCAGTTGTCGGTGCAACGTCTCTGCTTACACTGAAGCAGTGTGGCAACTCTGTGGTCTTCAGCCTTGCTTTTGCAGCATCCAGGGAGTTTCTGCAGTCAGTAACCGGCCGGTGCTTTCTCAGTACCAGTTCCAGTCTCAGTCACAGTTGTCTGACCATTCCAGTGATACAAGCCCAGTCTACCTGCAGCATCAACCAACCCAGCTTGTCTACCTCAGCGAATGTACTATAGACTGCCTAAAAACTCTCATTGCTCGAGATCTCCATAGTTACCAACCCTCCCGGAGTGATTCTTTCCACCGGATCACGGTAGTGACTTCCCGAGGGCTCATTCTTCTGGATAAACTACTCTGTCTTACATGCCTGCTGCGCAGGGTGATTTTTCCTTGTTTGAATAAACCTATGAAAAAGACTATTTCTCATACGTCCTAGAGGATGCTGGGGACACCATAAGAACCATGGGGTATAGACAGGATCCGCAGGAGACATGGGCACTTTAAGACTTTGAAAGGGTGCGACCTGGCTCCTCCATCTATGCCCCTCCTCCAGACTCCAGTTTTAGAATTGTGCCCAGGCAGACTGGATGCACTTTGAGGAGCTCTACTGAGTTTCTCTGAAAAGACTTTATGTTAGGTTTTTTATTTTCAGGGGGGCTGCTGGCAACATTCTCCCTGCTTCGTGGGACTTAGGGGAGAGAAGTCAGACCTACTGCCAGTGAGTTTAAAGGCTCTGCTTCTTGGCTACAGGACACCATTAGCTCCTGAGGGTTTGGAACACTAGGTACGCCTAGGGGTTCATTCCCAGAGCCCGCCGTCGCCCCCCTTGCAGAGCCAGAAGTCAGAAGACAGGTGGGTAGAAGAAGATAGAAGACTGAGGTACCGCACAGCGATCGCGCTGCGCGCCATGCTCCCACACACAGCGGTACTACAGGGTGCAGGGCGCGGGGGTGGGTGCCCTGGGCAACATAAAACACGTCATATGAGACTGGCAAAGTGTGATATGAGTGCCTAGGCACTAAATCCTTACCCCCGCCAGTATTATTATTTAAAAAAATAGCGGGGCTGAAGCGCGCCATTAAGGGGGCGGGGCTTAGCCCTCACAGCTCTCATCAGCGCCATTTTCTCTTCACAGAGCTGCAGAGAAGCTGGTCCTTCCTCACCACTGCTGTACAAGTAACAGGGTGCAAAAACGGGGGGGGGGGGGCACAGTTAATTTGGTGCATAAATACATTATTATAAAAGCGCTGCAGGTCTGAGGCATTATATTGAAGTTTCAGAACCGGGATAAGTGCTGGGTTGTGAGCTGGCAAACTCCCTCTGTGTTTCTCTGACAGGCTTTACTGTGTGTTTGTCTCCTATTTGCCCAGTGTGTCTGTGGGTGTCGGTACACGTGTGTCGGCATGTCTGAGGCGGAGTGCTCTTCCCAGGAGGAGACTGTGTTAGGGACAGAAATGGCTGTGGGAGTGACCCTGTCGGCACTGCCGACTCCTGATTGGATAAATGTGTTGAATGCTTTGAATGCTAATGTGGCTCTTATTAATAAGAGATTAGATAAATCTGAGTCTCAGAACCAGGCATGGAAGAAGTCTGTGGAGGATGTGTTATCACAGGTCCAGACCCCCTCGGGGTCACAGAAACGTTTGCTTGCTCAGTTGGCAGATACAGATACCGACACGGACACTGACTCCAGTGTCGACTGTAGTGATACCAGATTAGACCCAAAATTGGCAAAAAACATTCAGTACATGATTGTGGCAATAAAAGACGTGTTACATATCACTGAGGACCCTACTGTTCCTGATATTAGGGTCTGTATGTATAAGGGAAAGAAACCTGAGGTAACGTTTGCTCCCTCTCATGAACTGAATACTCTTTTTGAAAAAATGTGGGAAAATCCTGACAAAAGGTTTCTGATTCCCAAAAGAATTCAGTTGGCGTATCCGTTCCCCTCTGGGGATAGAGAAAAGTGGGAGTCACTCCCTATTGTGGACAAAGCTCTATCACGATTGTCTAAAAAAGTGGACACGGCAGCCCTTAAGGATCCTGCTGATCGTAGACAGGAAAATATGTTAAAATCCATTTACGTCACCACAGGTACACTACTCAGACCAACCATTGCATCTGCGTGGGTGAGTAGTGCTATCGAAAAGTGGGCAGATAACTTGTCATCTGATATAGATACCCTAGATAGGGATAGCGTCCTTTTGACACTGGGTTATATCAGAGACGCTGCGGCCTACCTAAAGGAAGCGGCGAGAGATATTGGCCTTTTGGGGTCAAAAGCCAATGCCATGGCGGTCTCAGCTAGGAGGGCGTTGTGGATTCATCAATGGAATGCTGATTCTAAGAAAGCTATGGAGTCTCTTCCATATAAAGGTGGTGTCTTGTTTGGTGACGGTCTCGCCGATTTGGTATCTACGGCTACCGCGGGTAAGTCGTCTTTTTTTGCCTTATGTTCCTCCACAACAAAAGAAAGCTCACCACTTACAGATGCAGTCCTTTCGGCCAAATAAATACAAAAGAGGCCGAAGTTACTCCTTCCTTGCTAATAGAGGAAGAGGAAAAGGTAAAAGATCTCCGGCCGTGGCAGGTTCCCAGGAGCAGAAGTCCTCCCCGGCTTCTGCCAAATCCACCACATGACGCTGGGGCTCGTCTGCGGGAGTCCGCACCGGTGGGGGCACGTCTCAAGCTCTTCAGTCAATTCTGGGCTCATTCAGCCCTGGACCCATGGGTTTTACAAATAGTGTCCCAGGGGTACAAACGAGTTTCAAGACGTTCCTCATCGACGATTTTTCAAGTCGGCCTTACCAGCTTCTCTTCCGAACAGGGAGGTAGTATGCGATGCAATACAAAAGTTGTGTCTAAATCAAGTCATTATCAGGGTTCCCCCGTCACAACAGGGAGAAGGCTTTTATTCAAGCCTGTTTGTGGTCCCGAAGCCGGACGGCTCGTTCAGACCAATTCTGAACCTAAAATCCCTCAATCTTTACCTAAGAAAATTCAAATTCAAGATGGAATCTCTCCGAGCAGTGATCTCCAGTCTGGAGGAAGGGGATTTCATGGTGTCGGTCGACATAAAGGATGCCTACTTACACGTCCCCATATATCCTCCGCATCAGGCTTACCTGAGGTTTGCTATTCAGGATTGTCATTACCAATTTCAGACGTTGCCGTTTGGGCTGTCCACAGCTCCGAGGATTTTCACCAAGGTAATGGCGGAAATGATGGTTCTCCTTCGCAAGCAAGGAGTCACAGTTATCCCTTACTTGGACAATCTCCTGATAAAGGTGAGCTCCAAGGACAAGCTGATGCAGGACATTGCGCTCTACCTGTCAGTTATGCAACAACATGGTTGGCTCCCAAACTTGCCAAAGTCACAGTTGAATCCGACAAAACGGCTGTCGTTTTTGGGAATGATTCTGGACTCAGAATTATCAGGACTCTGGAAATTCAGAAGAGAAGGCTCTGGAAATTCAGAGTTTGGTCAAACAAATTCTGAGACCACCGAGAGTATCAATCCATCAATGCACTCCATTGCTGGGGAAGATGGTGGCGGCCTACAAGGCCATTTAATTGGCAGATTCCATGCCAGAGTGTTTCAGTGGGACCTATTGGACAAGTGGTCCGGATCCCATCTGCACATGCACCGGAAAATAATCCTGTCCTCCAAGACCAGAATCTCACTCCTGTGGTGGCTGAACAGCTCTCACCTCCTAGAAGGAGGCAGGTTCGGGACCCAGGACTGGATCCTAGTAACCACGGATGCGAGTCTCTGAGGCTGGGGAGCAGTCACACAGGGGGAAACTTTCCAGGGAAAATGGTCAAGCCAGGAAGTTTGTCTATACATAAACGTTCTAGAGTTAAGGGCCATTTACGATGGCCTTCTGCAAGCGGAACGTCTTCTTCGCAACCTACCCGTCCTGATCCAGTCGGACAATATAACAGCAGTAGCGCACATAAACCGCCAGGGCGGAACGAAGAGCAGAGCGGCAATGACAGAGGCCACAAAATTGCTCCGCTGGGCGGAAAGACTTAAGTGCTCTGTCAGCAATCTTCATTCCAGGAGTGGACAACTGGGAAGCAGACTTCCTTAGCAGACACGATCTCCATCCAGGGGAGTGGGGTCTTCATCAAGAGGTCTTCACAGAAGTGACAAGTTGTTGGGGAATTCCTCAAATAGACATGATGGCGTCTCGCCTCAACAAGAAACTTCAGAGATATTGTTCCAGGTCGAGGGACCCTCAAGCAATAGCAGTGGACACACTGGTGACACCATGGGTGTTTCAGTCGGTGTATGGGTTCCCTCCGCTTCCACTCATTCCAAAAGTGCTAAAGATCATAAGAAGAACAAAGGTTCAGGCGATCCTCATTGTTCCGGACTGGCCAAGGAGGGCTTGGTATCCAGATCTTCAGGAATTACTCATAGGAGATCCATGGCCTCTTCCTCTACGAGAGGATCTGTTACAGCAGGGGCTGTGCTTATATATAACGACTTACCGCGGCTACGTTTGACGGCTTGGCGGTTGAACGCCGGATCCTAGCCTGAAAGGGTATTCCCGGTGAAGTCATTCCCACTCTTCTTCAGGCTAGAAATGGAGTAACGGCAAAACATTATCACCGTATTTGGCGAAAATATGTGTCTTGGTGTGAATCCAAGTAGGCTCCTACTGAAGAATTTCTCAATTTTCTGCAAGCAGGTGTGGATGCGGGCCTAAAGTTAGGTTCGATTAAAGTACAAATTTCGGACTTGTCGGTTTTCCTTCAAAAACAATTTGCCCCCCTTCCAGAAGTTTAGACTTTTCGTGAAAGGTGTTCTGCACATCCAACCTCCATTTGTGCCCCCAGTGGCACCATGGGATCTTAACGTGGTGTTATATTTCCTTCAATCACATTGGTTTGAACCTTTACAGAAGGTAGAGTTGAAATTTCTCACTTGGAAAGTGGTCATGCTATTGCCCTTACATTCGCAAGGCGGGTGTCTGAGTTAGCGGCTTTGTCTCACAAGAGTCCTTATTTAATCTTCCATGAAGATAGAGCAGAGTTGAGGACTCGTCAACATTTTCTGCCAAAGGTGGTTTCATCGTTCCACATGAACCAACCTATTGTGGTACCGGTGGCTACTGATGCCTTTGCTGAGTCAAAATCTCTCGATGTTGTCAGGGCTTTAAAGATTTATGTAAACAGAATGGCTCAACTTAGGAAAACGGAAGCTCTGTTTGTCCTGTATGCGGCCAACAAGATTGGGACTCCTGCTTCCAAGCAGACTATTGCGCGCTGTAATACGATTCAGCATGATCATTCTATGGCTGGATTGCCGTTACCGAAATCAGTGAAGGCCCACTCTACCAGAAAGGTGGGCTCATCCTGGGCGGCTGCCCGGGGGTCTCGGCATTGCAACTCTGCCGAGCAGCTACTTGGTCGGGTTCAAACACTTTTGCGACATTTTACAAGTTTGATACCCTGGCTGATGAGGACCTAATGTTTGGTCAATCGGTGCTGCAGAGTCATCCGTACTCTCCCGCCCGTTCTGGAGCTTTGGTATAAACCCCATGGTTCTTATGGTGTCCCCACCATCCTCTAGGACATATGAGAAAATAGGATTTTAATACCTACCGGTAAATCCTTTTCTCTTAGTCCGTAGAGGATGCTGGGCGACCGTCCCAGTGCGGACTCTATCTGCAGTTATTAGTTATGTTTACACACAGGTTGTGTTATGTTGTAGTCAGCCTGTTGCTGACATTGTTCATGCCGTTGACTGGAGTTCTGTGAAATGCCATGTTGTACGGCGTGTTTGAGATGTGAGCTGGTATGTATCTCACCTTAGTTTAACAATAAATCCTTTTCCTCTAAATGTTCGTCTCCCTGGGCACAGTTCCTATAACTGGAGTCTGGAGGAGGGGCATAGAGGGAGGAGCCAGGTCACCTTTCAAAGTCTTAAAGTGCCCATGTCTCCTGCGGATCCCGTCTATAACCCATGGTTCTTATGGTGTCCCCAGCATCCTCTACGGACTAAGAGAAAAGGATTTACTGGTAGGTATTAAAATCCTATTTTTTCGTACTGCTCAACTCTTGCTTAAAGAAACAATCCAGCCAGCTTCTAAAAACCCCGAACCGGAATCCACAATGTTTTTCAGATCTTACACCTACGTAGTAAGTTCAGCAGCCAAAAGCTAGGAAAGAAAGGTAGCTGCTCCTGGAGTATGATGCGGTTTCCACAACTCTCTGCCAGAAAGGCTTAACATAGTAACATAGTATTTGAGGTTGAATAGAGGCAAATTGCCCATCGTATTCAACCTGTTTTAAGTTGTGATGATTCTACATACTTGCTAAATAATGTTTTATGACTAGTTAGCTACTATAACTCATGTTACCCCCGGATTAATCACATTGATATTTTAAGTATTATAACCTTGGATAGCTTTTTCATTCAGAATTTTATCCATTCCTTTTTTAAATCCAATTACAGAGTCCGCCATTACCACCTTCCCTGGCAGGGCAATCAGGATGTGGAATTCCCTAACAGTGAAGAACCCTTTCCTCCGTTGCATTCGGAACTTTCTCTCCTCCAGTCGCAGCAAGTGCCCACGTGTCCTAAACTGTGTTCTTTTAATAAATAATTCCTCTCATAACTCTTTGTGATGTCCCTTTGCATATTTGAAGATATTAATAATATCTCCTCTTCGGCGCCTCTTTTCTAGTGTATACATATTCAGCCTAGTAAGTCTTTCCTTATAGTCCAGTCCTTCTAGGCCTTTAATCAATTTAGTAGCTCGCCTTTGAACACTTTCGAGTTCACTGATGTCTTTTTTATACAATGGTGCCCAAAACTGAACACAATATTCCAGGTGCGGACGTACCAATGCCTTATACAGAGGCATGATTACATCCGAGTCCCTTGTCTCAATTCCCCTTTTTATGCACGCTAGCACCTTACTTGCCTTCTTTACTGCGTTTTGACATTGTGTACGGTTATTAAGCCTATTATCAATGAATACCCCCAAATCTTTTTCCAACTCTGTTTCCCCTAGGCGTTCCCCATTTAATATGTAGGATGCAAGTTTGTTTTTAGTCCCAAAATGCATAACCTTGCATTTGTCTGTATTGAACCTCATTTTCCATTTAGACGCCCAGAGTTCAAGTTTAGATAGATCATTCTGCAAGGACTCCACATCCAATTCTGAATTAATTACCTTACACAGCTTAGTATCATCTGCAAAGATTGACACTGTGCTTTCCAGGCCTATTTCTAGGTCATTGATAAATATGTTGAACAGTAGTGGTCCAAGTACGGACCCTTGTGGTATTCCGCTGACTACTGGGGACCAGGTTGAGGACTTCCCGTTGACCACTACTCGCTGTACCCTGCTATCCAACCAGCTGCTTATCCATGTGCAAATAGTTTTTCCTAGGCCAATGGGGGTAATTCTGAGTTGATCGCTGCAGCAAGTTTGTTAGCAATTGGGCAAAACCATGTGCACTGCAGGGGGGGGGGGGGGCAGATATAACATTTGCAGAGAGAGTTAGATTTGGGTGGGTTATTTAGTTTCAGTGCAGGGTAAATACTGGCAACTTTATTTTTACACTGCAATTTAGATTTCAGTTTGGACACGCCCCAACCAAATCTAGCTCTCTCTCTGCACATGTTACATCTGCACCCCCTGCAGTGCACATGGTTTTGCCCAACTGCTAACAAATTTGATGCTGCTGTCAACTCAGAATTAGGCCCAATCTCCTTTAATTTGATCATCAGTCTCCTGCGAGGAACTGTATCGAAGGCTTTTGCAAAATCTAAGAAGACCACATCCACTGCTTTTCCTTGATCAAGATTATTGCTCACTTCCTCGTAGAAGCTAATTAAGTTAGTCTGACATTACCTGTCCCTCACAAACCCATACTGGTTCTTGCTAATAATCCTAGCGGACTTTAGATACTCCTGTATGACATCCCTTAGAATTCCTTCCAATATTTTCCCCACTATAGATGTTAAACTAACTGGTCTGTAGTTCCCCGGAAGATTTTTGGATCCCTTTTTAAATGGCACTACCTCAGCTATACGCCAATCCTTCGGTACCATGCCTGATCTAATTGAACTATTGAAAATCAAGTATAGGGGTCATGCTAGTTGTGAACTAAGCTCCATAAGAACCCTCGGGTGAAGTCCATCAGGACAAGGCGATTTATTCATCTTAATTTTGCTTAGTCTCTCTCGGACTACTTCTTCGCTTAAACAAGTATCTAACCATGAATCATTACTGTCACAATTGTTATGCTCTACTCCCACCATCAGTTCTTCACTGGTGAATACTGATGAAAAGAATTTGTTCAGTATTTCCGCTTTTATTTCGTCATTGTTAGGATTCTGTTCAGTATGTTTCTGGTGTCAGCTGATACATCTGTGTGTTCTGTTCCTTTGGCTGTGTACATGCAGCTCAGCAGGTGCACAGGGTTTGTAATTAGAGTTAACACTCCCAGTCTGGCCTTGTTCATTGGTTAGTGTGGCTGTTAAAAACCAGCTAGCTGAGTTCTCCGACGCCGGTGATATTATACTACTTTCCTGTCTGAACTATCTGCTTTGCCTGGTGTCTTAGTCCTAGCTCCAGTTCATGCCGAAAAGCCCGGTCAGTCAGTTCATGTTATCCAGCAACTCCTGTTCTTGTTCCAGGACTACCTAGCTAAGAATTTTGGACTTTCACTGTGCCCTGTGGATTCACTAGTATTTATTACTTGTGTTACATGTTACTATGGACTTCCTCTATGCCTGCTTGCTGTTCTGCTTTATTGTACAAGTCCTGCAATCTGAGTTCCGTGGATTATATTACTCTGGTTCCTTGTTCAACTACCTCATTACTCTGCTGCAAGTCTCAGTCTGAAAAACCATTTACTCTTTGCTCATATTGTACCCTGGATTGTTACTGTGATTCCTCTGCCATACCTTATTATACCACTGCTATAATAAAGTACTTAGTATTCCTGCACTTCTGTGGACATTCATTACCTGCAACGGTGATTGTGATACATTCTAGTCCTGTATTCAAGTCCTGGCTCTTAGCTGTGTTATATTACTCACCTGCTGTCCATAATCAGTGTAAAGTGTGGTGCTGCACATTCCAGTATTAAAGGGAGAGTCCATAGTCTGCTAAACTTTAATTCTGCTAACAACGTGCTCAAGTTATTGCAGTATTCCCCAGTCAAGTCTGGTTAACCATTTCTATGTCACTGTGCATCTGCCTGCACCTCCAGTAGTTATCCTCTCCTTGTAATTCACCTGCCAAACATTAGAGGCAGGTGAATTGTAACATTATCACTGGCCACAAAACACACACTACTGGAGTAGTATGCTCAGAATGGACCCTGTCGTGTCAAGTCCAGTCCAGATCTCAGCCGGTCAGACTCATGTTGCAGATCCAGGTCCGGGTCTTCTGAGCAAGCTGCAGAACTTTGAGAGTATACAGACACTGCTGTTACAAGCCTTTTTAGGAATGTCTTCTCGTGTGGATCTGCTGCAGCAGCAGCAGAGTATTCCAACCTCTCAAAGTGTCCTGGAGGCAGTTAATCCTTGCCATAATCAGCCTGGTGAGGACAATTTTGTTGGAACATTTTCTTGCAACTGTTCCAGGTCCTCTCAGTCCCACGGTGGAGTGAATCCTGAGCGACTGAGTATTTTGTTCGTGAAAATTGAGCAGTTACAAACATTTTTTACTGGTATAACTCAATTGATACCAGAAATTTTTGGGAGTTTTCTGGACATTTTCAAAGCTTACTCTCAGGCTTCTGAGACCAATGTGACTACAGACTCTTGCTCCCTCACTACTGAAATTTCCTTGTCATGTTGGAGTGAAGGGAGATTTCGGCGTTACCTGCGACCCAGGCTCTCAGAAGCCGAACGCCAGCTGCGTATGGAGAATGGTCTCTGTCTCTATTGTGGGAGTGCTGAACACCTGATTAAAGACTGTTCATTATGCAAGTCCAGAAATATTGATAAACTTCAGCTTTCCAGGGTTCAAGCTGATAAATCACTCAATGTTCTTCCAGACCCTATTACTCCCAAAATGGTTATCCAAAAGAAAACTCTTATTTACAATTGGAGTCCTGTGACGAGGGGCTCAGAACTTAAATTTGGGAACCAGCAGGAGACTATTAAGTCTCTTATCAGCAGTGAGGTGTTCACTGCCTGTGCCCCAGGAGGGGTCTCGAGTGGCTGTGCCCCAGGAGGGGTCTTGAGTGGCTGTGCCCCAGGAGGGGTCTCGAGTGGCTGTGCCCCAGGAGGGGTCTCGTGTGCCAAAGCCCCAAGCGGGGTCCCCACTGCCCTTGCCTCACGGCATGAGGACCCGTCTGCCCTTGCCTCACAGCATGAGGACCCGTCTGCCCTTGCCTCATGGCATGAGGACCCGTCTGCCCTTGCCTCATGGCATGAGGACCCGTCTGCCCTTGCCTCACGACATGAGGACGCTGTTTTCCCTTCCATCGAGCAAGTGAGGACTGCTGTGTCAACGGTCAGTCCAAATGTTGTCTTGTCTTTCAGGGTCACTCAGTCATCCAAGTCTGCCTTGCCAGAGGTCCGTGAGGTGCCTGCCTTGCCAGAGGTCCATGAGGTGTCTGCCTTGCCAGAGGTCCGTGAGGTTTCAGCCTTGCCAGAGGTCCGTGAGGTGCCTGCCTTGCCAGAGGTCCGTGAGGTGCCTGCCTTGCCAGAGGTCCGTGAGGGTCCTGCCTTGCCAGAGGTCCGCGAGGGTCCTGCCTTGCCAGAGGTCCGTGAGGTTCCTGCCCTGCCAGAGGTCCGAGAGGTGCCTGCCCTGCCAGAGGTCCGAGAGGTACCTGCCCTGCCAGAGGTCCGAGAGCTGCCTGTCCAGCCCCAGGAGGGGGCTCTGCCTGTCCAGCCCCAGGAGGGGGCTCTGCCTGTCCAGCCCCAGGAGGGGGCTATGCCTGTCCAGCCCCAGGAGGGGGCTATGCCTGTCCAGCCCCAGGAGGGGGCTATGCCTGTCCAGCCCCAGGAGAGGGCTCTGCCTGTCCAGCCCCAGGAGGGGGCTCTGCCTGTCCAGCCCCAGGAGGGGGCTCTGCCTGTCCAGCCCCAGGAGGGGGCTCTGCCTGTCCAGATTCCAGAAAGGGTAGTTGATGGCCTGTCACCAAAAGGGTCATCAGACCCTGAAGCTCTGGGAAAGGTTCCAGTTTTTGTGTCCAGTTCTGGAGCCCCAGGTGGGGCATCTGATCCTGTAGCCCTAGAAAGGGCATCTGATTCAAGTTCTAGTGTTAAACATCGTGCCTCAGAGTTGATTTCCAGTGTGAACACAGCTTTCTCGGACTGTATCCAAAATGCCTCCAAATACTATCATGTCGCATCTGGTAGCTTTAGTTCCAAGAAAGATCTCCATTGTAATACTCCAGGGAATATTGTCTTTGAAGGAGATCTTGCTCAATTCCGTGCCCTGGCTCGTCAGTATCTCATATACATCGAATCAGACTCGTCAATCAGCATCACTCCTGCCAATGCAGTTAATTATTTCCTCAGATCCTTCAGAGGGGAAGCTTTGGACAGGGCCAAGCCCTTCATCAAGTCCAAAAATCCATTGCTCACTGATCTTCCTGCCTTCATTAAAGCAGTACAACAAAGATTCACCCCAAAATCAGACTGTCCAAAGTTATCTATAGACTCAAATTCTGTCGTATCTATTTCCAGTCAAAGTCTGCCTGTTCCGGTCCATAAAGTTAATTTAACTGTTCCTGTTAATGAGTCTTAATGTCTTGCTGATCCTAAAGAAAAATTTCCTGCCCTACCGGTTCCTGGAAAGAACCTTAAGTTTCGTAAGTCTCAAGTAGGGGCTTCATGTCCTGTTGGTCCTGAGAAAGTTCTTCCTTCTGTCAAGCCTGAAAAGAAAGTCCGGTCTATTGGTCCAGCTAAAGACTCTCATTCTGTTGATCCTGACCAAGACCCAGATCCTATTATCTTTAATGGGAGGTTGGAGCAATTTCGAGATCTGTTACTTCAAGTTCGGGAATTGGGTCCATGCCTTTCCTCTGATGCTGAGATAATTCTATTTTGGGGCATGGCCTTCAAGGGGGAGGCTCTGGAATGGCTTAAACCACTCATCTCTTCCAACGATCCTGTTCTTCAAGACTTGAAAGCCTTCAGTAATGCTGTTACTAAAAGATTTAGTGGTCCTGAAATAGATTTTTCTGAATGTTCTGGGAGTCCTGCCTTGTCCACGAAAGAACCTTCTATTACTGAAGTCGGATCACCTTTGAGGAACCAGCGCACGAATGACTCTTCATCTCACAAAAACTGCATCCTTTCTAAATCTTCTCCAAAACAACAAACCAAGTACATAACTTCTGGCTGTATGTCATTCTCCTCTCCATACAATTGGTCCTCTGAAAATTCCTGTCATAGGAACTCGTCATCTGCTCAGTCTGTCAAGTTTTTATCTCCTGCTAAGAAAGCTGTGGTTTTGCCATGTGACGTTGACTCCAATTCGGATTATGACTCAGTAGCTGAAGAAGCTCTGTTACTGGAGTCGCCTGTAAGCTATGACAATGTCTTTATGCTTCCAGTGGTAAAACCAAAACGGTCCCGTAAGAAGAAGCATCGTCGGAGATCTTGAATTTATGATTTTTCTCTAAGACTTTTTGTTTCCCTTAGTCCTGTTTGGGTGTCCGGAGTCCACCCTGAAGGGGGGGGGGGGTACTGTTAGGATTCTGTTCAGTATGTTTCTGGTGTCAGCTGATACATCTGTGTGTTCTGTTCCTTTGGCTGTGTACATGCAGCTCAGCAGGTGCACAGGGTTTGTAATTAGAGTTAACACTCCCAGTCTGGCCTTGTTCATTGGTTAGTGTGGCTGTTAAAAACCAACTAGCTGAGTTCTCCGACGCCGGTGATATTATACTACTTTCCTGTCTGAACTATCTGCTTTGTCTGGTGTCTTAGTCCTAGCTCCAGTTCATGCCGAGAAGCCCGGTCAGTTAGTTCATGTTATCCAGCAACTCCTGTTCTTGTTCCAGGACTACCTAGCTAAGTATTATGGACTTTCACTGTGCCCTGTGGATTCTCTAGTATTCATTACTTGTGTTACATGTTACTATGGACTTCCTCTATGCCTGCTTGCTGTTCTGCTTTATTGTACAAGTCCTGCAATCTGAGTTCCGTGGATTATATTACTCTGGTTCCTTGTTCAACTACCTCATTACTCTGCTGCAAGTCTCAGTCTGAAAAACCATTTACTCTTTGCTCATATTGTACCCTGGATTGTTACTGTGATTCCTCTGCCATACCTTATTATACCACTGCTATAATAAAGTACTTAGTATTCCTGCACTTCTGTGGACATTCATTACCTGCAACGGTGATTGTGATACATTCTAGTCCTTATTCAAGTCCTGGCTCTTAGCTGTGTTATATTACTCACCTGCTGTCCATAATCAGTGTAAAGTGTGGTACTGCACATTCCAGTATTAAAGGGAGAGTCCATAGTCTGCTAAAATAAGATTTTACTCACCGGTAAATCTATTTCTCGTAGTCCGTAGTGGATGCTGGGACTCCGTAAGGACCATGGGGAATAGCGGCTCCGCAGGAGACTGGGCACAACTAAAGAAAGCTTTAGGACTACCTGGTGTGCACTGGCTCCTCCCACTATGACCCTCCTCCAGACCTCAGTTAGGATACTGTGCCCGGAAGAGCTGACACAATAAGGAAGGATTTTGAATCCCGGGTAAGACTCATACCAGCCACACCAATCACACCGTATAACTCGTGATACTATACCCAGTTAACAGTATGAAATATAACTGAGCCTCTCAACAGATGGCTCAACAATAACCCTTTGGTTAGGCAATAACTATATACAAGTATTGCAGACAATCCGCACTTGGGATGGGCGCCCAGCATCCACTGCAGACTACGAGAAATAGATTTACCGGTGAGTAAAATCTTATTTTCTCTGACGTCCAAAGTGGATGCTGGGACTCCGTAAGGACCATGGGGATTATACCAAAGCTCCCAAACGGGCGGGAGAGTGCGGATGACTCTGCAGCACCGAATGAGCAAACTCTAGGTCCTCCTCAGCCAGGGTATCAAACTTGTAGACTCTTGCAAAAGTGTTTGAACCCGACCAAGTAACAGCTCGGCAAATTTGTAAAGCCGAGACCCCTCGGGCAGCCGCCCAAGAAGAGCCCACTTTCCTCGTGGAATGGGCTTTTACAGATTTAGGGTGCGGCAGTCCAGCCGCAGAATGTGCAAGTTGAATCGTGCTACAGATCCAGCGAGCAATAGTCTGCTTAGAAGCAGGAGCACCCAGCTTGTTGGGTGCATAAAGGATAAATAGCGAGTCAGTTTTCCTGACTCCAGCCGTCCTGGAAACATATACTTTTCAGGGCCCTGACTACGTCCAGTAACTTGGAATCCTCCAAGTCCCAAGTAGCCGCAGGCACCACAATAGGTTGGTTCACATGAAAAACTGATACCACCTTAGGAAGGAATTGGGAACGAGTCCTCAATTCCGCCTTATCCATATAAAATACAGATAAGGGCTTTTGCATGACAAAGCCGACAATTCTGATACACGCCTGGCCGACGCCAAGGCCCACAGCATGACCACTTTCCACGTGAGGTATTGTAGCTCCACGGATTTAAGTGGCTCAACCCAATGCGACTTCAGGAAATCCAACACCACGTTGAGATCCCACGGTGCCACTGGAGGCACAAACGGGGGCTGACTATGCAGCACTCCCTTAACAAAAGTCTGAACTTCAGGCAGTGAAGCCAGTTCTATTTTGGAAGAAAATCGATAGAGCCGAAATCTGGACCTTAATGGAACCCAATTTTAGGCCCATAGTCACCTCTGACCGTAGGAAGTGCAGAAATCGACCTAGCTGAAATTCCTCCTTTGGGGCCTTCCTGGCCTCACAGCACGCAACATATTTCCGCCATATGCAGTGATAATGGTTTGCGTTCACTTCTTTCCTAGCTTTAATTAGCGTAGGGATAACTTCCTCCGGAATGGCCTTTTCCTTCAGGATCCGGCATTCTACCGCCATACCGTCAAACGCAGCCGCGGTACGTCTTGGAACAGACAGGCCCCCTGCTGCAGCAGGTCCTGTCTGAGCGGCAGAGGCCATGGGTCCTCTGAGATCATCTCTTGAAGTTCTGGGTACCAAGCTCTTCTTGGCCAATCCGGAACAATGAGTATAGTTCTTACTCCTCTCCTTCTTATTATTCTCATTACCCTGGGTAAGAGAGGCAGAGAAGGGAACACATACACCGACTGGTACACCCACGGTGTTACCAGAGCGTCCACAGCTATCGCCTGAGGGTCCCTTAACCTGGCGCTATATCTTTGTAGCTTTTTGTTGAGGCGGGACGCCATCATGTCCACCTGTGGCCTTTCCCAACGGTGTACAATCATTTGGAAGACTTCTGGATGAAGTCCCCACTCTCCCGGGTGGAGGTCGTGTCTGCTGAGAAAGTCTGCTTCTCAGTTGTCCACTCCGGGAATGAACACTGCTGACAGGGCTAACACATGATTTTCCGCCTGACTTAGGGCATTGTAAATGGCCCTTAGTTCCAGAACATTTATGTGTAGGGAAGTCTCCTGACTTTTCGATAGGCCTTGGAAGTTTCTTCCCTGTGTGACTGCCCCCCAGCCTCGAAGGCTGGCATCCGTGGTCACCAGGACCCAGTCCTGTATGCCGAATCTGCGGCCCCCTAGAAGATGAGCACTCTGCAGCCACCACAACAGCGACACCCTGGCCCTTGGAGACAGGGTTATCCGCCGATGCATCTGAAGATGCGACCCGGACCACTTGTCCCACAGATCCCACTGGAAGATCCTTGCATGGGACCTGGCGAATGGAATTTCTTCGTAAGAAGCTACCATCTTTCCCAGGGCTCGCGTGCATTGATGCACCGACACCTGTATTTGTATTAGGAGGTCTCTGTCTAGAGACGACAACTCCTTGGACTTCTCCTCCGGGAGAAACCCTTTTTATCGTGTTCTGTGTCCAGAACCATACCCAGGAAAAGTAGACGCGTCGTAGGAACCAGCTGCGACTTAGGAATATTCAGAATCCAGCCGTGCTGTTGTAGCACTTCCCGAGATAGTGCTACTCCGACGAACAACTGCTTTATAAGGAGATCGTCCAAGTACGGGATAATTATTTCGGCCATTACCTTGGTAAATACCCTCGGTGCCGGGAACAGACCAACGGCAACGTCTGGAATTGGTAATGACAATCCTGTACCACAATTTTGAGGTACTCCTGGTGAAGAGGGTAAATAGGGACATGCAGGTAAGCATCCTTGATGTCCAGTGATACCCTGAAATTCTCCAGGCTTGCAATAATCGCCCTGAGCGATTCCATTTTGAACTTGAACCTTCGTATATAAGTGTTCAAGGATTTCAATTTTAGAATGGGTCTCACCGAACCGTCTGGTTTCGGTACCACAACATTTTGGAATAGTAACCCCGGCCTTGTTGAAGGAGGGGTACCTTGATTTCACCTGCTGGAAGTACAGCTTGTGAATTGCCGCCAGTACTACCTTTCTCCGAGGGCAGCCGGCAAGGCTGATGTGAGGTAACGGCGAGGGGGAGTCGCCTCGAACTCCAGCCTGTATCCCTGTGATACTACTTGCAGAACCTAGGGATCCACCTGTGGGCAAGCCCATTGGTCCCTGAAGTTCCCGAGACGCGCCCCCACCGCACCTGTCTCCACCTGTGGAGCCCCAGCGTCATGCGGTGGACTCAGAGGAAGCGGGGGAAGATTTTTGATCCTGGGAACTGGCTGTCTGGTGCAGCTTTTTCCTTCTTCCCTTGTCTCTGTGCAGAAAGGAAGCGCCTTTGACCCGCTTGCTTTTCTGAAGCCGAAAGGACTGTACCTGAAAATACGGTGCTTTCTTAGGCTGTGAGGAAACCTGAGGTAAAAATTTTTCTTCCCAGCTGTTGCTGTGGATACGAGGTCCCAGAGACCATCCCCAAACAATTCCTCACCCTTATAAGGCAGAATCTCCATGTGCCTTTGAAAGGCAGCATCACCTGTCCACTGCCGGGTCTCTAATACCCTCCTGGCAGAATGGACATTGCATTAATTCTGGATGCCAGCCGGCAAATATCCCTCTGTGCATCCTTCATATATAAGACGACGTCTTTAATATGCTCTATGTTAGCAAAATATTATCCCTGTCTAGGGTATTAATATTATCTGACAGGGTATCAGACCACGCTGCAGCAGCACTATTTATGCTGAGGCAATTGCAGGTCTCAGTATAGAACCTGAGTGTGTATATACAGACTTCAGGATAGCCTCCTGCTTTTTATCAGCAGGCTCCTTCAAGGTGGCCATATCCTAAGACGGCAGTGCCACCTTTTTTGTCAAACGTGTGAGCGCCTTATCCACCCTAGGGGATATCTCCCAACGTGACCTATCCTCTCCTTTTTAGAAATTACCAGTTTCTTATCGGGGGAACCCACGCTTCTTTACACACTTCATTCACTCATCTGATGGGGGAACAAAACACTGGCTGCTTTTTCTACTCCAAAAATAAAACCCCTTTTATGTGGTACTTGGGTTCATGTCAGAAATGTGTAACACATTTATCATTGCCGAGATCATGTAACGGATGTTCCTAGTGGATTATGTATATATCTCAACCTTGTCTACACTGGAGTCAGACTCCGTGTCGACATCTGTGTCTGCCATCTGAGGTAACGGGCGTTTTTTGAGCCCCTGATGGCCTTTGAGACGCCTGGGCAGGCGCGGGCTGAGAAGCCGGCTGTCCCACAGCTGTAACGTCATCCAGCCTTTTATGTAAAGAGTTGACATTGTCGGTTAATACCTTCCACCTATCCATCCACTCTGGTGTCGGCCCCACAGGGGGCGACGTCCCATTTATCGGCCTCTGCTCCGCCTCCACGTAACCTTCCTCATCCAACATGTCGACACAGCCGTACCGACACACCGCACAAACACAGGGAATGCTCTGACTGAGGACAGGACCCCACAAAGTCCTTTGGGGAGACAGAGAGAGTATGCCAGCACACACCAGAGCGCTATATAATGCAGGGATTAACACTATAACTGAGTGATTTTTCCCCTAATAGCTGCTTGTATACACATATTTCGCCTAAATTTAGTGCCCCCCCTCTCTTTTTAACCCTTTGAGCCTGAAAACTACAGGGGAGAGCCTGGGGAGCTATCTTCCAGCTGCACTGTGAAGATAAAATGGCACCAGTGTGCTGAGGGAGATAGCCCCGCCCCTTTTTCGGCTGACTTTTCTCCCGCTTTTTCATGGATTCTGGCAGGGGTAATTTATCACATATATAGCCCTGGGACTATATATTGTGATGATTTGCCAGCCAAGGTGTATTATATTGCCCTCAGGGCGCCCCCCCCAGCGCCCTGCACCCATCAGTGACCGGAGTGTGAGGTGTGCATGAGGAGCAATGGCGCACAGCTGCAGTGCTGTGCGCTACCTTGTTGAAGACAGAAGTCTTCTGCCGCCGATTTTCCGGAACACTTCTTGCTTCTGGCTCTGTAAGGGGGCCAGCGGCGCGGCTCCGGGAACGAACACCAAGGTCGGGTCCTGCGGTCGATCCCTCTGGAGCTAATGGTGTCCAGTAGCCTAAGAAGCCCAAACTACCACCAGTTAGGTAGGTTCGCTTCTTCTCCCCTTAGTCCCTCGCTGCAGTGAGTCTGTTGCCAGCAGATCTCACTGTAAAATAAAAAACCTAAAATATACTTTCTTTCTAGGAGCTCAGGAGAGACCCTAGTGTGCATCCAGCTCAGTCGGGCACAAGATTCTAACTGAGGTCTGGAGGAGGGTCATAGTGGGAGGAGCCAGTGCACACCAGGTAGTCCTAAAGCTTTCTTTAGTTGTGCCCAGTCTCCTGCGGAGCCGCTATTCCCCATGGTCCTTACGGAGTCCCAGCATCCACTTAGGACGTCAGAGAAACTTTAATTCTGCTAACAATGTGCTCAAGTTATTACAGTATTCCCCAGTCAAGTCTGGTTAACCATTTCTATGTCACTGTGCATCTGCCTGCACCTCCAGTAGTTATCCTCTCCTTGTAATTCACCTGCCAAACATTAGAGGCAGGTGAATTGTAACAGTCATCATTTATCAATTCTCCTAATTCATTTTTTAATGGACCTATATTCTCCTTTTTTAACCTTTTACCATTTATGTATTTAAAAAAACTTTTTAGGATTGGTTTTACTCTCTATAGCAATTTGCTTTTCATTTTCCATTTTAGCTGCTCTTATTGCTTTTTTGCGTTTCTTTTTACACTCCTTGTAATACTTGAAAGACTCCTCCTTTCCATTAGATTTAAATGCTTTGAAAGCCCGCTTTTTTTTATCCATTTCTGCCTTAACCTTCTTGTTAAGCCACATTGGTTTGAGTTTAATACTGCTGCGTTTACTGCCCATGGGAATAAAGTTATGAATATTGCTATCCAGCAACCCTTTTAAAACATCCCACATTTCCGAAGTGTTCTGGTTATTAAACAGAACCTCCCACTCTATGCCGTTAAGTGCACATCTAAGCATACTGAAATTAGCCTTCCTAAAGTTAAAAGTTTTGGCGGAACCCCTGTAGCTATGTTTCCTGAAACTGATGTTGAATGTGATCATATAGTGATCACTGTTACCCAAAGTCTCCCCAACTTTAGTGTTTGATATAATGTCCACATTATTAGTAATTACTAGCTCCAGGGTAGTTTTACCCCTAGTTGGGTCCTCGACTAATTGAGACAAGTAGTGATCCCTAAACATATTTAAGAACCTGCTGCCCCTCGCTTTAGCACATGAATCGTTACTCCAGTTTATATGCGGGTAATTAAAATCCCCAATGACAAGGATGTCCCCCAATCCCACAGCTGTTTTGATTTTCTGCAATAGTTGTTCTTCCTCATGTATGCTAATATCCGGCTGTTTGTAGCACGTGCCTATGACTAGTTTTTTTGCATCAATTATTATTATTATTGTAGTTAACTAGTTTACATGATGTAACACTGTACGGCTGCCAGTACACATTATGCCATACAGAATCCCCAATTCACATTATGACATAAAGTGTACCTAGTTCATATTATGCCACATTACAGTGCCCTCTGTTCATACTGTGCCCCATAACAGTGCTCTCCAGGTCAAATTATGCCACATTACAGTGCCCCTGTTCATATTATGCTACACTAGAATGCCTCTATTTCATGTTGTGCCACATTAAAGTGCCCAAGTCCTTATCATGTAACATTATAGTGCCCTCCACATTACACTGAGCATATCAGATTATGCCACATTACAGTGCTCTCCAGTTCAGACTGAGCCACATTACAGTGCCATCCTACCATTCTAACATCCACTACACACTTCTCTCACTAAAAATGTAATGTCACACAATTCAGGCTGGGCAATGGCTCAGACCCAATTACTTAGCAGGAAAATCTGGGAAATGGGTATGCAATTTAATAACATAAGTCCAGGTCCCCCTAAGCCTCTGGGTCGCATAGCAATGGCACCCCTTGTACCCACTATAGTTACGCCCATGATTTTGGTTCCATTTCTAAGTCATGCAGCAGCACATCAGATAAAGTTTGCTTTATCCATTGTTTCTATATTAAAAACTATAAATCAGAGGGAGGTGTCTGAAGTGGTAAGTGTTAGCTGAAGTTGTTATTTGGGCCTTACCTGAAGATGTTAATCAAATTCTTTTTCAGAAGATATAAATCAAAGTCCTTATCAGAAGATGTTGTTCAGCGCCTTATTAGAAGATGTAATCCAAAATCTTTATCAGTAGTCATCTTCCAAAGTCGCTTAAATGAAGCAGGAATCCTTTATATAGTGCTGTGACCTAGATTGTGACATCACAATGCATACAGGCAGCAGCTAGAGATGGCTGCAGCTTAGATCAGCTCTGTAGGGTTACCACCTCATCCCTTTATTTCTGGACACATATTAATTACACAGGGGGCTAGATGCGTCATCGCTTGAAGAGTGATAAAATGGAGAGAGAAAAAGTACCAGCCAATCAGCTCCTAACTGACATGTCACAGGCTGTGTTTAAAAAAATGACAGTTAGGAGGTGATTGGCTCATGCTTTTTCTCTCTCCATTTTATCACTTTCCAAGCGATGATGCATCTAGCCCAGGTTCTGTGGCTGGCTGGCTTCAAGACTCCATTTCACCTGGTTTTAATCAGCCACAGAACCTGTGTAATTCATGTGTCCAGAATTAAAGGGATGAGGTGGTAACCCTAGGAGCCCCTACCTGCCACATTTATATAACAACAGTAATTGTTTGTGATGGCTGCTGCGTCCTTGGTGAGTGCAGCTGCTGCTGCTGCTCATGGGACACATAAGTCCTAGCTTTGTATCCCACAACCAGAAGAGGATGGAAACTCAGTTGGTACAAATGCAGAGGACAGTTATGACTATTGTAAGGTTTCTACAATGCCTGGTTCTTGTATTACATCTCATTGTGTCACCCATGTTGCTCCATCAGTAGGGTCACAGATGGTACATTCACCAATGGCACCCCTTGCAGCCACTATAGGTATGTCCATGCCTGACAGCAAAAGGTTAGCAGCAGATCCTTTACATCCTAAGAGTTGCGAGGAACAGAGCCTATCCCTGTGGCGCATAAGAAGTGAATGGATTGCTTTAGAGAGCCCTTCACTACATCTTTGGGCACCATGTGCACTACTGCACTGCGCTCTCTGCTGACAATGCATGCTTGAATGGTAAGTGCCGGGGAGGAATCCTACGGGTATCTCTCTCGGTTACTTTTAACAATGTGTAGTCCATAAGCTACAATGAGCTAGAGCCATCTCCACATGGCATTAGCTACCAGGGCTAAGTTTGGTAAATTCAGCTAAAAAGCAGCCCCCATTTAAACCTATGGGGCTGCCTTTGTAAGCAAAATGGTTCCCCATACATACATTTGTAGATATATTCCAAATAATAATTTATAAAAAGACCTCAAACGAATTACTGAACATTTTTTTGCAACATAGCAGGGCGCATTTTCCTACTGGAAGAGGCCACTGGCCTCAAGGAATACTGTTGCCATAAAGGGTGTACTTGGTCTGCAATAATGATTAGGTAAGTGGTATGTGTCAAAGCAACATCTACATGAATGCCAGGACCAATCCTCGATACGCACACAGGTACTTAGAGTGCCCCTGAACTTAAACCTCCAGCAGTAGGGGCTCACACAACAGTCTAAAGACCGCTGAATAAAGGACTGGACTATTACGGAGGATGAAGACACATGGAAGCATGGAGGATGAGGTCTGAGCTGGGTTGGAATCTCTGCCCGGGCAGAGGAGGCACTGTGTAGCCGGTATGCAGGCACTGGGTAGATGGTAATGTTACAGTACACTGGCAAGACTCTAGCAGATGGTGAGCAATACAAATTATGGCTGGGAAGCTCCAGCCATTCAGGATTCTAACAGGTGGTAATAGGTTAGAAATGTAAGATACAGCTGATGGTTGCGGCTCCAGTCGTACAGGGTTCCAGCAGATCACAGCAGGCTAGGAACGCAGGATGTAACTGAAGGTTGCGTCTCAAGCTATATAGGACTCTGGCAGATGATAGCAGGCCAAGGTATACAGACTATAACTGAAGGTTTCGGCTCCAGTCGTACAGGACTCTGTCAGAAGACAGCAGGCTAGGTATACAGAATGTAGCTGAAGTTTGCGGCTCAAGCTGTAAAGGACTCTGGTAGATCACAGCAGGCCAGGTATATAGAATGTAGCTCAAGGTTGCGACTCCAGCCGTACAGGACTCTGTACAGGAAATTGACAACCCCATTGAGGAACATGCCCCAGTGGATACAACCCCATATATTTAGACACTGCATCCCTCTAAACCTCTCCAAACACCAGCAGTTTATTAAAAATGTGCCCCAATGCCTTTTCAGGATTTGCAATATATAGTAAGACATCATACGCGAAAGCGGATAGTTTTACATCCGCCTCCCCTATTATTATGCCTTTAAAGTCAGGCCACGATTGGACGATACGAAACAAAGGTCCAATACATAGATTAAATAAAAGAGAGGAATGAGGACACCCCTGGTGAGTGTCTCTATGCATTTGTATCGGCTCTCCTTTTACCTCATTCAATAACAGAGCTGTTAAAGGTTGGGAATGAAAATATTGAATCAACCTAATAAACGAAGGATCAGATCCCCTCCTCTACAAAATAGCGAATAAATGCGGCCAAGCCACCATGTCGAATCCTTATGTGTGTCCAGGCAAAGCAACATAGGATGTCATGACTAGTTCCTGTTATCACCGCACGTATGGCTAAATGTATCACCCTGACTGAATGCCTTCCACGCACAAAAGCAGTCTGGTGTGAAGTTAACAAGTCTGGCAGAACCTACTGGTAATTATTTTGGATAACATTTTTAAATCTGTATTCAAGAAAGAGATTGGACTATACGAGTCTTCTAACAGAGTGGATTTTTGCCCGCTTAAGGTATGAATGTCGTGAAAACTTCTGTAAAACACGGAACAAATTGGGAATCCAGCAAAATCTCATTATACAATTCCAATAATTTAGGAGTCAAATCAGATTTTAATAATTTATAATAAATACCTGAAAACCCATCAGGACCCGGGGATTTATGAGGAAGCAAGTTAGTTATGACTTTATGCAATTCCTTCTCCGAGATGCCACTTCATAAAATATTCTGTTATTCTTGTGTCAATGTGGGAACTGAGCAGCAGAAACCAGTTATTCCTGAAGCTCCTTTCCACCGGGAAAGGTTGATACAGAGTAGTGCATACTTGCTGACCTGGCTGATCACTCTTCTTGGAGGGGGCAGCCCGGTCGTTGTAAAGGGGGTGTAGCTGGCGGGTGCTGGGCCTGATGGGGGCCTGATTGGCTTGAAGATGGCCGTGCCAGGGGCGTGGCCTTGAGAATGAGCCATCATGGCTCCGCCCCCACTCTACAGTGCCGAGGAAACAGGCACTGTAGAGTGGGGGGCGGAGCTATGATGAGGCGATTCAGTGCAAATTGCATCATCGGCCGCCCACTTTCACTAAAAGGTGAGTGTGGGCCAGATCTGGGACATTTGCCTATCTTTTTGGGGGGTCGGGAGGGTCAAATGATCTTCGGGAGCCTCTCGGCTGTTTCGGGTGCATAATCAAGTCTGGAGTAGTGTAATAATTGTGAAAATGGAACAATATATACTTAGAAGTAACATAAGTTGAAATCAGTATGTAATACCGATGGCCGGGATGCCGGCCGTCAGTTTACCGACAGCCGCATCCCAGCCACCTGGTTGCCTGCAACGGGGCGAGTGCTAGTAAGCCCCTTGCGGGCTCGCCACTCTGCGCTCATCACAGGTTGTTTTCTCACTCTATGGGTGTCGTGGACACCCATAGAGGGAGGAAAACCGTAATTGTACTGCTGTGCAGGATCCCGGCGTCGGCATTGTGATTGCCGGCATCCAGTGCTGCAGTATCTTCACCATTTCGCCCTAAGTTCTATCAATTAAGGGATCATTGATAGCTGTTTCTTACAGGGTTTAGACATAAGTGCGCGTAACTTCCCGGACTATTTGCCCCATTTAGAATACATTTGTTAAGTTTTATTTAGTGTAATCCTTGCCTGAGCAGTTAGAAAATATTCAAGGAGTTTCATACTCTGAAGATAAATGTCAAGATTAGCACTAGATTGATCAGCTTGATACCGCCACAGAGCCTTGTAGTGCCCTATATTACTTAGTTGAGTCCTTTTTAAGCTTAGAGACATACTACATAACATGAGCCCCACATGACTGCCTTTGACGCCTCCCAGAAAAGGACAATGGGCCTGATTCAGAGTTGTACACTATTGCACAGCCACAAAGATGCAGCTGTGCAATACCATACAGCTTATATGCAAATGCAGCAGGAGGTGTCTGGTATAAATAGACCCTTCTTGACTGCTTCAGTGATACGCTGGTGAGTCTCCTGATGAACCATGGGATCACACTGCATGATCATCGATCATCTAAGTGACCTTCAGGTTACTCAGATTTCCATGTCGGGTCCGCAGCTGAGGTCAGCAAATCTGCATCGCCAGACGCAGACACTGACCTCGACATGCCTACAAAAGGAGGCGACATGCCTCTGTTTTGAGGAACGGACATATTCGCCGCTCCCTCCCCGCCCCAAACTCGCTCAGCTTGTCAATCAGCCTGGGGCTTAGGTAACTTGTACGCAGCTGCATAACTCCCTGAGGCATTGGAGGCACTAACCGCCAGGCTGCAGCTGTCAGTGGGGCACCAAGAAAGAAAATCTGAGTGGGCTGCTGAGCTAGGACAGATCTCTCTCCACTCATAGTAATTTGATACAGTCACTGCTGACTGCTGTCCAAGTTCACAAACCCCCTTTGCAGCCCCCTTCTGCTGAAAAGTCTTAGAATGTGTGTGATAAAAGATCAAAGCGTGTACTGTAGTGATCTACAGGTCTGCTGGTGTGTCTTATATGAGGAAAGAAAGGAAATCAGGTTTTTTAAGGAAATGCACTAATGATTATACTAAAACTTCAGGGGGGGGAGGGGGTTTCAAAGCCTGGAGACAGATAACATTATGAGAAATAATGTACCAACTAATCCGCTCCTGACTGTCAGTTTTCACTCCTAGGTTTGAATACCCCCTTCCTCCACCCAGGGCTCTATTTCCTATCATTTGCATCTACCCATCAAAAATAAAGATTCCTTATCACACAAACAGTTGCAATAAGGAATATTTATTCTCCCAGATGTACCACTGGCAAGTCGCTGGGATGTCAGCACATATGCAAGCCGGAGCCAATGGGGGGGCATCACCTATTTTGCCTCCGGGCACCTGGTATGAACTTACGCTACTACTTGTACGCCAATCTTTGGGTTAGCATACAAGTCTGAATTAGGACCAATATCATCCCAAAGTTCCAGATGATCATACAAGTAATTAGCCATAGATGTAACAAACCCATCAGTTTTTTGCTTCCAGGGTCCTTATAGAGACTGAGTAGCATTTGAAATGGAATGGTTGGGTAAGGTGTTTTCTTGTCACTGTGGCTCCACCTCCTTGATGATTTACCGGTATTCCCGGCTTTGGGTGGGATGGGGTGGAGCAATGCAAATATGCATCATCGCAAGCCCCCACCCCCTGTGATGGTTTGCCAGCATTAATGTCTTTTCAATGCTGGTGACAGGGCTGTGATGACGCAAATCACATCCAGCCTACTTCACGGTCAGTTGGTGGGATCCGGGGTACTTGCCCACATTACCAAGAGCTAGGAGACTTACCCAAATTCCGGAGCCATCAGCAACTTCCAGGAGAGTGGGCAAATAGGGGCGAGTTCACCCCAGGCTGATGATAATTTATGGCTCATGCGGTCTGAGCTGCATGCACATTTTCCAAAATGAGGAGCCAATTTTCAGTCAGATATATTCCTAGGTTTGTTCTGATCAAAACAATCATTGACTATTATGTACACTAGACTTTATATGGACATATAATTTAACAGTGGGACAGTATTAATAACTATATATATATATAATCGTTGGTTGGACCGGAACTCCTCCCCTCATACAACAACTGGACCCCGGTGCCCTCTGGAATAAATGGTATATACTCCTTTTTCAAACAGCAGCGGCACTCAGAGGGATTTGAAACAAGACAAAAGTGTATTTCACATCAAAACGATTCACAACGTTTCGGGGCTCACACGCCTCTTTGTCAATGTGGGTTGGGTTGTGATTGGTTAGTAAAGCTGTCCGAGAACGAGTCTCAAATCTGCAGCTGATGCGATAAAGGAAGCTTTCTAGTATTTCCTGAAGGAAATTTGACTTTGGTGCTGAACTGAAACCAGTACAAATTGACCTGCAGAGGCGGATTGGCCATAGGGTTTACAGGGAAGATTCCCGGTGGGTCGGCGCACCCGTTGGGCCTGTTTTGTTTGAGGACATGTGGTCCTTTTTATAGACATAATGAATAAGATGCTAAATAATTTGCATATATGAAAATGACTTTGCCACTTAGCCTGTGATTGCAGATGATCTAGTGTATGCTCTGTCTGCCTGCTTGGCTATCATATAAGATTGAATGAATAGTGATTGGGATACGGTTGGTGTAATAAGCAAGAAAATATATCTTTCTAAAGAATGATATAGTTTCCTAAATTGTGAAGGTGTATCATATAATGTGCTCATAATATTTAATTTTATTTCTTTTTAACTTCCCCCTTGATGCTGGACATGCCCACTATCTGGAAAGTCTTGGGGGAGGGTGCTGCTGCCATGGCCCATGGCTTACACCTCTGGTGCTGCCCATGTGGGGCCACTAGTACAAATTTTTCCAGGGCCGCTTTTTGTTCCCAATCCGCCCCTGTTGACCTGTATTATGTAGGGAGAATGTTTCCTAAATATATTAGTGTCCCAAGAGCTCATATTCTTATTAAGAAATGTATCTGTGTAAAATGAAGTGTAGTCCAAAAGGCATCTTTACGTGTTTAGAAGGCAGAGCATTTATTTGTTGCTTCCATTTCTTAAAATACAATCTTTATATAAGATTGTTTTGATATTCCTTTAGTGAACAATAAAAACTTTAAAAGTATGTAGTTACTTTACAGTGACAGAAAAAGTCTCACAAGGCTCTGCTGCATATCCCTCTGAGCCACATTGTTACTTAAAATTGTAATACATGTGGAAGGTATTAGAGATACAGTTCCAAAGAATATAAAATTGTGATCCCTAAGTGGATATAAAGTGCCGGTCCAACCAACGATTGTATATATATATATATATATAGTTGTTAATACTGTCCCACTGTTAAATTATCTGTCCATATAAAGTCTAGTGTACACAATAGTCAATGATTGTTTTGATCAGAACAAACCTAGGAATATATCGGACTGAAAATTTGCTCCTCATTTTGCAAAAAGGGGAATGCAGCCCAGACCGCATGAGCCTGTGTCATTTTGTTTTTCATTTACCACCATCTGAATGAATATCTGACAAAAGCTATTTGTCCTGTTCATGTTGGATCAATCAATACATCAACGTAAAATCTGCTGTTAATCTGAGCTTAACTGCTCTTATGTGTGGTTCTGTAAAATAAATGTTATTTATTTAAAGGAGTTTGTGTTTTACAAAGACTTTTAGATTACTGGTACTATACAGCTGTCTTACACATTATCATCATTTGGTTGTTATCAAACACCATTAGTGCCCTCAGAATTGTTTTTCACATCCCTTCTTCAAGTCCCTTGCTAGCGGGGGGCTCTTCTAGAGGTGTTGCTGTCCATTCGCTCTAGCGCAGTTGGGTATATTGTGTTTTATATATATATATATATATATATATATATATATATATATATATATATATATATATATATATATACACACACACCAGTGGCGGTTCTTGCCACGGGCAAGCGGTACTTTTGCCCGGGGCGCCGCCTTCCGGAGGGCGCCGGCGCCATCTGGAGGGTGCCGCACCAGGGCAAGATCCGCCACTGTGCCCCCCGCAGTGCCCTGCTGTGCCCCCCCGCTTTGAAGGGAACCAGACGCGTAGCGTCTAGTGTCCCTTCATTGAGAGGACCTTAGTTGTGCGGTGCACGATGACGTCATCGCGCACCGCACAGCAAAGGTCCTTTCCATGAAGGGAAACTAGACGCTACGGTCTAGTTTCCCTTCGTGTAGAGGACCTTTGCTGTGCGATGCGCGATGACGTCATCGCGCACCGCACAGCATAGTGGCACAGACACTAGGGGTCATAATTGACCTCTAGTGTCTATGCTGTTCTATAGGAGAGACGTAATAACGTCTCTCCCATAGATCGAAGAGAAGAGAGAGGGGAGAAGAGCGGTGCCGCCGGCGGAGGGGGTCTGGATCAGGAACGGGGATGGTAAGTATTCTTTTTATTTATTTATTTATTTTCTTGCAGCGTCGTGACCACGCCCCCAATTGAAGCCACGCCCCCATATTTTGCCCGGGGCGCAACAACTCTTAGAACCGGCCCTGATACACACACACATACACAGTATATTTACACAAACCGTTACAGAATTAAGGGGAAGGGTGGGGGGCTGGACTACACACCTTAATTGTAAACATAACAATTATTATAAACTCTTAGCACATCTGCCCAAATATGCATGCCCAACTGCTACAACAGAGTAAACTTTGGAATCTATTCAGGCTGGATCGCAATTGGTGATCCAAACCGCAAAAATGACTAAGATGATGCGGGCGTATGCGCAGTAAATGCGAACGCCTCTGCCTGTCAATCGGTGTGGGAGGGGGGCACCAACGATCGATCAGTTTCTGGGGGCGGTGGCAGTCAAACAAGGGTGTGGAATGGGCGTGATCGGGGGGGGTCTGCGTGACGTCACACGCAGCCGCTCCGATCAAAAAGATGGCAGTGTCCTTCCTGTCATCGCAGCCAGGCTGCGCTGGCAGGAGGCTTCTTTACTTTCTGCGTTCATGCTGAAATTGCGGTGGAAACTGGTTGCAGGGGGCAGGCAGCGGATAGCATGCCCTGCGATGGGCGGCCCCCAGCATGCCAACAAAAGGATTGCAACTTCTGCTAAAAAGCAGAATTTGCAATCCTTACTGAATAGGGTCCTTTATCAGGTATAGTTTACATTCTCGGATTCACATATTTGTCCTATATTTTACAATCCTCCTCCACTTTATGTTCTACCATTGCCACCTAGTGACCAAAAATGATTTCTGCATCTTTTCCTCCTGATACAGAGTTGTAGATTCAGCTGTTCTATTTTTGCATATATCATTGCCTATGATCTAACCTCTGTCATAGAGCCTAATTGACGTTACTTCTTTTTCTGTAAACACTGTACTGCTAAACTTCATTTGTGGCTCTTTATATCCACTTAGGGATCACAATTTTATATTCTTTGGAACTGTATCTCTAATACCTTCCACATGTATTACAATTTTAAGTAACAATGTGGCTCAGAGGGATATGCAGCAGAGCCTTGTGAGACTTTTTCTGTCACTGTAAAGTAACTACATACTTTTAAAGTTTTTATTGTTCACTAAAGGAATATCAAAACAATCTTATATAAAGATTGTATTTTAAGAAATGGAAGCAACAAATAAATGCTCTGCCTTCTAAACACGTAAAGATGCCTTTTGGACTACACTTCATTTTACACAGATAAATTTCTTAATAAGAATATGAGCTCTTGGGACACTAATATATTTAGGAAACATTCTCCCTACATAATACAGGTCAACAGGGGCGGATTGGGAACAAAAAGCGGCCCTGGAAAAATTTGTACTAGTGGCCCCACATGGGCAGCACCAGAGGTGTAAGCCATGGGCCATAGCAGCAGCACCCTCCCCCAAGACTTTCCAGATAGTGGGCATGTCCAGCATCAAGGGGGAAGTTAAAATTAAATAAAATTAAATATTATGAACACATTATATGATACACCTTCACAATTTAGGAAACTATATCATTCTTTAGAAAGATATATTTTCTTGTTTATTACACCAACCGTATCCCAATCACTATTCATTCAATCTTATATGATAGCCAAGCAGGCAGACAGAGCATACACTAGATCATCTGCAATCACAGGATAAGTGGCAAAGTAATTTTCATATATGCAAATTATTTTGCATCTTATTCATTATGTCTATAAAAAGGACCACATGTCTTCAAACAAAACAGGCCCAACGGGTGCGCCGACCCACCGGGAATCTTCCCTGTAAACCCTATGGCCAATCCGCCTCTGCAGGTCAATTTGTACTGGTTTCAGTTCAGCACCAAAGTCAAATTTCCTTCAGGAAATACTAGAAAGCTTCCTTTATCGCATTAGCTGCAGATTTGAGACTTGTTCTCGGACAGCTTTACTAACCAATCACGTGCAAGGTAAAATATCACAGTTATATCCTCAAGGGTATCTTAAATATGTATTTATAGTTGTCAACAGCTGATTTGATTTTCCATTCTGTCCAATCAAATCCATTCTCAACACCCTCTTTTAGGGCTTTGCAGGGAAATTAATCTGTTAAATACTGTATAATGATACAATCAGCTTTTTCAGTTTGCATAATGTTTTGTACAACACAATACAAGTTTAATGTGCATACCTTATGCCATGGACTTCCTGGTAACAATGTTTCATGAGAGCAAAAGTCCAACCATGGCTCATTCTGTCTGTCGGAATTGTTGTATTGATCAAGAGTCATATCCATTCCTGATAATATACAACATATAATCATGTAAGCAACAGGTGGTACAGCAACTTCATAAAAAATACTGTACACAAATCCAAACATTAGTAAAATAGGAACTAGGCACAAATGGGTGTGGCAGTGTCATATTGGGTTGGGTCTCATCTCACTTCCTTTGTCGGCATGCTTAGCTTCTAAAGCGCTACAGTATGCCGCCTTCTCATAGAGAAACACCTATTACTTTACACACTGGAAGCACTGCTGCATGCAGCAAGTAATATACCTGAGAGATAACGTTTACTATATCGCCCAGTGTGTATGTGTGGCATACTGGAATATTAACAGATATTGGAAAGTTCCAAAAGCCATTTAATTCTTATCAGTGAGTGGGGGAGTTTTATGGCCCCAAAACCAGTTCTGGCAGACCCTGCCACATGTAGGGGTTTAGGACAGGAAGTGCAGGGGGATTTTAGCAAAAGGAACAAAGCACAGGACAATTCAGTGTGAGCGGAGGACTGAGATGGAGGGCACAGGCTAGTGTCCAGGAGAAACACAGTCTGGGGACTGTGGAACAAGCATGGTACTCCACAGTCCCTGGCATTATGGAACAGCATGTAGGTGCTGCTAGGAAGAGCAAAAGATATCCAGATTTGCAGTGTGAGAGCAGCTACAGCATGAACAATCAGTGGAAGAAATAAAGGGGATCCTCACCTTCAGGGATACCCAAGAAGCAGGACGGGAGGTGTGAGTCTGCGGGAGAGGATGAGTTGGGTGAGTGGTAGGAACCACGTTTGGCGGAAGGCCCCCAGTAACGTGTCCATGAGAGATCCCGTTTAGATAGAGCCCCTAGCGAATGGGGGAGAGCACATTGAAATGAATCTCAGTTTGCGGATGCCGCACTACTGATTCCCAGAGACCGCGCTGGTATGTACTGTACTGTAATGCTGTCACATCATTGTTTATGCTGTTATTGCCAGTGAAGCAAATAAAAGGAGATGTAACCTGATGTAACCCATATGAATATTACGCTGGAGAAAAAAACAAGGTGTTAAATGTTATTGTCGTGATAACTCTGACTGAACTGTGAATAAACTGCTTGCTTATGTGATGAAACGGCCTGGCGTGCAATGCTTTTAAAAACACTGATGGACCTGGGCCCACCCGGCTATCACATATGCAGCTGACGATAAGCGATGTGCGGCCCCGCGGGATGTTAACGACCTTCGGTCTCAGATGCACATTCAGCTCAATTTGGGCTCATCATCCAAAACTGCATGCTCCGACCGCCCGCGGCATGACGTCACTGTGCGATATCACTAGCAATATTGCACAATGGGGGTAATTCCAAGTTGATTGCAGCAGGATTTTTGATAGCAATTGGGCAAAACCATGTGCACTGCAGGGGAGGCAGATATAACATGTGCAGAGAGAGTTAGATTTGGGTGGGTTATTTTATTTCTGTGCAGGGTAAATACTGGCTGCTTTATTTTTACACTGCAAATTAGATTGCAGATTGAACACACCCCACCCAAATCTAACTCTCTCTGCACATGTTATATCTGCCTCCCCTGCAGTGCACATGGTTTTGCCCAATTGCTAACAAAAATCCTGCTGCGATCAACTTGGAATTACCCCCAGTGTGTATGCCCGCCGTTGGGCGGCTCAGGAGGGGAAACACTAGGCGATGTCACTTACCGAGCACATCCCCTAGTGTGTATCTGCCTTTAGCTTCATGATATGTATTACATGAACAAATAGATTTTTATACTTACGTAAGTACTGATTTTATGCAATTTTATTTTAGTAAACTAAGAGACTACAATTCACGGAATGGCACACAATCACTTTATGGCATTTCACCATAGCACATTATTAAGACAGTGAGGCATTTTCACCAATACTCAGCAATTGGTGCCGATATTTATAGTTTCTTACAAAAGCATATCGCAGATAAGATATGAAGTATCATCCGAGTATCATAAAACTACATGCAGGGACACGGGCTTCGATAGTAATCACTTCTAGTTATGGACCCTGGCCACACTACTGTGCATCAAAGCACGCATGCACATATGGAGATTACCGGGGAGGGATCCCTCTGATCCCCCACCCAAAAAAACTTAGTGCAACGTAGCATATAGGCTACAGTGGCTAATGTCATGTATAGATTGGTATGTTTCACCATTTAGTGGCTCCACAGAATCCTATGGGGGTTACTTTTGCAAATAAAATGGAAGGACCGTTACCATATCTATGAAACAACCACTTACATTCTGTGAGACTGTTACAAATACAAGAAACTCTGAGCCTTTCCTGGCTTTTCTGTAAGCACAACACTACGTGGCTGATTCAGAGTCAGACGGATCTACAGTATGTGTAAGGATGCAAATAGTGAGTTTCACCATACAGGGTATAAGGAGATTTATGGTAGACTTACCATTGTTAAATCTCTTTCTGCGAGGTACACTGGATTCCACAGGGAATAACATCGGGTGTAGAGTTGGATCATGATCCGAGGCACCAACAGGCTAAAGCTTTGACTGTTCCCAGGATACACTGCACGGCCTCCTCTATAGCTCCGCCTCCAGGCACTGGAGCTCAGTTTTGTTAACCAGTCCAATGCAGTAGCTGCGTCAGGGTGGGCGCCCTGTGGAATCCATGTACCTCACAAAAAAGAGATTTAACTATAGTAAGTCTACCATAAATCTAGTTTTCTGCAGCAGGGTACACTGGTATTCCACAGGGAATAACAACGGGGAAGTCCTAAAGCAGTTCCTCTTGGGAAGGGATGCACTATAGTGGGCACAAGAACCCGGCGTCCAAAGGAAGCATCCTGGGAGGCGGAAGTATCAAAGGCATAGAACCTGATGAATGTGTTGACTGAGGACCACGTAGCCGCCTTGCACAACTGTTCTGTGGACGTGCCACGGCGGGCCGCCCAAGACAGTCCATCCGACCGAGTAGAATGGGCCTTGATAGCAGCAGGAGCCGGGAGCCCAGTCTGCGCAAAAGCTTGTGCAATCACCATTCTAATGCATCTGGCCAAGGTTTGTTTATTCGCAGGCCAGCCACTTTTGTGAAAACCAAAAAGTACAAAAAGGGAATCTGACCTCCTGATAGAGGCAGTCCTCTCCACGTAAATACGGAGAGCCCGAACCACATCCAAAGATCTTTATTTGGAGGACAAACCAGAAGAGATTAAGGCCGGAACCACAATCACCTGGTTAAGGTGAAAAGAAGATACCACCTTAGGTAAATAACCAGACGAAGGCCCAAGTCTAGGCCTTGTTGTAGAAAAGCCAAAAGTCTGGAAGTTTTGAAAGTATATGCATCATAATTCTTAGCAGCACACCATGTGAAGTAAGAATTCCAGACCCTGTAATAAATACGATCCGAAGCTGGTTTATGGGCTTTAAACATAGTTTGAATGACCACCTCAGAGAATCCTTTTGCTCTCAGGAGTGATGCTTGAAGAGCCACGCCGTCAAAGCCAGTCTGGCCAGGTCTGGGTAGAAACAAGGGCCCTGAATGAGGAGGTCTGAGCGTTGAGGAAGTAGAAGAGGACGCTCTATCGGGAGACCCTGCAGGTCTGAGAACCAATTACATCTGGGCCACGCTGGAGCGACTAGAAGTAGTATTCCTTCTTCTTTCTTGAACTTCCGTATTACTCGGGGCAGGAGTGACACCGGAGGGAACGCGTATGGCAGCCGAAAGTTCCATGGAATTGCCAGTGCGTCCACGTACGCTGCTTTAGGATCAGGTCTACATCTGGTAGGCCCCACTTGTCCACTAGGAGTTGAAAGACTTCCGGATGAAGACTCCACTCTCTGGCGTGCATGTCCTGACGACTGATGAAGACCGCTTCCCAGTTGAGGACTCCCAGAATGAACACTGACAATATGGCTGGCAGATGGCGTTCCGCCCATTGGAGGATTTTTGACACTTCTAGCATTGCCATGCGGCTTTGAGTGCCGCCCTGATGATTTATGTATGCCACTGTGATGGCATCCTCTGATTGTATTTGAACAGGCCTGTTCTGTACCAGAGGCAGGGCCAGTGTCAACACACTGAACACTGCCCGCAATTTCAGAATGTTTATCGGGAGGAGAGATTCCTCCCTGGTCCACCGACCCTAGAGAGAGTATTGCTCGATCACCGCGCCACAAACCCGCAAACTGGCATCCGTTGTCAGGAGGACCCAGTTGGAGATCCAGAAGGGACGGACCCTGCTCAACTGTTGGTCCTGTAGCCACCAGCTCAGTGACAGACGAACCTCTTGAGTCAAGGAGATCATTTGCGACCTGATCCGATGAGGCAGGCAGTCCCTTTTGGAAAGGATTAACCTCTGCAGAGGGCGGGAGTGAAGTTGAACGTACTCTACCATGTCGAAAGCCGACACCATGAGGCCCAGTACTTGCATCGCTGAGTGTATCGACACTCTCTGGCGAGAGAGGAAGCATCTGACCTTGTCCTGAAGTTTCAGGACCTTCTCCGGAAACAGAAACAGTCTTTGGCTGTGTGTGTCTAGCAGCGCCCCCAGGTGCTCCGAGCAGGAACCAGCGAGGACTTCTTCCAATTGATGAGCCACCCATGGGCTTGCAGGAATTGGACCAACATCTCCAGTTGACTGAGGAGGACATCTTGGGAGTTCGCCAGAATCGTCAAGTCGTCCAGATACGGCAAGATTCTGATTTCCCGACGATGGAGGAAAGCCGCCATCACGGCCATGACCTTGGTGAAAAAATCCTAGGTGCCGTAGCCAGTCCAAATGGCAGAGCCTGGAATTGAAAATGAAGGTTGCCAATAGCAAACAGCAGATATTGCTGAAGCAAAATGGCAATAGGTATGTGCAAGTAAGCATCCTCTATGTCCAGGGATACCATATAGTCCTCGGGTTCCATGGCCAGCACAGTAGAGCGCAGGGTTTCCATATGGAATTTGGACACTCTCACAAACTTGCTCAATGATTTGAGGTTGAAGATAGGCCGGAAAGACCCATTTGGCTTCAGAACTAGAAACAGGGTCAGTATCCCCTGTATCCCCTGCCTCTCTGGGACAGAGGTACCGGCACTACCACTCCTGTTTCCAAGAGGAATTGTACAACCAAGTGTAGAGCCTGCGCTTTCAACGGATCGGCGGGGATAACCATTGAAAAGAAGAGGCGACGGGGATGTCTCTTGAAAGAGATTGCGTACCCGTGAGAGACAACTTCCCACACCCAGGCATCTGAATTGGTCTTTAACCAAACTTAGGCGAACTGCAGAAGTCGGCCTCCCACCCTGGGGTCCCCCAGGGGGAGGTCCGCTCCATCATGCAGCATGCTTGTCTTGTCTGGAAGCTGACGGGCGGCCCAGGATTGTTTAGATTTGGGCTTAGTGGTTTTGGAAGTACGAGTCTATCTCGGGTACACCTGACTTTTTGCTTTACTTGGAGGTCGAAAGGAACGAAACGTTTTACTCTTAGCCTTCTGGCTAGAAGGATTAGTACTTGGGAGAAACGCAGTCTTGGCCGTCGCCAAGTCAGTCACAATCTTGTTCAGATCCTCCCCAAATAGTATGTCTCCCTTGAAAGGAAGCACCTCCAAGGTCTTTTTAGAGTCCAGGTCCACTTTCCAGGACCTCAACAAAAGAATCCGGCGAGCCAGGATAGACGTAGTAGATGCCTTGGCCGTCATGACCCCTGCATCAGAGGCCGCCTCCTGAATATAGTGAGAGGCTGTGGTAATACACGACAGATATTGTCTGGCAGTGTCAGAAAAATCCTGAGGTAGCTCATCCTCAATTTCCTGAACCCATGCTTCAATTCCTTTTGCAGCCCAAGAGGGCGCCATAGTGGGTCTATGTACAGCATCAGTAAGAGCGTTAATAGGCATCCCTCCACACGCTTATCTGTCGGTTCCTTGAGTGAGGTGACAGTGGTGGCAGGCAGGTAGATGACACCACAAGACAGGTCATCAATCTGGAGAATCAGCTTGATAGCCTCCACGAGGTCAGGAACATCAACCTGGGTTGTAGATTCCTCATCAGAAGCAACTGTATCAGCGTCTGACGGATCAGTATATGCCCCATCTTCATCGGAAGCATTATCTGAAATATTAGTGGATTGTGAGGAAGAAATGGCCCGTTTAGATGACTCCTAGTCCCCAGAGGGGTACGGGGTGGACTTTTGTCTTACCAAAGTCTGACTTAATTGCTGTAACTGGGTAGACAGAGTATCCGCTCATGGCGGAATGACTACAGGGGCAATATGTGGCTGTAATAGCACGGGAGGCCCCACAGGGGGGCGTAAGACGCGTTACAAGCGTAGTCAGCATATTTGAAAAAGCTGCCCAAGGTGGGTTCTGATTGGCCACAGGTGTCACAGGCAGACTGGGAGATGTATGACACCCAGTGTCTGAACCAGCACCTAACACCTCTCCCACTGGTGAATCTGTGACGACAGCAAACATTATATGGGATGTAGCCTTAGGGCGTAACAGTACAATATAGCCAGACAAAACACAGAAACCAGCAAATAATGCCCTGTGTTTTGTGACAGTAAATACAGAGCACAAACAGAGGATTTAAGCGGTGTGGGGTGACTGAAAAACACAGTGAGAAATACAAACAGTATACCCTGTGTAGCACTATATATTATATGAGACCCTGACGCACCTAGTTTTGCAGGGTAGAGAATATAGTGATAGCAAAACGTGTGATTCACAAGAATGGAAACTACACAGCACACTGCAGCTATAGGCACACTCGGTCACAGGTACAATACAGGAATTATTACATATAAACAATAAAACTGCATTGGACTAGTAATTACGAGATTTATGGTAAGAACTTACCGTTGTTAAATCTCTTTCTGCAAGGTTCACTGGGCTCCACAGGGAATGACATTGGGGTGTAGGATCTTGATCCGAGGCACCAACAGGCTCAAAGCTTAGACCTTCTTCCCAAGATGCACCTCTATAACCTCGCCTCTGTGCACTGGAGCTCAGTTTTTGTTAACCAGTTCAATGCAGTAGCAAGTAAAAGAGACGACAATCGTTAGTAGCCACATACACCACACACTCACGACAGGAGAGGGTGTCAGCGGCTAATGCCATACCAACCCAAAGAAGCTAAGTGCGTCAGGGTGGGCACCCTGTGGAGCCCAGTGTACCTTGCAGAAAGAGATTTAACAATGGTAAGTTCTTACCATAAATCTCGTTTTCTGCTGCAGGGTACACTGGGCTCCACGGGGAATGACATTGGGGATGTCCCAAAGCAGTTCCTTATGGGAGGGGACGCACTGTAGCGGGCACAAGAGCCCGGCGTCCAAAGGAAGCATCCTGGGAGGCGGAAGTATTAAAGGCATAAAACTTTATGAACGTGTTCACTGAGGACTACATAGCCGCCTTGCACAATTGTTCAAGGGTCGCACCATGGCAGGCTGCCCAAGAAGGTCCAACCGACCGAGTAGGATGGGCCTTTATGGTAGCAGGAGCTGGAAGGCCACCCTGTACATAAGCATGTGCAATCACCATATGGCAGCCGAAAATTCCATGGAATTGCCAGTGCGTCCACGAACGCTGCTTGAGGATCACTTGTCCTTGCTCCGAAGACCGGAACCTTGTGATTGTGTCGAGATGCCATCAGGTCCACATCTGGAAGGCCCAACTTGTCCACGAGGAGTTGAAACAAATCTGGATGGAGGCTCCACTGTCCAGCGTGTATGTCCTGACGACTGAGAAAGGACCCCCGGAATGAACACTGCCAATATGGCTGGCAGATGGCGTTCCGCCCACTGAAGAATCCGTGATACTTCCCTCAATGCCATGCGGCTTCGAGTGCCGCCTCGATGATTTATGTACACCTCTGTGGTGGCCTTGTCCGACTGTACTTGAACAGGTCTGTTCTGTATTAAATGCTGGGCCAAGTTCAATGAGTTGAACACCGCCCGCAATTCCAGAATGTTTATCGGGAGGAGAGACTCCTCCTTGGTCCACTGACCCTGAAGAGAGTGTTGCTCCAATACCGCACCCCAACCTCACAGACTGGCATCCGTCATCAGAAGGACCCAGTTGGAGATCCAGATGGGACGACCCCTGCTAAATCGTTGGTCCTGAAGCCACCAGCTCAGTGACAGACGGACCTCCGGAGACAAGGAGATCATTTGAGACCTGATCCGGTGAGGCAGGCCGTTCCAATTGGCAAGAATCAGTTTCTGCAGAGGGCGGGAATGGAATTGAGCGTACTCCATGTTGAAAGCCAACACCATGAGACCTAGCACTTGCATTGCCACTTGCGGACGAGATAGGAAGCATCGAATCCTGTCCTGAAGCTTCAGGACTTTCTCCTGAGACAAGAACAACCGTTGGTTGTGAGTGTCCAAAAACGCCCCCAGGTGCACCATGCTCTGAGCAAGGACCGGGGAAGATTTCTTCTAGTTGATGAGGCACACTACTGTGTGGCGTAATTGGAATTGGGGGTACTATTGTGTGGCCATGCCCCTTCCCAGCAAGAACACACCCCTTTTTGGGCTGTGCGCCAAATGTGCACACTGTTCCTTTTTAAAATATATGGGGTAGGAACACCAAAATGAGGACTGCTATGGGTGAGGGGTGATGGTGCTGGGAAAGGGGTGCAAGGTCAGAGGTAGAACTAGCGGGGTGATAGGGGGCACCAGCCAAAATCTTGCCTAGGGCATCATATTGGTTAGGGCTGGCTCTGATTGGAGGTGCTATCACTGCTGCTTCCCTGGAAGCAGTAGTGATAACTCTGTATGGTAATGCAGCAGGGGGCTTCTATTACAAGCAGACGCCGTCTGTTGCAGTAGTGATTCAAACTGCGTCCTAGGACGCAGCATCAAATCTCTGACTTACCATCGGGCAGCTTGCAGTACCCACGGTGCCGTGCAAGCCACCCATTGCAGTGGCCAGGAAATCTCTGTCCAACAACAGAGATCCCTGACCTCTTCCCTTCCCCTAAACGGCAGTGACATGCCTCCGTTTTCACAAACGGAGACCATCAACACCCCTACCGCCACCATATGGCAGCAGAATGTCAATCACTAACAGTCTGCTGCCGTCCTGTGTCGCAGGACCCATTTGCGCACATGCAGCACAGTCCTGCACATGCACAAAGTACTGACAATCTGTACTTTGCACATCAGGATACAACTTCAACCTCATCTGAATAACCCGCAGTAAGCAGCCAGTGGAGAATTAGTTATCACTAGCCCAATAGCTGAAGGTACCAGTGTAGAAGCCTGGTTGTGTCAGTGATACCCCTTTCACACATGCATGGAAATCCTGGGGCTTTTGCAACGGGCATCATGGCCCGGATGTAATCACTTGCGAGACGGTCTGTGCTCAGAGACTCCGGCCAAACTCGTAAAAAAAATTTAAAGTACCAACCTGGTTGGTTTTGCCTTGTAAACGTTTGCTGCTTTAAAAATAACGTACGAGTTTGGCCGGAGTCTCGGAGCTCTGACCGTCTCACAAGCTATTACATCCAGCCCCAATTTGGGATTTATTTCTGTGTGAATGCAAATAACCTGGCCCCTGCTTCCGACCAGGGTCACAGAGCTAAGACCTGGCAAATTCCAGGGTCACCTGTCTGAAAGTGGTATAACTTCTACAGCGCACTAGGAGGCGTCAGGAACTGGGGGTTACTGAAAATGGGATGGCACCAAAAGGAGTGGTGAAGTAAACCCATTGGTATCACTTAGGGCCCCCATTGTGTACCGACTGATGCAGTAAGCCCATCCAGTCACAGGTTCAATTTTGACCCTTTGCAATTTAGCCCTGCAAAGGTGGCATTGCTTGCTGCAGCATAAGCAATGTCTTTTAGGGTTACTTAATAAAATGACCTTGTCGTTACAAGTAAGAAATGTGTATGAGAATACAGGCTCTCTATACAGTTCTCATTTCGACAGGTAAAAATCACCAACCCCACAGACACAGCCATTTACTGTATTATTTTTATACTCATGAGTCAGTTATACTCTGCTGAACAGATTTTAAGCTAATAAATGTGCTTATATTATGCATAGAGAAGTTACAAAAAATCATACCTTAAAAAAAAAAAATACTTTTCCCTAATTCTACCTGTTGCTCATGCCCGGACTAAAAAAATATAAATGTATGCCAAAATGCTGCAAGCAATCCCTGCCTCTCACAAGAAAAACATTAAATATATTTTGCTGAACATTTTTTTTTTCATATTTTTATTGTTTTTCACAAAACAATAAAAGCCAGTGTGTAATCAGACCATTTAGTTTGATAGTAAATAGCTAAATTTAATGTAACAATCTTTCTAAAGAGTGAAGTTTTCCATAGCAACCAATCATCTTCTAGCTAGGATTTATCAATTACAGTCTAAAAAAATAAGAATTTACTTACCGATAATTCTATTTCTCATAGTCCGTAGTGGATGCTGGGGACTCCGAAAGGACCATGGGGAATAGCGGCTCCGCAGGAGACTGGGCACATAAGTAAAAGCTTTAGGACTACCTGGTGTGCACTGGCTCCTCCCCCTATGACCCTCCTCCAAGCCTCAGTTAGGATACTGTGCCCGGACGAGCGTACACAATAAGGAAGGATTTTGAATCCCGGGTAAGACTCATACCAGCCACACCAATCACACCGTACAACTTGTGATCTGAACCCAGTTAACAGCATGATAACAGAGGAGCCTCTGAAAAGATGGCTCACAACAATAATAACCCGATTTTTGTAACAATAACTATGTACAAGTATTGCAGACAATCCGCACTTGGGATGGGCGCCCAGCATCCACTACGGACTATGAGAAATAGAATTATCGGTAAGTAAATTCTTATTTTCTCTGACGTCCTAGTGGATGCTGGGGACTCCGAAAGGACCATGGGGATTATACCAAAGCTCCCAAACGGGCGGGAGAGTGCGGATGACTCTGCAGCACCGAATGAGAGAACTCCAGGTCCTCCTCAGCCAGGGTATCAAATTTGTAGAATTTAGCAAACGTGTTTGCCCCTGACCAAGTAGCTGCTCGGCAAAGTTGTAAAGCCGAGACCCCTCGGGCAGCCGCCCAAGATGAGCCCACTTTCCGTGTTGAATGGGCTTTTACAGATTTTGGCTGTGGCAGGCCTGCCACAGAATGTGCAAGCTGAATTGTACTACAAATCCAACGAGCAATAGTCTGCTTAGAAGCAGGAGCACCCAGCTTGTTGGGTGCATACAGGATAAACAGCGAGTCAGATTTTCTGACTCCAGCCGTCCTGGAAACATATTTTCAGGGCCCTGACTACGTCCAGCAACTTGGAATCCTCCAAGTCCCTAGTAGCCGCAGGTACCACAATAGGCTGGTTTAAGTGAAACGCTGAAACCACCTTAGGGAGAAATTGAGGACGAGTCCTCAATTCTGCCCTGTCCGTATGAAAAATTAGGTAAGGGCTTTTATAGGATAAAGCCGCCAATTCTGAGACACGCCTGGCTGAAGCCAGGGCTAACAGCATTACCACTTTCCATGTGAGATATTTTAAGTCCACAGTGGTGAGTGGTTCAAACCAATGTGATTTTAGGAACCCCAAAATTACATTGAGATCCCAAGGTGCCACTGGAGGCACTAAAGGAGGCTGTATATGCAGTACCCCCTTGACAAACGTCTGAACTTCAGGAACTGAAGCTAGTTCTTTTTGGAAGAATATCGACAGGGCCGAAATTTGAACCTTAATGGACCCTAATTTTAGGCCCATAGACAGTCCTGTTTGCAGGAAATGCAGGAAACGACCCAGTTGAAATTCCTCTGTAGGGGCCTTCCTGGCCTCACACCACGCAACATATTTACGCTAAATACGGTGATAATGTTGCACAGTTACATCCTTCCTGGCTTTGATCAGGGTAGGGATGACTTCATCCGGAATGCCTTTTTCCTTCAGGATCCGGCGTTCAACCGCCATGCCGTCAAACGCAGCCGCGGTAAGTCTTGGAACAGACAGGGTCCCTGCTGGAGCAGGTCCTTTCTTAGAGGTAGAGGCCACGGGTCTTCCGTGAGCATCTCTTGAAGTTCCGGGTACCAAGTCCTTCTTGGCCAATCCGGAGCCACGAGTATAGTCCTTACTCCTCTCCTTCTTATGATTCTCAGTACCTTGGGTATGAGAGGCAGAGGAGGGAACACATACACTGACTGGTACACCCACGGTGTTACCAGAGCGTCCACAGCTATTGCCTGAGGGTCCCTTGACCTGGCGCAATATCTGTCCAGTTTTTTGTTGAGGCGGGACGCCATCATGTCCACCTTTGGTTTTTCCCAACGGTTCACAATCATGTGGAAGACTTCTGGGTGAAGTCCCCACTCCCCCGGGTGGAGGTCGTGTCTGCTGAGGAAGTCTGCTTCCCAGTTGTCCACTCCCGGAATGAACACTGCTGACAGTGCTATCACATGATTTTCCGCCCAGCGAAGAATCCTTGCAACTTCCGTCATTGCCCTCCTGCTTCTTGTGCCGCCCTGTCTGTTTACGTGGGCGACTGCCGTGATGTTGTCCGACTGGATCAACACCGGCTGACCCTGAAGCAGAGGCCTTGCCTGACTTAGGGCATTGTAAATGGCCCTTAGTTCCAGGATATTTATGTGAAGTGACGTTTCCATGCTTGACCACAAGCCCTGGAAATTTCTTCCCTGTGTGACTGCTTCCCAGCCTCTCAGGCTGGCATCCGTGGTCACCAGGACCCAGTCCTGAATGCCGAATCTGCGGCCCTCTAGAAGATGAGCACTCTGTAACCACCACAGGAGAGACACCCTTGTCCTTGGAGACAGGGTTATCCGCTGATGCATTTGAAGATGCGATCCGGAACCATTTGTCCAGCAGATCCCACTGAAAAGTTCTTGCGTGGAATCTGCCGAATGGAATCGCTTCGTAAGAAGCCACCATTTTCCCCAGGACCCTTGTGCATTGATGCACTGACACTTGGCCTGGTTTTAGGAGGTTCCTGACTAGGTCGGATAACTCCCTGGCTTTCTCCTCCGGGAGAAACACCTTTTTCTGGACTGTGTCCAGAATCATCCCTAGGAACAGCAGACGTTTCGTCGGAATCAGCTGCGATTTTGGAATATTTAGAATCCACCCGTGCTGTCGTAGTACTACTTGAGATAGTGCTACTCCGACCTCTAACTGTTCTCTGGACCTTGCCCTTATCAGGAGATCGTCCAAGTAAGGGATAATAAGAATTTACTTACCGATAATTCTATTTCTCATAGTCCGTAGTGGATGCTGGGACTCCGTCAGGACCATGGGGAATAGCGGGCTCCGCAGGAGACAGGGCACATCTAAATAAAGCTTTTAGGATCACATGGTGCGTACTGGCTCCTCCCCCTATGACCCTCCTCCAAGCCTCAGTTAGGTACTGTGCCCGGACGAGCGTACACAATAAGGAAGGATCTTGAATCCCGGGTAAGACTCATACCAGCCACACCAATCACACCGTACAACTTGTGATCTGAACCCAGTTAACAGTATGATAACAAAAAACGAAGTAGCCTCTGAAAAGATGGCTCACAACAATAGTAATAACCCGATCTTTGTAACAATAACTATGTACAAGTATTGCAGACAATCCGCACTTGGGATGGGCGCCCAGCATCCACTACGGACTATGAGAAATAGAATTATCGGTAAGTAAATTCTTATTTTCTCTAACGTCCTAGTGGATGCTGGGACTCCGTCAGGACCATGGGGATTATACCAAAGCTCCCAAACGGGCGGGAGAGTGCGGATGACTCTGCAGCACCGAATGAGAGAACTCCAGGTCCTCCTTAGCCAGAGTATCAAATTTGTAAAATTTTACAAACGTGTTCTCCCCTGACCACGTAGCTGCTCGGCAAAGTTGTAATGCCGAGACCCCTCGGGCAGCCGCCCAAGATGAGCCCACTTTCCTTGTGGAGTGGGCCTTTACAGATTTAGGCTGTGGCAGGCCTGCCACAGAATGTGCAAGTTGGATTGTGCTACAGATCCAACGTGCAATCGTCTGTTTAGACGCAGGAGCACCCATCTTGTTGGGTGCATACAATATAAACAACGAGTCAGATTTTCTGACTCCAGCTGTCCTTGAAATATATATTTTTAATGCTCTGACAACGTCCAGTAACTTGGAGTCCTCCAAGTCGCTAGTAGCCGCAGGCACCACAATAGGCTGGTTCAAGTGAAAAGCCGAAACCACTTTAGGGAGAAAATGAGGACGTGTCCGCAGTTCTGCCCTGTCCGAATGGAAAATCAGATATGGGCTTTTGTATGATAAAGCCGCCAACTCTGAAACTCTCCTGGCTGAAGCCAGGGCCAATAGCATGGTTACCTTCCATGTAAGGTATTTTAAATCTACCGATTTTAGAGGCTCAAACCAATGAGATTTGAGAAAATTCAAAACTACGTTCAAATCCCACGGTGCCACTGGAGGCACTATTGGGGGTTGTATATGTAGTACACCTTTGACAAAAGTTTGTACTTCAGGCACTGATGCCAATTCCTTCTGGAAGAAGATTGATAAGGCCGAAATTTGAACTTTAATGGACCCCAATTTTAGGCCCATAGACAATCCTGCTTGCAGGAAATGTAAGAATCGACCCAATTGAAATTCTTCCGTTGGAGCCTTCTTGGCCTCACACCACGCAACATATTTTCGCCAAATGCGGTGATAATGTTGTACAGTCACTTCCTTTCTAGCCTTAATCAAGGTAGGAATAACTTCCTCTGGAATGCCCTTTTCTTTTAGAATCCGGCGTTCAACCGCCATGCCGTCAAACGCAGACGCGGTAAGTCTTGGAACATACAAGGTCCCTGCTGAAGCAGATCCCTTCTTAGAGGTAGAGGCCATGGATCCTCCGTGAGCATCTCTTGAAGTTCCGGATACCAAGTTCTTCTTGGCCAGTCCGGAGCCACCAGTATTGTTCTTACTCCTCTTTTCCGTATAATTCTCAGTACCTTTGGTATGAGAGGCAGAGGAGGGAACACATACACTGACTGGTACACCCACGGTGTTACCAGAGCGTCCACAGCTATTGCCTGAGGGTCTCTTGACCTGGCGCAATATCTGTCCAATTTTTTGTTGAGGCGAGACGCCATCATGTCCACCTTTGGTCTTTCCCAACGGTTCACAATCATGTGGAAGACTTCTGGATGAAGTCCCCACTCTCCCGGGTGAAGGTCGTGTCTGCTGAGGAAGTCTGCTTCCCAGTTGTCCACTCCCGGGATGAACACTGCTGACAGTGCTATGACATGATTCTCCGCCCAGCGCAGAATCCTTGCAGCTTCTGTCATTGCTCTTCTGCTTCTCGTGCCGCCTTGTCGGTTTACGTGGGCGACTGCCGTGATGTTGTCCGACTGGATCAACACCGGCTGACCCTGAAGCAGCGATTTTGCCAGGCTTAGAGCATTGTAGATCGCTCTTAGCTCCAGTATATTTATGTGAAGGGACGTCTCCAGGTTTGACCACACGCCCTGGAAGTTTCTTCCCTGTGTGACTGCTCCCCAGCCTCGTAGGCTGGCATCCGTAGTCACCAGGACCCAGTCCTGTATGCCGAATCTGCGGCCCTCTAACAGATGGGCACTCTGCAACCACCACAGGAGAGACAACCTTGTTCTTGGTGACAGTGTTATCCGCTGATGCATGTGCAGATGCGATCCGGACCATTTGTCCAGCAGATCCCACTGAAATGTCCGTGCATGGAATCTGCCGAATGGAATCGCTTCGTAAGAAGCCACCATCTTTCCCAGGACTCTTGTGCATTGATGTACTGACACAGTTCCTGGTTTTAGGAGGTTCCTGACAAGTTCGGATAACTCCCTTGCTTTCTCCTCCGGGAGAAACACCTTTTTCTGAACCGTGTCCAGAATCATTCCCAGGAACAGCAGACGAGTTGTCGGGGTCAATTGAGATTTTGGAAGATTCAGAATCCACCCGTGTTGCTGAAGCACTACCTGGGTTAGTGCTACACCGACTTCCAGCTGTTCTCTGGACTTTGCCCTTATCAGGAGATCGTCCAAGTAAGGGATAATTAATACGCCTTTTCTTCGTAGAAGAACCATCATTTCGGTCATTACCTTGGTAAAGACCCGAGGGGCCGTGGACAAACCAAACGGCAGCGTTTGAAACTGATAATGACAGTCTTGTATCACGAACCTGAGATACCCTTGGTGTGAGGGGTAAATTGGGACATGCAGATAAGCATCCTTTATGTCCAGGGACACCATGAAGTCCCCTTCTTCCAGATTCGCTATCACTGCTCTGAGTGACTCCATCTTGAACTTGAATTTCTGTATGTACAGGTTCAAGGATTTCAGGTTTAGAATAGGTCTTACCGAACCGTCCGGCTTCGGTACCACAAATAGTGTGGAATAATACCCCTTTCCCTGTTGTAGGAGGGGTACCTTGACTATCACCTGCTGAGAATACAGCTTGTGAATGGCTTCCAAAACCGACGTCCTTTCTGAGGGAGACGTTGGTAAAGCAGACTTTAGGAACCGGCGAGGGGGAGACCTTTCGAACTCCAACATGTAACCCTGAGATATTATCTGCAGGATCCACGGGTCCACTTGTGAGCGAGCCCACTGATTGCTGAAAATCTTGAGTCGACCCCCCACCGCTCCTGAGTCCGCTTGTAAAGCCCCAGCGTCATGCTGATGGCTTTGTAGAACCCGGGGCGGGCTTCTGGTCCTGGGCAGGGGCTGCTTGCTGCCCTCTCTTACCCTTTCCTCTGCCTCGCGGCAGATAAGACTGTCCTTTTGGTCGCTTGTTTTTATAGGAGCAAAAGGACTGCGGCTGAAAAGACGGTGTCTTTTTCTGTTGGGAGGGGGTCTGAGGTAAAAAAGTGGATTTGCCGGCAGTTGCCGTGGCCACCAGGTCCGAAAGACCGACCCCAAATAATTCCTCTCCTTTATATGGCAATACTTCCATATGCCTTTTGGAATCCGCATCACCTGACCACTGTCGCGTCCATAAACTTCTTCTGGCAGATATGGACATCGCGCTTACTCTTGATGCTAGAGTACAAATATCCCTCTGAGCATCTCGCATATAAAGAAAAGCATCCTTTAATTGCTCTAGAGTCAATAAAATACTGTCCCTATCCAGGGTATCAATATTTTCAGTCAGAGAATCCAACCACACTACCCCAGCACTGCACATCCAGGCTGAGGCTACTGCCGGTCGCAGTATAACACCAGTATGTGTGTATATACTCTTCAGTGTAGTTTCCAGCCTCCTATCTGCTGGATCCTTGAGGGCGGCCGTATCAGGAGACGGCAACGCCACTTGCTTTGATAAACGTGTGAGCGCCTTATCCACCCTAGGGGGTGTTTCCCAGCGCGCCCTAACCTCTGGTGGGAAAGGGTATAATGCCAATAACTTCTTGGAAATTAGCAGTTTTCTATCTGGGTTAACCCACGCTTCGTCACACACGTCATTCAATTCCTCTGATTCTGGAAAAGCTACAGGTAGTTTTTTCACCCCCCACATAATACCCCTTTTTGAGGTACCAGCAGTATCAGAGATCTGCAAAGCCTCCTTCATTGCCGTGATCATATAACGTGTGGCCCTATTGGAAAATACGTTTGTTTCTTCACCGTCGACACTAGATTCATCTGTGTCGGTACCCGTGTCGACTGACTGAGGTAAGGGACGTTTTACAGCCCCTGACGGTGTCTGAGACGCCTGAGCCGGTACTAACTGGTTTTCCGGCCGTCTCATTTCGTCAACTGACTTTTGTAATGTGCTAACATTATCACGTAATTCCATAACTAAAGCCATCCATTCCGGTGTCGACTCCCTAGGGGGTGACATCACCATTACCGGCAATTGCTCTGCCTCCACACCAACATCGTCCTCATACATGTCGACACACACGTACCGACACACAGCAGCCACACAGGGAATGCTCTAATCGAAGACAGGACCCTCTTAGCCCTTTGGGGAGACAGAGGGAGAGTTTGCCAGCACACACCAAAAGCGCTATAAATGTATATAAACAACCCTAGAAGGTGTTGTTTTTGATATAAGCGCTTTTAATATATCAATATCGCCAAATTATGCCCCCCTTCTCTTTGTTACCCTGTTTCTGTAGTGCAGTGCAGGGGAGAGTCCTGGGAGCCTTCCTCACCAGCGGAGCTGAGCAGGAAAATGGCGCTGAGTGCTGAGGAGAATAAGCTCCGCCCCTTTTTCGGCGGGCTTTTCTCCCGGGTTTTAAGAAAACTGGCCTGGGTTAAATACATACATATAGCCTTAATGGCTATATGTGATGTATTTATTTTGCCACTAAAGGTATTTAATATTGCTGCCCAGGGCGCCCCCAGCAGCGCCCTGCACCCTCCGTGACTGAATCAGTGAGACGTGTAGCAACAATGGCGCACAGCTGCAGTGCTGTGCGCTACCTTCATGAAGACTGAGGAGTCTTCTGCCGCCTGCTTTCCGGACCTCCGTCTTCAGCGTCTGTAAGGGGGATCGGCGGCGCGGCTCCGGGACGAACCCCAGGAGGACCTGTGTTCCGACTCCCTCTGGAGCTAAGTGTCCAGTAGCCTAAGACTCCAATCCATCCTGCACGCAGGTGAGTTGGAAATCTCTCCCCTAAGTCCCTCGATGCAGTGATCCTGTTGCCAGCAGGATTCACTGAGATTTAAACCTAAAAAAACTTTTTCTAAGCAGCTCTTTAGGAGAGCCACCTAGATTGCACCCTTCTCGGACGGGCACAAAAACCTAACTGAGGCTTGGAGGAGGGTAATAGGGGGAGGAGCCAGTACGCACCATGTGATCCTAAAAGCTTTATTTAGATGTGCCCTGTCTCCTGCGGAGCCCGCTATTCCCCATGGTCCTGACGGAGTCCCAGCATCCACTAGGACGTTAGAGAAAATTAAGACGCCTTTTCTTCGAAGAAGAATCATCATTTCGGCCATTACCTTGGTAAAGACCCGGGGTGCCGTGGACAATCCAAACGGCAGCGTCTGAAACTGATAGTGACAGTTCTGTACCACAAACCTGAGGTACCCTTGGTGAGAAGGGCAAATTGGGACATGGAGGTAAGCATCCTTGATGTCCAGAGACACCATATAGTCCCCTTCATCCAGGTTCGCTATCACTGCTCTGAGTGACTCCATCTTGAATTTGAACCTTTTTATGTAAGTGTTCAAGGATTTCAGATTTAAAATAGGTCTCACCGAGCCGTCCGGCTTCGGTACCACAAACAGCGTGGAATAATACCCCTTTCCCTGTTGTAGGAGGGGTACCTTGATTATCACCTGCTGGGAATACAGCTTGTGAATGGCTTCCAATACCGCCTCCCTGTCGGAGGGAGACGTTGGTAAAGCAGACTTCAGGAACCGGCGAGGGGGAGACGTCTCGAATTCCAATTTGTACCCCTGAGATACTACCTGCAGGATCCTGGGGTCCACTTGCGAGTGAGCCCACTGCGCACTGAAATTCTTGAGACGGGCCCCCACCGTGCCTGAGTCCGCTTGTAAGGCCCCAGCGTCATGCTGAGGACTTGGCAGAAGCAGGGGAGGGCTTCTGTTCCTGGGAAGAGGCTGCCTGCTGCAGTCTTTTTCCCCTTCCTCTGCCCCGGGGCAGATATGAGTGGCCTTTTGCCCGCTTGCCCTTATGGGGACGAAAGGACTGAGCCTGAAAAGACGGTGTCTTTTTCTGCTGAGAGGTGACCTGGGGTAAAAAGGTGGATTTCCCAGCCGTTGCCGTGGCCACCAGGTCCGATAGACCGACCCCAAATAACTCCTCCCCTTTATACGGCAATACTTCCATATGCCGTTGGGAATCCGCATCACCTGACCACTGTCGCGTCCATAACCCTCTTCTGGCAGAAATGGACAGCGCACTTACTCTTGATGCCAGAGTGCAAATATCCCTCTGTGCATCTCGCATATATAGAAATGCATCCTTTAAATGCTCTATAGTCAATAATATACTGTCCCTGTCCAGGGTATCAATATTTTCAGTCAGGGAATCCGACCAAGCCACCCCAGCACTGCACATCTAGGCTGAGGCGATTGCTGGTCGCAGTATAATACCAGTATGTGTGTATATACTTTTTAGGATATTTTCCAGCTTCCTATCAGCTGGTTCCTTGAGGGCGGCCGTATCAGGAGACGGTAACGCCACTTGTTTTGATAAGCGTGTGAGCGCCTTATCTACCCTAGGGGGTGTTTCCCAACGCGCCCTAACCTCTGGCGGGAAAGGGTATAATGCCAATAATTTTTTAGAAATTAGCAGTTTTTTATCGGGGGAAACCCACGCTTCATCACACACCTCATTTAATTCATCTGATTCAGGAAAAACTACGGGTAGTTTTTTCACACCCCACATAATACCCTTTTTTGTGGTATTTGTAGTATCAGAAATGTTCAAAACCTCCTTCATTGCCGTGATCATGTAACGTGTGGCCCTACTGGAAAATACGTTTGTTTCCTCACCGTCGACACTGAAGTCAATGTCCGTGTCTGGGTCTGTGTCGACCATCTGAGGTAACGGGCGCTTTAGAGCCCCTGACGGTGTTTGAGACGCCTGTACAGGTAATAACTGATTTTCCGGCTGTCTCATGTCGTCAACAGTCTTTTGTAAAGTGCTGACACTATCACGTAATTCCTTCCATAAGACCATCCAGTCAGGTGTCGACTCCCTAGGGGGTGACATCACTATTACAGGCAATTGCTCCGCCTCCATACCATTTTCCTCCTCATACATGTCGACACAACGTACCGACACACAGCACACACACAGGGAATGCTCTGATAGAGGACAGGACCCCACTAGCCCTTTGGGGAGACAGAGGGAGAGTTTGCCAGCACACACCAGAGCGCTATATATATACAGGGATAACCTTATATAAGTGTTTTTCCCTTATATAGCTGCTGTATAGATTTATCTGCCAAATTAGTGCCCCCCCCTCTCTTGTTTTACCCTGTTTCTGTAGTGCAGGACTGCAGGGGAGAGTCAGGGAGCTTCCCTCCAACGGAGCTGTGAGGAAAAATGGCGCCAGTGTGCTGAGGAGATAGGCTCCGCCCCCTTCTCGGCGGCCTTTCTCCCGCTTTTTTAAGGAAAAATTGGCAGGGGTTAAATGCATCCATATAGCCCAGGAGCTATATGTGATGTATTTTTTGCCATATAAGGTGTTTTTATTGCGTCTCAGGGCGCCCCCCCCCCCCCCCCCCCCCCCCAGCGCCCTGCACCCTCAGTGACCGGAGTGTGAAGTGTGCTGAGAGCAATGGCGCACAGCTGCGGTGCTGTGCGCTACCTTATTGAAGACAGGACGTCTTCCGCCGCCGATTTTCCGGACCTCTTCAGTTTTCTGGCTCTGTAAGGGGGCCAGCGGCGCGGCTCTGGGACCCATCCATGGCTGGGCCTGTGATCGTCCCTCTGGAGCTAATGTCCAGTAGCCTAAGAAGCCCAATCCACTCTGCACGCAGGTGAGTTCGCTTCTTCTCCCCTTAGTCCCTCGGTGCAGTGAACCTGTTGCCAGCAGGATTCACTGAAAATAAAAAACCTATACTTAAACTTTTTTACTAAGCAGCTCAGGAGAGCCACCTAGTGAGCACCCTTCTCGTTCGGGCACAAAAATCTAACTGAGGCTTGGAGGAGGGTCATAGGGGGAGAAGCCAGTGCACACCAGGTAGTCCTAAAGCTTTTACTTTTGTGCCCAGTCTCCTGTGGAGCCGCTATTCCCCATGGTCCTTTCGGAGTCCCCAGCATCCACTAGGACGTCAGAGAAAATGATAGGTAGAACCTGACTAGTTGCTATGGGCAACTTCTCCACTCTTTACAAAGTTTGTTATATTTCCCCACTGACGTGACACGCCACCTAGAAATTCAGAACTGCAGAACATGTGTAACACATGTGATCTATAGAGCCCATACCTAGCGGCAGCAGCAGCAGGCGGCACCTGTGTCTGTGTGAGAGAGGGAGCAGCAGGGGGCAGAACGCCGTTACTACTAGAGCCCATAGACGCCAAGCATCTGTCCCTTGGCAACCATGCGCGTACGTCACTCCGTTGCCCTGCGCGATGACGTGCAGTCGAGCTCTATGGCCAGTACGCTGTGGCCGGGAACATGCTCCGCCTTCCTGATGACGTTTACCGTTTTGGTTCGAGTTCCGGGCGTCAATCCGGCAGCAGCACCCGGAACTTGAGCGTGTACTGGCAGGCAGAGCACGTTACCTGGGACCGGAGGTGTTGGCTGCTGGGCGCCGCGTCGGGGGACACAGAGATGGGCAGCAACGTGCAGGGAGCAGCATGAAGCTACGGCCAAGTTATGAGCGGTGAGGAATAGTAAATACTAGGTGACTGTGACCCGGGTGGCAGGGCTGCCGGGCGTCATTGCATTCATTGACCGACAGTAACTTTCATGTCAAACAAATGCTGGGTGTCAGTAAATGTTTAGAATTGTCCGTGAAGTCTGGAAGCGCTGACAGCTGCTATTGTGTCACTGACTGCTCCGTGCCGCCCAGATGTTCTGCTATTAGAGCATGTGTTTGTTCTGTGTATGTACGTGACTGCCTCTTCCATATAATACACACACCCAGGTATGCCTGAGGTTGTTAAACTAAACCTGAAAGATATTGTGGATTAGTTCTAGTGGGTGACTGTACTGTGTGTAGCCTTCAGTATTATGAGAGCACCAGTGGTGTTAGGTAGCATATCATCTTTCATCCCTTCTAGTTGCTGACCTGGAGGTGCTGTCCGTTTTAGTTGAGAACTGTAGTAGTCAACTATTATGACGCACTGGTGGGATGAATGCAAAACAATTCTTATTTATTAATTGAAATGTCATTTTGACTACTATTAAAAATTAAGGTATCGTGTAATAAAATCATGAGCTAGAAAAAGTAGTTAATGGAAAAACAAAGTATTAACATTCTGATGGTGTATCCTTCTCTAATTGTATCATTATGAATCATGTTAACAATGACATTACAGACCCATCATTCACCAGATTGCTATGTTTTGTGACCAGCATTGGCGGTTTTTCTCCCGTCTTACCCTTGTCCTATCTTTTCTCTGTCCCCCTTTCCTTATTTCTCTCTCTCTCTCTTTACCCATGTTCCTCCATTGTTTTCCTCTGTTTCTGCTCACACTATGTTGCTCTACAGCAGTGGTGGGGAACCGTTGTTAAACTACACATACCAGCATGCCCTGCTACAGTTTTCCTATTTGGTTATGCTAAAACTTTTACAAGGCATGCTGGCATGTGTAGTTCAACAACAGCTGGCGGGTTGCAGGTTCCCAACCCCTGCTCTACAATATGTCGCTCTACCACTATTCTCTCTATTTATCCTTGCTGTTTTCCGTTGTAACCCGATACATTGTACATGAGATATATAATCTCTGCATAGCCATGTTTTAGTATTGCTACAATGTTAATATTGGGCTGTACTACAGGAAGGGGGGTTTTGCTCCATCTAGCACCACTGTCAGACGGCCTTGATGTTTTGTGTGAGGTTGGGGTGGTGAAGTGATGTCATTTGGGGGAGAGGAGAGCCCATGGTGTGCAGGCATCCAGTGAGAGCTGGGAAAGGAGGCAGGGGTTGGAATTCTTCCCTCCAGCTGCGCAGCTTTTAGACGCCAAGCTTTTAAATATTGCTTTATATAATAAATTGTTCTAATTCAAAGTTTAGCAGGATATATAGTATAGTCCCGTTTTCAATATATCTAGTTTTAGTTTTCCCAGGCCACTCTGGTTCCTGACATATTTAATTACACAATAGGGGGTGATTCAATAAAATGTGCTGTAGGAGTTAAATGCTATTGGGACGGTGTGTGAAGGCCAGCAACAATAACCTCATCGCCCCTTTATTGTGCATTTTACCTCACACCTACTTTTACCTTTCTTCATTCCATCTGACCACTCTTTACATTTGTCTTCAGTTTGATCCACCTCTTTCCATCCTGTCCTTCTTTGCTCCATCAACAATATATCATCTCTCTGGTCTTATCTTCCAATTCCTTGATAACTTCTCTGCCTGGCTTGCCTATTTTCTCTCCTCTGACCTCCACTCATCATTCTGGGTGACTTAAACATCCTGATTGATGATCCCTCCAATTTTGCTGCATCCATATTTCTCTCCCTCTCCACTTTGTTGTCCTCTCTGAGTCAGCCTCCTCCTACATGAATGACCATCCCTGGGTCTACGCTTCTCTTGCCTCTGTACTGTCTCTGACTTTGCTAAATCTTCCACCCATCTACCTTACCACCTCCACCTCTCATACAGCATGTTCCTTTCCTCCACCTCTCCCCTAAGACTACTCTTAGGTAAAATATTGACGCTGAGGATCCCACAAGCTGCCCCTTTTCTTAAGACCTCTTTAATCCACCTGACCAAGCTTCTATTTATATGACTGTCATAGCCACTGCCCTTGACTTTGCTGCCTCTATAAACCTCCTATAGTTCTTTTTCACTTGCTAAACAATCCTACTTCATGGCCCTAGCACTGATGATGAGAGTCGACAATACGTCTGGTATTATTGGATGTCTAGTGGCCATAAACTAACCCTACTTGACTGTTAATTTTTAGAGAGATCAGGAGTGACTTTTAGACTGCTAGCTGTTTGGCATATTTTGTTCTAGATATGTATTTACTGTAGAAGTGATTGGAACCAAAGTATTGCCATGTCGCCGTGCTCCAATGCTGTCATGACAAATGTCACCAGTAACAAGTTGACAGTCACCATAAAGGAGTTCTGCAATGAACAAGTCTTTGTGAAAGTAGGAACTGTCGGGAAATGGGGATAGTAAAGAATTATATGAACAAAGGATGCTCAGCTGTTTAAAGGTTAATGTATAGATTATCTACTTTGGGTGTTTGTACCTAGTTATCTGGTAATATTAGGTCTACTTTTAAGTATAAATCAAAGAATATTTAATCCTGTTTTGTATAACATGTTCATAAATTATGGAGGTCAAATTTGGCTGTTAATATTCTAGTGTGTCCCATTAAAGCAATACAAGAGAAGCAGTGTGCTAGGGGGTCTTGTTCCCTATCTGTATTTGTGCATGAGTAATAAAACATTTTTGATGAAGGGGAGTTGTTTGGATTTAAATACATACAAAACAAGTTACAATTTAATTGAGCTTACTATAATTAGAATTTGTTTATCCTTATCAGGAAGTGCTTGACTGAGAATAAAGGGTCAGTCTGCGGTAAATTGGACTGCTGCACCTATATTGTGTATTGGTTGCCTTTGTTTAAAACCCTTCAGGGAATTACCAATATCCAGGCTGGTGTGGTGCGATCGGTATCTTTTAGGTGTCTACGATGTCAGTCTTTTGCTTTATGTTGCAATTGAAACCTTTTGCATTAATGGTCAGAGGGTTTGCCTTCCTGGGTTGTGGGGTGGGAAGTTCTTAGCTGTCAGTGTGACCAAGACATGGGTGCATCTGCTAAATTTGAAGAACTGGCAGATAGGTACTATTTATATCTTCTGCCAAGTTGTGATACATTCCACTCATAGCTCGTTTCTAAGCTTCATCCTTACTGCTTATTGACCTTGGCTCATGAGTGATTATCTTTTGATAAATATTTTGTAGTGAAAATATGCTTTATTAGTTTTTCTTTCTCATCCATAGGGGATGCTATAGTTCAGTACCATGGGATATAGATGGGTGATCAGTCGAGCCGGCACTTTAAATATTTCAGTGTGTGAGACTGGCTCCTCCCCCTCTATACCCCTCCCCAGACCATTTTTAGAAATGTGCCTGGGAGAGCTGGTCATTTCCTCTAGAGCTCCAGAGATATATATAATGTCATATCTTATTTTCTAACTTTCAAACTTCTGCAACAGTCTGGCAGTTTGCCCCTGCCAGGCTGCTACGTGGGAGCTGCCGGGGGGTACTCTGTCCCACCCTGCGGCGTTTGAAGCCCAAGTTCCGGGCTGCGGGGACATCAGTACCTGGGTATCTCGCATCCAGCAGTTTACTGCTGAGATGAAGCCCCAAAACAGCCCGCCGCCACCGGCAGCATGGCTGAAGAGAGAAGCTTAGTAAGTATAGCCCGGGGCATTAGCGGGGTTCCCATGTCAGCTGGCGGCTATACAACAAGCAGTGATACCTAGGTTCAGTTCCCTGGTATGATTTAGCATGCTGAAAGAGAGCATTGTCTGCTAACAAATCCCCCTTAGTATTGCAGGGTTCAGATCCCTGACTATCCGGGGTTCATACATTTAAAGTGTAAAGGCTGCATAGACAAGTGGGGGTGGCAGGTATTTTGGTTGCACGCTGCTACTGTCGCACAACGGGGTTTCTGCTGCTGTCACCCAGAACTATTGGTAGCGCCTAAGGCGGTGGTCCCCCCCCCCAGGCGGTTACACCGCAATCTGCATTGCAGTAACATTTCTAATTTGCATGCTATACAATTGTACAGAGCAGCTGATTGGTTGTCATGGGCAACTTTTCAGCAGCCTCACTTCTCCCCACTTTTCACTGCTTCATCAATAGACCCCTATGGGCGGGGGCGTTGCAGTTCCCTGAGACTACTGTGAAGGGGAGCATCTAGGCTCAAGGGATTCTCCTTGTAAACGGGGGCGGACTCATGCAATACAGGCAAGGCGCAACAGCAAGTACACGCTGACACAGGATGCCATTCGCTCCTGTGCTGTGGCGTTAAGACATACAGTAGGTGAGTTTGCTCAGTACACTGATTTCAGAGCCCGGTAAACACAGGGATCTGGGTTCCTGAACAACTCTGGATAAAAATCATTGGCAACTGTATACTATAAATTCCCTTTCCGGAGGCCCCACCTCCTGTACAGGAACATCTAAACTCAAGTTTCAAGTGGGGGCAGACATTTGCTAATAAATGTTTGATGTTAGGCAGGTACAAACTGGTGCATGGCGCCATTCGCTCCCGCGCTGCACGGGAGGGGGGCTGCGCTAAGCACACTGGAATCCTGATATGCTTATTTCAGTGTGTAAAATGAAAAAATCGAAGTGGATCTGTTTGGGCGCACCCTGCAGCTGAGAAATATGTTGCTCTAGAGGTATCACCAACCTCTATTTTGGACAAAAATGGATACAGAAATAGGCGAACACATAACATCAAGCGCTGAAAAATAAAATTCAAACCTTCCCTTTTGAATATGAAGAGAGAAGACGTTTTTCCTCTACTTCTTAACTTGGAGACTCCAATCCTCCATTCACATCAGTAATCATGACCTGTAAAAAAATACAATACAATGGTGTAGTATGTCTTTACAGAATCCCAGTGATGCTGATTAAAATAGACGATGAGTGTTGAGCCTCCACCAGGTCTTCATGCACTTTTAACCTTTCAATTCAATAAAGGATAACACGTACCCAAACTCACAATAAAAAGTGGGTGTTGCAAGCATATAAAGTTATCTTTGTATAGATATAGAACCAGAGAAAGCAGTCTAATGGGCGTACCCCAACTCACAGTGACTAGGAGTGAATAAAGCCTATAAAGGTTTCTTTTAGTAGGTACTTCAGATCACAGCGTACCCCAACTCACAGTTTATCAGGTGTTCATAATCATATCACGGTTTCTTTCATTCTCCAGATAGCTAGACAGTAAAATTGATATCAAAAAGGGATTTATTCCATAAAGTAAAAAGTTCATAAAATATTCCCACAGGAATGAACAAATAACAAAACTGTTTTTTAAAAAGGAGCAATGGTGAACGATCACACCACCTGGTTTGGACACCTGGTGTACATCACCTGGTCATGCAGATTCCGGAATTCTGATCAGGGCATCCACGGTCCAAAGTCCAGATGGGGAGATGGTGCATCAATGGTGAAAAAAACGCTGCTGTCTGCTGCCAATGCGTTTCAATCTCTGCAAGAGATCTTTGTCAAGGCCTGCAGACCAGGAGCCCATGTGCCAGTATTTATACCCACAATGAGCAATAAAACAGGAAGTGAGGTCACATAATGATGATATTCACACATAATAGTAGTCTTCACATAGGATCATTATCACAGTCAGTTTATAACTTGATCCAGTTGGAAATGTTGAAAAGACACAGTTTATCTTTATCCCCAAATTAAACTATACATTGGTGTAGCTTTGCGGTACAATAAACCGCAATGGCGGAAAAGGACGTGAATACCCGTGGAACGCATGCGTTCCACCGGTCATGTGACACGTTCGTCGTATGACACGTCGGCCATGTGATACACGCCGAGATCCTTCGTCATACTTAGACAGAGTAGCAGCGGGCGGGAACACTCATCCGTGAACCGCATGCGTTTCACCTCCCGAGGCGCCAGTCATGTGACGCAACCCGGAACCAAGTATTCGTGGAACGCAAAAGCAGGAAGTCAAACGACATCCGTCCAAGCCTCACTAGTGTTTAAAATATGTCCATAATCAATTTTCCAACTGCATGTACATATTCATATATTTTAACATAAATTCATAGAAAAAATATACATGTAACATCCACAATATACAAATAGATACAAAAAAACAAAAACAAAATAATCATATCAACATATAGAATCTTGAATTCCGATGTTTTCTTAAAAGTTCTTTTGAAAGAAATCCATACACAGTCCATACAAAGTCCATAAATAGTTTTAAGACTACAAAAGAATAAAGACAATTAGAATTATTCACAAAAACCACTTGGTCTCAAAGTCGCTGTTGAGACCATTTGGTAGAAGTGTTTTATAATTATAAATAAAAGACATTTCTTTTCTGGCTAATTTGCTGGCAATGTCCTTATTTCTCACATCCTATTCAACAATGGCTAAACCGTAAAAGCCTAAAATGTGTGAATTTGAACATTGGTGATTTTGTTTGAAGTGAAGTGATAAAGCGTGAGTCTCCAGACCATTCTTAACCTTTCTTACGTGTTCTCCTATTCTCACTTTTAATGGTTTGGATGTCCTCCCTATATAGAATTTTTTGCATGAACATTTCACAGCATAGATAACGTTTTTGCTATTGCAAGTAGTGAATTGATTAATGGCGAATTCCTCTCCATTTAGATCCACCTTATCAATTTTATTGCGGCCTTCACCTTTGATGTTTTTACATCCCTGACAAAGGCCGCATCTAAAAAAATACCTTAGATACAATTTTTCATATATATATATATATATATATATATATATATATATATATATATATATATATATATATATAATATTATTGAGTATCCCATATCCAAATATTCCGAAATACGGACTTTTGAGTGAGACTGAGATAGTGAAACCTTTGTTTTTTGATGGGTCAATGTACACAAACTTTGTTTAATACTCAAAGTTATTAAAAAATATTGTATTAAATGACCTGCAGGCTGTGTGTATAAGGTGTATATGAAACATAAATGAATTGTGTGAATGTACACACACTTTGTTTAATGCACAAAGTTATAAAAAATATTGGCTAAAATTACCTTCAGGCTGGGTGTATATGTAACATAAATGCATTCTGTGCTTAGATTTAGGTCCCATCACCATGATATCTCATTATGGTATGCAATTATTCCAAAATACGGAAAAATCTGATATCCAAAATTCCTCTGCTCCCAAGTATTTTGGATAAGGGATACTCAACCTGTATATGTGTGTATAATATATGTCTTGTCAAAAGTCTATGCACGCCATTATATGTTAAGGAATTTTCAATTTAACTGCACAGTAACCAAATAAATCCTGTTTTATTGGCTTTGTTTACAAAATAAACAGCTGTTTGAACAATATGGAAACAAAAGAAATACTTGTTTCTCCGGCAGTGTCCACAGGATAACATTGGGATATGATGAAGCGACAGCGGATGTGTACCAATCGGTCAAAGCTTTTCGGTCTCCCAGCTTACAACGGGCCCGTCTATATATCCCCGCCTCCTGGCTCAGACAAATCAGTTTTTTGTTTGCTATGGCAGTAGCCGGACCATGGTCAATGGGCTGCTGGTTTTTAGCAGCCATAAGCTTTCTTATTTTATTTTTCTGCTGCGGGGTACACTGGGCTCCACAAGGAAAGACATAGGGGTGTAGAGTAGGATCTTGATTTGAGGCACCAACAGGCTCAAAAGCTTAGACTGTTCCCAGAATGCATAGCGCCGCCTCCTCTATAACCCCGCCTCCCTGCACAGGAGCTCAGTTTTGTAGTTGGTGCCGCAGATAGCAGGCACATAACAGAGGGGCTGCTCTGGGCAGCCCTAAGAAGAGCTTTTTTTGAGAAGAAAAGTGAAGACTTCAAGGGCTGTAGCAGTGTGTACATGTCTAGTGACATTCACTGCTGCAGCTCCATCTCTCCCCAGCGGCGCTGTACACTCCCGAGCCCTGGTTGCCGGGTAACTACAGCAGGAGGCTCCGGTTTTCTTCCATGGTCAGGCACACACGACAGGGGCTCTCCGGGATCGCGTGGCAGCGCTTCGGGAGGTGGTGAGTGGGTCCCACTTGCAGGACCCGTACTTTATCACGATCCGGCGCAATCAGTGGGAGGCGGGCCGCGCGCGCTGGCGGGGAACACTGTGGCAGTACAGGCGATCCCACTAGATCACCAGGGTATGGGTGCAGGTCAGGTTTTCCCTGAAAACCATTTTAATAGTAGCCCACAGTACCCAGTGGTTTTGCCAGCAGGGGGATAAGGCTTAGACCTGGAGCCCCTGCCCCAGGGCGCCATTTCCCGCAAATGTTCCCGCCCTGGAGCTGCATATCTGTCTCTTCCTCAATCCCTGTCAGTGTCTGGGCGCCATTTCTCTCAGCTACACTGCTCCTGGGACTGCTTGGGCAAATCCTCCTGTGTAAAGCCGCCTGGTTGTCAGCGCTGTGACTTTACATGACACTTAAGTATTCTACCTGCCTATTAGTGTTAGTTGAGAAAGAGTGCATTTAGTCAGGGTTTTCTAGTACAATTACCCTGTGATATACATCCATTTCTTACTGTGCAGTGTTATATCTATTGACTACATAGTTATATAAGCTGGTCCAGTGCAGTATTATTGTTAGTAATAACCTCTGCATTGTACAAACTGTGTCTATGTGTGTGCATTAGCTTGCTATCCCTATATTCTGTAACCTGAGGGGGCTTGGTGCGTCAGGTTTTATATTTATATAGGATTTTCACAAGATATACTTTAATACGTATTTTTCTCTGTGATTTTAGTCACCATATCTCTCCTTTATCTCTGCTTGTGCTGACTACACTGCGCAGGGGTTTGGGTAAGAGGTATTGTGCTGCTGCCAATTGTACTGTGTTACCTGATACTGCAAGTTATATCATGTCTGCTTCTGAAGGTAACAGTTCTGGAGCTGAACACACTGCTGGTGTTGCTGAAGCCACAGATCCCTATGAGGAGACTATAGCAGCTGTGGGCTCTGGTTCTGGGGGCTCCTTGCCCCCCAGTGGGACTGTGGCAATGGGGGTACATAATGACCCACCGTGGGCTACTTTCTCAACGCTTCTACATACGCTAGTTAATAAACTAACACCCCCCTATGGGACCTCCTATGCCGGTGCAACCGTATGTAATCCCCGCAGCTAACCCGCCGTGGGCGGACAATTTATCTGCTCAATTGAAGAAGTTGAATCAGTCCTTCACTACTAAAAAGTCTGACCCTCGCTCGCCTAAGACCAAGGGGTCCTCTAAGCGAGCTCTTATCTCCTCACAATCCACTGCTGTCACTCGTCTGATGAAGATGGTGCTTACACTGACCCCACATATTCTGACACAGATACTGCTGATGGGGAGGGTAGTTCACAGATCTTTTGGAGGCTATTAAGTTAATTTTACAGATTATGGATGTTCCCGAGCCATCCGCCCCTCCTAAGAAACCAGATAGGTTCAAGCGTCAGAAGGTGGTTAAACAAGTTTTACCTCACTCTGACTACCTAGTGGATATACGTCAGGAACCCTGGGGAAACCCGGGAAAGAAGTTTGTGCCTCAAAAGAAGATGCTGGCTCGCTATCCCCTCGCGCCAGAGCTGTCTAAAAATTGGGAAACGCCTCCTCCAGTAGACTCACATGTGGCTAGGATGGTGGTTTCCTCAGCTCTACCTGTCATTACTGTCACGTCTCTAAAAGAGCTTACGGATAAACGTGTGGAGGGTTGTCTGAAAGCGATTTACACCCTCACGGGTGCTGCACAAAGGCCCACTATTGCAGCAACATGGGCTGCAGAGTCTATTGAAGCATGGGCCCTGGAGTTGGAAGCTGAAATCTCTTCTTACCATGCTAGACAATGCTTGTCATATATTGTCACAGCTTCTCACTATATTAAAGAGGTGGCTTCTGATGCCGGTATCCTGGCAGCCAAGGCCTCTACTACATCAGTCCTGGCTCGCCGGATATTGTGACTGAGATCCTGGTCTGTGGATCTGGACTCTAGAAAAACCCTGGAGGTACTCCCTTTCAAGGGAGATATTCTGTTTGGGGAGGACTTAAATAAGATAGTGGCTGACTTGGCTACTGCCAAAACTGCCTGTCTGCCAAGTACTGCTCCTTCTGCGTCGAAGGCTAAAGGTACTTCCTTTCGCCCCTTTAGTCTTTCAGGTAAAGCAAAAGGTCAGGCGTACAACAAGCAGGCCCGCACTTCTAAACCTGGTAAGCCGAAGCCCAAAAGAGCCTGGGCTGCCCGTCGGCCAACTTCCAAGACCGATAAGGCTGCCGCATGATGGGGCGGGCCTCCCCCTGGGGGATCCCAGGGTGGGGGGCCGGCTTCTAGGGTATACCCAGGAATGGTTGAAGACCACTTCAAATGCCTGGGTACGGGAAGTCGTCACTCGAGGTTACGCCGTAGCCTTCAAAAACCGACCCCCTCATCGATTTTGCCGGACAGACGTCCCGTTGGACCAGACAAAGGCAAACACTCTACATTCGGTGGTACAGACCCTCTTGGATACAGGAGTCGTAGTACAGGTGCCTCTTGCTCAGAGGGGCTGGGTGTACTATTCTCCACTGTTTCTGGTCCCGAAACCGAATGTGTCCTCCCGGCCCATTCTCAACCTCAAGGCATTGAACAGGTTTGTGAAAGTTTCCAAGTTCCGTATGGAAACCCTTCGCTCTATAGTTCTGGCCTTGGAACCTGGGGACTACATGGTCTCCCTGGACATACAGGATGCTTACCTGCATATTCCTATAGCAGTGTCACATCAGCAATACCTGAGGTTTGCGATTGGCAACCTCCATTACCAGTTTCGGGCGTTACCTTTTGGTTTAACTACGGCTCCGCGAGTCTTCACCAAAGTTATGACGGTGGTACTCCGCCGTCAAGGGGTCAGGATACTGCCATATCTGGACGACTTGTTGATCCTGGCAAATTCCCCAGAATTTCTTTTACGTCATCTGGATATGACTGTCCAGTTTCTACAAGCCCACGGGTGGCTCATCAACTGGAAGAAATCCTCCCTGGTCCCTGCTCAGAGCATGGTGCACCTCGGAGCGCTATTGGACACTCGCAACCAGCGGTTGTTCTTGTCTCAGGAGAAAGTCCTGAAGCTTCAGGACAGGATTCGTTGCTTTCTTTCTCGTCCGCAAATGTCGATACATTTGGCGACGCAGGTGCTGGGCCTCATGGTATCAGCATTCGACATGGTGGAGTATGCTCAATTTGATTCTCACCCCCTCCAGAGGCTGATTCTAGCCAAGTGGGACGGCCTGCCTCACCGGATCAGGTCTCACATGATCTCATTGACTCCGGAGGTCCGTCTGTCGCTGCACTGGTTGCTCCAGGACCAACGATTGTGCAGGGGCCGTTCCTTCTTGATATCAGACTGGGTCCTGTTGACAGATGCCAGTCTAAGAGGTTCGGGAGCGGTGCTGGAGCAACACTCCCTTCAGGGTCGGTGGACCAAGGAGGAATCTCTCCTCTCGATAAACATTCTGGAATTGCAGCTGGTCTTCAATGCGTTGAACCTGGCCCAGCATTTAATTCAGAACCGTCCTGTTCAAGTACAGTTGGACAACGCCACCACAGTGGCTTACATAAATCATCAAGGCGGCACTTGAAGCCGTTTGGCAATGAAGGAAGTCACACGGATTCTACATTGGGCGGAACGCCATCTACCGGCCATATCGGCAATATTCATATCGGGAGTCCTGAATTGGGAAGCGGACTTTCTCAGTCGTCAGGACGTACACGCCGGAGAGTGGGGCCTCCATCCAGAAGTGTTTCAACTCCTAGTGGAAAAGTGGGGCCTTCCAGACGTAGAACTGATGGCGTCTCGACACAATCACAAGGTTCCGGTCTTCGGAGCAAGGACGAGGGATCCTCAAGCAGCATTCGTGGATGCGCTGGTGGTGCCGTGGAGGTTTTGGCTGCTGTTCGTGTTCCCTCCGGTGTCACTCCTGCCCAGGGTAATTCGGACGTGCAAGCAAGAAAAAGGAATTCTGCTTCTCATAGCTCCAGCGTGGCCCAGATGGCACTGGTTCTCAGACCTGCAGGGCCTATCGTCCGAGCGTCCAATTCTACTTCCACAACACCCAGACCTCATCGTTCAGGGCCCCTGTGTCTACCAGGACCTAGCCCGGCTGTCTTTGACGGCGTGGCTCTTGAAGCTTCCGTCTTGACAGCTAAAGGGTTTTCTGAGGCGGTCATTCAAACTATGTTGCGGGCCCGGAAACCGGCTTCTGCTCGGATTTACTATAGTGTCTGGCATTCTTACTTTGTTTGGTGCGCATCTAACGATTATGACGCTTCCAAGTTTAGTATAGCCAAGCTGTTGGCCTTTCTTCAGCAGGGCCTAGACTTAGGCCTGCGTCTGGCCTCCCTCAAGTTTCAAATATCTGCCTTGTCGGTGTGGTTTCAGAGAAAGATTGCGACCTTACCTGATGTGCATACCTTCACTCAGGGTGTGTTGCGTATCCAACCTCCCTATGGGACATAGGCGGGATGCCTGTGGCTCCGTGCGACTTGTCGGTGGTTTTGGAGGCGTTACAAGAGTCTCCGTTTGAACCTCTTGGTTCAGCTGATCTTAAGTGGCTTTCCCTTAAGGTGGTTCTGCTGGCTATTGCCTCAGCTAGAAGGAACTTCCAAGGTCTATGGTAAAGCCAGGAGGCTTGTCTACACATCAACGTACTGGAATTAAGGGCCATATACAACGGCCTTCGTCAAGCGGAGAATTTGCTTCGCGACCTACAGGTTTTGATTCAGTCGGACAACATCACCGCATTGGCTCATGTAAACCGTCAAGGCGGAACAAAGAGCAGAGTGGCAATGGCAGAAGCCACCAGGATTCTTCGCTGGGCGGAAAATCATGTAAGCGCTCTGGCAGCAGTCTTCATTCCGGGAGTGTACAACTGGGAAGCGGACTTCCTCAGGAGACACGATCTCCATCCAGGAGAGTGGGGACTTCATCAGGAAGTCTTTGCAGAGATTACAAGTCAGTGGGGACTGCCTCAAATAGACATGATGGCGTCACGCCTCAACAAGAAACTTCCGAGGTATTGCGCCAGGTCAAGGGACCCTCAGGCGGTAGCAGTGGACGCCCTGGTGACACCGTGGGTGTTCCAGTCGGTCTATGTGTTCCCTCCTCTTCCTCTCACCTCCAAGATATTGAGAATCATAAGACGAAGAGGAGTACAGACAATTCTCATTGTTCCAGATTGGCCTCGAAGGGCCTGGTATCCAGATCTGCAGGAATTGCTCAGAGAAGATCCGTGGCCTCTTCCTATCAGAGAGGACCTGTTGCAACAGGGGCCCTGTCTGTTCCAGTACTTACTGCGGCTGCGTTTAACAGCATGGCGGTTGAACGCCGGATTCTAGCGGAAAAGGGCATTCCAGATGAGGTAATTCCTACTCTGATAAAGGCTAGGAAGGACGTGACAGCAAAACATCACCGTATATGGAGGAAATATGTGTCTTGGTGTGAGTCCAGGAATGCTCCTCCGGAAGAATTCCATCTGGGCCGTTTCCTTCACTTCCTACAGACTGGAGTGAATTTGGGCCTAAAATTAGGCTCCATTAAGGTTCAGATTTCGGCCCTATCCATTTTCTTTCAGAAGGAATTGGCTTCTCTCCCAGAAGTCCAGACTTTTGTGAAGGGAGTGCTGCATATCCAGCCTCCTTTTGTGCCTTACGTGGCACCATGGGACCTTAATGTGGTGTTACGGTTCCTTAACTCTCACTGGTTTGAGCCTCTTCAAACGGTGGAATTAAAGTATCTCACTTGGAAAGTGGTCATGTTGTTGGCCTTGGCATCGGCAAGGCGAGTGTCTGAGTTGGCGGCTTTATCTCGCAAAAGCCCCTATCTGATTTTCCATGTGGATAGAGCGGAGTTGCGGACTCGTCCTCAATTTTTGCCTAAGGTGGTTTCCTCTTTTCATATAAACCAACCTATTGTGGTGCCTGTGGCTATGCGGTACTTGGAGGATTCCGAGTCCCTTGATGTGGTCAGGGCATTGAAAATTTATGTAGCCAGAACGGCTCGGGTTAGGAAAACGGAGGCACTATTTGTCCTGTATGCAGACTATTGCTCGCTGGATCTGTAACACGATTCAGCAGGCTCATTCTATGGCTGGATTACCATTACCAAATTCAGTAAAGGCCCATTCCACTAGGAAGGTGGGCTCTTCTTGGGCGGCTGCCCGAGGTATCTCGGCATTCCAGCTTTGCCGAGCGGCGACTTGGTCGGGTTCAAACACCTTTGCAAAGTTCTACAAGTTTGATACTCTGGCCGATGAGGACCTCATGTTTGCTCAATCGGTGCTGCAGAGTCATCCGCACTCTCCCGCCCGTTTTGGAGCTTTGGTATAATCCCCATGGTCCTTACGGAGTCCCCAGCATCCTCTAGGACGTAAGAGAAAATAATATTTTAAACCTACCGGTAAATCTTTTTCTCCTAGTCCGTAGAGAATGCTGGGTGCCCGTCCCAGTGCGGACTAAATTATGCAAGACTTGTATATAGTTTTGGCATACATAAAGTATATGTTACAGTTTTGATCAGTCTCGAGTTGATGCTGTTTTGTTTCACACTGTTAACTGGTTCGTATATTCCATGTTATATGGTGTGGATGGTGTGGGCTGGTATGAATCTTGCCCTTAGATTAACAAAAATCCTTTCCTCGTACTGTCCGTCTCCTCTGGGCACAGTTTCTCTAACTGAGGTCTGGAGGAGGGGCATAGAGGGAGGAGCCAGTGCACACCCATATCTAAAGTTCTTTTTAGTGCCCATGTCTCCTGCGGAGCCCGTCTATTCCCCATGGTCCTTACGGAGTCCCCAGCATCCTCTACGGACTAGGAGAAAAAAATTTACCGGTAGGTTTAAAATCTTATTTTTTTCCCCTGTCTGGGGCAGTCATAAGACCAGCCATGGCTTCAGCTTGGTTGGCAAAAGCAGTGGCTGCCCGGGCTGAAGCATTGGAAGGAGATCTTTCAATGGCATCTAGAGAGCGAAAATCCCATATGGCACATATAGAACAGGCTGCGATGTTCTTGGAAGAAGCAGCTTTGGATATGGGTACAATTGCCTCCAGGGCATCGGCTTCAACAGTAGATGCTCGCAGACAGTTTGGCTATGTACATGGAAAGCTGATTCAGAATCTATAAAGGTTTTGGAGTCTTTGCCTTTCTCTGGAGACATTCATATTGGTAAAGAATTGACAGATATTTTGGAGTCAGAAGCAGACTCCAAGAAAGTAAAGTTTCCTTCCACATACAAATTCAGACCTAAAGTTCCAGCTTTTTGCCCCCTTTCGGTCTCAAGGAAAAGCTAAAGTGAAAAGTGATGGCAAACAGCCCCAATACAACAAGTCTGGTAAGACTAAAAAGCATTGTGCTACCAGAGGACCAGTTGGTAAAACAGAAAATAAGCCATCAGCCTGATGGTGCGGCCTCTACCTGGGGGATTCCAGGATGGGGGTGCCGACTTCTTCAGTTTGCCCAAATCTGGCAGCTGTCAACAGATGCCTGGGTGCAGGAAGAGGTATCTCTGTTATGCATGTGCCTTCAAGAAACACCCTCCTCGAAGGCTATTTTTTTTGTACCAACCTGTCTCGGGTAGAGATAAAAGCCAGGGCTTTGCAAGAGGCAGTTCAGAAATTGCTTCAGTCAGGGGTTATCATTCCAGTTTCTCCTGCACAACGAGGACAGGGTTTTTACTCCAACCTGTATCTAGTTCAGAAGCCAAATGGGTCATTCCGGCCCATACTCAATCTCAAAGTGCTGAACAAGTACATTTGGATGCCTCTGTTTCATGTCGAGACTTTACATTCCATCATTTTGGCCATGGAGCCAGGGGATTATATGGTATCCCTGGATATACAGGATGCGTACCTACATGTTCCTATAGCACTGTCCCATCAGTGCTATCTCAGGTTTGCTATCCTCCAACAGCATTTTCAGTTCCAGGCCCTACCTTTTGGGTTAGCCACAGCCCCCAGAGTATTTACCAAAATTATGGTGGTAATAGCAGCTTATCTCCACGAACAGGGGATAAGAATTTTCCCATACCTTGACGATCTGCTAATCCTGGCACAGTCTCAGGAATTGCTCCTGTGTCATTTGCAACAGACAATAACGTGTCTGCAGAAGCACGGTTGGCTCATAAATTGGGCAAAATAGTCTCTGGTTCCGTCACAGTGGATGACTCGCTTGGGGGCTGTACTGTATTCAAGCCTTCAAAGAGTATTTTTACCTCTGAATAAGATATCCAAAGTTCATTCAAGGATTCAGGAGCTGCTACACAGTCAAAGGGTATCCATTCACGCAGCAATGCATGTGATGGGATTGATGGTGTCAACATTCGACATGGTGGAGTATGCTCAGTTCCACTCTAGGTCTCCGCAGTATCTGATCCTTGCCAAATGGAATGGGTTTCATCAGATGATAAAAACACAGACTATCGTCCTTATGGTGGAAGTAAGGAGGTCGTTAGGCTGGTGGTTACAGACATTCCATCTGGTCAAAGGGAGACCCTTTGATTGGTAAATTCTGACAACAGATGCCACTCTCCAGGGCTGGGGAGCAGTGTCAGGAAGATTTTGTTTCCAGGAGCAATGGACCAAGGAAGAATGTTGCCAATAAATATATTGGAACTTCGGCCCATATACATGGCACTGATTCAGGCAAAGGACATCCTTAGGGGAAAACCAGTTCAGATCCGCTCGGACAATGCGACAGCAGTAGCGTACCTCAACTAGTGATGTGCACCGGACATTTTTCGGGTTTTGGTTTTGGATTCTGTTCCGCGGCCGTGTTTTGGATTCGGACGCGTTTTGGCAAAACCTCCCTGAAATTTTTTGTCGGATTCGGGTGTGTTTTGGATTCGGGTGTTTTTTTCAAAAACAGCTTAAATCATAGAATTTGGGGGTCATTTTGATCCCATAGTATTATTAACCTCAATAACCATAATTTCCACTCATTTCCAGTCTATTCTGAACACCTCACACCTCACAATATTATTTTTAGTCCTAAAATTTGCACCGAGGTCGCTGGATGACTGTCACGTCTAGCAAAGTTTGGGGATCCGGCAGTTGAGACTTGCCCAAGGAGGTAGCAGGCTGGGGAAGAACAAAATGAGGGGGTTGGATATAGTTCCTTTGCATGGGATACGGAGCAATGAAGGATGTAGGCGGAGTTTGAGAGTCAATGGAAAGTATTTATGTACAGAGCAGAGGTAGAAAACTGAGGTTGATGAACGGTGACTTGAGAACGTGGTCGTAGACAAAGAACTGTGGAACTGTGGGTGAGAGTAAAACGAGGCTGAAGACAAGAATCGTGGACTGCGACTTATGAGATGAAACTGTGGTAGAGGAGCTGAGAACTGTGGACGGTAGTTTGGGTCGTCACAGGAGACTGAGAACTGTAGACTGTGGCTTGAAAGATGAAGCTGGAGATAACGAGCTGAGGACTGTGAATGGTGGTTTGAGGACTTGGCTGGAAGCAAGAATCTGCGGACTGTGGCTTGGATAACGAGGCAAGAGACCCGGGGTCGTCCGTGCCCAAAGGGTCTTACTAAACCGGGTTTTCCAAGAGCGTCTCCACGGGCAGCAGCAGGCTAGGAACGGGAAAACTGCAGCAGCAACTGAGAACTGGCAAAGCAGGGTTAGAAGTACCAGAATACAGCAGGAATCCTGGGAGCACAGGCTAAAGCACCTACAACAGGGTTGTAACTTGAAGCACTGGCATCCCTGTCCTAAACCAGCCCCCTTTTATAGGAAGAAGTCTCCCTGGATTGGCTGGAAAACTAGGAACAGGAATTATGTCAGAAACTTGGTCTCCAACATGGCGGCGCCCAGTAATGCAGACCTTTTCTGACAACATGCTGCTCACTGCCCCTGGTCTCCTAGGCAACGGCTTAGCGAGAGCGAGCTGCTGCAGCGGCTTCCCGCCGCCACGAGCGGACCCCCTCAACGCCATTACCGCTGCCTGTACCCTTGAACCCAGCGCCGCAGCCCTCCACCGCCGCTGCCCGGCCGCCCGTGAAGCCCGCCCCGCGGCCCCAGCGTTCCGGTAAGACCCCGGACGCTGACAGTGACTAAGCTAAGCGACCCAAGTGGCCGGCACAAACACCTGGCCCATCTAGGAGTGGCACTGCAGTGTCAGACAGGATGGCACTTAAAAAAAATTGGCCCCCAAACATCACATGATGCAAAGATAAATGAAAGAAAAAAGAGGTGCAAGATGGAATTGCCCTTGGGCCCTCCCACCCACCCTTATTTTGTATAAACAGGACATGCACACTTTAACAAACCCATAATTTCAGCGACAGGGTCTGCCACACGACTGTGACTGAAATGACTGGTTGGTTTGGGCCCCCACCAAAAAAGAAGCAATCAATCTCTCCTTGCACAAACTGGCTCTACAGAGGCAGGATGTCCACCTCCTCATCGTCCGGTTCCTCACCCCTTTCACTGTGTACATCCCCCTCCTCACAGATTATTAATTCGTCCCCACTGGAATCCACCATCTCAGGTCCCTGTGTACTTTCTGGAGGAAATTGCTGGTGAATGCCTCCACGGAGGAATTGATTATAATTCATTTTAATGAACATCATCTTCTCCACATTTTCTGGAAGTAACCTCGTACGCCGATTGCTGACAAGGTGAGCGGCTGCACTAAACACTCTTTCGGAGTACACACTGGAGGGGGGGCAACTTAGGTAAAATTAAGCCAGTTTGTGCAAGGGCCTCCAAATTACCTCTTTTTCCTGCCAGTATATGTACGGACTGTCTGACGTGCCTACTTGGATGCGGTCACTCATATAATCCTCCACCATTCTTTCAATGGTGACAGAATCATATGCAGTGACAGTAGACGACATGTCAGTAATCGTTGGCAGGTCCTTCACTCCGGACCAGATGTCGGCACTCGCTCCAGACTGCCCTGCATCACCGCCAGCGGGTGAGCTCGGAATTCTTAGCCTTTTCCTCGCAAGCCCAGTTGCGGGAGAATGTGAAGGAGGAGCTGTTGACGGGTCACGTTCCGCTTGACTTGACAAGTGTCTCACCAGCAGGTCTTTGCACCTCTGCAGACTTGTGTCTGCCGGAAAGAGAGATAAAACGTAGGCTTTAAACCTAGGATCGAGCACGGTGGCCAAAATGTAGTGCTCTGATTTCAACAGATTGACCACCCGTGAATCCTGGTTAAGCGAATTAAGGGCTCCATCCACAAGTCCCACATGCCTAGCGGAATCGCTCCTTTTTAGCTCCTCCTTCAATCTCTCCAGCTTCTTCTGCAAAAGCCTGATGAGGGGAATGACCTGACTCAGGCTGGCAGTGTCTGAACTGACTTCACGTGTGGCAAGTTCAAAGGGTTGCAGAACCTTGCACAACGTTGAAATCATTCTCCACTGCGCCTGAGTCAGGTGCATTCCCCCTCCTTTGCCTATATCATAGGCAGATGTATAGGCTTGAATGGCCTTTTGCTGCTCCTCCATCCTCTGAAGCATATAGAGGCTTGAATTCCACCTCGTTACCACCTCTTGCTTCAGATGATGGCGGGGCAGGTTCAGGAGTGTTTGCTGGTGCTCCAGTCTTCGGCACGCGGTGGCTGAATGCCGAAAGTGACCCGCAATTTTTCGGGCCACCGACAGCATCTCTTGCACACCCCTGTCGTTTTTTAAATAATTCTGCACCACCAAATTCAGTGTATGTGCAAAACATGGGACGTGCTGGAATTTGCCCACATGTAATGCACGCACAATATTGGTGGCGTTGTCCGATGTCACAAATCCCCAGGAGAGTCCAATTGGGGTAAGCCGTTCTGCGATGATGTTCCTCAGTTTCCGTAAGAGGTTGTCAGCTGTGTGCCTCTTATGGAAAGCGGTGATACAAAGCGTAGCCTGCCTAGGAACGAGTTGGCGTTTGCGAGATGCTGCTTCTGGTGCCACCGCTGCTGTTCTTGCAGCGGGAGGCAATACATCTACCCAGTGGGCTGTCACAGTCATATAGTCCTGAGTCTGCCCTGCTCCACTTGTCCACATGTCCGTGGTTAAGTGGACATTGGGTACAACTGCATTTTTTAGGACACTGGTGACTCTTTCTGAGGTCTGTGTACATTCTCGGTATCGCCTGCCTAGAGAAATGGAACCTAGATGGTATTTGGTACCGGGGACACAGTACCTCAATCAATTCTCTAGTTCCCTGTGAATTAACGGTGGATACCGGAGCTGCCAAGACCCGAGTTATCTGCTTTGCAGCAGGATGACTGCTGTGATATTTCATCTTCCTCGCAAAGGACTGTTGAACAGTCAATTGCTTACTGGAAGTAGTACAAGTGGTCTTCCGACTTCCCCTCTGGGATGACGATCGACTCCCAGCAGCAACAACAGCAGCGCCAGCAGCAGTAGGCGTTACACTCAAGGATGCATCAGAGGAATCCTAGGCAGGAGAGGACTCGTCAGACTTGACAGTGACATGGCCTGCAGGACTATTGGCTTTCCTGTCTAAGGAGGAAATTGACACTGATGGAGTTGGTGGTGTGGTTTGCAGGAGCTTGGTTACAAGAGGAAGGGATTTAGTTGTCAGTGGACTGCTTCCGCTGTCACCCAAAGTTTTTGAACTTTGTCAATGACTTCTGATGAATGCGCTCCAGGTGACGTATAAGGGAGGATGTTCCTAGGTGGTTAACGTCCTTACCCCTACTTATTACAGCTTGACAAAGGCAACACACGTCTTGACAAATGTTGTCCGCATTTCTGTTAAAATAATTCCACACCGACGAGGTGATTTTTTTTGTAATTTGACCAGGCATGTCAATGGCCATATTCGTCCCACGGACAACAGGTGTCTCCCCGGGTGCCTGACTTTAACAAACCACCTCACCATCAGAATCCTCCTTGTCAATTTCCTCCTCAGCGCTAGCAACACCCATATCCTCATCCTGGTGTACTTCAACAGTGACATCTTCAATTTGACTATCAGGAACTGTACTGCAGGTGCTCCTTCCAGCACTTGCAGGGGGCGTGCAAATGGTGGAAGGCGCCACCTCTTCCCGTCCAGTGTTGGGAAGGTCAGGCATCGCAACCGACACAATTGGACTCTCCTTGGGGATTTGTGATTTAGAAGAACGCACAGTTCTTTGCTGTGCTTTTGCCAGCTTAAGTCTTTTCATTTTTCTAGTGGGAGGATGAGTGCTTCCATCCTCATGTGAAGTTGAACCACTAGCCATGAACAGAGGACAGGGCCTTAGCCGTTCTTTGCCACTCCGTGTCGTAAATGGCATATTGGCAAGTTTACGCTTCTCATCAGACGCTTTTAATTTTGATTTTTGGGTCATTTTACGGAACTTTTGTTTTTTGGATTTTACATGCTCTCTACTATGACATTGGGCATCGGCCTTGGCAGACGACGTTGATGGCATTTCGGCCATGACTAGTGGCAGCAGCTTCAGCACGAGGTGGAAGTAGATCTTGATCTTTCCCTATTTTACCCTCCACATTTTTGTTCTCCATTTTTTGTGTGGAATTATATGCCAGTAATATATCAATAGCAATGGCCTACTGTACCGTACTGCTATATATTATATACTGGGGGTCAGCAAAATTCTGCACTGTCCTACTATATATACTGCGCACAACTAAAATGCACCACAGGTATGGATGGATCGTATACTTGGTGACACAGAGGTAGGTAGAGCAGTGGCCTACTGTACCGTATTGCTATATATTATATACTGGTGGTAAGCAAAATTCTGCACTGTCCTCCTACTATATATACTGCGCACAACTAAAATGCACCACAGGTATGGATGGATAGTATACTTGACGACACAGAGGTAGGTAGAGCAGTGGCCTACTGTACCGTACTGCTATATATTATATACTGGTGGTCAGCAAAATTCGGCACTGTCCTCCTACTATATATACTGCGCACAACTAAAATGCACCACAGGTGTTGATGGATAGTATACTTGACGACACAGAGGTAGGTAGAGCAGTGGACTACTGTACCGTACTGCTATATAATACTGGTGGTCACTGGTCAGCAAAATTCTGCACTGTCCCCCCTACTATATACTACAGTGCAGCACAGATATGGAGCGTTTTTTCAGGCAGAGAACGTAGATATTTGCAAGCACACTGAGCACAGATATTTGCAAGCACACTGAGCACAGATATTTGCAAGCACACTGAGCACAGATATTTGCAGCACACTGAACACAGAAACTGAGAGAACGCTGCACGCCCTCTCCCTATCATCTCCAATGCACGAGTGAAAATGGCGGCGACGCGCGGCTCCTTATATAGAATACGAATCTCGCGAGAATCCGACAGCGGGATGATGACGTTCGTGCGCGCTCGGGTTAACCGAGCAAGGCGGGAGGATCCGAGTCTGCCTCGGAACCGTGTAAAATGGGTGAAGTTCGGGGGGGTTTGGATTCCGAGGAACCGAACCCGCTCATCACTAACCTCAACCTTCAAGGAGGAACTCGCGGCCAAAAAGCTATAAAGGAGGTAAGTCGCACACTAAAGTTGGCAGAACTTCATCCAGCCTTGTCCGCAGTGTTCATTCTGGGAGTCCTAAACTGGGAAGCGGATTTTCTCAGTCGACACGCCATTCAGACAAGCGAATGGGCTCTACACCCGGAGGTTTTCCAGACTCTAGTCGACAAGTGAGGGTTGCCAGAGATAGCTCTTATGGGGTCCCGTCAGAACAACAAAGTTCTCGCATACAGGTCAAAAACAAAGGATCCCAGAGCGATCTTTGTGGATGCCCTGTCGGTGAGATGGGACTTTCATCTGGCTTATGTGTTTCCTCCAGTCACCATATTACCCAAGGTGGTGAGAAAGATAAAGCAAGGAAAGGACGCTGAATTTGGGCGAAGGATTCTCCTGTACAATCAGGAGCGTCCCCACCACTAAATTGCTTTGGGAAATCCCAATGTTATCCTGTGGATAACCTGTGGACCCTGCCGGAGAAATGTATGTTATGGTAAGAACTTACCATTGATAACGCTGTTTTTCCTAAGTCCACAGGATCCACAGGGATCCCAGCCTGATGCACCTGATTTGAGGATCCTTTTACTCATTAATCTCTTCCTTCTTGTACAGAAGGTTGTGCATGTGTGTTCTTCTCGCCTGATTAGGGCTATCTATGATTCTCCTGCCTTAAGCTTTGGGAAAACAACTGATTTGTCTGAGCCAGGAGGTGGGGATATAAGGACGGGCCCGTTGCATGTTGGGAGGCCGAAAAGCTTTGACCGATTGGTGCAAATCCACTATCACTTCATATCCCAATGTTATCCTGTGGATCCTGTGGGCTTAGGAGAAATACCATTATCAACGGTAAGTTCTTACCATAATGTATATTTTGTTTCAGGATTGTTTACTATTTAATATAAACTAGATGTCCTGTACTTATATTAAGGCTATTTTGTGCCATTGTTCATATTACAGCATGGGCCTGATTCAGAGTAGCGATGTTGGGTCTTGGTACACACAGGAACTGCATATTTGGATGCTGCTGTGTATAATTATGCATATGCTTCAGGAGGCATCTTGTGTAAATAGGCACCTTCTGCTTGCTTGAATGATCCGCTGCTACGTCCGAGTACACGGGATCGGATCATCTGCGTAACTCAGGTTATGCAGGATGGCCGGTGTTTGCGCTCTGCCTGGGGCTGGAAATCTGCATTGGAAGTCGCACACCTAAAAAACACGCTTCCTTTTTCGGGAATAATGACCATACCTGCTCCCGACCTGACCCCACCTGTCTATCAGCTAGCGGCTTTTGGGAACTGTGATAGATCTCACAGTAGAATAATGGCGCACATGCAGTACAATCCTGCACATGTGCTGATCTTCTGACATCGGAGTAGTATGCAAAGTATCGGATTTGCATACTACTCTGCCTTAGGCGCAGTGTTTGTACATGTGATGTATTTCTCCTCTTAGATATTTTGCGGTGTCAGGGAAGGAGGCCTAGACTTCAGTGCCTTTTTTAATGTGGATCTTTCCTTGCCTGCGAGATCTTTACAAACAATAAAAAGTAAAATCATCTAATGGCCCTTTATTCTATCCACAAGAATTTAGGATGGTTCAGCTGTCAAAGGGGTGTATGCGTACCTCTCCTAAAGGTAAGCATCCAAAGATTGACTGCTTACTGCCAAATCTCAAACATAAGTACATTTATTAAACTAATTAACCATAAACCAAAACGTATAAAAATACAGATCCAATTAAACATATATCAAACTATATAAGGTTTTTAAAACTTGACTGTTTGAATCATGAATTATAAATTTTTATGTAGTTATTGCCCAAGTCACTTAGGTACAATGCATACAATATTGGTGCTTGATGAATGAATTAGTTCCCCCACTCATGTATCAGATAGTTTACCGTATGTAAAGGAAAGTGAAATACTCAGTGGAAAAGAGGCTATAAAGGAGCCAACTTGTTGTAATGTCCTCTGCGGACTTCTAGCCGTTGATAAGTATAAACGGTGGCTATTAATGATGAGTTTATCCTATTCGACCAGTGAAATCCATGTTCTACTGAGATCCCCGCAGTACATCTACCATTGCATTCAAGTAAGCACCCTGGCATTCTCAACCCACCACAGAGCACTGCACCTCTGACCAGGGATTTGCATCGCGATTTGGCATCTGCATTGTAGGAGTTGTGGCCTCCAGTTATAGAGACGGCAGCCTGAGCAGGTGGCGGCTGCCGGGTGAATTGATTGTATACAACTACATAAGAATTTATAATTAATAATTTAACAAGTCAGGTTTTTTTAAAATAACATTTTTTTTTTCAATAATGATTTTTTATTAATTTCCAAATATAGAAAAGAAAAACCAGATAGAGAAATGTACACGAACATAGGCCATATGAGTACAACTTTGAGCCAATACTGTAGGTCCAATCATATATAACAACTCTGAGTCTAGAAGCTCAGTTCACTAACCGTGTACACATATTCTCTTAACTATCAATCATATATATAACCTTAAGAATAGCAGAGTAGAAAGCGCAGTAGAGAGGGGAGATATAACAAGACAGCGACACATGAGGGTAAAAAAAAATAAAGACAAAGGGAGGAGGATATGCGTGTCAGGGGAGCTCCTCACTCAAATATTGTAACAGAGATAAATAGCTAGTTAGTTAGAGGGGGCATCTGCATTAATGGGTAGTATCAGGTTGTGGAGAATGCAGAATTGCCGTGTCAATGGGATCACTAAAAATTACGGAGTGACCCTGTCTCTCCCGGAATTCACTCCATTTAAACCATCTCATGTAAATAGAAGAAGGGGATGAAGAATACACACATCCCGCTGTTTCAAACAGAAAATGCTTATGGGTATTATTAATAACCGTCTGAATGTGAGGTATGGACTGTGATTTCCACAGTTGGCCTATCGCTGCTTTAGCTGATATTAAGACATGTCCTACGATATACCTGTCGCAGCTGAGAAGAGTGTGAGTAGGGTAGTGAAACAGGGCAAACAGCGGATCCAGTGGCACTGTTGTTCCCACTATTTCCCCCAAAAGAGAGAATACTTCCATCCACCGAGGCCCCAAGACTGGGCAGTTCCAAAAAATATGTAGAATGGTACCCTCGCCACCACATTTTCTCCAGCATAGCTGGAAAGTCGAGGGCCAGATCTGGTGAAGCCGCTGCGGAGTGAAGTACGCCCTATTGCATAATTTATAGAACATTTCTGAGTGCTGGAGACATTTAGAGATTTTAAAGCACAGTGATGAAATTGTATCCCACTCTTCTTCTCGAAGTACAGTAGAGAGATCTCTCTCCCACTTCAACTGCGCAGGTAATTTGCCTTTTTTATTCAAAAGAACAATATACTAGTACCACCTGGATATCCCACCCCTATGGCCCGGGGATGACAATCTAGAGAGCATACTAGCAGGAAAAGGGAGGGGATTTCTGGACCCGTTAACATGCGATTGGAGCCAATGGCGTAGCTGTAAATACTTGAAAAAGTCATGCTTTGAAATCCCAAACTGAGACTGAAGCTGAGAGAACGGGATCAAGCTATTATTCAAAAAAAGATCTTTCAGTCTCACAACTCCAGCGTCAATCCAGGCGTCTAATATAAGATCAGGGATAATACAAGCAACCGTTCTGATAGAGAGGTCCGCTGCGGGTAATATTATATTTGGGTCAGACTCAACCACTGAGTGCCATAGCTTCAGAGTACTTCTAATCGCGTCCCCAGGACCTACCCATTTCGGGACACTATGTATAGGTAATAGAAATAGATCTGTAATATTAATCTGTCCTAAGAAGACTTTTTCAATAACTACCCATGGTTTGGGGGAATGAGCGACAAACCAATCTCGGGCCTGGCTGAGAAGGCAAGCGGAGTGGTATGCATCTAAGTTTGGGTAGGCAACCCCACCAAAGCCCTTGGGCAATGACAGAACTTGCCTAGAGATCCGCGGTTTCGCTCCCTTCCAGATAAAGTTTGATAAGGTTTTATTAGCTTTAACACTAAGAGCTTTAGGGAAATGGCGGGGGATGGCCCGAAACAGATAGAGGAGTTTCGGTAGCAGTACCATCTTTGTTGCAGAGACACTCCCCAGCCAGGAGATTTCATGTAAAGACGACTTTTTAATCAATTTGTCGAAGGCGCTAAATAAAGGTGTGTAGTTACAATCATAAAGGTCTTTATCGAGCGATAGATGTATACCTAAATATTTAATGGATCTCGTATGCCAAGCATATCTGTATCTATCCTTAAGTAAGGCCAGGATATGTGGCGGGATATGAAGCGGTAGAGCTTCCGTTTTGGAAGTATTCAATTTATAGAATGACAGTCTGGAGTACTTATCTAATATGGCATGGAGTCCAATAAGGGAGGATTCGGGGTTTGTCAAACATAATAGAATATAATCTGCGAAGAGGTTGATTTTATGACTCAGTCCCCCTATCTCGGGTCCCGAGATTTCCGTGTCAGACCTAATGGTCTCAGCCAGGGGTTCAATAGCCAGAGCGAAGATCAGGGGAGACAAAGGGCACCCCTGTCTTGTGCCGTTAAGAATTTCGAAACCCCTGGACAGACACCCATTGACATACACCTTGGCGGAGGGGGCAGAATATAATGCACAGATGGAATCTAGAAACCTACCCTGGAATCCAAACTTACCCAGAACTGATCTTAGATATCCCCAGTGCAACCTATCAAACGCCTTCTCTGCGTCGAACGATAGGACGAGGAGGGGCGCTCTATTAGCATTACAATACTCAATGACATTATAAACTCTCCGAGTGTTGTCCGGGGCCTGCCTGCCCGGGACGAAGCCAACCTGGTCAGCAGCTACAAGGGATGGCAATAAGGGGCAAAGACGGTTAGCGATTATCTTAGCAAAAAGCTTTACGTCTGTATTCAACAAAGCTATCGGTCGGTAATTTTGAACGGATGGGGGAGATTTACCCGGCTTAGGGATAGCTACTATCCGCGCTTCAAGCATCTCTTTCGGGAACCTCCCAACCTCCGACGCCTCGTTAAAAACAGCCAACAACACTGGAGCCAAGTCTGCTTTATAGGTTTTGTAAAAATTAGATGGAAAACCGTCTGGGCCCGGGGCTTTATCTCGTGGAAGACCGTCAATAGCTGCCTCAAGTTCAGACATAGTCCATGGGGAGCCGAGGGACAGGCAGGTCTCGGAATTCAGTGTCGGCAGGGATAGGTTTTTTAAAAATGACTGGATTTCAGCCTCGATAGGTTGGGGGGTATCAGGGTCTGACTGTAAGCTGTAGAGTCTGGAGTAATACTCTGCGAAAGTATCTGCTATTCTATATGGATCAGAGACTCTTGAACCCGTGGGAGATAAACAAAGTGGATTCTGGCCTTAGCTCGCCTACCTCTCAGTTTCCGCGCCAAGAGACGCCCTGCCTTATTTCCAAATACATAGAATCTCTGATTCAATCGAGCGAGGTTGCGTTGTACTTCCCGAAGAGAAAAGGTGTTCACCCTTTCCCTTGCGGCCAGCAACAGCTTAAAGGCAGTTCTATTATGGGGGTCAGCCGTGTGTGCTATTTCTAATTTTGCAACTTCTCTCTCGGCTTCAATACGTTCAGCATTTTGAGAGCGTTTCAGCCGTGAAGCTGCCTGAATGGCAGCCCCCCGCATTACAGCCTTACAAGAACACCAATTATTAAAGACTGAAGTATCTTCGGGTTTGTTAGTTTCTAAATATACCTTTAAGGTTTGTTGAATGGCAAGTGAAGCCTCTTGATGGCCAAGCAAGAAATTTCCTAGTCTCCAAGGGCCCGGATATACTTTACGGGCCCCGAGCTTCCACACGACCTTCAGCGGAGAGTGGTCCGACCATGTCATCGGTAGTATGTTAATTTTCATAATGACTGGCAGTGGCATTCTGTCAGTCAGTACGAGATCAATTCTAGAGTATGAGGAGTGGACATGTGAATAAAAGGAGTAATCTCTAACCGTAGGGTGTTTAGTTCTCCACGCATCGTAGAGTTTGTACTCTCCTAGCAATTGGCGAAGTCCGAGGGTATTAATAGGGGAAGGTCTGGGCTTAGCTACGGGACTTCAGGTGGGGAGAGATCTGTCAACAGCGGGGTCTACAACTAAATTGAAGTCCCCCAACAGCATGACTGCACCTTTAGCGTGCCTCTGAATCAGGGAGAATAGATTCCTGCAAAAGGAGAGCTGACCAGAGTTGGGTGCGTAGCAGGAAGCCAAGGTGACAACCGTATCCTCAAGCTTTCCGATTAATACTAAATACCGTCCTTCGGGGTCTACAATTTGGGATTCTAGAGTGAATTGGCAGTCGCTAGTGATTAGTATAGCCACTCCGGCCTTTTTAACCGGGCCATTGGCCATGTAGCAGGTAGGGAAGTGATTATCAAAGAATCTAGGGGGGTCTAATTTCCTAAAATGGGTTTCCTGGATAGCAACCACATTTGCCTTCATTTTATAGAAGGAAGATAAGGCCAGTCTACGCTTTTGTGGGGAATTTAATCCCTTAACGTTCAATGATACTAAGTTAACCATAATAAACTAACCCGGAGACGAAGCATCCGCTTAAACCAAGAAATGCGATTAAAGGTACAATTCCCTGCACACATTTGAAATAAGAAAAAAAAGGCATGGGGGGGACGAGACACAAAAGGAGACACACTGAGAAGGACAAGGAGAGAAGAGAGAAAAACATAGTATACAAAACAAGAAAAGTCGACTCCGTGCAGAGACGAAGCCATAGTAAGGCGCCAAAACATACAGCGCCTCACCAAACAAATTTGGGAGGTTAGTGGCCAACCTCCCCGCAATCAAGTAATCAAACATATGTAAACTTTATATTCCGTTGCACATGGCATATAAACGGGATGTCGTTAAGAATGGAATGATAATCTATTAGCAATGAGTCACAGGATCCCGGGACTGGCAAAGAGCTATACTGTAGGTACAGCAATAAAAGGACTCCGAGAGGAGCATACAGACCAGTCCAGGGGCCTGCGAAACCACAACAACCGTTAACTAGGAAAAACAAAAAAAAGAAATAACCCCGCCATACCGTAGCCTAAAGGGTGTTAAACATGTAGTAACCAGGTCTTTAACTTGTGATAAACCCTGGAATTAGTACAGTCATATGGAAACAGTGCTAGTCCTGTAAATAAACATTCATGGCGGGGAAAAATACCGCAGTGGGGAGGGCCTACTTCCCAACCATCGACCAGTCCTGCTGAAGTCGGTGGTCAGGAGATCCGGACCCCTGGTCTCCAGCTATATTCCATTTGTGAAGAAGTCTCATACCGTCCTCAGCCGAAGACACCACAATAGTTGAACCTTCTCTAGAGATCAATAGACGCGTGGGGAAACCCCATCTATACACGATTCCCGCCTTCCTAAGGGCCACGGTGACAGGCTGAAAGGAACGTCTCCTGGTGAGGGTGTAGTGTGAAAGGTCTCCAAAAAGTTGAAGCGGGCTCAAAGCTTTCACTGTGTCTGAGGAAGGTCTAGCCGCTTTAAGCAGGGATTCCTTAATATGAAAGAAATGGACTCTCATTAAAACATCTCTCGACGCCCCTTCGGGAGCACTGCGGGCCTTCGGGACCCTATGGATACGGTCCAGTATCAAGTCCGCAGATGTAGCGGAGGGAAGCAGCTTCTTGAATATTTCGATTGTATAGTCATGTAGGCTGCTATTAGATACGGATTCCGGTACCCCTCTGAGCTTGAGATTATTTCTGCGTGAGCGGTCCTCCAAGTCTGCTACTTTGTCCCGCAGAGCCGCCACCTCCCCCTCAAGGGTATCATGGGAATCGATAAGAGTATTGTGAGAGCCTACCACTTCGCCCATCTTTGTTTCCAAGTGTCCGGTCCTTTTGCCCAAATCTTCAACAGAGCGCTGGCAAGATTGTAACATAGTGCGAAATTCAGACGCCACCTCATCTTTAAACTGGTGTAACAACTGCTTCATGGCGCCCACTGTTAAGGCTTCGCTGTCTTCCAGGTGAGGAGAGGGGGGGGAATTCTGGGATGTAGATAGAGCCATCATGGGCGAGGGATCCGATCCGGTGGCTGAAGACCCAGGCTCCTGAGACTTATTTCGATAGGGGGAAGGCTTGAAGAAGGTAACTTGAGAGATTGATTTGGAGGCTTTATTCTTTTTTGGAGCCATCCTGTATCACTTCGAGGGAATGAGAGAACCCCAGTAGAAAGGAGAATTCCGTCTAAGGTCGAGGACGGCAGATATCCTCTTACACCATGTGCGTGGTTACATCAGCTAAAACGATTGCGGGGAGTTACGGTGAGGATTCATTGAAGAGGTGTCTACATCCTATATATGCCGTAGCGTGCCACTTTTCCATGGCTGTACGAGATGTAATATAAAAAGTAAAGAACAGCAGCTGCGGGGTTGAGATTCTGGGTTGCTTCCCTGTTGAAATAGGGAGTTCAATTCTTCACAACTCCAGCAGGGGCAGCATAGAGCAGAAAAGATGTGCCTGTTCTGCCACCTCCAAGATGGCCGCCATCAGTTATAAGTGCTGTGTCTTCACTCGGGTTTATTCGGCGCTGCCCCCAGGGGTTTATATGTGTGCAGGGCCCCCCGTCCAGTCAGCATCGACTGCCAGTCTCCCCCGTTATTTTACGCGGCCAGCTGACCTTTTACAGTAGTGCAGCGCCAGATTTTCTGCAGACGCCACACCCAATATGGCCGCTGCCACCGGAGCTCCGTGGGTCTGGTTGGCTCCTGTGATCTCAGGGGTGCTTGGGCCCTTCTCGGTCGCTCGTTCAGGCCCCTCCAGGCAGGGGGCACACAGCAGGACAGCGGGGTGAGTCGTGGGGCAGCGTTTAAGCGGCCGGGGAACGTCCAATCTCGGGCGGGGGGAAGTCACTAATTGAGGCCCCGGCTTCACCTCACAGGGAAGGCCGCAACCCGCAAGCACTGGACAGGCCCGTGCTCCGGCTCCGCAGCTCGCTCCCTGGGTGCCCTGAGTAATAGGGGCAACTGTGGGATGATATAGGGGAGGTATAGGTGGGGTGAAGGTAGATTTAAGGGGTTATAAGGGCTTGGTCCGGCAGGAGCTCTCTAGGGACACTTCCTCTCAGTCAGGCCTCAAGCCACGCCCCCCCTTAAAATAACATTTTATAAAATATGGTATGTGTAATTGTATCTGTATTGTTATTATTTAGATATTTGTGTTAATGGTCAGTTTGTTTAATAAAAATACTTGTGCTTGTGAGTTTGCAGTATAATTGGATGCGTGTGTGCAGTCAGAAAATCTTTAAATGCTTACCTGAGAGATCTTTAGCTTGATTATATGGCACTTTTTAACAGAATCAAATTTTATATGCCAGCTTTTAGTTGTTGTTGTTGTTGTTGTTGTTGTTGTTTTATTAAGTGTGTGGAAGTTTATTTTATATATTTAGAGAGACTGTTCTTTCTAGAAATCTGTTCTATTACTTAGGTGACATGTTTCAAAAAGTCTCTTATTCGTTAAAAACTTTTAATTTTTATTGTATTTTTAATTCAGGAAATGTAGCAGCGAGGACAGTAATTTAGACAGTAAGAAGACCCTCATCATGCAAACAAGCTCTGGACATGACCATCAGACTGGAAATGACGGCTCTTCAGCCAGCCTTCCTTTTCCTGCTGCTCGTCCAGCAGCAGAAGGTTCCTGCAATACAGGAGATGTGGCAATAAATATGCACCCATCAAATTCTGACAATGGAACAAGGTCTGCCACCAAACATGCCAGACCAACCATACGTCTTCAGAGTCGACATGGCCATACACACTCTAATTCTGATGACGCGGGTGGGCAAGAAGAGTCAAATAGCACAGACACAAGAGAACACGGCAACAGTAACTCAGAACTCCTGCATGTCTATCAGTGGCTGAATAAAAGTTTTCCATATATTTTAATTTTTAGTGCCAAGCTAATTGTTCAGCACATGACAGGTATTGCTAGTTTTTAATTTCAAATCTACATTCTTTTCCAAATTAAATATATTTATTGGTTTTTGCCAACCATTTTCATCTCATTAGAGAGCAGTATAGACTTATAGTGGTGGAATTCAATTGTTTTTTGGGTGCCCATATCTAATGGGCGTCTGACGGAGCATTCTATTGTTTTTCCGAACTGCATGATTTCTACTTGCAGCCTCCTGGGTTGGCTAACAGAAACTGTTGAAAAGCTGGATGTTTGAGTGCCCAAACTGTTGTATCGGTAGCATGCCCAATACTTTGCACGGGTTTAGTTGTTTTACACGTCTAAACCCGGTGCATTTGGGTGCTGTAAGTAATGGGTACCCAAAACAATGGCATAGCTCGATCAGGTGCCCATTGCTTACGGGTGTATAAAAAACGATTTAAATCCCCCCCTTAAAGTGTATTTGGCTCCTCTGTGTTTATATAGTTTCTTTAGGACACAGGGGTCTATTCATGAAGCATTGTAAAGAGTGGAGAAGTGAACCACAGTGAAGAAGTTGCCCATGGTATCCAATCCGCATTGAAGTAACATTTATTATTTCCATACTATACAATTGTACGGAGCAGCTGATTGGTTGCTATGGGCAACATCTCCGCTGGCTCACTTTTCCACTCTTTTCACTGCTTCATGAATAAACCCCTTTATTTGAATTGCTGGAGAACAGTGCACAAATCCTGCTCTCAGCGATGATATTTGTATGATGTCACTAGGGTTTTTGCAGCCTTGTAGTTGGATACTCTTTAATGATAAAGTGTAAATTGATGATTAATCCTGATCAGAAAAAGAGAAATCTGCCACAAGTAGTGTTTTGTTTATTTTTCTGTTTTTAATTATTATTATTTTTTCTTTTCATTTTACCTTTTTAATCGTACCACAGAATAGTAACTATTAATAGTTGGTTTGTTTTTTTATTATTATTTTTTTTGCAGTGCCTTGACTGCTCCAGTCATACTGCATTCTTTTCCGTGGAGTATGTGACTCCTCTTAATATTCTGAAGGGGTATTTCTTTCCAACTAGGTGTGTGTATATTATATCATATAGGACTCATCACTCACCATTGTAACCTCACTCACCGTAATACATAAATAGGTATTTGATTCATGGATTGATCAATGCATTTTGGGAGGAATTAAATTACAGGAAAAAAACTTTGGGAGCGAAATACTGACAGAAACTGCATTTTCTCCTGAAAACACACATGTTCAGTTTTCGTGAGAAATAGCCACATTTTCAGACCAACATGGGGCTGTTTTCGAGGATTTGTTTCTCCTGCGCGTGGCAGTAGAAACATAATCCCAGATAAGACGGCGCAAGCTATGTCTTATCTGGGATAATTGAATAGCCTCGGGCTTGACAAGTACCCATGGTCAATGAAAGCGGGTAATTGAATTCCCTCCTTAAGCTTGCAGCCCAACGTCAAGGGACCCCAATTCACTGCAAGTCTTTTGAAAACCTGGTTACTCCTCTCATTCAACCCCTGACGTTAATAGACTTGCCTGTATTACATATGACAGAGATTTTTTCCAGACAGTATTTTTATTGCACACCAGTCTGCTCTTAATTCATTTCCGATTTATAAAATAAATAAATAAAATTAAGTGAAATTTAAAAAAAAATGTTGCTGCATAGAATTCAACCTGTGTACCGTGGAAGCTCCCTGTTACATAGAATAAAGATACTGCCCATAATGTGAGAAAATGGATACTGCATCATACCACCCAGGCACTGCCTAGACAAGGCCACTTGTCTAGGCAGACTTGTGAGGGATGACGCAGTGAGGGATGCTATCATTTTGAGAGAGCTATAGAGTTCAGTGGCTGAGACTGCAGTGAAGGTGCACCAGTCATTTGTCAGAATATGAATGATAACTCACAAACTTTTCTTTCACTCATGGTTAGTGGTTGGGTGAAGCCATTTATTGTTAAACAACTGTGTTTACTCTTTTTAAATCATAATGACAACAGAAACTACCCAAATGACCCTGATCAAAAGTTTACATACCCTGGAGATTTTGGCCTGATAACATGCACACAAGTTGACACAAATGGGTTTGAATGGCTACTAAAGGTAACCATCCTCATCTGTGATCTGTTTGCTTGTAATCAGTGTGTGTGTATAAAAGGTCAGTGAGTTTCTGGACTCCTGAAAGACCCTTGCATCTTTCATCCAGTGCTGCACTGACGTGTCTGGATTCTGAGTCATGGAGAAAGCAAAAGAATTGTCAAAGGATCTGCGGGAAAAGGTAATTGAACTGTATAAAACAGGAAAGGGATATAAAGATATCCAAGCAATTGAGAATGCCAATCAGCAGTGTTCAAACTCTAATTAAGAAGTGGAAAATGAGGGATTCTGTGGAAACCAAATCACGGTTAGGTAGACCAACAAAAATTTCAGCCACAACTGCCAGGAAAATTGTTTGGGATGCAAAGAAAAATCCACAAATAACTCTCTGAAAAAAAATGGTGTGGTTGTTTCAAGATGCACAATAAGGAGGCATTTGAAGAAAAATGGCCTGCATGGTCGAGTCGCCAGAAGAAAGCCATTACTACGCAATTGCCACAAAGCATCCCGCTTACAATACTCCAAACAGCACAGAGACAAGCCTCAAAACTTCTGGAACAAAGTCATTTGGAGTGATGAGACCAAAATTTAACTTTCTGGCCATAAACGTTACATTTGGAGAGGAGTCAACAAGGCCTATGATGAAAGGTACACCATTCCTACTGTGAAACACAAAGGTGGATCGCTGATGTTGTGGGGATGTGTGAGCTACAAAGGCACTGGAAACTTGGTCAAAATTGATGGTAAGATGAATGCAGCATGTTATCAGAAAATACTGGTGGAAAATTTGCACTCATCTGCCTGGAAGCTGCGCATGGGACGTACTTGGACGTTCCAACATGACAATGATCCAAAACACAAGGCCAAGTCGACCAGTCATTGGCTACAGCAGAATAAAGCGAAGGTTCTGGAGTGGCCATCTCAGTCTCCTGACCTCAATATCATTGAGCCACTCTGGGGAGATCTCTTAAACGTGCAGTTCATGCAAGACCGCCCAAGAATTTACAGGAACTGGAGGCTTTTTGCCAAGAAGAATGTGCAGCTTTACCATCTGAGAAAATAAAGAGCCTCATCCACAACTACCAAAAAAGACTTCAAGTTGTCATTGATGTTAAAGGGAGCAATACACTGTATTAAGAACTGGGGTATGTAAACTTTTGATCAGGGTAATTTGGGTAGTTTCTGTTGTCATTATGATTTACAAAGAGTAAACACAGTTGTTTGACAATAAATGGCTTCACCCAACCACTAACCATGAGTGAAAGAAAAGTTTGTGAGTTATCATTCATATTCTCTGACAAATGGGCAGAAAATAGTAACTTTGGGTACAATGACTTGATTCTCCTAATTTCATAAGCCTGCAGTAAGATCATTGATGAAGCAGCTCCCAAGACGTGTATTCACTAGAAGAGAGCGGTCATTCAGCACAGAAGGCAGCAACAGGGAGAGGCAAGTCCAGAGGGTCACAAAAAGCAGCTAACCTGGTGACTGATATATATTAATGTGGCAGGAGCAGACTGACAGCACTGTGAGATCGAAGGGAGCTGCTATGGCTGAGCATGCGCAGCCAGTAGCTCCCCAGGACATTCTGTATGCAGAGAGCTACTGTACATATCTCTCTGCTGATGCAGCAGCTCCACGACCGTGATTGCGTTTGCGGCTTTTACTGAGAGACACTGCTGTTTCTGTCTCAAAAATAAAATATTTGGCTCATCGAGGGGGTTTCCAAATACTGTGAAATCCCCACTGCGTGCGCCACTGTATGTGTGATACATACCTAACAAATACAATTCCTCAGAAAACACCATACCAGCAGTGAAGTATGGGTGTGGCAGCATCATATTGTGGGGATGCTTTTCTTTAGTGGGCATCCTATTAAAATTGAATTACCAGTGGATGGTCCAGAATACTGGTGAGAAACTGAAAAACAATATACTTGAGTCTTCTAGAAAAACAAAGCTTGGGAGAAAGTTCACCTTTCAGAAAGACAATGATCCCATGCACAAGGCCAAAGCACCACTGGTGTGGTTGAACAACAAACATAGGATGTTTTATAAATCAAATTCCAGGTTGCTTGTTTATAAGCTTCATGTTATCAAACCCGGCGCTGCCAATTGTATGTATGGCCAAAATTTAAAAGGGCAATGTTTTTATTAGCAGTGTTTGTAATAGAGACAAGTCTGGTGACTTCTTATGGGATGAAATACTTTTAACAAGTATAGGTATAAAAAAAAAGTGTATGTATAGATATATAATATTATAAAGAACACCGCAGGTCGCCTCTGAGCCCGCACGGGCTCCCCGTCGGGATCCCGGCATCGGTATGCTGACTGACCGCCAGTCAGCCATACTACACCCCTGAGCACATTAGTCTTCCACCTCTTATCTCAGATGTTATCTGTGTCACAGCACAAAGCCAATAATAATCTTGAAATGACCTGTTCTGTTTTCCAAGTCGGAAATTCTACATCGGTCCCAGTTATTAACTGCAGCTCAGCCTGCTCCACCTCCTATTTCACACTGAAACTTATAGAGACAAACTTACATGTAGTGCAGAATACCATCAGGAATGTGACACTGGATGGGCCACCCTCCCTGGTAGATTTTTCTCCAGAAGAAGAATCACACCCATCATTTAAGAAGCTGCAGTTTTAAGAGCCATAACCAGCATGATTGGCAAAGTATCTGCTCTTGTCCCTAAGAACAGACACACTGCAATTTCTATGGTGAAAAGCTCCAGAGCTTAGACACATCCCCTGGCTAAGGAGTACTTTGCTAGTGCTTTTCTCCTTTCTGATGCGCACGCCACGCTGCGGGGTCAGCAAGCTGCGCCCGTCACCGGTTCTGTTCCCACTCTATGGGTGTTGTGGATACCCACTAGTGGGAATAGTCCCTGTTAGTCGGCATTCCGACTGTCGAGATTTGGAGCGAGCGGGATGTAGGGGTCGGTAGTGTGCGGTCACATAACTACATCCCTACATACAGTACATAAACACATGCATAAAACTGATTTTGTTAGGCCTCCTAGATGCCTGTACTAGTCTTAGGGGCCCCGTACACTATGTGTGATGACTGAGGCTGATATGTCTGAGGCTGAAGTCGGTGGCGATTTCCCTTGAACTCTCCCGGGAGTGGTTCCATACGATTTGCATGCAATATATCTTATGCAATCCCAGCCATGCCTGCGGGAACAGACATATTACGAGTGCAGCACTAACGATCTAGGGGAGCCAATCCGACCCTCACGGGAACACGCATCGGATCGGAAACGCATCCAAAATGCCCGATTTCACCCGATATATCGGCCCGTATGCCCGAAATTGGATGAAACCGGGCATTATCGTTCAAGTGTATGGGGCCCTTTTACTGCAATCGCTGGCTCCACTTATTTTATTTTTCATTCTGAAGAGTGTAGGCAGTGCTTGTTTCAGATGTATAATTTGCATTTAAGATTTTATTTTATCTTTCAACCTTTGTTGCTTTTCATATGTTTCTATTTCATTTTGATATTTTAACTGCTTTTATTTTGTTTTCTAATAGGCATTTCAGTTGGAATTGGTCTGCTAACAACTTTTCTGTATGCAAACAAATGCATTGTAAATCAGGTTTTTCTAAGAGTAAGTAAGCTTACAACTGAGTATCATTACTAGTGATTACAAACACAATAATGTGTAATTTGCCTGTTTTGGAGAACTGCAATTAATTTTCAGTTTGGATCTTTCGTTTTGTATTTTAAATACTTCTTTATTTCTTTATATGTTGGGATCTTGTAATATTTGTTAACACAGTGTTATTGTTTTAGCACATTTCCATATGAATGCCCTCCAGAAACTTGAATTGGCATGTACTTTCACAAATTAGAAAATTTGGATGATAAGGGGCGTACACACGTAGCGATGTGTATAGAGATGTGTGCTGAGCGATCTAGCACAGAACGCTCCGCACACAGCACGAAGTGTGCTGAGCGAGGAGGGAGCTCACTTCACCCAGCGATCTCCCTAGATTTGGCATGCATGCAGGCCAATCTAGAACTGGCGATAGCGCATTGCTGTCGCTATGGGGCATGCGCACGGAGACATCCATGCTTAATTTATAAGCAGTCTAGTAAGATTGCTTAGAAATTAAGCATACTGTATGTGCATCTCTCCGTGTGTACCCTCCTTTATTGTCAAGTTATATAATGTAGGTTTGATTATAAAGGCTAACTTTATAAACTTTGAATGCACCTAGTATGGCATATATAAGCTGAACGTCTAATGTTTTATTGATTTAACTTTTAACATATCTGCTATTATTTATGATGCGTTTTTGTAACATTGCATTGAAATTTTAAGTTTATTAACACTAATAATCAACTCAACTGCCTTATCAAAAATTCAGATGTGATCTGAATGGAATCTTGTTTAAAAAAAATAAAAAATGGTTGACATTAAAAAATATTAATATTTGTGTCTTATGTGGAAAATGGGACACATTCTGTGGGTGGAATTCAAATGTTTGAAAAGTCGGTTAGGTGTCTGTTTTTTCCTGTCTATTAGATAGGAAAAAACACTCCCAACTGACTTTTCAAGCATTTGAATCTTCCCCCTGTGTGTGTTCCACTAATAAGAATTCTAAAAAAAAAAAAAAAAGAGATAAGGGGTGCAAAGTTGAGAAATGTTATTGGATGTCAGTTCAATAGTATGTTTAGCCAGAAATGTTCATACACCTGGAAGTCCAGATCCATTTAGATTAATGCAGCAATATCTAAATACTGAGTACTGTAGTTAAAGAAACAGCTGATGAATACATTGGAAGAGGAGATGAATGAAAAGGGTCAGGTATAAATGGGTGTTGTCAGTTTACAGGTGAATTTGATCTGTCATCTAATAGCATCTATTTTAACTTTGCTCCACTTATCGCTAATGTAACAGTCTGGTGAGAGGTGTACACTGGTGTGCACTTAGTATGTTCTTACACAGTACGTTATGGACACCGATATAACAATTTGCAGCCCATCATGAAGTCTTACTTATTTTATACATTTATAAGTTTGTCCTTTGCTGATACATTTAATGTTTTTTGTACCTTTTTGTGTCTGGCTTTATTAAAACAATAATCCTTTTTGAATGCTGTCTACTTTATTATTAATTATTAGTGACTTGTTTTGTAATAAAAAATAATAATATTCAAAACCTTGTTTAAAATTTGACTATAGAACAGGTACCTACCTACTTTACTGCAACTTTTGGTTGCCATTGCAGTACTGCCAATTTGAAAATGGTGGTTTGCAAAGTTACTAGGTTTGGCCCATTTTAGCAGCTTTGTGGGCGGAGCATAATTCCACATGCGAGTTAGGAACCAGAACATATTTCTTATACAGGTTGAGTATCCCATATCCAAATATACCGAAATACAGACTTTTTTGAGTGAGATAGTGAAACCTTTGTTTTTTGATGGCTCAATGTACTCAAACTTTGTTTAATACACAAAGTTATTAAAAATATTGTATTTAATGACCTTCAGGCTGTGTGTATAAGGTGTATATGAAACATAAATGAATTGTGTGAATATAGACACACTTTGTTTAATGCACAAAGTTATAAAAATATTGGCTAAAATGACCTTCAGGCTGCGTGTATAAGGTGTATATGAAACATAAATGAATTGTGTGAATATAGACACACTTTGTTTAATGCACAAAGTTATAAAAATATTGGCTAAAATGACCTTCAGGCTGTGTGTATAAGGTGTATATGTAACATAAATGCATTCTGTGCTTAGATTTAGGTCCCATTACCATGATATATCATTATGGTATGCAATTATTCCAAAATACGGAAAAATCCCATATCCAAAATACCTCTGGTCCCAAGCATTTTGGATAAGGGATACTCAACCTGTACATGCAAAGTCAAATTAGCAAATGGACAACAAATGATAACATTGTATCATCTTTCTCCACACTTCACCTTTCTGGTCATTTCACAGCTGAATGAAACCACATGACTCTAAATAGATAATTACTCTGGAAAGACTAGTATATTGTATTTTTGCAGGAGACTGACACTTGTTCAATGACTGATTTTACAGAATATATGACAATGTAACCCCCCAATGTAAATTATACAGCATATGGTCATGGATCTCTTGCAGTAGTTGGTGCTTTTTCTTCAGAACACAATATTTTATTTTCCTTGGGCTTACCGATTTCCGGGGAATTCCAATGACAAACATGTTTTCTACGTTTGTATTCGATATGTTTTTTAAGCTATTTATTCCTTTCCGTTTCAGTACTCTTTCAAAATCTGTCTAAAGAAAGAAAAGTAGCGTCATTGATGTGTTTGTGGAGCATGTTACAAGCCTTTGTCTGTTGATTTTGTGGTGGCATTCTGTGTGGACTGTATTTTTCAGCCATAAGTATACCTCATGATGGAGTAAATTTACTAAGGTGGGAGTTTTTTTTAGAACTGGTGATAATGCTCATCACAACCAATCAGATTGTACTTAACACTTTTCTTGCTGCTTCTAGAAGATAATAGATAAAATCTGATTTCTATGGGCAACATCACCTGTTCTAAAAAAACTTCCACCTTTAGCAAGTTTACCTTGATATGTCTGAATAACATTGTTCATAGACATATCTGGTGGACGATGATTTAGATTTCTCTTCTGTTCATTCACATTGCATGTTGATAAAAATAAACATATATATATATATATATATATTTTTTATATATATATATATATATATATATATATATATATATATATATATATATATATATATAATGTGTGTGTTTTTTATTTTTTTATTAACTGGTTACATTAATATTCGCACCCCAGAGTTAAAAATTATCTGCAATTATAGCTCTAAAGGGCCCTACACATTGGCAGATCTCACTGCACGATATTCATATCGAAATCAAAATTATCTGTGCATTTAAGCTTATGTATATATCTTTCCAATTATAATCCTCATGACCTCTAAGAACAGAATGCCACCAATTTTGTATAAAACCAGTTACATTGTGATTTGCATGTGACTGTACATACTTGTTTGTCATTTCATGCTCAGTTAACATACAGCGGAACAACACCAGTAAATAGGCATAAGAACTTTTAACTCTAACAAGTGAAACCTTACACTCTCAGCCTAGATAACTCTGGTTTAATCTCAAAAGAACTATGTACCACAAATTGATTTTCCACATTGCTCTTCATGTAGTATTCATAAAGACCATTACATTAATCAATCCCAGCAACTCGCCCCTCTGTACATGTTGCCCCCTCAATTATTCACTGCCCTCTTATTAGCACTCATGAGCTTTTTACTTCCCTATACTCACTGACAATAACATATACAACCTCTCACCATAAAAAACTTTCACAAATCCCTGACACCCACATTTATCTCTCTTATGCTTCTGATAGCTGGTGACATTTCACCAAATCCAGGACTCGGCCATTTGCGTCGCTCACATTCACCTGATTCACAGCAACATAGAGATCCAGCTAACCTCATAAACATCACATGTCTTCCATCATCCTCCAGATCACTAAAATGTGCCTTATGGAATTCACGCTCTGTTTGTAACAAATTAACATCCATGCATGACCTCTTAATATCTAACAGCTTCAATCTGCTGGCTATAACAGAAACCTGGATCACACAATCAGACACAGCCTCCCCTGCAGCACTGGCACATGGTGGTCTCCACTTTACACACACCTCCAGGCCTGGTAACCATAAAGGAGAAGGAATTGGACTTTTACTTTCCCAATCTTTCGCATACACTGTTCTACCACAGGCTCCATCACTCACATTTACATCATTTGAAGCACATTCTATTAGGGTTTACTCTCTTTTCTCTCTGCATGTTGCAGCTATCCATCACCTACCTGGGCATCCCAAACAATTTCTGGAAGATTTTCCGGCCTGGCTCCCTCATCTCCTATCCTCTGACATCTCCACCTTTATCATGGGTGATTTCAATATTGCTATTGATTGTCCAAAATCTGCTGCTCACACCTCCAAACTACTCTCCCTAACCTCCTCTCTTGGCGTCTCCACCAGACTATGCTCCGTTTTTGAACTCACTAACACTCCTTTCCCCCACCTCAGATCACAACCTTATCACCTGCATGCTCTCCTCTGTTAATTCAAACTCTGTGTTGCTGAAGTCCTCCAATCCTCCTCAAACCCGCAGAAATATTAACACAATTAATCTTCAAGAATTTACCACCTCACTCCAACAACTGCTTTCACCTATTTCTGAATTCACCTCTCCTGAGATGGATGTATCAAACCTGAACCAGACTCTAGAACTAGCCCTTGATGAAGTGGCGCCAGCTACCTATCACGCCACGTAGGCCTAGATGTCGACCATGGCACTCTAAATTAACAAGACAACTACAAAAACTCACACGTAAACTTGAACGTCAGTGGTGTAAATCTCGAATTTCAAGTGACTTCCTCACATATAAGACTGTCTACCACTCTTATAGAAATGCCCTGGACACTTCCAAACAAACATATTTCCAAACTCTTATCTCTGCTCAAGCCTGTAACCCCAAACAGCTCTTTAATACATTTTAAATCACTTCTGAATCCTCCCTCACCTACCCCACTTGCCACTATCAAGGCACAGGATCTTGCTTCCTACTTCAAAGAGAAGATTGATAAGATCCCAGATTAAATGGTATGCTCTTTGGCAGCCAGTGATCTGCTCAGTTCTTTACCTGAACCCTCTGGCACTCTCTTCATTTGATCCCACAAATGAAGATGAAGTATCATCACTCTTCTGATCCTGCTTCTCTACCACCTCTCCTCTTGATCCTTTACCCTCACAAATAAGTAAATCGCTGTCTCCGGTGCTCATCCCTACCTTAACTAACATCTGCAATCTCTCTCCCCCCCCCCCCCCCTCTCTCTCCCCCTCTCTCTCTCCCTCCCCCCTTCCCCCCGGTATATTTCCTCCACTCTTCAAGCATGCAGTGATTGCTCCCATTTTGAAAAAACAAAATTCTGACCCTAACACTCTCTCGAACTACCGCCCTATCTCTCAGCTCCCTTGTCTCCCTAAGCTACTTGAGAGACTTGCCTAGACTCGACTCGCAAACACTTTCTTAACTCACACAATTTATTCGACCCACTTCAGTCAGGCTTCCGTTCCCAACACTCCACAGAGACAGCACTGACTAAAGTGGTTAATGATTTGGTCACTACGAAGTCTAAAGGCCATTACTCACTACTTTATTCTTCTAGATCTATCTGCTGCCTTTGACACTGTTGACCACTCTCTTCTCATACAAGCACTACAATCCCTAGGTCTTAAAGACACAGTCCTTTCTTGGTTCCTGTCCTACCTATCTAATTGCTCCTTCAGTGTTCGCTTCTTTGAATCTACCTCCTCTTCGCTACCTCTTTCATTTGGAGTATCGCAAGGCTCAGTCTTGGGTCCTCTGCTTTTCTCTATCTATACCTCATTTCTTGGTAAACTAATCGGCTCTTTTGGATTTCAGTATCATCTGTACGTTGATGATACTCAAATCTACCTGTCCTCCCCTGATTTGTCCCTATCTGTACTGGGGCGTGTCACTGAATGCCTTTCTGCCATTTCATCTTGGATGACCTCTCGCCACCTCAAACTTTATATTTCTAGTAGTAATAGTAGGTACCAACCTGATATCTCTATCACTGTTGAAAACTTGACAATCTACTCTACCCCACAAGCTCGCTGCCTAGGTGTCATCCTTGACTCTGATCTATCCTTTGTTCCCCAGATTCAATCTGTCTCAAAATCATGTTACATGCATCTAAAACAAATATCCAAAACCATACCTTACACAGGACACTGCTAAAACTGTAATCCATGCTCTCATTATCTCCTGCATTGATTATTGCAATAGTCTCCTAACTGGTCTTCCCAAAACAAAACTCTCACCACTACAATCCATTCTGTATGCAGCTGCGAGGCTAATCTTCCTCGCTAGACGTTCATAGTCTGCAGATCCACTCTGTCAGTCCCTCAATTGGTTACCTGTGTTCTACCGTATTCAATATAAAATACTTTCACTTACAAGGCCATTAACCAAACTACACCAACGTACATCCCTTCGCTTATCTCAAAATATCTCCCAAACCAACCTCTTTGCTCTTCACAAGACCTGCGTCTCTCATCCACACTCATTACTCGCTCCCACTCACGATTGCAGGACTTGCATCGGGCTGCACCCACTCTGTGGAATGCTCTACCACGTACAAGAAGACTCCTCTAGTCTCCAAACCTTCAAGCGTTCCCTGAAAACTCACCTCTTCAGGCAAGCATATCAAATTACAGAACCGCCCACATAACTTTTAGAAACCTTCCTGTCAAATTGCATCCACACTGCACAGTCCACACATATCCTCACATGTCTTCTCATTCTTCACTTTCCCTTCCTCTCAACCCCATATCATACAGCCCACCAAGAACCTTTGGAATCTGGTGGACAACTATGCAATAGATAGCAACTATCCTTGTATATACTTGCCTATTTCCCTATAGATGGTAAGCTTGCGAGCAGGGCCTTCCTACCTCTGACTGTTTGTTATTACCCACTTTTGTTATATCATTGTTATTTCCAATTGTAAAGCGCAACGGAATATGCTGCGCTATATAAGAAACTGTAAATAATGGTTTGGAAAACATTGTTTAATTCCATAGATGATCTTTTTTCCCCCCTTTTATTGCAGGATAAGTGTTCTAAATTGCAATGCATTTGGATCCTATTATTCTTGGCAGGTTCATCAGTCCTTTTGTATTACACCTTTTCTTCTCAGGCACTTTATTACAGGTACGTAACAGGGATTCCTTCTCCAAAATAATTTTAGAAAATGTTACTCAATGATGTACTTTTTTTTTTTTTTTTTTTTTTTTTATTGAAATGTGCATGATTGTAGCCATTGCTTTCAGTACAAAAATACTTTCATATACATAACAATAGACATACAAAGACAAGGTGCACAATTAAAACACTACCAATTGATTAATAATAATAATCATTGCAATTAAATTTTGCATTTTGAGTGAGGTTCTTTGCATAGTTATGGCCATTTATAACTGCTTCACTACCAGCATCCAGGTGACCTCATTAATCTGGCAAGTCCCTAACATATAGAGGGGTAAAAGTCCAGTGCGCAGGACACTTCAAACCCAAGCAGTGACCCCAGGGCAACACTCTAGTGAAAAAATATATAGTAAAAAAAAAAAGTGAAGATAGTTAGGTTAGTGAGAGAAGCTGCTGAAAATCAGCCTCAGGAGCAACACAGGTTAACACATAATTTCATATTTCCTTTCATTCCTTTTGTGTGTGTTTCAGTGTAACTCATTTACCCACCTTCACTTCTCACTACTTTACCTCTTACTACTTTTTCTCACCATGTTACCTCTCACTACTTTATTTCTCACCACATTACCTCTCACTATTTTACTACTGCTGTGTTGTTTTGTTGACTATGGGTAATTCTACAAATTACCAGTCCTTCGATTACATTTTAAGTATTTTTTCTTAGAAACATTGCACCATTTTATAGGTATAAAAGGATTTTTTCTCATTCATATGAATATACAATTGAGGTTTTCGGAGCACTGTACTGAGTATGGGTTAACACCTTAGTCAACAACTAAAGACATGAAAAGAAACACTTCAAGAAGATTTACAGTGGGACGTCTCCCTCTTGTTGGTGTCTTTCTTTCCTCTCATAGGAATATGGAAAGCTGCTATAAGAAACTTCCTGTTTTCTCAGGAATTTTGAAGACTAAAGCCATTACCGCTCGAGACTTAACATAATGGTTTGTACACGAAAATCATGGCAGAATACCTAATTACGACTAAGAGTATTGACCAGTCACCTTGTAATCCAGATGCATGGCTCCAGCAGTAGTAACAGTGGATCCCTATTGCTGCGCCTATGGGTGGCCACTCAAATAATCATTTGCATACATTCCCATTTGTAGGAAATTAAGGAGCTGATGTAGGGTTCCTTGCATGCTTGGAAATAAATGCAGGTTCATAGTTGACCAAAATTATGTGGCCTCACCACCCTTATCTATCCACTTGTGAAAGCAGCAGTCATTACTATCTGGCATTCATTTGTACCAGGCCTACACCTGATGCAAGATATCTATCTGAAATCAGATGGACCTGCATACTCTCAACTCTGAATAGCCTGTATTTCTGCCCACGCCCAGTTGCCACACAGTCACAAGTGGAGATGTGTGTGACTAATGTCTGCAGTTGTGATTGTCCACAAGATGTATCCCATTTTACATAATTAGACTACATTTCTAATTGACACTATATGTCTGGTACATAAAACTCAAACCTTATAGCTGTATCAGGAATCCAAGTATAATTCTATGCACTATAGGACAATTTAGTATTCCCTGGAATCTCATTTTAGGCTATGCATTTGTTGGTTTGAAAATACAATAGGGTAAGTTTTATATAGTATGACAACTAGGGAGGAGTATGCAGATAGCACTATTTACCTTCATGGGGTGTTTCTACTTTCTGTCTCTACAGGCTGGTTAAGGACTTACCTGATGCTATTGAGATTTTCAGGAAATTTAAGTTAACGGTAATAATCTGTCTATTTCTGCAGCTTGATTTTCATGAACCCAACTCTTGGACCTCTGCAATTCTGGGATGCTCTGTGGGTTGTGGGCATAACAGATTTTGTTGTGAAGTTTTTCTTCATGGGCCTGAAGTGCTTGATTCTGCTGGTGCCTTCTTTTGTGATGTCACATAAATGCAAGGTGAGGCGATTTGGTACATATTCTGTGTTAGTTGAGGTGATACATTCATAGATATTTGTACATTAAGGCTTTCAGTGTCTGTATACAGGAAATTAATCCAATAATTTAAGTTAAAAAGAAATGGGTGCATGATCGTGTAGAGTTATCCATTTTCTTCTGTGAGGAAGAAATAACGCACATAATAAATGGAGCATTTACATATATAGATCTGTGCCAGATGTTGCTAACTAGGCTGTCACATACTTGGTCTTCAGCATTATGACCACCCTTTGATATAATCCTGGTGCTTCTTTGTACATGCACCTTGTTCTCCAAGGCAAGAGATGTAGAGAGAGGGGACCAAGGATCAAGACCAACAGGAGAAGGGAGAAAGGGAGAAATGCAGTATTGTTGAAGCAGAGAAGGAGAAGTTAAAGAGATCATAGGAGACACTATAGAATACAGTGTTACTGAGGCCAAGAGCGTGGAGGATTTGAAAAAGCAGAAGATGGTCAACTATGTCAAAAGGCAAATAGGTGAAGAAGAAAAATGGAAATGACAAAAGCTTGGAGGTATGGGGTGGTAGTTAACAAGACAGGATTGAGAGGTGTTTTTTTTTCCTATGGCAGTACGGATGGTGTAATGGTTAGCATTACTGCCTCACAGCACTGAGGTCATGGGTTCGATTCCCACCATGGCCCTAACTGTGTTGAGTTTGTATATTCTCCCCGTACTTGCGTGGTGTTACTCCGGTTTCCTCCCACAATCCAAAAATATGCTGATAGGGTTAATTTTGTTGGGAGCCAATTAACCTATCATGAAAGTGTGTGTGTGTATACATGTGGTAAGGAATATAGATTGTAAGCTCCACTGGGACAGGGACTGATGTGAATAGCCAAATATTCTCTGTAAAGTGCTGCGAAATATGTGTGCGCTATATAAATAACTGGTAATAAATATGACTGGGATGTAATGAAGTCCAATTTCAGCGGCCGTGCGGGATGCTGACCGAACGTTTTTTTTAAAGGGGCTGTCACGTCTGAGGATTCTTGTGGATCTGGATTTGGGGAAGATGATTCTGGTGCACTTGGATCTCTGAATAACATACGAGCGGGATGGATGAAGGTCTTGCGCATTTATTACTTGGAGTAGTTTAACAGAGTTCGCCAAAGACCGTTGAATAGAGATACTACTGTAGGTTAGCGGGTGGCTGAGGATACCAGAACCGTGACCCAGTACTTTAAAGGAGGAATTCCGAAGACTGGTTACTGCGGCGTCCGGAACAGGTAGCTAGGTAGGACACGGGAACAGAGTCGGCAGTCTGCGTAAGGCTATATCAGGAGGCTTGGGTAATTTGCTGTAACAAGAACCTGACACTGGAGACGCTGCGGGAGCACAGAGAACTAGCTTCACAGATACTGTGAAAGACGTTGCACTGGCAAATTCCCTCCTCCAGGCCTTCCTGTATTATAGCAGCTGCTCAGAGCTAATTGGCCACAGGAAAGTGATAAATTGGTGAAGTGTGGGCAAGACGGGCTTTTTGCCCACATCCAAGATGGCCACCGGAACACAGCCCAGCCTGTTCATAGAAGCCCTGGCTCCACAGCAGCACTGCTAACCCGTGCCGGAGGGACATGCTGCCAGTGTGCTGAGCTGCCAACCAGTGCCCCTGCCTGTCCTCCCAGCACACCCTGCCCGGCGCCAGCAGCCCGCACCTGCTGGACCTCTCCAAAGGGACCGGACAGGTAAGAGCTGGCTCCCCTGCACAGTCTCCCGCCGGACCGTGACGGGCAATCATTTACAAGGCCTAAAAAGTCTGAGTTCGGCACTCATCATGCACGGCTGCTAAACTCGGACTTCATTACATCCCGCCCAAGGGCTTGTTTAAAAAAGGAGAGTTCAGGGTCAGTGGAAAAATAGGTTAAAGAGGTGAGAGTAAGTATCAAGAAAAAGTGCGTGGGAATGGGATCGAGGGGGCAGGTGATTGTGGAAGTAGATGAGATGGAGTGGACTTCATAACCGCTGGTGAGGGAGAAGGAAAGGATAGGTTGCCCTGCAGGAGGAGGAGAACGATTTTGAAAGGAAGTGTATACTGAGGGATTTTGGAGGAAAAGTAATCGGCAAAGTCAAGGTTAGTAGGGAGGAGGGCTGGCTGCAATAGGAATTTGAAGTGAAGGAAGTCAAAGTGTATGAGATTTTTCCCAGTTCTGTTCCTTAGTGCTGGGAGGGGTTTTGGAGGGAATGGTCATTCTGTAATTCCAGAATGACCACTTCCCTAAAGATCTTCCAGCACTGTGGGGTGAGAACAAGTCAGAGATTGAAAGTACTTCCAGAGCAACAGGGCCCGGGGTAGAAGGGTACAGTTATAGAGGGTGGTAGCCTTGTTGAGGTAGGGTAGACAAAGAGGGGGGCACTGAAGATTTCAAGGCATACAGAAAAAGAGTCTGTATCAAGGGCATCGAGGCTGTGCTGATTGAGAGTTAACTTGGAAGAGGAGGCGGTGGAACGACGGAAGGAAAGGGAAATGAGGTTATGTTCAAAAAGAGGAAGAAGACTTTGGAATAATCAGATATCTCAATGGTAGGTAAAGAAGAGATCAGAGTGTGATGATTGTAGTAAGAACTAGCAACAGAACATGTGTAATTCAGAAGTGACCTTTATTAAATAGAAGCTCAGAAGCAGCAGAATCTGGAATTATCAATGGGGATGTGGAGATCAGAGAAGGCAAAGGGGTGGGGGTGAGCAGGTGGCAAAGTCATCAAGAAAGGTGAAGAGGTAACGTGGTCAGGTGACCTCTACTCATAGATGAATAGGGTCATATAGGCACATAGAATGGACTTCAAACAAGGAGAAAGATGCATAGGCTAATTGGGATTTACTTTATACGTGATTGAGGGTAGAGAGAATACCCACATCACCTTTCTGCCAGGGCGGGAGGTGTAGGAGAATTTAAAGCCCACCAAGAGCAGCAGTGTATAGTTTTACTATGTACTTTTTACACACAAATAAAACATTCAATTAAATCTGTAGTGAACTCTAGATATAACCGTTTATTCAGAAGATCGTGTTGTTGCATCTCTTAACTACAACATTAAGATAGATAGATATCTATCTATCAGTTTTTTTTTTTAATGAGTCAAGTGCTTATACTGTAGTAAAAAGACGTTTAGAAATAATGCTACTGAGGAGCAAGGTATCCATAAGACCACTTTTCATTACCTTGCTCCTTAGTGAGTATAGGAAGGGCTGCTCACACATGCCTGTCTGTAACCAGACCACTGAATTATTTATTTATTTTTATAATACAAGGGTTACCCTAGGGCGCTTAGTGAAAAAGATATAAGCTGCACCTCAAGAAGAACCTCCTGTTAGACTAGGTCCAAAGATAGCAAATAACAAAAAAGATCTGAGGGCGCTAATCAATAGTACTGTTCCTCATGTTAAATCATAATTGGCATAAAAACAACTTTATTAAAAATCAGTTTTTAGTATTTATTGTATACATAAAATATAACACCAATACAATATCACGGAAATGAAGTTCCAAGTCTTATCTGATTGGTATTCAATTCATGAAACAGTTTATCAGCATGTAGCATAGGTGGCGATAAATGCTTGAGAAAACCCTTTATCAGCATGTAGCATAGATGGAAATATATGATTGAGACAAACCAACGCGTTTCGTCCCTTCTGGGACTTCCTCAGGGGTATAAACTCAAATGCCAAGTAATTTATAAGGATCCTGAAGAAGCATATATATCGCTGTGTGTATCGGTAAGAAAAAGTGTAAAACCGAGTTACTTGTAGTAAGTAACTTACTGGCAATATTCCATGTTTAGACGGAATCCAAAGAATGATTCAAAATATGGTCTACTTGGTGACCGATCTTAGGTATAGGGGATGTTTAACCCTGACTCTATAGATCAGGCTTTCCCAACCACGGTCCTCAAGGCACACTAACAGTGCATGTTTTAGTGATATCCAGGCTTCAGCACAGGTGACTTAATTAGTAGTTCACTTATTTTGATTTAACCATCTGTGCTGCAGCCTGGATATCACTAAAACCTGCACTGTTGGTGTGCCTTGAGGACCGTGGTTGGGAAAGCCTGCTATAGATAGATCGTGACCAACTTCATATATTGACAGCACCACAACTAATAGACAACAGAAACAGTGTGATCCCCTCAGAGTTCAGGGTCACAAAAGATTAGTGGAGACGAATCTGAAACAGAGGTCGTAAAGACAGTGTTAACACACAGGTCTGGGAACTTTTCCCAGATTCTATGGGGGATATTCAATTGTTTGAAAAGTCGGTTGGGTGTCTGTTTTTTCCTGTCTATTAGATAGGAAAAAACAGACACCCAACTGACTTTTCAAACAACTGAATCTCCCCCTATATGTTAACGCCTGAAAGCAGTTCATTTAACGGGTGAGAAAAAGGGGCTCTAATTTAATAGCCCCAGGTGTTAAAGCTTGAGGCTATCTCTCTCTTTCACCCAAGTTTAAATTAACGGGGTTATTCTGCCCTTAGTGTGGATGTGTATACATATAGTTGGGAATAAATATATATATGGGTGTGTATGTACGGATGTGTCCCACTACATTCTCGCTGCGTATAGCATTAAACTCAATGGGAGGCAGGTACTTGAGCACACAGCTCCCATTGAAGTGAATGGCATAGCGGGGTGTAAGAATCGCAGCGACATTGTATGAGGTCACATGTACTGTGTGTATGTGTATATATATATATATATATATATATATATATATATATATATATATATATATATATATATATATACATACATATATACATACATATACAGGTTGAGTATCCCTTATCCAAAATGCTTGGGACCAGAAGTATTTTGGATATCTGATTTTTCCGTATTTTGGAATAATTGCATACCATAATGAGATATCATGGTGATGGGACCTAAATCTAAGCACAGAATGCATTTATGTTTCATATACACCTTATACACACAGCCTGAAGGTCATTTTAGCCAATATTTTTTATAACTTTGTGCATTAAACAAAGTGTATCTACATTCACACAATTCATTTGTTTCATATACACCTTATACACACAGCCTGAAGGTCATTCAATACAATATTTTTAATAACTGTGTGTATTAAACAAAGTTTGTATACATTGAGCTGTCAAAAAACTAAAGTTTCACTATCTCACTCTCACTCAAAAAGTCCGTATTTCGGAATATTCCGTATTTCGGATATTTGGATATGGGATACTCAACCTGTGTGTGTGTGTATGTATGTATGTATGTATGTATGTATATATACTGCTCAAAAAAATAAAGGGAACACAATGTAACTCCAAGTCAATCACACTTCTGTGAAATCAAACTGTCCACTTAGGAAGCAACACTGATTGACAATCAATTTCACATGCTGTTGTGCAAATGGAATAGACAACAGGTGGAAATTATAGGTAATTAGCAAGACACCCCCAATAAAGGAGTTGTTCTGCAGGTGGTGACCACAGACCACTTCTCAGCTCCTATGCTTTCTGGCTGATGTTTTGGTCACTTTTGAAAGCTGGCGGTGCTTTCACTCTAGTGGTAGCATGAGACGGAGTCTACAACCCACACAAGTGGCTCAGGTAGTGCAGCTCATCCAGGATGCCACATCAATGCGAGCTGTGGCAAGAAGGTTTGCTGTGTCTGTCAGCGTAGTGTCCAGAGCATGGAGGCGCTACCAGGAGACAGGCCAGCACATCAGGAGACGTGGAGGAGGCCGTAGGAGGGCAAAAACCCAGCAGCAGGACCGCTACCTCCGCCTTTGTGCAAGGAGGAACAGGAGGAGCACTGCCAGAACCCTGCAAAATGACCTCCAGCAAGCCACAAATGTGCATGTGTCTACTCAAACGATCAGAAACAGACTCCATGAGGGTGGTATGAGGGCCCGACGTCCACAGGTTAGTTGTGCTTACAGCCCAACACCGTGCAGGACGTTTGGCATTTGCCAGAGAACACCAAGATTGGCAAATTCGCCACTGGCACCCTGTGCTCTTCACAGATGAAAGCAGGTTCTCACTTAGCACATGTGACAGGCGTGACATAGTCTGGAGACATCAAGGAGAACATTCTGCTGCCTGCAACATCCTCCAGCATGACCGGTTTGGCAGTGGGTCAGTAATGGTGTGGGGTGGCATTTATTTGGGGGGCCGCACAGCCCTCCATGTGCTCGCCAGAGGTAGCCTTACTGCCATTAGGTACCGAGATGAGATCCTCAGACCCCTTGTGAGACCATATGCTGGTGCGGTTGGCCCTGGGTTCCTCCTAATGCAAGACAATGCTAGACCTCATGTGGCTGGAGTGTGTCAGCAGTTCCTGCAAGACGAAGGCATTGATGCTATAGACTGGCCCGCCCGTTCCTCAGACCTGAATCCTATTGAGCACATCTGGGACATCATGTCTCGCTCCATCCACCAACGCCACGTTGCACCACAGACTGTCCAGGAGTTGGCGGATGCTTTAGTCCATGTCTGGGAGGAGATCCCTCAGGAGACCATCCACCACCTCATCCGGAGCATGCCCAGGCGTTGTAGGGAGGTCATACAGGCACGTGGAGGCCACACACACTACTGAGCCTCATTTTGACTTGTTTTAAGGACATTACATCAAAGTTGGATCAGCCTGTAGTGTGTTTTTCCACTTTAATTTTGAGTGTGACTCCAAATCCAGACCTCCATTGGTTAATAAATTTGATTTCCATTGATAATTTTTGTGTGATTTTGTTGTCCGCACAATCAACAATGTAAAGAACAAAGTATTTAATAAGAATATTTCATTCATTCAGATCTAGAATGTGTTGTTTAAGTGTTCCCTTTATTTTTTTGAGCAGTGTGTGTATATGTATGTGTGTGTGTGTGTGTATATATATATATATATTTATTTATTTCTCTTACGTCCTGGAGGATGCTGGGGACTCCAAAAGGACCGTGGGGTATAGACTGGATCCGCAGGAGCTTGGGCACACCAAAAAGATTTTGACTGGGTGTGAACTGGCTCCTCCCTCTATGCCCCTCCCCCAGACCTCAGTTAGACTTTGTGCCCAGGAGTGACTGGACACACACTAGGGGAGCTCTACTGAGTTTCTCTAGAAAGACTTTTGTTAGGTTTTAAATTTTCAGGGAGACCTGCTGGCTACAGGCTCCCTGCATCGAGGGGAGACCTACTTCTTCTTAGTTAAAGACTCTGCTTCTTAGGCTACTGGACACCATTAGCTCCAGAGGGTTCGATCACTTGGTTCGCCTAGCTGCTTGTTCCCGGAGCCGCGCCGTCACCCCCCTCACAGAAGACAGAAGCCGGGTGAGTATTAGAAGAACCGAAGACTTCAGACGGCAGAAGACTTCAGTAACTGAGGTACAGCGCAGCGGTAGCGCTGCGCTCCATGCTCCCACACACATCACCAACGGCACTTACAGGGTGCAGGGCGCTGGTGGGGAGCACCCTGGGCAGCAGTTACTGAGGTCATTAGGACTGGCTAAAGGCATATTCGGTGCATGGGCACCGTATGTAATACCCCCGCCAGTATAAATATTTCAAATTTGAGCGGGACTGAAGCGCGTCGGGAAGGGGCGGGGCTTAGCTGCACAGCTCACCAACGCTGTGGATCCATCAATGGAATGCTGATGCCGACTCCAGGAAAAATATGGAAGCTCTCCCCTTCAAAGGTAGTGTCTTGTTTGGTGATGGCCTTGCTGACCTGGTGTCTACCGCTACTGCGGGTAAGTCATCTTTTCTTCCTTATGTTCCCACTCAACAGAAAAAGGGGCCCCATCAGCAGATGCAGTCCTTTTAGCCTAATAAATACAAACGAGGTAAGGGCTCGTCCTTCCTCGTCTCAAAGGGTAGAAGAAGGGGAAAAAAGTCGCCTGCAGTGTCAGGCACCCAGGACCAAAAGTCCTCCCCCGCCTCCACCAAGTCCCGCAGGGGAGCCCCAGCGTCATGCGATGGAGTCCGTCCCAGTGGGGGGCCGTCTCCGAATCTTCAGTCAGGTCTGGTTTCAATCAGCCCTGGATACTTGGGTCTTAGACATAGTGTCCCAAGGGTACAAGCTGGAGTTTCAGGAGATGCCCCCCCCCCCCCCCCCCCCCCCCCCCCCCGCCGCTTTTTCAAATCGGCCTTGCCAGTTTCTCTTCCAGAAAGAGAAGGGGTAAATGCTGAGATACAAAAGTTTTGTCAACAGAGGGTCGTTGTCCCCGTTCCCCCGTCCCAACGGGGGAAAGGGTTCTATTCGAGCCTCTTTGTCGTACCGAAGCCGGACGGTTCGGTCAGACCGATTCTGAACCTAAAATCCCTCAATCCATACTTAAAAACTTTCAAGTTCAAGATGGAATCTCTTAGAGCTGTGATCTCCAGCTTAGAAGGGGGGGATTTTATGGCGTCAGTCGACATAAAGGATGCCTACTTACACGTCCCGATATATCCTCCGCTTCAGGCCTTCCTGAGATTTGCGGTGCAGGTTTGTCATTACCAATTTCAGACGTTGCCGTTTGGGCTTTCCACGGCCCCGAAGGTTTTCACCAAGGTTATGGCAGAAATTATGGTACTCCTTCGCAAGCGAGGGGTCACAATTATCCCGTACTTGGACGATCTCCTGATAAAGGCGAGGTCAAAGAAACAATTGTTAAAGAATGTGGAACTCTCCCTGACTGTTCTGCAACATCACGGTTGGATTTTATATTTGCCAAAGTCTCAGTTGATTCCGACGACTCGGCTGCCCTTCCTGGGCATGATCCTAGACACGGAGCTTCAGAGAGTGTTTCTTCCGGAGGACAAAGCTCTAGAAATGCAGACCATGGTCAAGGAGCTTTTGAGACCGACAAGAGTGATGATTCATCAATGCACTCGAGTGCTAGGGAAGATGGTGGCGGCTTACGAAGCCATTCCGTTTGGCAGGTTTCATGCCAGGGTGTTTCAGTGGGACCTGCTGTACAAATGGTCCGGGTCTTACCTACACATGCACCGGAAAATAAGTCTATCTTCCAGGGCCAGGATCTCTCTCCTGTGGTGGCTGCAAGGCTCTCACCTTCTAGAGGGATGCCGTTTCGGAATCCAGGACTGGGTCCTGCTGACCACAGATGCAAGTCTCCGAGGCTGGGGCGCAGGGAAGAAATTTCCAGGGAAAATGGTCAAGCCAGGAATCTTCTCTCCACATAAATGTTCTTGAGTTAAGAGCCATTTACAACGGCCTCCTTCAAGCGAAGAGCTTTCTTCAGAGTCTCCCTGTCCGGATCCAGTCGGACAACATAACAGCGGTGGCGTACGTAAACCGCCAAGGCGGAACAAGGAGCAGGGCGGCAATGGCGGAAGCCACAAGAATTCTCCGCTGGGCGGAACAGCACGTGAGCGCTCTGTCAGCAGTCTTCCTCCCGTGCGTAGACAACTGGGAAGCAGACTTTCTCAGCAGACACGATCTCCATCCAGGAGAGTGGGCGCTTCATCAAGAAGTATTTGCAGAAGTGACAAGGCGTTGGGGAACTCCTCTGATAGACATGATGGCGTCTCGCCTCAACAAGAAACTTCTGAAGTATTGTTCCAGGTCAAGGGACCCCCAAGCCTGTGCGGTGGACGCCCTGGTAATTCCGTGGGTGTTTCAGTTGGTGTATGTTTTCCCTCCGCTTCCTCTCATTCCAAAGGTGTTGAGCATCATAAGACGAACAAGGGTTCGGGCAATACTCGTCGCTCCAGATTGGCCACGGAGGGCCTGGTATCCGGATCTTCAGGAATTACTAGTGGAAGATCCCTGGCCGCTTCCTCTAAGAGAGGACCTGTTACTACAGGGGCCCTGCCTGTTTCTGGACTTACCGCGGCTGCGTTTGACGGCGTGGAAGTTGAACGCCAGATTTTAGCTCAGAAGGGTATTCCCGGGGAGGTCATCCCCACTCTCCTTAAGGCTAGGAAGGCGGTCACGGTGAAACATTATCACCGTATTTGTAGAAAGTATGTGTTGTGGTGTGAAACCAAAGCAGCTCCTGCGGAGAAGTTTCACTTGGGTCGTTTCCTCCATTTTTGCAGGCAGGCGTGGATGCAGGCCTGAAATTGGGTTCCGTCAAAGTGCAGATTTCGGCTTTATCTATTTTCTTTCAAAAGGAATTGGCCGTCCTTCCTGAGGTTCAGACTTTCTTGAAGGGAGTGCTGCATATCCATCCTCCATTTGTGCCACCCGTGGCACCGTGGGATCTTGAAGTGGTGTTGCAGTTTATGTCTCACTGGTTTGAGCCTTTGCGTAAGGTTGAGTTAAAGTTTCTCACTTGGAAAGTGGTCATGCTTTTGGCTCTGGCGTCTGCCAGACGAGTGTCCGAGTTGGCGGCCTTGTCTTTACAAGAGCCCATATTTGATCTTTCATTCGTATAGAGCGGAATTGAGGACTCGTCAACAATTTCTGCCGAAGGTGGTTTCTTCGTTTCACATAAACCAACCTATTGTACCTGTGGCTACGGATGCTGTGGCGGTCCCAAAATCTCTTGATGTTGTAAGAGCTTTGAAAATTTATGTCGCCAGAACGGCTCTTACTAGGAAGACAGAGGCTCTGTTTGTCCTGTATGCTTCCAACAAGATTGGAAATCCTGCTTCTAAGCAAACTATTGCACGCTGGATTTGTAATACGATTCAGCAAGCTCATTCTTCGGCTGGGCTACCGTTGCCGAGGTCAGTGAAGGCCCATTCTACCAGGAAGGTGGGCTCATCTTGGGCGGCTGCCCGAGGGGTCTCGGCATTTCAACTTTGCCGAGCAGCTACGTGGTCGGGTTCAAACGCTTTTGCTAAGTTCTACAAGTTTGATACCCTGGCTGATGAGGACCTCATGTTTGCTCAATCGGTGCTGCAGAGTCATCCGCACTCTCCCGCCCGCTCTGGAGCTTTGGTATAGACCCCATGGTCCTTTTGGAGTCCCCAGCATCCTCTAGGACGTAAGAGAAAATATGATTTTAATACCTACCGGTAAATCCTTTTCTCCTAGTTCGTAGAGGATGCTGGGCGCCCATCCCAGTGCGGACTGTTCCTTGCAGTTGAGTTGATATTGGTTATTTTTGGTTACACGTGGTTTGTGTATCAGTTATATTCAGCTTGTTGCTGTTGTTAGTTCATACTGTTCTATGGTTTTCCTGCTGATCCAGTTGTGGTGTGGGCTGGTATGTTTCTCGCCCTTAGTTTAACAAAAATCCTTTCCTCAAAATGTCCGTCTCTCCTGGGTACAGTTCCTATAACTGAGGTCTGGGGGAGGGGCATAGAGGGAGGAGCCAGTTCACACCCAATCAAAGTCTTTTTGGTGTGCCCAAGCTCCTGCGGATCCAGTCTATAACCCATGGTCCTTTTGGAGTCCCCAGCATCCTCTACGGACTAGGAGAAAAGGATTTACCGGTAGGTATTAAAATCCTATTATATATATATATGTATGTATGTATGTATGTATGTATGTATGTATATATATATATATATATATATATATATATATATATATATATATATATATATATATATATATATTTATTTATTAGTGGAGCATTGGCATTGTTGCACTAAAAGAGCCAGCTCTCGTCTGAGTGAATTTATGACATGAACATGATCTGCAAGGACAGGTCAATGATGTCTGCAGCTGTATCAGTGGTTCTGATGCATCCCAGGTGAAAACACACCACACCATAGCAAACCCACTACTGCCTTAGGCTGTCCCTTATTGGCATTCAGGTTCCATTGCATTTGAATTTCTCCACATATGTAACCGTCCAATCGCACAACACAGTTGGAATTTCGACTCTTCGGACCAGACAGGTTACCAGTGTTCTTTCATCCAGTGGCTGTATTCACGAGACCAGGCGATAGGCAGAGCTTAATGCCATGGATTTAGCAATGGGACTTGAGTGGGCAGTCTTCTGTACCCCATAGAAGAAAGGGAACATTGCACTTTTCAAACTCTGATACTACTTGTGGCCTAAGCCTTAAATGTTGTATGCTGGTCATAATTTATGTTACAGTGCTTTCCAGGTGACGCTGTTCATGATTGGTCAGGTTTTTTTAGTCAGCCACAGCGATGTCACAAGTTGGGTGTCTTCCCTGATGTTGCATATATATATATGCCGGCACTTCCCAGGGATTATGCTTTGGGTGCCTCAGGTACCCGGAGCATAATCTGCAACAAGGGGCCACCGAAGCTGTGATAACACATCCCTGATCCCATGTGTTTTAATGTGATCTCAGTTCCAATTTGGGTGATCAAAGCAGCCTCTAATTGGATACCGCGATTATTACCATCTGTCATGAATCGCGCCAATTTCGGGTGACCAAAGCAGCCTCTAATTGGATACCGCGATTATGACTGTCATTAATTGCGCCAATTTCGGGCGATCAAAGCAGCCTCTAATTGGATACCGCGGTTATGACTATCTGTCATTAATCGCGATATTTGCCCATTTTGATCAGCTGAAATCGTATCGGTGCTAATAGGGTACCGCCCATAGTGTAATCAGTAATTTGTGAGCTGTTAAATTGCTGTAAGCTAGAATACGTATATCTGTGCCCCTCTGCATCCCTTGTATTAATACCTGTGTATTTATTCTAGGGCTACTGGTACATGGGTTTAGAAGAGATTGCACAGTATTCCTGTATAGTCGTTTCAACACCAGTTTGGTTCCGTTACCTGATTGACTATGGAGATGAAACTAGTGGCGTTAAAAGACATTTTGGTGTTTTGTTGGCTTTGCTCTACCTCATCGTAAAAGTAAGTAGGTTAATTCTTGACTCTGTGTCTGTTTTCTCACTTTCAGAAGGCAACTTTTATCTTGCACACATAGGGGTATATTCAATAAAAGTCAGGTCCATTCCGACATGCAGTTGTCGGAATGGACCCGACAACCTCTATTCAAAAGAGCGGCCAAATCCGACTGTCGATGTCGACTGGGATGCGGCGCCGGAGCTGAGGTGATGTCTGCGGCGCCAGGGGGGTGGGGGGGTGGGGGAAGAGGAGCGGAGGAGACGGGGGAGCAGCGGCTGCAGCAGTGGAGGCTCACGGCAGCATCCACCCGGCTCCATCAAGCGGGATGTCGCTTGCTGGAGCCGGGTGGACGCTGCCGCTGTGTCCCTGCTCTCCCCGCTGCTCCCCCGTCTCCTTCTCTCAGATCACATATCTCAGTCCGACTTTTTTTAAAGTCAGATTGAGATTGTCGGAAACGGGGCTAAAACCTGTTGGGTTTGGCCCAGTTTCCGACGAAGCACGCTGATCGGCGGCTGAAGCCGCCGATCAGCGTGCATTCCGACAGCATTCCGACAAGTCGGGTTTCCCGACTTGTCGGAAAAAATAGGGCCGTAATGAATAGGTCGGAACCCCTTCCGACCTAAAACTGTCGGAAGCTGCCGTCTTTCCGACAAGACGGCAGCTTCCGACAGTTATTGAATATACCCCATAACCCACATGTGCATTTTAAATTACAAATGACAATGATTTCAAGTAATATATTATTCCTCTGTGACACGTTAAAGAGGACCTGTCCTTTTTCACTTTTTTTTTTTTTCTCTAACGTCCTAGAGGATGCTGGGACTCCGTAAGGACCATGGGGATAGACTGGCTCCGCAGGAGACATGGGCACTTTAAGAAAGACTTTAGATCTGGGTGTGCACTGGCTCCTCCCTCTATGCCCCTACTCCAGACCTCAGTTTGGTACTGTGCCCAGTGGAGACTGGGTACATTTCAGGGAGCTCTCCTGAGTTTCCTGTAAAGAAAGTATTTTAGTTAGGTTTTTTTATGTTCAGGGAGCCTGCTGGCAACAGACTCCCTGCATCGAGGGACTGAGGAGAGAGAAACAGACCCACTTCTCTGAGTTTCAGGGCTCTGTTTCTTAGGCTACTGGACACCATTAGCTCCAGAGGGATCGGTACGTAGGTCTCACCATCGCCGTCCGTCCCAGAGCCGCGCCGCCGTCCTCCTCGCAGAGCCGGAAGATAGAAGCCGGGTAAGTATGAGAGGAAAAGACTTCAGAGGCGGCAGAAGACAGCTTGATCTTCATAGAGGTAACGCACAGCAGTGAAGCTGTGCGCCATTGCTCCCATTCACCTCACACACATCGGTCACTGTAAGGGTGCAGGGCGTAGGGGGGGCTCCCTGGGCAGCAATATAAACCTCTCCTGTGGCAAATGTACATATATACATGTACAGTTGGGCACTGTACATATATATATAAAGAGCCCCCGCCATGTTTTTAAGAATTTTGAGCGGGACAGAAGACCGCCGCCGAGGGGGCGGGGCTTCTCCCTCAGCACTCACCAGCGCCATTTTTCTCCACAGCACCGCTGAGAGGAAGCTCCCCGGACTCTCCCCTACTTGGTACCACGGTGAAAGAGGGTTTTAAAGTAGAGGGGGGGCACATAATTGGCGCATATACATACTTGAAAAGTGCTACTGGGTAAACATTCTGTGTTTTTTCCTGGGTCATATAGCGCTGGGGTGTGTGCTGGCATACTCTCTCTCTGTCTCTCCAAAGGGCCTGGTGGGGAACCTATCTTCAGAAAAGAGCTTCCCTGTGTGTGTGTGTGTGTGTGTGTGTGTGTGTGTGTGTGTGTGTGTGGTGTGACGGTACGTGTGTGTCGACATGTCTGAGGTTGAAGGCTCACCTAAGGAGGAGGGGGAGTGTATGAATGTAAGGTCTCCGTCGGCAGCGCCGACACCTGACTGGATGGATATGTGGAATGTTTTAAGTGCTAATGTTAATTTATTGCACAAAAGATTAGACAAAGCTGAAGCTAGGGTACAGTCAGGGAGTCAACCCATGTCTGTCCCAATGTCGCCGGGACCTTCGGGGTCTCAGAAGCGCCCACTATCCCAAATAGTAGACACAGATACCGACATGGATTCAGACTCCAGTGTCGACTACGATGATGCAAAATTACAGCCAAAAGTGGCTAAATGTATTCGATATATGATTATTGCAATAAAAGATGTTTTGCATATCACAGAGGAACCCCCTGTCCCTGACACGAGGGTACACATGTGTAAGGGAAAGAAACCTGAGGTCACCTTTCCCTCCTCACATGAGCTGAACGAATTATGCGAAAAAGCGTGGGAAACTCCAGACAAAAAACTGCAGATTCCCAAAAGGATTCTTATAGCGTATCCTTTCCCGCCAAAGGACAGAATTAAAAAAGATAGCGCTCCCATCCCAAGATACGGCTACCCTCAAGGATCCTGCTGCCCGCAAGCAGGAGGTTACCTTGAAGTCCATTTACACACATTCTGGTACGTTACTCAGACCGGCAATTGCGTCGGCCTGGGTTTGTAGTGCTGTAGCAGCTTGGACAGATTCCTTATGAGCGGATATTGAGACCCTTGATAAGGATACCATTTTAATGACCCTAGGGCATATAAAAGATGCTGTCTTATATATGAGGGATGCTCAAAGAGACATTAGTTAACTGGGTTCCAGAATAAACGCTATGTCTATTTCTGCTAGGCGAGTCTTATGGACCCGACAGTGGTCAGGTGATGCCGACTCAAAGAAGCATATGGAGTTTTTGCCTTACAAGGGTGAGGAATTGTTTGGAGAGGGCCTCTCGGACCTCGTCTCCACAGCTACGGCAGGTAAATCGAATTTTTTGCCTTATATTCCCTCACAATCTAAGAAAGCGCCTCATTATCAAATGCAGTCCTTTCGTTCAAATAAAAGCAAAAGAGTACGTGGATCGTCCTTTCTTGCCAGAGGTAAGGGCAGAGGGAAAAAGCTGCACAACACAGCTAGTTCCCAGGAACAGAAGTCCTCCCCGGCCTCTGCAAAATCCACCACATGACGCTGGGGCTCCCCTGAGGGAGTCCGCTCCAGTGGGGGCACGTCTTCGACTTTTTAGCCACATCTGGGTTCACTCACAGGTGGATCCCTGGGCAATAGAAATTGTTTCCCAGGGATACAAGCTGGAATTCGAAGAGGTGCCTCCTCGCCGGTTTTTCAAATCTGCGCTACCGACTTCTCCCCTGGAAAGGGAGATAGTGTTACATGCGATTCACAAATTGTGTCTTCAACAAGTGGTGGTCGAGGTTCCCCTGCTTCAAAGAGGGAAGGGGTACTACTCAACTCTGTTTGTAGACAAGAAACCGGACGGTTCAGACCCATTTTGAATTTAAAATCCCTGAACCTTTACTTAAAACGGTTCAAATTCAAAATGGAATCGCTCAGAGCGGTCATCGCCAGCCTAGAAGGGGGGGTATTTTATGGTATCTCTGGACCTAAAGGATGCATACCTGCATGTTCCCATATATCCTCCTCATCAGGCGTACCTGAGTTTGCGGTACAGGATTGTCATTACCAATTTCAGACGTTGCCGTTTGGGCTTTCCACGGCCCCGAGAATTTTCACCAAGGTAATGGCGGAAATGATGGTGCTCCTGCGCAAGCAGGGTGTCACAATTATCCCGTACTTGGACGATCTCCTCATAAAAGCGAGATCTCGGGAGAAGTTGCTGAACAGCGTATCACTTTCACTGAAGGTGTTACAGCGACACGGCTGGATTCTCAATATTCCAAAGTCGCAGCTGAATCCTACGACTCGTCTGCCCTTCTTGGGCATGATTCTGGACACAGGCCAGAAAAGGGTTTTTCTTCCGATAGAAAAAGAGCAGGAACTCATGACTCTAGTCAAGAACCTGTTGAAGCCAAAACAAGTGTCAGTACATCATTGCACTCAAGTCCTGGGAAAAATGGTGGCGACGTACGAAGCCATTCCCTTCGGCAGGTTCTATGCAAGGACTTTCCAATGGGACCTATTGGACAAATGGTCCGGGTCACATCTGCAAATGCATCAGCGGATCACCCTGTCCCCCAGGGCCAGGGTATCTATCCTGTGGTGGCTGCAGAGTGCTCACCTTCTAGAGGGCCGCAGGTTCGACATTCAGGATTGCCTCCGAGGTTGGGGAGCAGACACACAGGGAAGAAATTTCCAAGGACTTTGGTCAAGTCAAGAGACTTGTCTTCACATCAACATCCTGGAACTAAGGGCCATATACAACGCCCTACGCCAAGCGGAGACCTTTCTTCGCGACCGACCAGTTCTGATCCAGTCAGACAACGTCACCGCAGTAGCTCATGTAAACCGCCAGGGCGGCACAAGGAGCAGAGTGGCGATGGCGGAAGCCACCAGAATTCTTCGCTGGGCGGAGAATCATATAAGCGTACTGTCAGCAGTGGTCATTCCGGGAGTGGACAACTGGGAAGCAGACTTCCTCAGCAGACACGACCTGCATCCGGGAGAGTGGTGACTTCATCAGGAAGTCTTCGCACAGATTGCAAGTCGGTGGGGACTGCCCCAAATAGACATGATGGCGTCCCGTCTCAACAAAAAGCTACAAAGGTATTGCGCCAGGTCAAGAGATCCTCAGGCGGTAGCTGTGGACGCCCTAGTGACACCGTGGGTGTTCCAGTCGGTCTATGTATTTCCTCCTCTTCCTCTCACACCCAAGGTGTTGCGAATAATAAGAAAAAGAGGAGCGAGAACAATACTCATTGTTCCGGATTGGCCAAGAAGGACCTGGTATCCGGATCTGCAGGAAATGCTCACAGAAGATCCGTGGCCTCTTCCTCTAAGACAGGACCTGTTGCAACAGGGTCCCTGTCTGTTCCAAGACTTACCGCGGCTGCTTTTGACGGCATGGCGGTTGAACGCCGGATCCTAGCGGAAAAAGGTATTCCGGATGAGGTCATTCCTACGCTAATAAAGGCTAGGAAGGATGTGACATCTAAAGATTATCACCGAATATGGCGAAAATATGTTTCTTGGTGTGAGGCCAGGAATGCTCCTACGGAAGAATTCCATCTAGGCCGTTTTCTTCACTTCCTACAAACTGGAGTGAATTTGGGCCTAAAATTAGGCTCCATTAAAGTTCAGATTTCGGCCTTATCCATTTTCTTTCAAAAGGAATTGGCCTCTCTACCTGAAGTACAGACTTTTGTGAAGGGAGTACTGCATATTCAGCCTCCTTTTGTACCTCCGGTGGCGCCTTGGGACCTTAACGTGGTGTTAAGTTTCCTTAAGTCACATTGGTTTGAACCACTTAGAACAGTGGAGTTGAAATATCTTACTTGGAAGGTGGTCATGTTGTTAGCCTTGGCTTCGGCTAGGCGAGTTTCGGAATTAGCGGCTTTATCACATAAAAGCCCCTATCTGGTTTTCCATATGGATAGAGCGGAATTGCGGACCCGTCCTCAATTCCTACCTAAGGTGGTCTCATCCTTTCATATGAACCAACCTATTGTCGTGCCTGTGGCTACACGTGACTTGGAGGATTCCGAGTCCCTTGATGTTGTCAGGGATTTGAAAATTTACGTGGCCAGAACGGCTAGGATCAGAAAAACAGAAGCACTGTTTGTCCTGTATGCAGCCAACAAGGTCGGCGGCCCTGCTTCAAAGCAGACTATTGCTTGCTAAATCTGTAACATGATTCAGCAGGCGCATTCTACGGCAGGATTGCCGTTACCAAAATCGGTTAAGGCCCATTCCACTAGGAAGGTGGGCTCGTCTTGGGCGGCTGCCCGAGGGGCCTCGGCACTACAGCTGTGCCGAGCTGCTACTTGGTCGGGGTCAAACACCTTTGCAAAGTTCTATAAGTTTGATACCCTGGCTGAGGAGGACCTCCTGTTTGCTCAATCGGTGCTGCAGAGTCATCCGCATTCTCCCGCCCGTTTGGGAGCTTTGGTATAATCCCCATGGTCCTTACGGAGTCCCAGCATCCTCTAGGACGTCAGAGAAAATAAGATTTTAAACCTACCGGTAAATCTTTTTCTCGTAGTCCGTAGAGGATGCTGGGCGCCCGTCCCAAGTGCGGACTTCTTCTGCAATACTTGTATATAGGGTTAAGTTATGGTTGCATCAGGGTTTGACCTGATGCTCTGTTATTTGTCATACTGTTAACTGGTTGTTATCACATGTTATACGGTGTGATTGGTGTGGCTGGTATGAATCTTGCCCTTGGATTAACAAAAATCCTTTCCTCGTACTGTCCGTCTCCTCTGGGCACAGTTTCTCTAACTGAGGTCTGGAGGAGGGGCATAGAGGGAGGAGCCAGTGCACACCCAGATCTAAAGTCTTTCTTAAAGTGCCCATGTCTCCTGCGGAGCCCGTCTATCCCCATGGTCCTTACGGAGTCCCAGCATCCTCTACGGACTACGAGAAAAAGATTTACCGGTAGGTTTAAAATCTTATTTCTTTTTTTTGCAAATACATGTTTTTACAGATATCAAATTACCTATTTTTGGCATTGCACGTTTTTTTCTTTTTTACTTTCTGATTATATCTCCAGGGTTTTTAGTTACCATTGGGAATGACATAGCGCTGCTGCCTTATCTGCATTTCATAGTGTCCATGGGCAACATAAATCAAGCAGCTCTATCTAATTGCAAGTCCGTGTTGAAAAGCACAGAAAAAGCAGGACAGACGGCTGTATATCTGGAAAAGATCCTTTCCTTATAAATATTTTTCATAAACCATATAAGCTAGTCATCCTGTCAGTAAAAAAAATTGCCAAGCCGTAATGTCTTTTCATAGTATCTGTCATTTAATCCCACTATTCTTAAATAAATAGTCAAAAGTGTAAATTATTGTTGTTAACAAGAGTCTGAGCACCTTTTTGAATCATTTATCGGAGACGCAAACTGAGGATAGGACAAACATGCGAGCGTTAATCGGTGGATTCATGGGTGAATACGTATATGTCTGCAAGGAGACTGTACTCCTAGGGATATTCTACAGCGTTACCTTATTGCCGGCTAAAATCTCCATGGTGCGGGTAAAGGCTATTGCCACAAGGCTCTGTACTAGGACCACTATTGTTCAACATTTTCATTAACGACCTAACAGAAGGTCTAGAGATCATGCTGTCAATTTTTGCAGACGATACCAAATTGTGTAAGGTTATAAATACGGATGAGGATGCTGAGTCTCTTCAGAATGACTTGGGTAAATTAGAAGCATGGGCAGCCAAATGGAGAATGAGATTCAATACAGACAAGTGTAAGGTAATGCACTGTGGTAGCAAGAACAAAAAAAACACCTACATATTAAATGGGGTAAAATTAGGGGATTCTGTACTGGAAAAGGACTTGGGTGTTCTCATAGATAGCAAACTAAGCAGCAGTACCCAAAGTAGAATTGCAGCAAATAAGGCTAATAAGATATTAGCATGCATAAAACAGGGAATTGATGCAAGGGACGAGAGTGTTATACTCCCGTTATACAAATCACTAGTGAGGCCACATCTTGAATACTGTGTACAATTTTGGGCACCATACTACAAAAAGGATATCCTGGAGCTAGAAAAGGTTCAGAGGCGGGCGACCAAACTAATCAAGGGCATGGAGACGCTGGAATACGAGGAAAGGCTTGCAAGACTAGGCATGTTTACGGTGGAAAAGAGGAGACTAATAGGGGACATGATCAACATCTACAAATATGTAAGGGGACAATACACAGAGCTTGCGCTGGACCTGTTTTTTTGTAAGATCAGCACAGAGGACTCGTGGACACTAGTTTAGGTTAGAGGAGAGGAGATTCCGCACAATGCGGCTTAAAGGCGCTTTCACGGTAAGGACAATACGTGTTTGGAATTCCCTGCCTGAGGGAGTTGTAATGGCGGACTCAGACAACACCTTTAAGAATGGGTTAGATAAATTCCTAATGGATAAGGATATACAGGGTTATGGTAGTCGCGCACTATAGTTACTATAAAATGAGGGATAAAACGCAACGGCTGACATCGGCATCAGGCAAAATTTTAGACTAAAATAATCCTGCATAGGAGACCACAAATAGTTTGAACTCGTTGGACAAATTGTCTTTTTTTTCAACCTTAGATACTATGTTACTATTCAATTAAAACAGCCTTTTTCCTGAACCCAAAATCTAGGTACTGCGTGAAGCCCACTGATTAAGCGTAAACTGCAGAATCACTAGGTATTCCCCGTCCGTGAACCCCAGTTTTGCCTTTCTCCTGAAGTTTACGGTTCAGTCCACAATTGGGGATTCACGCGCGGGGTAATTCCCACTGATTGACTAGGTCCAGCATGGCAATTAGCGACTGATATCCCCATATGTGTAGGCTGCAGGAAGCACAGAGTAGGAGATAGAGGGAAAGAGGAGGGTTACAGCTGAGTTTTCAAAGATGCACACCTACCTACAACACTCCAGTGAGTATGCTTAGTTTTGGAAACAGAGTAAGGTGTTGACAGCAAACAGCAAGGCACAATCTGTGAATAGACATTAGTACAGTGTAGGTATGTGTGTCTCCTTTCAACCTGTGCTGGAAGATCTTGATGTCCGACACCTGCTATAACAGGAAATATATGCCTCTGATTTGTTAAAATCTTTATTTCAGTTGTTGTAATTGACATTTAAGACCCTTGTTAAATTATTGTTGCCAGAGAATGTCATTAAAATATCAAACAATGTTAACGAAGATACATCTTGTTTCTTTCCAGCTTTGTATTGTTTTTGGACAGTGGAAAGCATTTGCTGATATGGTACGACTGTTTCTCACTCAGCCCGTGAGTAATGTAAAAGATATACTACTTCTGATTCAGTAAAGTGATAATTTTAAATACTGGTAACAAATGAATTTTATATGACTGCTTATTTAATTCCATAATATGTAGGAATGAAAATATTACAAACTATGGGAAAAGATGATGTATAGTATGTTTTTAATGCTTTTCAATACCTGATATATCACAGAATATAAGTTGGTCAGGTCATTTGATGTACAAACATCAACAAGTGAAGTTGTAGCAATTCTTCATTGTGTATACAAGCTTGGATGTCTTGTATTAAATATTCACTTACCCAAATGTCTTCATTTGCCCACCCTTTGTTATAGATAGACTGACTGCAATGCTAGCATTAAGCCATGTGCAAATGTTGTCTTTGTCTAGGCATTGCTGCCCTTGTAAGCAGTTTAGTGTGGCAGGATATCTAGCATTCCCTCTATAATGATAAAAAATCTCATGCCGGAATGTGTGTTTGCCGTCTCATCAACACCATTTCCATGCTATAAACTAGACGTCAGGAGTCAGTTGGGTATAACATGTTTTACGTCTGGTATAAAGTTTGCATGTCCAATTCCCACAGTGGAATTGGGGGATATTCTAGGCAATAATGTCAAAATAAAAAATAACAAAAAAACTTAACCCTTCATTGCCTAGGTCGGAAACGTTATGTTAACTGGCAGATTTGTTTACAATATTTGGCGGTACAACAAAAAAAATTATCATTAAAGAAAATTAAGATTAGCTCATTAAAGTTAGGGTTAAATTCTGCAAGATCATGTCCACTTGTTTATAATTGTACCATAGAGTTTCCACAAGTTACATGAGGAATATTGACCTTCTTCACTCAAGTCGTGATTTGTTGTCTGTTTTGTTTGTAAAAGCAAATCTAAAAAAAAATCAATTTTCTGCAACCAAACATTTTGATGTCCTCTGTCAAATGGCCAATTTAGGAAATAAACGTATCCATATTTACATGTGTGTATTCTGATGTATGTTTACATTGCAAAATTTTGATTATTTTTTTTAATGCAATATATTAGGTGTGGCAGATGTATGTTTATTGAAAACAATTTAAATATCATTATTTGAGAAGATTTATAAGCCTTTGCCTCCTTGCTGAAATAGACTAGTCTCAAGCAGCATTATCATGGGCTGGTAACCTGATATCATATGGTGCTTGGGATTCAGTATGTAATACCGATGGCCAGGATGCCAGATGTCAGTATGCCGGCAGCGCGGGGGGGGGGGGGGGGCGTAAGTAAGCTCCTTGCGGGCTCTCCATGCTGCAGGCACAGTGGCTCGCTGCGCTTGCCAGAAGTTATATTCTCCCTCTATGGGTGTCGTAAACACCCATAGATGGAGAAAAGCCTGTGGCGCCAGCATTGTAGCGCTGTGCGGGATCCTGGTGTCGGCATTGTGATCGCTGGGATACCGTGCAGTGGTATCTTCACCGCTCCCACGATGCTTGGCCCCAAAATGATTAATGATCATACTGAATTTGAGTCAGATGAGGTCCAGTTTCAACTGTATGAACAGTCCCCTGTGGTCACCAGGAGTGATCTTTTCTAATATTCACCACCCATGCGTGGCCTAATGTGACCGTAAATATGTTGCAGTGTGTATGAAAGTTTTAGTCCTGGATTCATTTATGAAATTTGCTTAATTTTCTACAATCGGCTATTGTCTCCAGTTCTTTCAAAACTGTCATGGATTGTTTAAATAGCCCAGCAAACAGAACTTAAGTATATATTAATGCTAACACGTTGAAGAGACTTTGGGCTAAATTTAATGTCCGCAGTTTCAACTGCTGAATTTAAAGTTGCAGTTATATGCAATACAAAACATTACTTTTTTTTTTTTTAAATCAAAATAATGGACACTTTAAATGCAGTGGTTGAAAATGTAGCAGCTGTAAAAAGAATTACATAATACATTTAGCACTTTTGTTTCAGTGGTATTTGGCAAGCTGGTAACAACTGGTATTAAACTACCATTCAGTGTTCTTAGGACCATTGTATAGTCTAGAACATCTTTTTTTGACAGACATGAAATCTGTACTTTGTCTCACAGCTTCGTGGAACGGCTGCAACCAAAAGACAGTGTTCAGAAGCTGGCAACGTCTGTGCAATATGTCATGGTGAATTCACCAAGCCAGTAGTATTTATATGCCAGGTAAGGAAAGTCATCTGGGTCGGGAGGATTTATATTGCTTATTGAAGCTTTATAAAAGAATATACATCATCCCATTGTAGGTTACTTGTGTTTGTAGAAGGGGTTCGGTATGTGATTTAGGGCTCTATTTACTAAGCCTTGGATGGAGATAGTTGCTGGAGATAAAGTACCAGCAAATCGGCTCCTAACTGCTATGTCACATGCTGTGTTTAAAAAATGACAGTTTGGAGCCGATTTGGCTGGTGCTTTATCTCCATCCAAGGCTTAGTAAATAGACAGTGCAGCCTCTCAGAATAATGCATTCTGATCATACTAAAACATTCTGATCATACACATTATTTTTATTCCCTTTCTTGTCACATATAAAGAGACTCACTCACACTCTTAAAAGCAACATTCAATTATTGCAAAAAACAGGAAGAAATTTGAGGATGTGTTTTGTAGATCCTGGCATGGTGTAATTACTAGTTTTTGTTCCTGTAGTACATTATATAACAGTAACAACTTCAGTCTTAATATCATTAAAAAATAAATAAGAGCAGCCTATTGTATGTGCTTATTGATAACAATATGGGCATTAGAACCCATCCCCTCTATTTCCTAATGTGTTCTGTAGGGGTGGTCTTCAGTATGCCGAATGTCGGGATCCCGACGCACAGTATACCGGCGCCGGGATCCCGTCACCCGGCATACCGACAGCTATTCTCCCTCGTGGCTGCAGCGTGGCGAGCGCAGCGAGCCCGCAAGGAGCTCCTTTGCGCTCGCCACACTGTCGGTATGCCGGCGGTCGGGCTCCCAGCGCCGGTATGCTGGTCGCCGGGAGCCCGGCCGCCGGCATACCATACTACACCCGTTCTGTAGTATTGGGTGTTACTGCCTGGTGTTCAGATCCTAACTACTAAGGGGGCATATTCTTTGAAAAAGGATGCTCCCTCTTTCAAACACGAAAACAATGGAATCTGTAAGTGCCAGGAAATAGAGCACTTTTAATACTCTCTCCCCAGTGTTTACCCTGGAAGGGGCAGGGCTTAATGGCATCACATTCCTGGCATAATGAAGTCACCAAGCCCTGCTCCCTTCTAGGACCATGCAATATTTAGTATAAAGGTAGTTTAGTATGCCCAGCCACTCCCCCTCCATTACCACTTCTGCAGTGCTTAAGATGAGTGGCGGCAAAGGGTTTAACCGATTTTGAGACCACATATGCTCTGTGGGTGAGGGCACTGTCCTCCTGAGACGCACTCCTGTCATGAAAGAAAGGCAGCAACATGAGGTGGATACCATTAATATAATGACTGCATCAAAACCGGGAGGCGGTCGTTAGGTCGACAAGCATTAGGTCGACATACATTGGGTCGACCACTGAAGGTTGACGTGCACTAGGTCGACATGCAAAAAGGTCAACATGAGTTTTTCACAATTTTTTTTTTCTTTTTCATACTTAACGATCCACGTGGACTACAATTGGGAACGGTAACCTGTAACCCGAAGCAGTAGAAAAATAGGGATAGAAAAATAGAGACCACATTGAAGTCTGTTTACACAGCTGCAGGTATGTCTTAAAGACCGATCATAGCAGGGTTTCAGGATGACACATGCCATTCATAGATGGGCCACTCACATACAGGAGGGCCTCTCAGGATTCCCTGGTTACTACGGTGACTCTCGTAAAACACATCCAGGACACTGCTTGTGTGCTGTGTGACTCTCTTAAAGAGATTGGCAATATTAATGCTAGGACCACTGCTATGGCAGTGTCTGCACGCAGGGCCTTGTGGTTGCGTCAGTGGGTTGCGGACACAGAATCCAAGTGCTATGTGGAATCTCTTCACTTTTCAGGGGAATGGCTCTTTGGGAGTGAACTGGATATGTAGATCTCTAAGGTTACTGCGGGGAAATCCACGTTTCTCCCCTCTGGGGCCCCGCCAGCTAGAAGGACTTACCCAGGTCCGTCTACTCAGTCCTTTCGGTCCTCCAGGTTTCGATCTAGGGCCAGGGTGACTCCAATGCGGCTAGAGGCACCAGAGGTAAGCCTAGGAAACCAGCCATTGGTCGAGGTGGGAGCACACAGCTGGGACAGTTCCTGCCAGGATGCCTGGGTAAGAGATCTCATCTCTCACGGATTCAAGCTGGAGTTAGACGGTGCCCCTCCCTAGCAATTTTTCAAATCAAGCTTACCAGCTTCGGAGGATATGCGTGTTATGCTGCTGCTGGCCATTAAAAAGTTGGCTCAGTCACAAGTCATTGTTCCAGTGCCACTGCAACAACAAGGACAAGGTTACTACTCCAATCTGTTCATATTGCCCAAACCAGACAGGTCAGTAAGGCCCATTTTGAATCTGAAGTCCTTGAACCCTTACCTGAAGGTTTTCAAGTTCAAGATGGAATCTTTACGAGCAGTTATTGCAGGTTTGGAGGAATGGGAATTTCTGGTTTTCCTGGATATCAAGGATGCCTATCTTCATATCCCGATTTGGCCTCCTCATCAGGCTTATCTGAGGTTTGCCCTGCTGAACAATCACTGCCAGTTCCAGGCGTTACCCTTCGGCCTGTCTACGGCCCCGCGGGTGTTCACGAAGGTGATGGCAGAGATGATGTTCCAGCTCCGAGTCTAGGGCGTCAGAATTGTCTCTTAACTGGACGATCTCCTGATAAAGGCAGAATCCAGGGAGCTTCTATTGCTCCATATAAATCGCACTATCCAGCTTCTGTCACACCATGAGTGTTTCCTCAATTTACAGAAGTCCCACTCTCATGGGAATGCTACTGGATGGATGCTCCCAGAAGAAAAAGCGAGAACACTCCAGGAAATGGTCCACATGGTTCTTCGACCTGCTCGAATATCCATCTATCTTTGCATACGATTGTTGGGGAAGATGGTGGCCTCATACGAGGCAATCCAGTATGGAAGATTCCACACCAGAACATTTCAGTTGGATGTCCTGAGCCAAGTGGTCCGGCTCACATCTTCAGATGCACAGGATGATTCAGCTGTCGCCTCGGGCCAAGATTTCACTCCTGTGGTGGCTGCAGTCATCCAATCTACTGGAAGGCTGAAGCTTTGGGATTCAGGATTGATCCTACTCACAACGGATGAGAGTCTGAGAGGATGGGGTGCTGTCACCCAAGGGGCTCAGTTCCTGGGCAGGTGGTCTGCCCAAGAAGCCCTGCTTCCGATCAACATTCTGGAACTTTTGGCAATCTACAATGCTCTGATTCAGGCCTCTCCCCTACTCAGGGATCAGGCGATCCAGGTTCAGTTGGACAACACCACGGTGATGGCGTATATCAATCGACAAGGAGGGACAAAAAGCAGGGCCTGCATGCGAATGGTGTCAAAAATACTCCTCTGGGCAGAAAAAAATGCAAGAGCACTGTCCGCAATCTTCATTCCAGGAGTGTACAACTGGGAAGCTGACTTCCTGAGTCGTCACAATCTCCACCCAGGGGATTGGGGACTATACCTTCAGGTGTTCCAACAGCTCATTGTCTGGTAGGGTTACCCTCAAATCGACATGATGGCGTCTTGCCTCAACATGAAGCTTCGCTACTATTGCTCACGAACCAGGGACCCTCAGGCGAGCGCAGTGGATGCACTAACGTCGCCTTAGCCGTATCGGCTGGTCTGCCTGTTTCCTCCAATCCTGTTGATCCTCCGTGTACTAAAGAGGATCAGACACCAGGGGGTTCAAGCAATCCTCATTTCCCCGGTGAACTTGGTACACAGATATTCTGGGCACGTCCGTAGAAGACCCTTGGCCTCTGCCACTAAGAAGGGATCTTCTTCAGCAGGGACCATTCATCTACCCGGACTTACGGCGGCTTCGTTTGACTGCATGGAGGTTGAGCGGAAAATCCTAGCTCACAAGGGCCTTTCCTCCATTTCCTGCAGGCTGGTGTGCATAAGGGCTTACGTCTGGGTTCCATTAAGGGCCAGATTACAACCCTCTCAATTTTCTTCCAGGAGAAAATGGCAGTGTTGCAAGAAGTTCAGACCACCTTGCAAGGGGTGCTTCACATACAACCTCTGTTTGTGCCGACCCACGGCACCTTGGGATTTGAATGTGGTGTTGAATTTTCTACAGTCTTCCTGGTTTGAACCTCTGATGACGGTAGAAGACAAGTACCTCACGTGGAAGACTGTGATGTTATTGACCCTGGCTTCTGCTAGAGGTGTGTCTCAGAATTGGGTGCCTTTATCATGTAAAAGTCCGTATTTGATCTTTTTCTAGGACAGTGCGGAGCTCCGGACTCGGCGGCAGTTCCTGCCCAAGGTCGTCTCTGCATTCCATTTGAATCAACCTATTGTAATTCCGTCCAGCTCTGGCATTTCTGCTCCTTCGGAAGCATTAGACGCTGCATGTGACGGGATGTGAACAAGCTTAATGAGTGAAACGCGTTATCCAGTCCACAGCTGAACCGGAGCTGATGCCGCTGCTAGTGGGAGATTTGTGAGCCCACATGCCCGTGAATCGGGCTTCTCCCTTTTTCAAACCACAATTAATTTTTCTTTTCCCTAATTAGGCACCCCCACTCAGCTAACTCTCATTCCCGCATTGCGCTGCGGCTCCCTGCAATGTCCTTGGATATCAGGTAGCCGTATGCGCTCTAACAGGAACAGCAGAACGGCTTCTTTCTTCCTTCATCAGTGGAACACCCGGCTACTCTCTCATCTTCCATCCGCTGATTACCTAGGCGCAGGTAAAATCATGATGGAATGACAGCAGAAGTTGCAGGACAAACTCCCTGATTTCTGATTTCTTCTTTTTTCTCTCTCTCATGGTAGATGATCTCAATGTTAATTTTCCACTGATTGCCACATGTTATGATCGTATAATTTTATCACTATGATGTGCCCTAATCACCTTTAATTGTTATACCCATTTCATATGTGGCTTTTGGTGGATATGTACATTTGAAATAACGCTGTGTCTATTTGATCTTTGGATGCTTGATGATCTCCAGAGCATGGTTAATTAATTTTTCATTATCTGACACATGGTATCATGATCGAATAGTTTTTGTCACTATGATGTGCCTCAATCATCTTTAATTGGTATTTATACCCTTTTTGTAGGTGGTTTTTTCGGTGAATATGTGAAAACAACGTAGCTAATACACTGTGTCTATTTGATTTTTGGAAGCCTATCTTGTTTAAATGTTAACTTTGATTCATACAGGCTCTCATATTTAATCATAATTGAACATAGATTAGTTATAATCACCTTATCATTCAAGCTAAATGTGACTATGTATGTTGTAGATTTAAGTTTTTGATAGGGTGTTAATAACGCCACATTATGACGCTCTCTATTGAGAAACTTGTATCCCATAGATATGACTGAACAATGGTATTAGCGGTCACAATTAAAAAGGCACATTGTATCTTCTCAATTAGAAAGAATATACTGATTACGGCCTAAATAACCCCGACAGTTGAACTGTGGACACCTGGGTGTATCTGTTGTAAGCTATATCCATTTATTGCACTCTACAAACGTAAAAATAACTTACCTATTGGCCTTTTTACCACAAGCTCTGTGACAAATCATTTTTTGCAGCATGTGTGTGATATTTGCATGAGCTTGCAATTTGTGGAAATTTGGGGTAATTTACCTTTTACAGTATTCTCAGACAAAAACCTATTGACTAACATGGTATTCTAATACATTAATGTTCATGCTATACCAACATACATTGATCACTTCATGAGATTGAGAATAATATCCGTTACCTATACTGAATATAATTATAGCCGGATAGAGCTACCTGTCACAAGGAAGGAAGGAATTCTATAACGGTGTAATATACATTCTGCTACCATTATTTCCTGCCTTTATGATAATTTTTGTTTTATAACAAGAGTGCCGTTTTTCAGGGACAATTCACCTCGATACCAATACAGGTTTTAACGAGGACAGGATTGTGGTCATCAATTGTGGGCTTTCATAACCCATAAAATACCCACTTTAGGAATAATTTTATATTAAATTGAATAGCAGGGTATGACTTCTTGCTGCAAAAACTTTTTTGTATATACAATCTCTGATATTTAGACATATTTAATAAAAGTTACATTTTAATAATATCAGTACTCTTCATATACAGGTGTATTATTAGTAAGAGTGCCCCCAAAAAAGAGTCTTCTTTTCTTTCTATAACAATGGTGTAGTATGGTATGCCAGCGGCCAGCACACCGACCGCCGGCATACCGACAGCTGGGCGAGCGCAAAAGAGCCCCGCTACGCACGCCACACTATTTATTCTCCTTCCAGTGGGGGCGTGGACCCCCAAGAGGGAGAATAGTTGTTGGTATGCCGGGTGTCGGGATTCCGGTGCCAGTATACTGAGCGCCGGGATCCCAACAGCCGGCATACTGTATACCACCCGCTGTGAGAGCTTTAAAGATCTATGTCAAGAGAACGGCTCGATTCAGAAAGACTGATTCCTTGTTCATGCTGTATGATGCGCAGAAAAAGGGTTGCCCTGCTTCCAAGCAGTCCATTGCTCGTTGGCATTGGCTCACTATCCAACAAGCCTATTTGTCGGCAGCCTTGCCTGTTCCACAATCTCTGAAGGCCCACTCTACAAGATCAGTGGGGTCTTCCTGGGCGGCTGCCCGTGGAGTCTCGGCCCTGCAACTGTGCCGAGCTGCTACCTGGTCAGGGAAGAACACTTTTTTGTGAAGTTCTACGTGTTTGATACCCTGGCCAAAGTGAATACCCAGTTTGGGCAGGCAGTACTGCAGCAGTCTCCGCACATTCCCGCCTATTCTGGAAGCTTTCGGACATCCCCATCGTACTAATCTGTCCCCAATATCCATTAGGGATGCTAGAGAAAATAGGATTTTAATACCTACCGGTAAATCCTTTTCTCGTAGTCCATAAGGAATATTGGGCGCCCACCTCTGTGTGGTGACTTTTCTGCAGGTTGTCTATTGGTGGTTTCCTGTTGAGCTGTTGCTGTTTGGTTGCCAGCTGTTGCTGTTCTTGTTCGTGTTGTTGGTGTGCTGGTGTATAAATCTCACCACTGTTTTTTGTTGCTAATGATCCTTCTCTCGAGTATATCCTTTCTCCATCGGGCACTGATTTACCTATAACTGCTTGTGGGAGGGGGCATAGAGGGAAGGAGCCAGCACACCCATTTGAAGAAATTTAAAGTGCACTGGCTCCTTTGGACCTCGTCTATACCCATCGTACTAATGTGTCCCTAATATCCTTATGGACTACGATAAAAGGATTTACCAGTAGGTATTAAAATCCTATTTTTCAATCATTTTCTATAAAACAAATCACCATACTATTGACAACAAGTTGTTCTATTTTCTGCTGCCACATCTCACTATTACATGTTGTTGTACTTCTATTTAATGTGAGGTATTGGCAACTTTAAACATGATATTCTTACTTTGTAACTTGGTGCAAATATCACAAATGCTTAATTAACTGACAAGCAATAGATAGTGACTGCTTTCACTAGTACAATGTTCTGTACTCCCCTCATTGCTAATAACAGTTTGGTTAACAGGTTCCTACAGATTCTAGTCATGTGATTTACATCTATCAGTATTTCCAGGCTTTCTATTAAACTAGTATTGGCAATGTCCTTTCAGCACATATTCTGTGAGGAATGCATCTCCATCTGGCTGAATACAGAGAAGACCTGTCCTCTGTGCCGAACAGTGATTTCCAGCCCTATCCGCAAGTGGAAAGATGGAGCCACATCTCTACAAGTTCGCCTTTTCTAGTCTTACCTGTCTGTCTGTATGCATATACTGCTGAACACCTTTCCATCTTTGCTGTTGGATTTGGGTTTTCTTTTTAATTCATAAATTTGCTTTATATTAAAAAAAAAAAAAAATTCTGACAAATTAGATTTTAGTGGATTGCTTATGAAGGTCTCTCCTATAGCCATTAATAAGTTGGGTTTTTCTTTTTGATTTTTTTTTTTTTCTTTTCCTTTCTGTTCTCCGTATGCAATAGTTGTTTATACCGAATGTCTGAAGTAATTTTATTTTCTATGCAAATTAAGGTTATTTACCAACTAGCAGCAAAGTTCATGCTTTCACTGGTGCTCTTTTAAAGCTAGCAATAAAACCTATTGCTCCAGTTATCCTAGCAAGGCATTGTGTATGGTTGATGCCTGTTTTATTTACTTGCGTTCACTGCATGTAAATTCTTTTCGGTCATTGCAGTGTCTCTCCTTTGTTAGGGAGAGAGACATACTCTGTGTCACCACGGGCATGTGACATGCAGTGTGGCTGGTGCTTTCCCAGCATCAGTGGCTAACCAGCCTTCTCATCTCACTTTAAATAGATCCGATGAATTCAAGAAGACAACCTTTTTAAAACCTTTAAACCTTGCTGTTCTCTGTACTGACATGTTTACAATGCAAAATGAAATCACACTTAAAAATGTTTTTATATACATAAATCAATTATGAATTTTTGTAAAGTTTGTATTATTGTATACAAAGCGCAATGTTCTCTTGTTAAATTGACCGTAGGAAAAAAATAGGAAGACTTTCTCCAAAAAGGACAGTAAATACATTTATATAAAACATAGGCAATTTCATTCATGCCCGCATCTGTTTGAGAGGCTGCTTCCTCCTATTGAAATGGTAATAGGCACACACATATAATATGATGCTGACTGGTCCTTACCTACCAATCTTCCAATCTATTGATAATGCTATGCAGTTTATTGACAAAAATCTAAAACATAAGTAAGCCAATACCATTGATTAAATCAGTTCACACATACAGTATATCAACAAATAATGCAGGTTTTTAGTGTAAACTTACCCTGACACTAAGGGGAAGACTAATAAAAACAAGTCTATACTACAGATCTCAAAGTATATGTATTTTGATCCCACTCGGCTAAAACACTATAGTTTCAGGTCGGTTAGGTATGAGTGGGATTAAGTGCCATTGCAACGGTGTGGAAATAATGCCGGTTGCACCTTATGCTGTGTCATCTAATCATGGAGACTCAGGATTTGTACACAACCTTGTGGGGCTGAGAAAAAAAAATCAGCAAGAACACGGCTACAGTGAGTGCTGTATATGCGTGCACTTACTTGAGGAGTGAGCATAATTGGATTGTATCAATCTCTATATATCTTATGTCTGTGCTTGCCAATGGCGTGCACTGTCGGTAAAGTATGTGCATCGGCATAAAAGAAAATTCTACCAAAGTAGTAATTTTTCCAGATAGGATAGACCATAGTCGCGTAAGAGCAATCCTCAATGAAGCTCATGAAGGCACACTGATTAAATTGGGGAGTTGGTATCGGGAGACCGGCGTGTGGGACCCCGGAGGTCACCATATCAATCCCGGCCGCTAGAAGGCCAGAAGGGGTGAGCGCAACGGGGCCCCTAGCGGGCTCGCTGCGCTCATCATGCAGCAGGCTCGGTGGATCGCTGCGCTTGCCACAGGTTCTATTCCCACTCTATGGGTGTTGTGGGAATGGTCGCTGTTAGTCGGCATGCCGATTGTCGGGCTGGCCAGAGAACGGGATTCCGACGTCTGTATATTGACTGGCGGGATCGATCCTGACCGCAGGTCACATGACTACATCCCGATAAATCACTGGTATAGCTGCTGAATTCAGAGTGTCCTTATTCTGTCCCACTTACTAGTTCAGGGTCCAGCGCCAGACTCCAAAAAGGCAAAACTGATTGATCCAAGGCCAAAGAGTCAGCGGAGGGAAAATGTCTCAACACATCCCAGCAACGTAGACACACAATGCTGTATCGGTGCACAAGTCAGTAGTCAACGTTCTCTCAAAGAGTGACTATTATAAGAGTAAATAGTAGTAATGGCAGTGTGACATTAGTTCATTCATACATCCAATAAATAATAACCACTTTTCTTACTCATTCCCTGTGCTGGAGATTTCTTCAGAGGTAAAACACAAGTCCAAGTAACTGGGAATCACATTCCTGGTAATAGCTACACATTATTTTGTAAACTTATTGTGAATCTGTGTGAGCTCATTTATTCTGTGCTATTGTTTTAATTATGTTTTGATTGCAATATGACTTGTGTTGATATTAACCATAGAAGCATCCACAGGATCTGTTCATTGATATTTAGGAGGCTGAATAATAATCTGCTCTATATCATGTCTATTGTGTGTCTATTATTAAATGGACAGCCTGGGACACTAATGTATTCGAGTTTCTAGTACTCCCCTCCAACACTTTTTAGGCGTTGGGTACTATAACCTGAGAGAAGCTGACCATTAACATTGTGTTCGTGTTTTATTACTAATGTACATTTCTGTGGTACCACCTCTATAAAAACCAAAGCACAGCCATGCTGATTTTTCTTTCTATTCTCTAAAGTTTGGAACTCTTTGTCTTTTGTTTGTCCTGAGTTGTCACATTCATGCTACTCTCTGGCAGCATTTTAGGAGATGGTTCTACGTAAAACTGCAGAATGTCTATTTTGGATGGAACGAATCCTTGCTTTACTAGCTGGCATCCAGCCAACACAGAATGTGTGCTTTCTCTTTACTATCTATGCTCAATCTAGTTTCTATTTAGACTACGAATGATGATGAAGAAATTGCTTTATGCAAGTTGGGCAGGATATTTTATAGTCATTCTCGTTGCCCATTTTGCGCGAGAAGATATTCTGTCTGAATGAACTAAACTTGTGGAAATTTACAAAAACAATTTGTCTTTTTCAATGCATGTATGGGGATGTACAAATTATTTATAAGAAGCAGTTTAATAAAATATATTTTTCCCTTTCAATAGTGTGGTGTTTGAATAAAAACGTATAGATGTTTTTAGAACTGAACAGTGATGTGTAAATCTGTACATACCTGGTTGGACAATCCAGACACACTACGCGCTCTTTACTTTTCGCTTTTTCACACCTGAAAATGTGCCGCCCCTGTGAGAACCTGGGCTGTTGGCAGATATGATGCTGGCCAACCTGCGGACACATTGCATAAAGAACAACTTTCATGGCCCTTAAAAATGTATTTTATATTGTACACTATGTATGTATATGTGTCATTTGAAGTAAAGTCTTAGGTGATTGTGCACACATTTAGTACAGATATAGAAATATACACCAGCGAGTGTAAGTGGATGGATAAAGGCTGTGCATGAGGACTCCTCATTCACACATTGATCATTGAAGGCCACTTACATTCGGAGTGACACCTTTCTTTGCATGACATAAAAAGCTGATGTTGTGCAGGGTTTTTCCCCCACTATTTTAATAATTTTAATTAATTGTAAAACATATTTTCTCCTTTTAATAAGTGGAAACACTGAGTTGGAAGAGGGTATTTCCCTGTGGTCATTGCTGTTATTTAAATCCTGACAAGTCATGTACTCTTTCAGATCATATTGGATTTAATACTGCAAATGTGACTCCCATGCACTCCCAACATGTAAGTATTTCCGCATGTGAGGTCACTAGATCAGGAAAACCAGAAACGCATAACCCTACAATGAAGGCCCATAATCCAAACATGAAGCTGTCCTGTTATAGTCCAGTTAACACTGACCAATCCGCCTTATGCTGCCTGAAGATCTCGCCATTCATAGATACACTATGTTGAGTTTGGTTTTGTTATAGCTTTCAAAACCCTAATTAAAATATACAGGACAAAATAAAGACTTGGATTACTTATTCATGCCCGTAATTAGACTGAGTGTTTTAACATACTGAGCATCAGGCAAGCAGAGAACTAGAATTCATGGTCAGTGGGATGTAGTCAAAATGTCTATTTGCAATGTCAACATTCTGCAAGGACCGGCAGCATTAGGTGAGGCTGCAAGAGGGCAAAGTCAGAGTTTGGCTACAGGAGGTGGAGGTTAGTGTTAGTGATACTCACCTCTGGATCTTT